>NC_087475.1:35382053-35991860 GCF_036417665.1 Passer domesticus | reverse complement strand
AGTCTTTCCAGGACTAATGCTGTAAAAAGAAAGGACTGTTTTACGCTCTGTAATCAGCATACAATCTGGGGTGAGGTCAATGAGAAAATAATCATAGTCCTGCAACATTGACTAGGCATTAAAGCACTGAATGGCATCAGTAAGTGAGCATCTTCCACTACCAAACTCTCTCTGTTCCCTATAGATGCCCTGAGCAGAGCTCCAAACTGCCCTGCAGGATCTGCGTTTCTGTAAATCACAGAGTATAAGCCACAGTACAGCAGCACTATGCTAGTCCCTTTGAGCATAGCTTTTTTTTTGCTGTATTCTCTACTGTCTTAATACATTCTCCAGCACAGTTGTGGCCTGTGTAGTCCCTGCAAAATTAGTTTGTGTTTGTAGATTTCCCAGTGTTACAGAGTAGTGTATTGGATTTGTGTGCCCAGGTTTTGGTAGTGAGTGGGCTAAAAGGGTGGCTTCTGTGAGAAGCTACTGGAAGTTACCCCCATGCCTATGGAGCCAACCAGCTGGCTCCAAGACAAACCTGACTCTGGCCAAGACTAAGCCCATCAGTGATGGTAATAGCACCACTGGAATAATGTACTTGAGAAGGGCCGAAAACCAGTGGCAACAGCAGCCAGAGACAGGAGTGAGAATATCTCAGAGAAAAACTCTGCAGACATCAGGGTCAGGGAAGGTGGGGAAGGAGGTGCTCCAGGTGCTGTAGTAGACATTCTCCTGAAGCCTGTGGTGAAGATCATGGTGAGGCAGCTGTGCCCCTGTAGCCTCTGGAAGTCCACTGTGGAACAGAGATTCATCCGTAGCCCATGGAGGACCCCACACTGCAGCCAGTGGAAGATCAAAGGAGGCTGTGATGCCATAGTAAGTCCACAGTAAAGTGGGATCCCTGCAGAATATGTGGCCCATCAAGACAGAAGACCATGTTGGAGCAGGTGTGCTGGCAGGACTTGCAAGCCCACGGTGGATGGGCTTGCAAGTCCTGCTACACTGGAGCAGCCTGTTCTGAAGAATCGCATCCCATGGGAGGAACCCACACTAGAGCAGATGATGAAGAACTGCAGCACATGGGAAAGACAAATGCTGGAAACGTTTCTGGAGGACTGTCTCCTGTGGTAGAGATCCCACACTGGAGCAGTGGAAGAATCCTTCCATCTCTCCCTGTCCTTATCTCAACCAATGAGCCTTTCTTATATTTTCTTTCCCCTGTCCAGCTGAGGAGGTGATTGGTAGTTGCTTTGGTGGGCATTTGGTGCCCAGCCAGGATCATAGCACCACAAGGAGTTGCTGGGACTGGTAAAAGTAACATCTTCTGGTTCTAATCTTACCTAAACAAATATAAAGGGGATTTTTCCAGGTTTAATTTAGACGTAGACACTTCCACTAGCACAATAGCAGTACACTGCTGAAAGATTTACAGACTTACAATGAAGGTACATTAGTTGTTATGGTTTGTGCACAATGCATTCTCCTTCACTTAGACAATAATAACAGCACTAAGTTATTAACCATAATATCCCCTGGCTTCAAAATCCAGCAACACTAAAGGGTCAAAGGAAGGTAATTGAAGAATAAACAACCAACTGCTAAAAGGCCTCTGTTTTCTTCAGTGAAGCTCGTGCTTCTCTCTATAGGAAAGTGCTTGAGAGGTCAAAAATATATAAAAAAACATCCAAGTTGCCCACCTAAATATATATATGCTTTTTCCATGAGGCAGAGCACAAATCTCCCACTACCTTTGAGGACATTTATGCATTGATACTTTTTGCAAGACCAGTAGATAAGGCACCTTATCTGCAGCACCAAGGAACATTCTTGGACAATCTGTGCAGATGCCTTGACATCTGGCATGTATTTGTATTTATTTATTATGGTTTTGTTTTTTTTTTTTTAGTATCTTAAAATCAGAAATGTTGACTGGAAGAGCTCTGGCAGTTCTGTAATTTAGCTTCCCATGTGAAGAAGAATTTTCATGAGTTCTACCCCAGGACAGCCATGACGACTAAGAGTTTCCATTACAAATACTGAAAAAGAAGATTTATGAGCCAATCAGTTTTATATTGGTAAAATACATCTGCTTTTATAAAAGTGAAATTTATTGACTAAAATTAAAACATATTTTGCAGAACTTTCACCAGTCTTTTGTGTTGTTAAACTTCATAAAAAATGAATATTCAACCAAAAATGAATTCTTTTCACTTTTTTTTAATTTAAAAACCTCTTTTTATTCACTTTGTTCTTAAGATCTATCAGAGGTCTTTAATCGTAAATTCAATTTTTTATTCCAAACATAATTTAATCCCAAAATATGTGTTTCTCTAAACAGAATAATAAAATTTAAAAAGCTGCAGAAGTCAGTATATATATATATTATAACTGAGATAATAATCACTTCAATGCCTAGATGACTTTTTCATAATGTCACATCATTTTGCCAAAGTTCCCTTAGTGAAACATGAATTACAAAAGAAAAGCAGAAGAAGCTTTTTTCTTTTGATAAAATGGAACAGAAATTATGCAATCTACAAAAAAAGCTGATGCTTTCATTTTCAGTCCAAGGTTAACAACAGCAATATGAGACTATTCCTACCAAAAGGTGTTAGAGGACTCTCCACTGATCAAGGAGTATATCGAATTTCACTGGACATAAAGCCAATGTATTACATAAACGTATTTCTTTCCCCATTTCTCAGCCTGCATTGCTTACCTTGATTTGACTTCCCATAATTTAAATAACATTTCATATCTTCAAAGCACTGTACATGCATTAACTAATTTCACTCATTAAAATTTGACACTGCTGTCTAATGATAAATTCCCAAATGCAGTGGATTTGAAAACTTTCTGTTAAGCACGCCTTGATAAGCCTCTTCAAGCATATAGCTGTAAACTGTCTTTTGATGTTGTTAGATCCGTAACCCTTTGCTGTTTAATGCTTCCAGCTAATAAGGAGTTACAATAATTACTCAGCTTCTGCTCCAGGAAAGTAGGCAGGATTTTCCTTTTCTTGGGGGAATTTCAATAACCCAAGCAGGCATTGCTTGATTTCAGTGTTTCAAAGTCTCCATGACAGCTTTGTCACAAAGATGTACAAGCTGCCTGATAGACGAGTTTGGGGCCATATTTCTAGCTCTGCATGATAAACTTTTTGTTCTAACCTGAATGCACAAATGGAGACACCTGGTAGGTTTTTACTCATTAGGTCAAGATATTAATGTCCTTTGGAGCAGCAATGCCCTACAAGACCTGCAGATGTTATCACAGATTGGCTCCACATAACCTTTGTATATGTATTAGAGGTGCTTCAGCCCTCTGGAGCACCTCTCAAGACAAGCTTGAGAGTTGGAGTTGTTCATCCTACAGAGCAAAAGACGCCAAGGAGACCTTGTAGCAGCCTTCCAATACCTAAAAGGGCTACAAGAGAGATTCTACAAGGGCAGGTAGAGATAAGGCAAGGGAGAATGGGTTTAAAATGAATGAGAATAGATCTAAATTAGATATAAGGAAGAAATTCTTTACTGTGAGGGTGGCAAGGCACTGGAACAGCTTACCCAGAGAAGCTATGGATGCCCCATCCCTGGAAGAGTTCAAGGCTAGGTTGGATGGGGCTTTTAGCTGGATGACCTAGTAGAAACTGCTCCTGCCCAAGGCAGGAGGCATTGAGCTAGGTGGTCCTTCAGGTCCCTTCCAACCCAAATCATTATGTGATTCTGTATCACTGCTGGGATCCCTTCTACAATTTTTCCACTTTTCAGAGGCAGGTCCGAGTGCTTCAGTCCAAGGGCAAATAAAACTGGTGAGTGACTACAAGAAGGGGGTATTAGGACTCTGTGTCCTGAATGGCTCAAGGCCATAGGTCCGTCTGGATGTTGCCTAAATTAATCCTGGAGCACAAGATATTCCAAACATTGCAAAAAATGGAGATAATAACCTGTTTGCCAAAGGAAATCAGTGGAGACAGCAGGCCATGTGTCTTACTTCTTTTGATCTTCCCCAGTTTATCTAAATTGTCTTTTTAAAAAGACAATTTAGATAAAACCATCTGTCAAAGAGATCCATGAGTGGAAAAAGGGTGCACAGAAATGACCATAGAGAAAGTCTTGAAGGGTTCTGACAGTGTTTCAAATCTTGACATTTCCTGTTCTGAAGAGGATTAGATGGTTCATTAGATGTACAGGTCTCTCCAGTAATATCAAGGCTGCTTTGCTTTTCTTTCTGACATACCAGGCTGCAAACACTAAAAGTGTAAATCCCTCTTCTGAGCAGTAACACCCATTAAGCATTGATAATACGATCTGCACTGCAGAAACCTGACAGAGTGATAGGCTATGTAATCATTAGTTGTAAACAATAATGTGCGTAATAACAGTGAATCATCAGACACAAAACAGAGCACTATTTAGTTCTAAAGATGAATTAGGACAATTTGCTTTGTGCATTAAATGAATTTCCCTGCAGTACTTTAGACTGCTTTGTTTTCATACCTTCAGCTGCATCTGCTCCTCCTGAGAGTTGCTGTAGTCACTTTACTGAGCTCCTGTTTTATAAACAGAGAAGTCATCTCTCTTACCCTGCCCTTACCAGCTTGTCTCAGCATATGCTGCTAGCTTTCACAGTTGACAGACACTTTGACAACTGGCAGTCTGTCTGTCAAGAAGATCTTAAAAGATGAAAGTGTTGAGTAAAAAGTTCAGTTCAGGATCATCTCCATGGCTTTAGAAGAATGTTTGTAGCAGAGATATTGTAGCAGAATACTGATAAAATCATCAACTTTGCTTTCCTGTGAACATGAAATTTACTTTAAAGGGATAATATTTCCTACATAAAATGCTTAATTACAAAAAAAAACCCTGTGTATTTTAAAAATCAATCTCTCTCTCCTTTCTCTGGGTCAAGTACAGTCCTCACAAAAGACAAATAACCACCTCTCACTGTGCTGTGAGAAGTGGGCGCTCTGCCTCAAGGTGACCCTCCCAGATTTAACTCCCTCTCCCTCCTCTCCCAGTTTGGACACTTCGCCAGGTTGCTGTCACCTTCTTCTTGATTCTTCTCACCTTTCAGAACATTGTCTACTTTCCTTCTGCCTGGCTTATGTCAGGTGAGGAGCTGATCCAACGCCGTCACACCAGGCAACTGGCGCTGGGCCGAGCAATATTGTCCCTCTGCTGCTGGCAGCCGAGAGCAGCAGGAGAGGAGGCGGTGACCTGCCTTGCAGCGCTGACAGCAGGGGAGGGCTGCCAGTGGCAGGGCTGGGATGGTGCCAGGACCCTTGCTGGGACAGCGCTGGGTCTGCATTGTGAGACCTCTGCAGGAATACAGCAACTTTGCTATTTCCCCGACAAGCACTCACATTTTATCCTCCCAAGTGTAGTCCTTGAGTTTAGGAGCCGATGAAGAAGCTTTCTGCTGCTGTCATTGCTTCTAATTACCAGCTGTAATAAGGCTTCATCCTGATTCCTTCTCCTTGATTTCTAAAATGATCTTGTGACCTCCTGGATCAGTGGGCTTTCCTTTCTGATAAGCCAGCAGCAAATCTACAGCACCTGTTTGAATATGAAACACACTGGCTTACAGTAAAATACAAATGCAGAATGTTGTGCAAAATGTTAACCCCAGAGAAACTAAGATTTAATACAAATAGATGATGGGAATGCTATGCAGTCCTCTCCCCCATCTGTGGTTTATTTAAATTAATCATTTCAGGGAAATTTTGATCAAGAATATCTTCATATACCCACTTTTTTCTGAGTATAGATTTGCTTAAATAGACCATTTGTCTTTGATAGTCATCTGAAGGACTTCTGATACAGTCACCTTGTAAATCTGCAAACTGACAATGCTACAGAACTTGTTCCAAGCTGTAGTGCATGGATTTTTAGATGACAGTCTAACTCACCCCTTTAGACTCTGTGCAGTTAGAATTTCAAAATTTTTCAAAGTGAGTTTTCTTCTTTCTTTCTCAGTGAGTTGATTCACCAACTCACACCATTTACTTCAATTTTTTATAAGATAAATCTGAAGGATAATTTAAATTAGTGCAAACCCTCCAAGATACGCCAATCAATTCCAAATGCCATCTGTCACAGTAAACTCAAAGTGGAGGAGACAAGAAAGCACCCACTGGTTCAGTTCCTCCACACTCACCGGCAGGTGCCCGACTGTCTGTCAGCAGCCCTGTGTTTTCCTGCTTTCTGAAGCTTAATAGGACAGCCAGTTGTCCTGATTAATTCTGGGACCCAAAGCAGACTTTGTAAAAATTACATCCAAATCTAAGATTACACTTTCTCTTTTCAGAGCAGTCAGAGCAGCAAAAAATCTCTTAATTTTCCTTACTAAATTTAGAGGGTAATTATCTTCTTATCTCTCCATTCTTTACAATTAAACACATAAATATATCTGCCATGCAGTTGGTATGTACACAGCTCCTTTTTCAACCTCAGAGAATCTAAACTTCTCATTTTGCTGTAAGGGTGAGGTCTGCTGGCCCAGAGTATCATTTTCCTTTCTGCTTTTATGTTTCCAAAACAAAAGTGCTCCAGAATAATGGTTGGTGGTTTTCTGTCTCCATGTTTATTTTGTGTTTGCTGGGACAAGTAAGAAGGGTAACTGGCTTTTTTTGGTGGGGGAAAGTGGTGCACATAGATAAGAATAATTGTTTAAATACTGACATGCTTTGCTTTACCTCCATTCTCTCATCTGTACGGCCATTATCTGTAACCTGGACACTTGTGCCATCACCAGTACCAAACACACCAAGAGCAGATTACTTGGCAGAGATGGACCATATCTCAGCTCATTGCTTCCTGCCTGTAAACCAGACTGCATTCTATGGGCTACACCACAGAAGCTTTTCTACTTTATCCACAGCTGTTATCCACAGCCACAGTAACACTAACACTGCAGCTGGTTCTTCAGCAAGAGAAACTTTCCTTAGATTTTCCAAATCCTTTCCCCAGGATGTCTCTGGTCTCTAAGTGGACTCCACCAGCAAGGCATTTTTCTGCTATTCCCTGACTATTATTAAAGGACAAACAGCATAGGAAACTTATGTCATTTTTATCCCAAATATTCTCCAGACAGCTCTCTTCATCCAGTCACTCAAGTGATCTATGAATTTATTACCTTCATTCCCTCATGAAATTAGGAACTTCAAAATCCTTTCCATCTCCTCTGAAGCTTTGATGAGTGCTAATGATAAAAGCAGCATTCAGGTTACTGGGATTTTGGCAACAGCTGAGAGCACTGAAATGCCCTTTCTTTGCCTGGGAGGGTTGCTTAGAGTGGGTGAATTGCTTGATCTCTTTTTTCTCACAGGACCTTTAATCTCAGTGCTGGGAGGTTATGTCCTATGCCTCTGAAGGCAGGCGCAGGGAATAAAACTGTCTTCTTCCAAAGTCTTATCTATTTGCTAGAAAAAAACTATCACTGCAGTGTCAACAGCTAAAGTCAGAGCTTCACTGTGCAAGGAGAGGAGGAAGAACTAGGTATTGTCCTAAATAGTTGGGCAAACAAATAAAACAAAGGAATGGTTGAGGAAAGGCTTATTAGATTCTAAAGACTCTGACCATCCCTTCTTAGGAGTTTTTATGGATATTTTGTGCCTGTTGTCAACCAGATACTGTTTTCAAATATAAATATAAAATGCAGTTATGCTGGAAATCAGGACAGCTACAGGTCATTAAACAACATATGTTCAGATGCACTGATGCTATGAAGCACCCACTTAGGGGATGATGTACAAGATACAAACTAATTTTATATTTGATAAACAGAATGTATGTTAAGAGTGGGCAGGTTGAAAACAGCATATTTTTATAGTAGTTGTTTTTTCCTAAACAAATAATATCTACCTTCATTAGAGAAGCAAAATATGCAAACTTTTAAAAATAATTTGTAGATTTTAATTTGTAAAATTTCACTAGAAAATAATAAACTATCTTAACTATATTAAATGACATATAAATTTTTTCTGTCTCATAAACCTGTAGCTTCATTCAACTTAATATTTAGTAGTATTACTTATCCCACAATATCAAATTCTGTAGCTTTCAAAAAGTTTTCTACAGAGCTTACACAGACCCTTATGGCTATTATCACGTCTGAAGGATTGTTTGAGAAGAATTCCTAATGACTACAGAAGTGGTCAGGAGTACACTTTGCAAATCCACGTGGATATGAGTTTCATAATGGTTTGTATTCACTCCATATACTAAATAAATTAATCTTCATTTCTTTTCTTCTCAGGATGAATCTTGGGTGGAAAGATGGAATCCAATTTGTTTGTTCTTACCCTTTTGATTTAATTTTCCTTCCATAAACACAAAATTAAAATTAAAAATTATCTTGTGGAATCTTCATATATTTGGATTTATTTATTTTCATTAACAGGCACTTTCCATTTCCATGGATAAGGTGTCTACCTCCACCTTCCTCATCCCATCTGAACTAGGCATCACTTTCTTCAGCAAGGTGTTCTCTGAGGGAAGGAGCACCAATATATGTTCCAGCAGGTCCCCTTCCCCTGAGTCAGAAAGTTCTTGCACAGCATTCATTCTCAGCAAGGAAAGTGCTGAAACAATCAGATACAAACATTTGACAGAGGGATTATGTCTCTTTTTAGTATAGTCTCCTACAGAGACATTGCCTTTTCTTCAATTATTTAAAATTAATTTTCTTCTTTTTTTTTTTTTTATTACACTGTAACATCCCCTGACTTCCTCTACAGAATTCCTTTGTAATGTCTGAGAGGTCTAAAAAGGCTAACATCTATCAGCCACATATCAGGTTGACTGATGCCTTCTATGGTCTGCTATGAGCAGCCTACTTCTCTGCTCCAGGGCTGCACAGCAAGCTTCTCAACTCCAATCAACTCCAAAAGCTGCCTGTGCCTACTGGTGCTCAGAAACTCCACAAGCATGATGTAAAATATATTATCTGTAATCATGTAAATTTGTACAGTCAGAGAGTTGATTTTTATTTGCTTGGCAGGAGGCTTGCAACACTCCAAAGCTTTTAAATTGCTAGGTACGACTGCTGTGACATTTCAATTCAGCTGTGTTCATCTCAAATGATAGAACGACCATCTCTGACCTTTCACATGCACGTATATGCATAAAGCTCGACAGAAAGTAAATGTTTGAAATCTCTCTGAGCACCAAAGGCAGCTTCTCCCTTGCATGTATATGTGCAGAGATTCAGGAAGCTCCCATTAATATTCTGCTAAAGTAAGCCTGTGAAATTTTACTGTTAGCAGTAGCACTCAGCCTCAGAGAAATAATAGGTGAAAGAAAATATGTGTTATGCATTCACATCAAACCTTGACAGAAAAGCGAAGCATTATCTAGGGCTGAACTCCTCATGAAGGTTCATTCCCCTCACCCCTGGGCAGAGCTGCCTGGTGATGTGGAGCTGTGTCATTTGTGGCCCACTCCTAAACTGCATTATGCTGGCAAGTGTCAGGCAGAGACCTGCATCCATACTGTGCCACTCCATTACTGCTTTCTTCACTCAGCCAGAGAGTCCAAAGCATAGTCCCCTGAAGAGGAAAGTGCTAGCTATCAAAAAAAAAAAAAAAAGTGTATGAAAGCATAAGGGCATATGGCATGCAGCAAATGAACTGATTTAGTGCAGTTCCTAAGTAATCTCTTGCAAACACAGATCCTCAGAGGTTCTGCCTGTTGATCAAAGCTTGTTCCTCTACCAAACAACAGCATGTAAATAACAACTCATTTCCTCTTTCTGGCAGAAGGTTGAATGGCACCTTTGAAATCTTTATCTATTAATGTACATAAATTTTCTGCTCACGGCCCCTCATAGGATTTGATACAACAAAAAGTGACCAAAAATGCTGTCTTTCATGCTGCCCTCCATAACAAGAACATCCTTTTCTTTAATGTGAGGAATTGACTCCTTAAAGGAATAAAATAAATTACTTTATAACCCTTTTATGAGAAGTGTCTGGTCCAAATCTCTTGGCAATATGTCATAGGGCTAAACTGAGCAACAAATCTGCAGCCTCTTCTGTGTGTGTGAATGGAGACATGATCTTTGGATCATGAAGAGAATGGCCATCACAAACCCTCTTGCACCTCTCTAAAAGCCAATGAATTTCAATAAAGACTTTGTCAGCAAATACATTTTTGATTTATACTGGTGTTACTTGTCCTAGAACCCATGCTTACACATGAAGTGTGATGCATGCCAAGGGGAATCCCAATTATTTACTCTTGAATCACTAGAGAATAAAGCAGAAAATTACTTTCCTTGCCTCTGATATATTTTGACACAGCTTTCCAAAAATCTTTCCCATTCTACAATGACAAAAAATCCTAGTTTTTGAGATATTCTTACAGTGTAAAGCAGACAAAAAACCTGTTACTGACCTTAAAATATCCAATGGCCCAACAGTTTCAAATAAAACAGACTTGGGACTGATCCCTAAAGGTGTCCCACAGTTAATGAAATCTTTAACTTTACGGCTAGTAAGACTGCCTCTAAATTAGATTTTTATCTTGTGAAAAAACAAAACATTCCAGGAAAACTTGCTTTGATTTTGAGGAGTATTCATTTTATGACATAAAAATACTTTTGAAAATAAAGTTATGAGAAGATCAGCAAAAGAGAGATCTTTAGAGCAAAATCCATGTAGAAAGTGAATTGCAGTTCACCACAATTTTCAGCCATGTTGAAACTTGTGCACTGCAATAGTATTTTGGAAAATCAGGACGTAACCATCTAGGCAAATGTTGTTGTCATCCGTATTTCCTATTTAACATGTGAAAAATGTGCATTTTCATCTAATTGCCATTTAGAATTTAGGATTATTACCTTGATTTTAGCTGTTGAATTGAAAAAGTGACAGAGCATTTAGTTGTTTGTCTGCCAGAAGCAGGTACAAAATGAACTCAGAGATCTATCTCAGTTTAAAATATGAAGGGACCTTAGGCTAGCACTTCAGGTTGTTTTGCTGAATTGGGGTCTCTCCCCTTCCACTTCTCCTTGCCAAGCTTTGTATTAATGGTAGTGAGCACCTAATGAAGGAGGAATCTTTTCAATAGTGAGATTTCAGAGCGACTATAAGAAACTGCAAAAGCTCTAGAAAGCATCACAAATGTCTCCTGAAAAACTCTAAACCATGAGAGAAGAGTCCACTTTCTGTCACCCTTTTTACTAAAGCAGAACTCTAAAGTGAAAAGGATGGCTGGCTACCCTCCTGAAGCCCTAAAACTCAGAAACTGAAGACAAGTATGTGAGGAAAAAAAAATACTGTGAGGGCATTAAGACCATACTGGAACTCAAGAGGAAGGTGAATCCATCCTCCCAAATCTTAGAAAATATATGGTTAAACAAAAACTTTAACTTGTTGTTTTAACTCATCCATTTAGAGTGACTAATCTAATTAAGCCATCTTGAACTGAACAATCAAAAGAAATATTAAATGTAGCATGTTTAAGGCAGTTATACTTCTTTTAGGTAGAATAACCCCATGTAGATGAAGTTGGGATCAAATCAATTCCATTGAATAGAATTATAGAAAAAAAAACATGTTCAAGTCCTTCTGAAATACCTTCTACAGAACTAAAGGGATAGCATCAAAAAACCCACAAACAAAACATTAAAAACCACCAAAAAAACCCTCCAAACACCATAATGCAACACTTGACCCTCTCAAGACAAAAACTGAAAAACAAATTATAAAAATTAGCTTTAAGGTTGGATTGAAAGGAAAGTAACAAAAAATTGACTAGAACTATAACAATAATAATAATAATAACAATAATTTTATTATTATTGTGGGGCTTTTGTTTGAAAAGTATTTTACATGTGAGGATAGCTTTGAAAAGGTGCATGTTTGTCCTGTTTGTTAGACAATTTTTATCAAGGTAGTCTTTTTTGTGAATTCTGTCTACCATCTATGAGATTACTGCATCCAGGTTTGACCACTCTAGGCCACAATCTTTTTCTACATGAAAATGAGAGCAAAAGTTCTGTTTACTTGCAGCTGTATGAAAGGTCATCATTGTGTTCTGACCACTTGCTCCCATAGTGGATAGTAAAACCTTTTTAAAGGTAACCAAGCAGCTGAAGAGGTTACCAAAGGTCGCCAAGACTCTCAGGAAAGTTTGTGGGCACTTGAAGGAGGAAAGCACTGGTAACCAGCACTGGGGTCAGCAGCTTGTCATGGAAGACCTGCTAAATTATATCTATAAACATCCCTCTAAAACACGCCCTGAACATGATATGCTAGAACATAAACATTTCTATAAGGAAAAAAAAAAAATTAAAGCCATATCTATTCCTCTGTAGCAGATTTCACACCTTTAAATATTTCTTCATAAGACTACATAAAAATTGCTGGGATAAAAGAATAAAGGGTTAGGAATAAAATTTACAGGGCTGAACACACATGGTATGGCTATGTTTTTATCTTAAATGCTATAACATTACACAATTAAGTATCTGTCTAGATTTTAATTTAGTATTTTTAAATTCTATTTTTATTTGTTTTAAAATAGCTTATTATTTTTTCTCACAGGTAAAATTCTAATGATGATTAATGGCCACATAATACTAACTTAAGCTAAAGGTGGATTTGATTTAATAATAAGTGTTATTATTTTCACTTATATTTACATAAATAGAGGTACTATTAATACTAAAACACTATATATCATAATAGCTAGATGTGCAAGTAATTGTATCATCTATATCTCATCTGTTTGTCAATTTTAACTCATTTTTTTATCTTCAGTGTCCATCTGAAGGGCATGTTAATCTTGAAAGCAGTTTATTTCATTAAGTTGAAAAACAGCTGCTTTAAAGGAGAGGAAAAAGGTTCAGAAACTTGTAAAAATGTGTGTGTGTGTGTGTTCCTGTTCCTGGCTCCTGTTCTTCGATTGTGCTGAAAATTATTAATTATTATTCTAATAAATAAGATACCCACTAAGATAAGGGACTCCTTTAAATGATATTAAATTGATATGCTTGATTAACTACCTCTGAAATGAAGCTAGCAAACCAGAATACACCTGTAAAAGTTAAACTAAATTTGACATTTTTACTTACCTTGAATAACTACTAACTAATATTACATAAATATTAAAGGTCCAAGGACAACATCTCAGCCTCCTTCCCTGTCATACAAGATTAGAACCAGATCAGTCTTTCAAGCATCCTTGATAACCTATAAACAATTCTTCTTCACAATTGTCATTGCACCCAGAGGTGAAAGATAAATTATTATTTCTACCAGGGCAGGAATGGTAGGAAGATTTTTTGAGATAATGTTAGGAACATCCTTCACTTGATTGGGAATGATTGAGAGATTGGCTGATTCAAAGTGACTTCTTGTGTTGAATTTTATGAGATGGATAGTTCTGTGACTGCAGCAGGACAGTGCTGACAGAATAACAACTGCAGACATTTCAATGTAAGTACAACAATGCACAGTTAAGTTGTGATCAATATATCTTTATTTTCTGGCAATAACACATTTTTACTAGATATGATTAGTGTCTAATCTACCTCCCACACTATAGTATATATATAAAAAACTGGTACCAAGATGGAAAAAAGGAAACAAAATACACTGATGGCTGAGCATTAAATTACAACTTGAGAATTTCAAGATGAACCTGAAAGAAAAGTATTGCATAGAACATGAACAAAATACCCTGGTAAAAACTATGTTTCTTTAAACTAATTCATGTGTTTGAATCAAAGGGCAGGTACTACTGGTCTGGATAGCTTGGGAAGAAATTCACACCTTTTGATTAACTCAGGGAAGGCAATTTACACAGCCAGTTTATCCATTTGATTGACATTGATGTTCATCCAAAACAAAGGTCATTCTCCACACCCTTTGTGTTGAGATAAATTCAGTTTTCTTTACAACAGCTATACTGATTCCCTAATTTTTTTTCAGTTCCATCCATGCTTTGCCTTTTGACCTATGTAAATTGTCCACAACCTATCAAAAGTAGTTGAACAGCATCATTGCTCTTTTTTCTGTGTGAATTTGTAGTAGGTTAATGCTGGCACCGAGCAAAGCTCCTCACTCACTCACCTCCATAAACTGGACAGAGAAGAGAAAATTTAACAAAGGTTCATGCGTCAAGGACCAGAAGAGATCACTCATCAAATACCATCACAGGCAAAACAGGCTCAGCTTAGAAATATGTATTGAAGTTATTACTAACAAAATCAGAGCAGGATAATGAGAAGTAAAATAAAGCCTTAGAAAGACTTTCCCCGTACCCATCCCTCCTTCCAGCTCCACCTGCTACAGCAGCAGTGCGAGGAGGGAGGAAGGGGGATTATGGTCAGTTCATCACCCGTGGCTTTTCCCTCTGCTCAGAGAGAGGAGTGGTTCCCCTCTGCCCCGTGGGGTCCCTCCCACGGAAGACAGTTCTCTGTGACCCTCTCCAAAGTGGCTCCAATCTCACAAGCAGCAGCTCCCTGTGAACTGCTGCAGCTTGGGTCCATCCCATGGGCAAACAGTCCTCCCAAAACTGCTGCAGCATGAGTCCATCCCATGGGCAAACAGTCCTCCCAGAACTGCTGCAGCGTGGGTCACTCTTCCACAGGGTGCAGCCTCCAAGGACAGGCTGCTCCAGCGTGGCAGCAGGGCCCCTTGCCTTGGATCTCGCATGGGTTTACAGCCTCCTCTCAGGCATCCTCCTGCTCCACTGTGGGGCTCCTTCCTGGGCTGCAGATGGATCTCTGCATCCCCAAGGACCTCCATGGGCTGCAGGGGCACAGCATGGTCTGCACCGTGGTCCTCACCACAGCCTGCAGAGGAATCTTGGCTCCAGTTCCTGGAGCACCTCCTCCCCCTCCTTCACTGACCTTGGTGTCTGCAGAGCTGCTCTCCTCACATGTTCTCACCCTGCTTTTCTCTGGCCACAGCTAAAACTGTGCAACAACTTTTGTTTTTCTTTCTTCTTAAATATGTTTTCACAGAGGTGTTACCACCATTTCTAATTGGCCCATCTTGGCTAGAGGCACGTCCATCTTTGGAGCCATCAGGGATTGGCTCTGCCAAACATGGTAGAAGTTTCCAGCAGCTTCTCACTCACTTCTTGTATTGCCCCCACTACCAAAACCAGGCCATGCAAACTCAGTACGGTATTAGATGAAGGACAAGGCTATTCTAGTACAGAATCTCAGGGAGTTTGGCCAGAGTATGGAGGTAAGCATGCACAAACACCATTTCCTAAGGGACGACATTTTGTATGCCGCTCTGGTAGAGGAGAGGAGCCTCCAAGTCATGTGTATAATCACCATTGCCATCACTCAAGTTTGCCCTCATTCTCCATCTACTTCTGACCATGAAAAGCTTCTCAGTTTAAATTCCTCTCAGAATTGTGGTATTTCTGTGGCTTATTTTCTGTAAAGCCACTTGCTACAGTTCAACTATGTTCTGCACTGGGTTCCAGACTGCACTCACCCAGCCATGGTTCATCAGCCACTCTGTCCTAATTAATTGTTTCAAGTAGTGACAACCTTAACATTTTTTAAAATTATCAGTGGATTAGAGGTTTTTGTTGTTTGTTTTTCTTTTGTTTTGTTTTGGTTTTGGGTTTTTTCGTGGTTTTTTTTTTTTATTTTTACTTTTACAAGACATGTCTCAATATGAAAGCAGTCTGATGAATACAAAGTAAAATATTCATCCTCCAGCAAGTTACTTTCCTCCAGTTTTAGAACTTTCCAGGATATTTTTATTTAGAAACATGTTAAGATCAGTGGTGGCCAGAACAGGCTGTACTTGGCACTTCTTATTGGGACAGAAAGAACTGATAAGAACAGGCATTTGGGAATTTAACAGGGAATTTGGTATACCCTTCCATCTTTTTTTTTTTTTTCCCAAGATGAGGAGAAGATGTTTTACATTTCTTATAAGATGCATTTGTTATTCATATTTAGAGGACTAAAGATCAAAAAATGTGCTAAAACTTTTTGAGATCAAGCCCACTCCCAGCATGTTTTTCTTGGGTTACAGTGCTATATCTTCACCCACTTGATATCTACTGTGGGGAATGCCCTTTTGAAAGTGGGTATCTATTTTGAGAGAATAGCCATGGTTACAAAAAAGGCCCTAAATTTTGCATTCAGCACAGCAAAATGGTCTTCCTTCAAGAACACATATGTGCAGTGACCTTCCTCCTGCAACACCACAGTCTTGCAGTTCTGACAGTTTAAAAACATGACAGTAAGCATTTTAATATGTGTCACGCTATGGAGAGCCTGTAGCTCAAGTTACTCACTTATGAATTCACATACAACTACACGAATTGTGCTAAAAAGGAGGCTTCCTCTCCTTCTGTCTACATTAAAGAAAGGCTCAGGTTTATGAAATGGGGAGAGCTTCTGTGAAGTTCTGAATCAGGGACATAGGCTTTTGAATAAGTACCCTTTTACAGAAATGCTTGGCTCCTTATACAGAGATGAACAAGTGTCTTGCTCAGACATCTGAAAGCACTTTCCTCCTGCTTTGAAAGCCTAGGTACCTCACCTTGACTTAACAAATTATGGCAAAGAGCCTTGCATTCAGAACATTGCCATATCTGTGTCACAGGCCCAAAATATAACTCTGTCTCTGCAGATTCTGGTCCTGGAAGTTTTTCCCTAAGACAGCTTCCACGTTTCTCTCTCTTCTACGTTACAATCTTCATTGCCCAACTGAACTCCTAAGTTTCTTTGACTCTATAAAGGCTATTTTCTCCCTTCTGCTTAATTCAATATCTCTAGCATTTGTCTTATACTCCCTGCTTGTAATTTTGAGGCACTTGGTGCTAAGAGATAAGCCTGTGGCAGATGTAATTATCCAGCAGCATATTAGTCACTTGTTACTGCCACCTACCTGCCTCTTTCATACTAGTGTTTCCACAGGGAAGGGAGAAATTGGAAAGCCTTTAATCTTCCTTATAATTATTTCTTAATAAAAAATATCTGTATGGAAGGTAGACACAAAAATCAGAAGTTTAAACCTGAGACTCATCAGTCCTGTAAATCAATGGATTTTATTGCAGAACCTACATCATGCTTTATCTCTATTGCAGGCATCACATGTTGACTTTTTAAACTGAAAACAACAAATACAGTCATCTAACTTATCTTTAGTCTTTTACTATTTATTGCAGACCTGTGCCTTCAGCTGAACCCAGACACGTCTGTCAGTAATCCAAAGCTTAAAAAAGCTTAGAAAATCAGAGTATAACTGAAGTATAAATTTTACTATTTTGTTTTTGGAATATTTTTGTTTCAGTTCCTTAGTTTCAATTTACAGTCTTTGCAGCTCTTTTAGCAGGCTGAAACTCACAGTGCATTTGGACAAATAGATGAGGCACCTAAGAACCACTAGCTCTCTTCTATCCACAGTAATGGAATGGATTAGGACAGACAGGTAAGCAAGCAGGGGAACCACGCTAGATCACAAGGATCCTTGGCAACACTGTACAGAGGACTTCCAAACACCTCTGTGTAGACTCCAGTTCACAATAATCACTGAATCACTGGCTGCACCTGAAATTACTCTCACAGTTGCCTCTTTGCATTGAGCTTCTGATCTCACATGGGTTTACTACTTCCGATACAACACCGCTTGTGTGTTGGTTTCATTTTCCTCATTCTGCACCAGAAATGGAAATTTCTGTTAGTAAGACTGATGGAAAGTGTTTTTGCAGAATTTCCCTCAGATACCCATGACCTCATTCACCTTCCCTCTGTGCCAGACCATGCTGGATCTGCACTGGCTTTGTGCAGCATCACTCTGTGTCACTCCTCTCAGAGCTCTCAGTAATGGGAATGAGTGCAAGGAGACCAGGGCCTGGTTTACATGCCACCGTTCAGGAGTTTCTGAATGGCACAGTTACTGACTTGAGATCCAAACTGTGCAAAGTGAATATTTCCAGACACACACAGCCAGATTCAGATGGCACTGCACTTGAGTCTAGAAGCCCAGCTCATAGAAATTGGCTCTGCACTGAGTTAGCTCACTTGTGAGTGTGTAATCCTTGTCTGTGCAAGTATTAATGGAGTGATTAATCAGGAACCGGATAAACGACCCACAGATAATTCACAGTTGATTGTAGTTTCTTTTATCTGCCTCTGCTTCTGGATTGAAATTTTATGTAATGCACAATCCAAGAGTGTTTCTGCTGAATTCATAGTGGATATTTTCAATCAAGATCCCTTAACACAGCTTGGTATAAATGTTAACTTTTGCTCAAGGGAGTATGGATATGATGGGGTTATTGTAGGTCAATATAAAATGAAAGGATGTCAGAGTAACAGCCTAGCTTCAGCCAAAGCTGACACTGAAATTTTAAAGATCCTGTTCATTGAAGGGAAATCTTGCTCTTTTGGAAATTGCAATTTGCAGAGATATGGACTTGTTTGGTTTCAAAAATGTGCCTCCAAGGTGTAAAAAGACAGAAAAACTTCTCCACTTTGCAATGGAAACACATTGTCTGAAAAGTATTTCAGTTGTGCAAAATCAACAGCACAAAAGGATGGATATGGCTTAGAAAGAACCTGTCCTCTCTTTATTATTTCTTCCCCTGATGTTAATTCAAACAAACATCCTATGGGTCCTCCCTTTGCAATGTTTGAGCAGAACTAATAGCCAACAAATTATTTTGAGAAATATCAAAACCTTACTTAGAAGTTTCTGTGAGAAGAAAAATTACTTTTCTAAATTAACTGCTGGTTTTATGTACTTGAAAATAACTGCACAGACTCCAAGAAGATGGCTCAGTAAAAGACCATGCTGTGCTGAACTAATATCACAAGGGGAACAACCTTTAGACATATTGTATTAATGTAGTAAATGAGGGCAAAAGGGCCTTTAGAGACTGAAAAATAACCTATAAAAATTCACAAAAGAGCTCAGGTTTGCAGCTGTGCCTATGAGCAGCTCAACAATATGTTTACTGCTTTATCACTCTTGTAAGCATTTGAAATGCCATGGTAACTATAATTTTATGGATAAACTTACCCTAAATATCTGCTGCTAGCTTCACCCAGAATCAACTGCAGTTCAGAAGCTGGTAGACGTCTTCCTGATTCTCATGACCCATTAATTATATTGTCCCTCATGTTACCTCTAGAATCCAATCCGAAAGGTGACATCAAAATTCACCTACCCAAAGGAAAATAGAAAGTAGCTGTGCAGGGGGAGCTGCAGCTGATCACAGCATCTCACACCCAGTGTGGGAAGGCCATGTACACACTCATAAAAAAACACCTCTGACAACAGAAACAAGTATCTCACCCCCTGGTTTTCATATGTTGTCCCCATTACAGGAATTCATGGCCTTGAGGAGGTTCTCTCCCAAGGGCACAAGGACAGAAATACCAAATCTGCCTGAAGTTGGCATATTCTGGATGCAAAGGGAAAATGAAGACGAGTGAGGAATCCATCATGAAACACCACAAAAAGGTGTTTTGCTACATGGGATCTGTGCAGTTTCCTTTGTAAATCACCTCATCTTATTGGCTGTATGCATCATGTATACATACATATTGGGTCAGAGGTATTGTTATAGGAACATCTGGACTCCAGTCCCAGTGATTTTGGGATTGGACCCAACTGATCTTAGGGCACACATGCAGAAACACCAGTCTTGGACCCCTAGTAGACTCTGTAGTAGAGACTTTGAACTTCCACTCACCCCAGTCTTAGAATGATTATCAGAATTACGAGTTTGCTTCTACATGCTTAAATTCCATTTAGATCTTGTTTTAAAGTACTTCATATAAAAGCCTGTGGAATTAAAAGAGAGTGGGATTTGTGGATAAAGGTGACTCTGTAAGAGTTATGTGATTTGAGTTATTTTTGGTAACATGTCTTTAACTTGTCCATAAATGTCCCACAAGAAGTTAGTACTGTAGTCTTGTAGCAGAGAAACAGGAAGCATTAAAAAAAAGAAGCAATAAATACTCAATTTTCTAATCTGCAAGCTTTTAACGCATTTACAGCAGTCGATTTCTTGCCCATTCTACTCACGTTCTTATTAACTAAGCTGCAGTCCTTCTTGGAAGTAAATATTTTATTTTAATAGCACATGCTACCACCTGCTGTAAGCAACTGAAACTGCCTTTGCAATTTCAGAGCTTTCAAAGCTGCATTAAGCAGCCAGCCTTAGATTTAAAATACAGCTAGATTGTTGGCATCTCTTCCTGATGCTAATTTAATTAGCTATTCATCCAAATATTTTCTAACTTTGAAAGTTTCTTAGTTATATATGATTTGTAATATCTGTGGTTCAGCAGTCTCTAAGAAGCAAAGAAATTTAGGAAACAGTTCTGTTGTAGATATGAAACTGATAATAAATTATTTAAGTAATGATAATGAAGATTAACTATTTCCAAATACAGAAAAATTAGTTCAGAAATTAGCAATTGATTCAAGGTGAGCAGATTTTTTTAATAAATCAAGCCATGAGGGATCAAACATTCAGAATATTAATTATTAAAATATTTACCTTTTTACCCAGTTCCCCATTTGACTCAAAGAAAGGCTAAGAAATGTGCAGGAGATGAAGATGTCTCTTTATTACTTGTTAGAATTAGAATATTTTAGGGAAAAGGGATACATTCTACATGGCTATTTCAATATGTATTTCTCTGGGGTTTTTTTCCCTGCTACATTCGTCCAACTCAAAACAAAAAGCTAATTATGTGTAAACAACTCTTTTGCCAAATCCTCAGCAGGTATAAATCCATGTAAGTACTATCGAGGCATTGGCTTAGGCTGCTTTCCCAATCTGGAAAATGGTTTGTTATGTGCTCTCAAGATTTTGGAGGAGGAACAAAAAAAAATTGAGTCTAGGGTAGAGGAGAAAGAAAGCAAAAAGAGGTTTATGTTGTATCAATAATTTGTATGTGTATATGTAGTGCTGATGCTACATTAGAAAGTACAAGTGCAGAAGAGAAGCCAAACACATTGTCCTGCTGCAAATTCAGTTTTTGTTCTAGCTTCTACAGCTTGCTTTTTGTAAAAAAAAATTCAAATCAACTTGTCCCTGCTGCCAGTCATTCCAGCACATGACTGTCTTGCAGCCCATAGAATTTTGTCTCTTCTCAGTCCACACAGGGAGCCCAAATGCACACCAGCTGTGGGCTGCCAGGTGGTGATGCAGAGCAGAGTCAGCCCCATGCTGAGATGACCTTGGCTGGACACTTGTGCTGCGCTGCTCTCTGGAGCTGAGGAGCACCGTTCTGGTGTTCCCATGGTGTAGGACAGTTTTGCCTGGAGTGCAGCAGGAGCAACCAGAGGCATAAGGACAGCAGGGGGCAATGGCAGCTCCCTCTAGATTCCCTTCTCCTCCTGTCCATGGCAGCAGCCACTTTCCAGCAGTGAAGCCCAGGAATGAAAACACTTTCCTAACAGCTGGCACATCTGGTGACACAGCCACATCAGCAGAGGGAACAGAGGAGTCTGTGCAATGTCCACCCAGTTACTGCACTTGCAGCACATCTTGCACTGAGGCTGATGTAGGTCAGACCATGCGGAAATGGATCCCCTGCTCCAAGTGTAGCATAAGCATACACACAGGGAAATTTGGGGTTAATAGTAGTGCTAGAGCCAGGTACTTTCCTACCTCCTTGTCTCATGTCCTAGGTAGCCCCACACTGCAGAGCTAGAATACCAGCTCCCTCACCAGATCATGCAGGTATTCTCTGAGGTTTTACAGAGAACCTTTATGTTCTTTTTATGTTAGAACATAACTAAAGCACAACCAGAATCTGGCCATAAACATGGAAAGGATTTCCCACACCAGTGCAACCTACCACTTAGGCCATTGCATGCTTTTTCACTGCATACCCATGCCAATGACAGGAACAATTTGTTTCATTCTAAGTGCTAATATTAATAACAATAATTAAAGTAATTAATTATTGCTTTTCCTTTTATTTTGGTTTTATGATCACTGGTCTTGTCACTTTACTTTTTCTTTTCCTTGCCACTCTTTTACCCATTAACCCCATCAAAATTGCTCCTCTTGCTTTTTTCTCCCTTTGTCCACGTTGGGCAACCCCTGGACACATTTTCTTGGCAATTTCAGACAGACACAGTGTCTCCAAAATGGAATGCCTTCTTTTTCTCCCCTAATATCACTGTTCTGTTTTTCTTCTTTTTTCCCCCATTATATTTATAGACTTCAAATCTTTCAGTCATAACCATTATCTTGCTAGACTTGATTGATTTCCTCTCAGTTTAGTAACTCTCAAAGCTCCCTTTTTCTAACTGTTACAATGTCAAAACATTTTGCCATATGTTCATGCATTGCTTTCAAAAGCCCCATTGCCTTCCTCCTTAGAGCAGAGCCTTTTTGTATGAATACCACTTCCAGCAGCAGTGCTAGCATATGTCATCCCTGGAACAACATTGGAACACACCTCACTTGGGACTTGTCTATCCTGAACACTGTGGAAAACTGCACATGCTGCCTGGGATCCACTGTGCCAGGAAATGTAAAGGTATCTCCTTCCATCTGTTGGGCAATGGGGAGAGGCAAGGCTACTCCTGTATGCTTTACTTGCATATCTCCTTCAGTCTCACACTGTGAGTCATCCTTCAGTCAGAATTAGCTTAATAAATTGAAGTAAAGAAAGATTCAAGAAATACTACAAGCAAAGGGTTTGCTGAGGGACTCCAGGTGATTTGTGCTTCTTGTTACCCACTGTGACAGTTCTGTCAATAAGACCTTTTTGTGAGTGAAGAAATTATGGCTGAAAATTTTAGGCTACCAAATTAAGCTAAGCAGACTTCCCTTGTAGGATAAGATGTAATGGAGTTGCTGGCCATGCCTCCCTTTCCTAGCCATTAATTACAGCAATTCTTAACTTTCTGATCTCTTTTTGATGTAGTCTTTCCCCATTTCATTACTGACCTGTCCCTCTAGGCAGGCTGGATAGATTGGCTGAGACCAATAGCATGAAGTTCAAGACCAGGTGATTAGATACTGGGATGGGCTGTCCAGGGAGGTGGAGGAATCATCCTCCCTAGAGATATTTATGGAAAGACTGGACATGGCACCCAATGCCATGGTCTGGTTGACAGGGGGGTGTTGGGTCATAGGTTGGACTCAATGATCTCAGAGGTCTTTTCCAACGTAATTGATTCTGGATTATTCTATCCTTAAATTTATTTCCTTTATTTTTTCCACTCTCCCCTCCATCTTTAAAATGTTTTTTCTTATCTTAAACATGAAGCCTAAAACTACTTGTTCCCTTAAGACCTGTCCCATATTTTGACTAACTTAATCTGGGAATAAACCAAATGTTGTTCCAGGAAACTGCACTGTATTAGTAACAGATGCAACAATTAATTATTCAGGGATTTTGAGTATGAAAAATAAAGACTGAAAAATTCTGGTGTAAGATTCTTTTAAATTAAAAAAAAAAAAAAATAAAAAGAGTTACTGTAAAACAATGTCCCAGAAATCCCAACATGTCATTTGGGAGATGGAAATTAAGAAAATCACACTTCTTTCTTCTTTAGTGATTGTCTCTGTCTTACTCTAAAAAATACCTGCCTCTCTGAAGAGATGCCATACCTCTTTAACTATATAGGCCATTTCTTGTCATCTTGGTGTCACTTAAGAACTATGATATTTGTGGAGACATATCTTGTCTTGAAGCATTTTCCTTCTCTTTCTGCTCTTTTTACATATGTCTTATAATTTTGAGGCATGTTTATTTAGGTGGCTCATAAATTCAATATTTTCATATTTATGGGTACATGTGTTTGATAACATGTCAGTGGCAGTGTATACACTGCTAAAGCAAGGATCCCTTCTTTCATTTTCAGACAAATACATATTCAAGATTAGTCAAGAGAATCTCTCTTAATGATATTCTTTCCATCCAAATATTTTTATTTTACCTTGTATTTTGCTTTGGTTTAGTCAAAACAGAGTGACAAATAGGTTGCATTTCAGTTTTATTGCTGCTTTCTCTGTTCTGCTGAACTCTGCGGGTTGTCTCCTAAAATACTGTCTGACAAGGAAATTGTTTCCACACTGTTTTGTGCTTTCTCCCACAGAATCTCTCAACCAAATCCACCAAAAATTGAATCTGCTGTAAACTAAACAAAACAGTTTGATCACAGCTAGCGTAGAATAGTACCATTCAATCAAAGTCAAACTGTACCAGGTTGACTTTTGTAAGTTAAAGGGTTGACTCAAAACATCACCTGTGTATAAAGATGCCCAGAATAATCTGTGCATATCAGATGTGAAAAGTAAAATTTAAATTTTAATTCAGTCCTACACATGCTTAAATACAAGCCTTCTAAAAATGAATTCACAAATACATGAGTCAGTAAAACCACTTCCACACTTAACCATACTTTTAAGCGATTGGCAGGATAAGAGCCACAAAAATGCTACAAGCCAAAGCACTGAACTTTGACATTTCTGATGGCCTTTGATCTTTCATCTACCATGAGGATGACACATGAAAAAAATTGTTTGCTCTTGATGCACTGACTGATACAGGGGTTTTTTGCCTGTGTTGATTTGACTTAGCACAAAGAGCAAACGCATTTTCAACAATAAAAGAATAATATACCTTCGGTTTTTTAAGAACTGGAAAACAGAAAAGGTCATTTGCTACTGCAGATGCACTGCTTCTTCACTGATGATATCATTGGAATAAAAGTGCTGCTCTTGTCAAGTCAGCACTTTGATACAAACCAACATCCTTCTAATTTCAAAGATGTATTTATACAAATGTACAAAACCATAAAGGATGTGATTATCCAGATATATTTCTCTTAACTTGTGATTTTCCTTTCTTAAAATGGCATTTCTATAAACACAGCCATTTGGCTTTCTGCATGACACAAGGTAAAGGTAAATTTTAACTCTTGATTTATATTTCAAATATTCTGCAACTCTTTAGACACAGTAATAATCAGATGGGGCTTCTCACTAAATACATCTTGAAAGCTCTGGGTATTTATAATCCCTTTCTTAGTACTCATACACGCATAAAGAAACAAAATTATACACAGGTGCATGTAGAAAAAGGATTGCTTTTTTTATTTTGACTCTGAAGGAGGCATGACACAGTAAGCAAGGATGTGGGTGTGCCTGAGAGGTCACCTACCTCCAGGGTTTAGACACAGAGCTCTAGGCTACCCAGAAGCATTTCCATCTAATTAAAATGTACATGTGGAATGTCTTCTGGAGGACACCAGTTTAATACATGTGTACCTATATATATATATATATATACACACAGAGGTAATATATATATGTATATGTAATATATATATATACAGTGACAAATTAATCCATTAACTTTGTGTTGTTTTAGGATGCAGAAGTTCTAAACTTGAATCTACTTGTGAAGTATTGTTTTTGAATTCTGCATTAAGTTGGTACTGGATGAAATATATAACCAAGATCTTGAAGCAGAGCTGGCAATGCAGTGCTCCAGCACAGCTTCCACAGGAAAGTTAAAGAATGCCTGTAGCATTTCAAGGCCTCCAGTCTGCTCTCCTCTGGAAAGCAGGCACAAGTGACCCCGTAGCCTCTCAGCCACAGGATATTTAACACAGGTCACCCACATCCTACATGTTAACATTTGTTACAACAACCAGCATCACTTTAAAGAAGCAGCAAATTTCATTGCATCCCAGGCTGAACCACAGCAGCAGGTTTGCTGTGAGGTGATAACTGACTTGAGTCCTTGTGGAGCACTGGATGGAATATTATCAGCCTTCATCACAGCAATGCTCAGTGCTGTGAAAACTGACATGCTGCTCTTCATATTCAGAAGTGGGAGATGAAATATGTTTTTAAGATAAGGTACCAAGGAGCTTACAATCATAGAATCACAGAGTAGTTCCGGTTGGAAGCTATCTAGTCCAACCTCCCTGCAATGAACAGGGATGTTCTCAGATAGATCAGATTGCTCAGAGCCCAGCCCAACCTGACCTTGAATGTTACCAGGGATAACTTAAAAATCTTTAGTAGCTTTTGGTAGCAATTAGAGAGGTCTTGTAGATGCTAATTAGAAGTCTAAACTCTGCCTAAGGTGTGTGTTTCTAATAGCTAAATCCTAGTTTTGCAACTTTAACAAAATGAAGATAACAAAAGGCTTTTATGACAAAAGACTTAGAAAAAAAGAATGATACAAGGTGAAAATTCTCACATAATTGAAACTACTACAAACTAGGAGGTAAAGACCTGCCTATGCAAGCTGATTGGTATCTTTCAAACATGCATTTTCTCATTAATAGTTTCACTCCAGTGGTGCCATAGTTCATACTCCAGTCTTGTTCATTTCTGCACTTGGGAATGCCAACTGATGATTCAAGAACTCCAGATTGAATACTTCATTTATTTAACCTTTACAGAGCCTAGGTAATTTCAAAAACATAGAGTAATATCTTTGCTTTACTTTTGTGCTCAGGAAGCTAGAGTTACTTCAGCAGATTTTTTCACTTATATGTCAGATAAATTTTCACGTACAAATGTATTCCCTAAGTTGAGTGATTGTAAGACTTTAAATGTCAACTCAGTATTCATGAGGAATCTTTTGTCTGCATTAAGACCCAGCTGCTGTCAGCGATATTGGGTTACAGAGCACAAGAACAGCCAGCCAAAAAAAAAAAAAAAAGAAGAAATCCAAAGTCATTGCTTGATTTGATTGTTATTCACTTTTAAGTATTTTCATTCAGCTCTGATTGCTGTAGAATTTGTCTGCTTTATGAGTGTCTTTAAAAGGAGACATTGATGTTTTATGCTGTCTTAAGTGCTAACAATCATCACTGCTAATGAACACAGACTCATTAATGTCTAAATCATTCACAGCACAAGGGTGTTTCTTTCCCTCTTGAGTTTGCTTTTCCTGGGACAATTAATTTTTATATTAGCTACTACATCTATTTCCAATGCCATCCATTAATTTTAGTTTATCCTTTGGATTACAACACTAGGTTTTTTGCTGTAAAGGTAGAATTTTTTTATTCTGGGAAAGAATTTTTAGACCCACCCCATCACCCATCCACAGAAATACAGATTTTTATTTAAAATTTTTGTTTAATTCTTAAATCTCTAACTTACAGCTCTTTTGACTATTCCCTAAATGAAAGCTGATATTATTTTAGTGTAAATAACTTTCACTGGGAATCATGAAGGAAACAGATATACCTCTTGAGCACAGAACTATTAAAACTGACAATATTACACAATGACATTATCAACTCACGTGGGAAAAAGTTCTAGAAGAAATTGTATTATCATACCTGTTTTTTATATTTGGATCTTATATTTTAGATCCTGAGGAACAAAGCTTTCTTTAAAAATACTTTTTGGTGACATACTATTGTGACCATTTTAGGAAAAGCACAGCACTGCCAAAGACTTGGACTGAATCATAGGTCTAAAATTTCTAAAGAAGAAACTTCAGTTCCTGAGAAAAATGAATACTCTGAAACTGCATTACCAACAATTAATTACAAAATTATTAGTTTTCCTGTAGTATTGGACAGTGCAGCAACCCTTCATCCACATGCCCTCCAGTAACTCTGGTGAAGCACTAGGATACCACCTAAATCAAACCATAAGCAAATCACATGATTTTGTTGGGCTTGTCTATTGGTTATAAAATCACTATCCCTATGCTGTGACCTTGGCAATTATGCAGTTTATAGAACTAAAAGGAACAATCTGTGGAACATTTTGTCTATCAGTCTCTTTTCCTCATATTTGGCTCTTTCTGTTCAGGTAGAAATTGCCGCCTTCTATTGAGTACTGTCTTTTTATTTCCATTTGGTTTAGATTCATTGAATATTCATAAAAAGGACGTGCTAGCACTGCATTTTTAGTATCTTTCTAACTAAATAAATATTACAATCAGCACCATATTACAGCAGACAGTAACATAGCAGGAATGTGCTAGGTTCTGAGAGTCTGAATAAACAACGCAAATAAAAATCATGGCATTTGCAAAAGTGGTATCAGGGTATGGATCACACACTGCAGCAATGCTGAACACACAGAGTTCTCTGAGCAACAGAACCAGATGAGAGTGGTTTCAGAGTTTTGCAGATTAGTGATTGGATACTTTGATGCCTAATGAAGTATGAGATTTTCATGTAATTGGGCATTCACTGTTCCCTCTTCATGTGAGCACTAAGCAGCAGCCTGGAGCAGGAGAGGCAGTGTCACAACAAAGAAGCTTGTGTTCCTGTTTCTGTGCCTTGGGTGGATTGACTTCATAAGAAAATGAGAAAACTGGGAGAAGTTCTTTTGGCACCTGAAATATTTTCTTTCCCGGATAGGTACACAGACTCTTTTCCTCACACAGGCCATTACCACCCTCTCAGGCATCTCACATACTGGAGCTTTGGCAAAGGAGTGGGCAGAGAGAGGAATATCTCTATTTCTTTGTGAAATTTGGATAGAACTGGCCCACTGGTTCAGAAGTTGCTATATATGAACAGACACAGACACAGGCATTCACACTTTGATTGCTCAATGTTCATTCTTTTCAGGCACCTTGATTGAAAATGTGAAGGGGGGAAGAGAGAACAAGAAAATAATCTGCTTTCTATGTAAAGAGGTCTGACTTGTAACAAGCTGCAATTCCATTCATTTTGTCTCTGATTTCTCACTTTATGGTTAACAAAATTCTCATTGGGAGGAAAGAAAAGAAAAAAGCAAGTCTATGGAAAGACAATTTTATTACACGCAGCACTGAATACATGCAGCTTCTCTCTGAATTCAAAATAAGTGCCTTGCAAGTTCCATTACATATATATGCATATAGATAGATAGATAGATAGATAGATAGATAGATAGATAGATAGATAGATAGATGTTTTATGAATGTATCTCCTTCATACAGCTTTTCCTCCCTCACACACAGGATTTCAGCTGATTGTGTTTCAAGAATCCAAGGCTTACCTCTGGTAGAGAAACCTGGCTCAGACTTCTGAGGATATTGCTAAGTTGGAAGAAAAAGCTATGATAACATGTACAGAGTGGAACCGTGTGAGATAAGAAAGGTAAATTTGACAGTAGAAGTAGAATTTTTGAAACAGGGTCTGTGAGTCGTTCAAAGATTCTGAAGGAAAAAATACCCAGGTGGAAAAGAAAGAACTCTGGAGGAAGAAGAAGGAGGTAAAAGAGAACTCGCGAGGAGATGAAATCCTGAGAGCATCAAGGGCCAACGTTGGTGCCTTTACCTGACTCAGGATTTTTCTGACCTGACCTCATTATTGATCCCTGGCTATCTCTCCCTGGAGTCTCTGATTGTCAAATAGGAAGGGGTGAAGACTAAACACACTAACATTTAGCCTAGCTCTTTATTAGACAGCTAACATCTGTACATGCCAAGCAATGAATAATTTTTATGTACTTTATAGCTGTTTGTATTATGCTGTCATAGTCTCTTTGCAAATAGCTAAAGGTGTCCAAAGTGTTACAGTTACATCAACTGGGTACATCAAACCCAGCCATGATGAGTTTCTCTGGATGCCACCAAAATCCAAACAGACTAAAAGCAATTGGTGGCAGTGATCGGACAGGGAGAGAATTTTGAGCTACAACTTCTAAGAGGAAAGGAGTTAAATGATCTGCGCTCTTCACTGCATGGTCCGGTCTATGAAAACTGGCTGTTGAAGGGGAAGGTCTAATTGTAACTGCTCCATATGGTAATTTGTGGCTAATTAATGATCTGGAATGGGGGGCTAGAAGGTGTAAGTGCAAGAAAGGGTTTACAAGAAAGGGTTAACCCATCTGGAAGCAGGAATGCCAGAGACAGATGGACTTCTTGCAAGGGAATAAAGGTTCTCTCAGTGACGAGTTGAGAAACAACCTCAGCATTACCTTATAAACCACCCTGGAATGGGAATATTCAGGGGCGCAAGCTTAGGGTCGACCTTTGGACAGCAGAGCCGGGCTGAGGTGCTACATGGAACCACAATCAGGACTAGTGCTGATGCAAGAGTTCATATGGAATCTGCTTATGACACATCTATGGAGACTCCGTGTAGAACTGCATATACTGGTAGAACTCTGGCCAATGCATTATTCATTAACCGTTTCTCTTTTTTATTTAAGCACACCTGTGTGTTTAATTGAACTCTAGAGGTACCATCAAAGTTCCTCAACATTGTATATGTCCCATTTTCAGACTGCATCCCTGTACCTTTTAACATTTCCTAATCATTCAGGAGCAATATGGTAGCTGATCAGTAAGCTATTTCCCCAAAATGGAGACTGTGACCTGACACTTTGGAAATTTATATGTATTTTCAATCAGCAGAAGAACCGTGGTGTATGAAGTCTCTCTCTTTTAATTGGAGACTTTACAGGAAATACAGTATTCACATCAGCCCAAGATTTCTTATTGTATCCTGTGGGCCAATGGCTGGGGGCATTTATATGGATTGCTGTATCAGTACCTATAATGATTTCTCTATGATGTCAAACAAATAAACAGCTTTGAGAGCAGGGACTGAAACTTCCCATGGCAAATACTTCATTTGTGAATCCACGTTAAAAAGCCATTCAAAAATCTGGATGTTTACCAGTCCTTTTCAAAGAACAGTTTATGTTCACCCAGCTTTAGGAAGAATTCAGGCTCTGTGCCATCCTGGCTTTAGATATCTAAATATGGAGGAAAATAAGAATTAAGTAAATTTCTTTCAGTTAATGAGATTTTTTCTTTGCCCTTAACAGTGTGTTAAGGTCTAATTATTAAAATTATTAGAGAGATGCCACTGCCTGAAGTAAGGTGCAAATGAGACCATACGCTGAAGTTTATAATAGAGATTTTTATTAAACAGTAATTGTGATATAGAGTGATAGATAGACATATAAAGAAATAGGAAAAACAAAGAGAAAGAATAAGAGTAGAAAGGTCTATATTCACACCCTGTTGGATCCTGCCACAAGACTTGATTGTTGCAACTTCAAAGTCTGTTGGTCAAAGCAATGGTCACTGTCTTGATCTATCAGGGGTGGGAGAAATCCACAAAATAGCATCCACTGGGTTTAAATGGGCTCTGGTTCAGGTGGGAATGCCCAGGTACCTTCCCTGGTGCATGAAGGCAGGATTACTGCAGTTTCACACTGAAGGGTATAATGCCACACTTCATGGGCACGCTTCAGTTGTGAATGCCCAGATACCTCCCCAGAGGGGAGTTTTCACACCACAGCCCTTATGTAAGAGAGGACACTGGCATGATAAAAAGCACTATCCTGCCTCATGGGATTTGCCTCCTACCAGCCTTCTCTTTATCTTGTTCAACACCCAGCTGCAGCCTCCTGTGATGAGTGCGCACTGCCCTCTGCATCTGGGTAGTGAAGAGGTTGATTGCTTGAGTCATTAACCAGTCCAGTCTCTCACACAGTGTTTCACACAGTTTGTGGGGTTTCTAGAGGCCCCTTTTTGCATCATGGTCCATTAGTCAGAGAATCAGGATGTTTCTGTACAATACAGCAGTAGCATGGTCCTCTCGTTCCTGGGAAACACTCAAATCACAGACTGTAAATAAAGTAGGTGGAATATATAGAAGAGTGAAAACTCTTTTAACTGTTCTCCCAAAACATGGATCATGTGTGATTAATAACATCAAGGGGAGAAAGAGGTATGAAGAGTCAAAGGGAATCAGATTTCACTTTTGCAGATGTGGGACAGATTGAGACAGCGTTTCTACCTTTGAATTTCTGGGGTATATGCTGACCATCTTACAAAGAAGAACTCCTGGGAAGAGGATCCACTTTATCTTATAAAGTCTTCACAGGGCACTAAGCTTATAGCTGCAGTGAACAGCCAGGACACCCAAATAATTGATCTACATGATACCATGAAAGTGATGGAAGTTTTTGTACAATTAAGTGGAGACAGGCAGACCTGATTTCTCTCTGCAGATCTCTAGAGGCTGTTTAGAAAATTCAAGCAGTTCTGCTTTGAAGCTACATGCACATAATCTTGATGGGTCAACATTTAAGTTAGAAGGCTATATTGGCAAAACTTTTTTCTTCTTTGCCATCTTGAACCTGATCACAGTATATTCATGTATGTAAAACAGCCAGTCCAGCCTATTTGTCTTGTACATAGAAATTATTTCACACCATTTTCAGCATAGCACATACTGCTTAATGCTGGTGCATAAACTTCTTTATTTGCATTTAACTAAGTTCCAAGTCATCCTGATAAGCATATTAATTGAAACATCCTTTCTCCCTCTTTCAACAGCACTTAAAATACAACCTAGCACAGGATTCTGCAGGGTGTAGCCCCACCTAAAAGGAGTAAGTGAAGGATAGAAGAAAGGCTGGGGTTGGAAGTGGTTGTGGTGTGGAGGGGGAAATTAGGCTGACTAATAATGCAAAGGCTGTTCCTGCTTGAATACTGATGAGCCAAGTTATCTATGCTGGCCACCTGCCTAACTATTTATTTCCTGCCAATGTTTGATTGCCTGTGCTGATCTTTGGGGAGCTGTTATTGTGTGAATGCTGCTAAATGATTTTAATCTTTATTTTAATTCCTGTAAGCTTTTAATATAACAGTAAAAGATAATATGTGATTTCTGTGTTGTCTGATTGCTAAAACCTTTGTGCAGTAATAAATGAATATTGAAATTCCCTGTGGAAATTCTGGAATTTAGCCAAAGGGCAGATAACTGTGGGTGAAGGCTTAAGTAAACAGCAGCAAAGTCTTGCCACTGCCCTTGCAGGAGATGCACAGAGAACACTTTGGTTACATCAACATAGCACTGTTTATCTCTCCTCAGCCTGTGTGAGAGGCAGCTGTGGTCTGTGCTCTCAGCCTTCATGCACTCATTCTGTTTTGATGTAACCTATAACTGCATGGCCAGTCGTGCACACTTGTCTTCCCATGAGCTCAAATTCCCACAGCAGAGCTGTGCTCTTGCTCAGGGACCACAAAACCCAGCCACCTCCCCGTGTTTCTTGTCTGCTCCTGAACATAATCCAGAGCATAGCATGTATTTACCATGGTCTCAAGGCTCTCCTTCACATTCAACTCAGGCTCAATTCCTTATCCTAGGCAGATCACCAGCACAGGCCTGCCACTACCCTGTCCATAATGTTTTCCAGCTTGGTCTGGACCAAATAATATTCTCCAAAACAGTGGTGAAGCACCAGATAGGATGGTCTGACCAGTGCTAAGGGCACAGCTTTTTATGACCAGACTATTTGGTGAATGAGAAATAGCTGGTGGTGGTTGACAATATAGTTTGAAGAACTGGAACTGGAACCATTTCTGTTTAGCGTAGGCAGCAAAATGGAAGAAATGGTCTGTGCTGAATCCTGGGAATTTCTTGTTTCTACTGACCAAGTAAAACTTTCACAGTCCATTTTCTGGATGGCAAGGAAGAAGTCTGTGCGTAAGGAACAGTCATGCCAGCAACTGTGGGTAGGTGTATTAGCCTGGGGCAGTCTGTAGATACAAATTCTGCAACACCATCACCAATTCTTGTTGTCTAGCCTTCCCATCCACTTCTGGAATCTCTAAAAATATTCCTCAGCATTGCTAAAGATGAAGGAATAATAAAAATTGAGGGCATATAGAGTGTATATATATGTGTGTGCACACTTACACATGTTCTAGCAGGTTTCGGCTACCCTGATTTAGAAATCCTCCTTCTGTCCATGCAATTCCTGGAGCTCACTCACATGCTGGACAGACAATCATGCAGTTGCAGAAGTCCAGAGCAGGGTCATGACTGAGCCACAGGCCATACCTGGGCAGCAGCCAAAACATGGGCCAAGGGTTCAGCACCCCAAATAAACCACAAAATTGTGTAAGTCAGACCAGAATTCATAAACAAAGACAACCCAGTACAAAGCATGTAATTCTAAAAACATTTTGTACTGAGAGCAAATGTAAACATGATTTTGGAAAGGTTGAATCAGCCATGTCTTCCAAAAACACAGGTCAGGAGAGCAGGTTATCCAAAACAAATACAGCAGAATACTTCTCCTGTACCACTACATATAAAGACCCAGGTCTCTTCCTAGTGGTGAAATGTTTCCTTATATCTCTCAGTCACTAAAAAAAGTAAAATATTTCAGTCTTAAAAATTAAAATATTATCTGTGCTCCACCTTAGATGCCTTTGCTGGTGTCTACCAGGAATCTGTACGAGATCTGTATGCAGCAGTTGTTCTATTCATACAGCTCTTCCTCACCAAGCATAAGAATTTAGATAATTGATATAGAAATTTTTTTTTCTCAAGTTACTACATAATTCAGAGGGTGGAAAAGAGTAAAATTGTGGTGCTTTTACTGTCTTTTATTTATTAACTTTGTTAATGTTGTTAATGCATGCGACCTCACTGCTCTGCCCTGGTTGCTGCTACAGCAGTGTGTCAGGCAGTCTATTCCCAGCACCTGCTGTGTGAAACTGTGTTTCAGTTACAGAGAGATGTAATCAGCAAAACTGCCTATCCTGTTTATTTCTCTTTTCTTCATACAACCATGTTCAGAGCTCTGAACAATGTGACACCTATCATCTTCATATTTACTTTTGCCTTGAATAATCTTTATTTTTATTCTAACAGCACTCAGAGATTTTAAGTAAAATTAAATTTTTTTAAACCCCAAAACAAACAAAAAACACTAAAAGACAACAAACAAACAAAGCGAAATAACAAGAAAACAAAACAAAAAAAACCCAACCAAACAAAAAACAACCCAACAAAAAGCCCAAATCCAAGAAGTATGTAACTATGTTTGGTATAATTATATGTGAACATGTTTACAGGGCAGACTGAAGCATAACAAAGAGGTATGAGAACTAACTTTGAACTGTGTGTATAAATTCATTCCACTTTGGCAGCATACAGATCTAACGTATAAAATCTATAATACACTAGTCAAAAGAGGCAAACTCAAGAGAGAAGCTGTGGGAGACCGAGAAGGAAAAAAGCAACCACGAAAGCTTAGCTGAGACTAGCTGTGTTACACATCTATTTGCTGTCTTTTACTCGAATACACGTATTTATGCACCGACAGGAACTCCTATCCAGCTGCCTTTGACCAGACAGTTATTGAATTAACTGCAGGTGTAAGATGTGCAGGCTAAACATAGATTTCAGAGGACGTTGCCTCTGCTCTTGCTGCTGTAGCAAAGGTTGGCTGAGGCTGTAGCACATTATCTGCAGGAGGAAGCTTCCATCTGCAAGAATGTGGAGAAATCCTACCTCCTTCTTGGTTCTGTAGTGTTTATGTTTGCAAAGTCTACCACCACAAGAAAGAAGCTGTTACTTTAGTACCCCCAAATCAAGACTGGGCAATCAGATGAAAGTGGTTAAATTACTGGAGCCTGTTTCACTTTCACAGTTGGTACAGTTATATATCACCTCAAATTGAAAACCAGCTTTTCCATTATTTAAGATATGGCTAGTATATAAAAATTTATACACAGCACTTAAAGAGTTCTTTCTACTGCTCAGGAGACTAAACAACCTTGATGTTCATGTTCATTGTAACTCAGTTTGGTTTGTGCTTTGGGTTTTCATGATTTGCTTTGTTTTTTCCTCCAGTTTAATGTGTAGCTTTGAAAGTCATGCTGATAGAGTTAGCTATACTAATATATGTTGTCCTGCAAATTAAAATCCATCAAATTTGCAATGTATATGTTACCACTTGACACACTGACCATTCACAAGACACCTAAAATCAGAACAGGAAATTTAGCTCAGACCTGATTCACAGGACAATGGAGGCTGGATGGCGCCTCTTGAGATCATCTAGTCAAACACTGTGTATTTGAAGGGTCAGGTAGAGCAAGTTGTAGCTGATTGCATATTGAGGATAGAGATTCCACAACCCCTCTGAGTAACCTGTTCTTGTGTTTCACCAACCTCACAGTAAGAATTTTGCTACTTTTAAGCAAAAGTTCCTGTTCCATTTTGTGCCCATTGACTCTTGTCCTGTACTTCGGCTGATGATGACAACTCTTCAAACATTTCAACCAGCTTTCAGTCCACTTCCTTATCCATCCATCTAGCCCATACTTCATTAGCTGTCTATGAAAATATTACAGGAAGGTGTCAGAAGGCTTCCAAAGGATGAGAAAGACATCTAGAGCTCTACTTTACTCCATCAAGCTGGTCTTGTACTATAATAAAACACAAAATGCTCGAGAAATTATAAAAAATTAATTATATAAAAAAATGAAACAAAACAACCTTCTACCTGAATCTATTTCAAAAAGTTAATTTGAACTTCATTAAAAGCTATAGAAATACCCTAGCTAACTTATTCTAACTAGTACAACTCCATATAGAACCAGACTGTGTGAATTCGTTCTATTCTGGGAAAGACTGAGGATAAAAGAATGGAATATGCAACCCCTCATATCATGCCCACTCATTTTGTGTGTAACAATCCTTTTTTCTCCCCTGGCATCTTATTTCTGGCAACTTTAGTCTTGAAAAATGTATTTTACTTTATGTATGACAGAGAGAAAAATAAACTCTGGCTTCATATTCCTCTACCCATAATATTAACAGAAGAATAGATTTAAGTATATTTTGTCACTAATCTAGGAACAATTAGACATGTTGGAACATAGTTATTACATCAGTTTTCAAATACAATCACATATGCTGTGAACATTAATGCTTGCAATTTGAACTTAAATTCAACTCCCTTATATGTTCTATCAAGATAATCTTCCCCAAAATTATAAAGAAAGAAAAGCTGCATCTATTAAAAACATCCAAAAATGATGCTAAATATATTTTTCCTGAAAGAAAATAATTTTGAGGTTGATGCCTTCTGATTTCCTTGCTTCTAGAAAGGAACATGGAGAAACACTACACCTACAAGCTCCTTCACTGTTAAGTTTGTGTAAGTCAAAGATACAGAGTTCTCTCATTACTATCCCCTCACAGCAAGAAATAGTTCCATGAAATTTTACAGGCCCATCTACTGTTCTGCGGTGCAACAGCTGTTACCAGCTGGAGATGCTTTATGCTCAGTTGAACTATGTTAAAAGGCATTTTCCTAGTCACCTTCAAATGAACCTTTTTTAATCTTTTCATGACATTTTATCACTTCAAGTCCCTCTTTTGAAAGAATTCAAGCTGCAATAACATATAGATTGAAAAGATTCAATGGCCTTTAATTGTATTTTAACAGAAAGAGTGACATAAAGTATTGCAAAAACTCCACAAGTAAGCTACAGAGCTTTTTAAAATCTCTCACCAGATCACTGAGATGCCAAACAGAATAGTACATCTTACCTGTAATTTACTACAGCTGACAGATTTTGGCTCATTTCACCTGAATAAGGGGATCTTCTGCTTTCAAGGATATTAATACAGACTCTTAAGACATACAGATGTACTCTTTCAGAAAAGAGTAACTGGAAAATGAGAAACAGGAACCACACAGCTTTTAAGTGTTTCACCAAACAGATGTACTACAGTAAAAAGGTGACAAGCTTTCCACAATTTTTTAATTTGCTTCTGGAAAGGAGTTCAGTCCAAAACTGCATCCAAACTACAGACCCAGATGAATACAGGGGAACAAAAGAAAGGTGAGAATTTCTGTCACAGAGAGAGGCAAGGCTTTTCTTCGTTCATTCAAATCCCTGTTAGGTCAAGGGATGCAACTGGGCTGCTCCAAGAGGGAAAGCGTGCTGAGGGAACAAGAAGGCAGGCACAAGGCAAGGTCCTCACCAACAAAAAGCATGTCCCACCACACCAACCCCACTCAAGAAAAAGAGCAAAGCAGGCCTGCTGATAGGAAATTTGTGGACAGTGACTAATACATTTTTTACCTATTGAGTGTATTTCAGATAATAAGGGAGCTGCTAATACACTAAGAGAAAACAATATAATTCCAATTAACCAATCTTTCAATGTTTCCATTAAACCTTTTATACAACAATTCCCAATTCTTCTTATAGGAACTTTTGCACGAACATGACCACAGAAAACACTGAAGAAAGAGGTCAGCTAAAAAATGACTCTGTGTGGTCTGCCCAATTTAATTTCTGTTTTATACCAATGCTGACATAAGAAGAAACTAGGCCTCAATCTTTCTCCCCTCAAAGCTAATGCATGAATTATCTAAAAGTAAAATAAGAAATTAAGTCTTGTGCTATTCAAAAGTGGCTGCTTACTAAAAATAAATACCAGACATACTTTAAAAATAGATTTTATTTAGTAATTGGAAAAATATACATTGCACTGGATATTTGGAAACTATTCCTACAATAACTTAAAAAGCATTTTTAAAAGACAAACTGATGGTTAATTGTAAAAGCCTAGTCCTGTCACAATTCACAGTTAAACTGTAATGAGCACAGGAAGTTATTACAGTTCTTAAGTAATTGATTTGCATTTCATATACATAAAGGTCATTATTAATTCATTATCACCTTAATGAAAGGTTTCAGTTCTTTTGTACAAAGGCTATTTACACAAACATGGAATCTACACAATATCCTAATATCAAAGTGCTTCTGTGGCTGTGTGGTGCTTAATGCTAAAACCAATGTAAGCAAATTAAAATAGTCCAGATGAAATTTATAAATTACTGAATTCTCTAGCATATGGAATACATACAAAACAAGTCCAGAAAAACATAAATGTGATTGCAAATCAATAGCTAAAAAATAGATAAACAGCAGAATGTCCATAAAAGAATAATTATAAATGATTATAAATTATTGTCTCCACTTTGAACAACGGAGGCGAGCATTATTAAAGCTACAACAAATTAGCCATTTTCAAACATATTTTATTTATATAAAATTGTAGATCTCTCCTGAGACCTGTTTGTGGATTAAAAGGCTTAAATTATTTGTCTTGTGGTGGTTTTTTTTCCCTCCAAAATAGCTTAGCATCCTCCTGTTTCCACAACAGTAAAATTAAAAGCCTTCCTCTGATTTCCGCAATTCTGTGTTATTCTTTAGCAAGAGCCAGCTTTCAATAGACATGAAAACACACAAAAAATTTAGGACAATCTCACAAAATCCGAGTCCAATCGTGCCTTTGCTCCAATCTTCAAAACTGCTCTAAACTAAGTACTGATTTTCATTCTTTGCAACTCCTTCCTCCACTGAGTGTGTCACCCACAGCTCAAACACAATTTTAAATTTTTTCCCAAATGTTCTCCTGAGTGCTTTCATCTCTTCTACCCGTGAACAATCTTCTCCTACAACAACATGGGAGACACCCTCTTCAAGGTGAGAAACGACATTTGCACCATAAAAACGGAGCTCCAAAGCTCTAATTGATAGTGTAGTTCCAGAGATTTTGCTTTGGGGCTCATTAACAACAGCATAACAGTCCACATAAATAGTGCTTCCTCTGAATATACCAAGCTGACAACTGTTACACCAATAACGTTCTTCTAGCTCTGCAATCACGTCCAGAGGCATTGCCTTATTGTCTTTCATTCTTGAGAACACTTCCTTGAGCTGCACAACGTCTGTGTTTGCTGTGTAACTGTCTCCATAACAATCATACTCACGAGCAAAATGTTCTTTTGTGTCAGGAGACATGTGAATCATAAAGGCTGGTTGCCAAGGCACCAGCATTTTGGTTTGAAAACACTGAAGGAGCCATTCTGCCCTCACCACATCATACTTGTTGGAAGCAATGATGTTTTTCACTCTGACATTCTCAGCTCCTACAATGACACAGTAAGTCTCTGGCCCTGGGTTCTGTACCACACTGCCACCACACTGGGCTATTCTGCTTTCCAGCTCAGACTTTGAGTATTTTCCCATTCCTGTCATAACACAAAACTCAACATCTTCAAATACATTTGAAACCTTGCTTACACTAGAAAGATCAGGAGCTTTAAATTGCTCAGCTATTCCAATTACCTTCCTCACCTTTGAAACAGTTTTCCTTTTTTTCTCATGTGGTTCATCGTACTCATCTATATGAAGGTGCTTAGATGCCAGCTTTCCTTGTGCTTTGTTTCTGAGGTCTTCTAACATGTCTGAAGTCATGCACTCATACCATTCTTTGTCTTCCCTTATCTTCTCAATTCGGGGGAATCTCAAAGTACAGTCAGTTTTATACATATCACTGTCAACAATCTCAGCTGCCTTGATCTGAACTATGACAGAGTTGCAAGGTTCAATGTACATTTCAGGTTTTTCAGCTCCACACAAAATGTTACCAGGAGGGTCCTTCCTATGGTAGGGCTTCCAGTGTTTAGCCAGTTTCAAGCCTAGATCATACAACTCTTTCATAGTATAGCCAGAGCCAACACGACAAATAGAGTGGAAAATGGTCGGTTTTTCATTCGGAGGGGGTGTCTCTGCAACAGCACATAGAAAATGAGACATCATTCCACCACGAGACCCCTTCCCCCAGTAACCACCAACAATTAAAAGGTCCAGCTCATCCATCAGTCCACTGACATATTCTGGCTTGATTTTTAACCAGCCTTCCCCACGTTTGTCAGGCTTGTAGGTGGACATGGGATCTTTCACCATAATCCCTTCCTCTCTGTTATCTATGGCTTCATTTAAAGCATCAATTACTTCTTTTCTTGTTCTGGCACTTCTCTTATGGACAACATGTATCCTGCCCTTTACCGGGGTAAATACACTACTTAAGATTTCATATCTTTTGCTTAGTACTTCATGCCCCAACTTCTGATCATTAACCATCAATACATCAAATACACAGAAGCAGGTCTGCAGATCAGAGTCCTCCACCATTCTCTTTATGTCAAATTTGTTTCCTTTTTGCATAAAAGTTTGTGCCTCAGGATTGTAAGCCATCATTTCACCATCAAGAATGCAATTTTGTATATTGTTCTTAAATACATTATGAATAAATGGCGTTAATGAACCCTCAAGGGGTGAAGCACCAAACTGCTGAGTATAGTCAAACCCATTTCGGGAAAAATACTTGTACACATCCCCATCTTTGTGCATCTGCATACGTTCACCATCCAGCTTAGTTTCTATATAGAATGTCTGGTTACTCATTTGTTTCTCAATTTGCTGGACATCAGCAATAGCAGCAAGCATTGGCTTAAAGGCAGAAAATAACATGATAGAAACATCACTAAGCGAGACAGAGGGATCATGCAGTTGCCTGCAAACTTTTTCCAAATCAGTTGTAACATTGTGCAATTCAGCAGCATCAGGATGAAAAATTGAAAATATAGTTTGTTGACTAACACCAAGCTTTAGATCCTTTATAATCATTCGGATAAGCCATTTTTGTTCCAGTGCTGTGCTCTGGGTAATTAACTGAAGAAGACTTTTCTTTAACTGACCCTTGTTTTTAGCAGCATTGTTATTAGCAATCGCATCTAAATGTTCATTGACTTGTTCTATTGTCAGTCTGCCTTGTTTTGGGCTCCTAGGTTTTAGCACAAAGTATGCGATCATTGCAAAATCTCCAGCATCTCCACGTGAGCCCGTAGGCGTCCTGTAATTTAAAAGCTTTGCAGCATCTTTTCCATCTTTTGGTAAACTAAGCAGTTCAATATAGAGCTTTGCAAGCATAGTTTCTTTAATTCCATATGCCATCCTTTCTCTTTCCAGCTGTGGGAGAATAAGCCGCATAGCTGGGTAAAAGGAATCTGTGACATCTTTCTCTTTCTGATGAAGTGCATCATGGAATTTCCTCCAGGAATCCAGAAAATCCTTGAAATACTTGGTTTTCTCTGGACGGGATTTGGACTTCTGTATTCGCTCCAGAGTAGAACAGAGATCTGCAAAAGGCACGTGAGAGGCCACCGTTTTCTTAGGAGGAGACTGTGAAACAGGTGCAGAAGCCATCAGTCTGTCTTTCTGGGAACAAAACAAAATTATATATTCATAACAAAACGCCAACAGGTTATTCTGTCTAAAAAAAGAAAAAAAAATCTCTAATTAGGATTTACGTTTCTTCTTATTTTTCCACCTAAGATCTAACCACTATTTTAAAGATCTCCAGCTAATTCCTCATTTAAGGGTCAAACTCAGCAGCGAGGCTGCGACACTGAAACACCGGCATCACCTAGACAGAGAGATCTGCACGGCAGGAGAAGGCACCGCGCTCCCCTGCCGCTGCTGCCCAGCCGGGAGCTTTCGGTGCTCGGAGACCCATTTCCCCCTCCACCTTCCCCGAGAAGGCAGCCGGCCCCGACACCACCCGCCTCGGCCTCTGTGCCGCGGCTGCTCCGTGCCGGCGGAGGGAGCGGGGTCAGCGGGGCCGGAGAGGGGCATGGCCCGGCACGGCGCTGCCACGGCCACAGCGCGGGGCGAGCACGGCACCACAGAGCCGGGGGAGGGAGGGACGGCCACCCAGGGCAGACTCAGGGGAGCCGCGGCTACCTGCGGAGCCGGCCTGACAACCGGCCTCCCACCGCCCCGGAAGAGGAGGGCCAGCCCGGTGAGGCCGCGCTCCTCCCCCGGGCCGGGGCGGGGAACGGTGGCGGAGCCCGGGGCGGGGAAAGGCGGGGAGAGGAGGGAGAACGGCGGAGCTGTGCCCTGGAAGCGGAACCGCGGCAGCGGTGACTTCCTGCCTCGGGAGGAAGGAGCGGTGGTTGAAGTTGCGCGTCGGGGTCTGCGCTGGCCTGAGGCACCGGCGGCGGCCGCCCGGGAGGATGCGGCGGGTGGGTCTGGCGGGCCTGGCGTCCGCCGCGGCCGCGGCGCGGGAGGGCACGGCCCGGCCCCTGAGGCCGCGCCGGGCCGGGGGAGCCGGGGCGGCCGGCGGGGTTGGGGTCCGGTCTGGGGTCTCGCCGGGGCTAAAGGCGGCTCTTCCCTGGGGCGGCGGCAGGCGGGACATTGCCCCCGGCGGTGTGCGGCTCCTGTTCCCGCACAGCGGAACGTGGCTGCCGAGGAGCTGCTCCTGAGACAGCGCCGGTAAAAGTTCCTGCAGGTGCCTCCCGGCGAAGCCCCTTAAGCTACTTGGCAGCAAGGTCTCGCTCCAGTGTTTGGTTTGTTTCCACTACCCGATAGAACAATTCCTGCAAATGGGTGCTTGTCGAATGTGGGGCTGATGGCAACTGTAGTGTTCTAAATGGGACAAGTGATTGTTTTGAAAAGACTGAACTGGGTGTTTCTCGTCAGTCAAAAAGGAAGCAATTTAACGAGCTTCGAAATTGCTGTGTTTGAGCAGCCCACGGTGGCTAGAAAGTTAAGGTTCCAAGTTAAGGTATAGCCAATCTTGGTTTGTTGTTGTTTTTTTTTTTTGTTTTTTTTTTTTATTTTTGCACAGTATCATCGTAATTCCAGAAATTGAATCACGATGATACTTTGTGCCATTTGTCAGCTGGGAGGAGAAGCATTACAGGGAAAACATTTTTAGTTATCAATATGTACAATTTGATTAAGAGCTGTGGATGTTGGCTGTTTGAAATAAGCAGGACAAGTGACTCGTTGATTTTAAAGCCAGAGCCATGAAATATGTGACACTTAAGTTATTCTTACTGTACTTTTTCATTTGTTAGGAGTTGCTGCTTTGCTGTTGTTTTCCTCTTTTTTCTTTTCTTTCATTTTTAATTAGTGTTTCTGTAGGATTTTTGTACTAAGAAAGTGTATTTTTCTAGTTCTTACTAAGCTTGTAGGTTTTCTTCCAGATCAGTTCCCACTCTGAAACTAACTTCTTATAGTTGAGTATCTAATATTTCTACTTCCAGAGGTCTTCTGAATAAATATGAATAAATGTAATGCCTTTGCAAATCTTGTCTGTATCTGGAGGAGGTAGAGTCTGGGAAAAGGAAGTGGAGACAAATAGATGTCATTAGGTATTTCTTAAGAACACAGAGAAATACTTGGTTTTGTTTGTTTTGAAATCCAAAGGATTGCAGTGAGTGTTAAGACTTAACTTTTTAAAGCTTTTCAATGAGGAAGAAGCCATTAAACACCTGATTGTACTTTTTAGCACTAACTTTAAAGCTACTTATGCACCAAAGTTAGCTTTAAGGAGAGAATGTAATGTTTGTTTTTAAGCAGTATGTATAGATGCTCTGTTATTGTTATATATGTATATTATTGTATTATTACAGTATTGTCATATACTGTGTGTTGTGTATATAGTCCAGGACATTTCATTGTCATTCTTGAACTTCATTATAAGATGTTTTCAAGTTCATCAAATGTTTCAAACAAGCATTCATCTTGATAGGAGGAGCGTGAGATGCACAGTTTCATTAGTGAAGCAATTGTAATTTTAGGGGGTTTGGCTCTTCTCACTTCTTAATCTTCAAGTAACAAGTTAAACAGTAAATTACATGCGTAATTCAAAACAATTTTACTCAAAATTCATAAATGGAATTGTCTTTCAGGCAGAGATGAAGCCTGGGAAATCATCACATCTAAAGGTAAATGTTTTATGATATGATTAGTGTGTGAAAATAATACTGTTTAAGATTAAAAGTATAGACAAAGGCAAAACAAAGGGACCTGTGGCAGATACAAGAGTAACTTCAGCTGCCATTCAAAAAGAGTGAAAAATTGTTTCCTAGTACTTTAAATATACACTTGAATTTTTGTGATTTTTTTTTCAGTTGATAATGGTGTTAACCATTTAAAAATAGCATTAGGGCAAAGTAGAATATTGTTAAAATGCCTTGATCATAAAGAGGTTTTTTTCCCTCAAAATTTTTTATTGTGAGTGATTTGTATTTTCAGTAGCTACCTAATTTTGAGACTTGTAGCTCATCTGATAGAACACAGAGGTCTGCAGTAGTTCCTAGGCTCTGGATTCAGTGGTGGAGATGTACAGATACAGGGGGTGTGTGTGTGTGTGCGTATATCAACATGTGTGTATATCCCAACTCAAAGCTGAAGCTCACCACTTCCAAGTTTCCTTTCTGTTTTGAGAGACAATACTCCATGGCAGTTTAAGCCAAAGGTACAGCAGCAGTCTGGCCAAGTCTTACTTGCATTAGGTCTTAACCTTGAGTTGGGCTGCATTGCTGTTCCTGTGTGGCCATGGTTTCCTTAGTAAAGCTTTGTATTTCAGTACTGTCTTCTGCTTGTTTTTTAAGCCTACAAGTATCATCAAATAAAAAGTTGTAGGAAGTATCACGATTCCCAAATGTTAGTCATGTTATCAGTGGGAAAAAAAGGAAAAATTTATTTCAAATGACCTTATACTTATTTACATAGCCTTTTACTTAGTTTAAAAAATCAGTGATTAAGAAATTCTGTGAATGCTGTAAAATGGAATGTGACTCCTTGTTACAGGAAAATCTTGTTTTCAAAGTTACAGCAATTACATGAAATACAGTGTTGTAATACAATATATTTTTCAAAAAAAACCCCATTTTTTTTTAGTGAAGCAAGAGTGCCCTCCAAGAACTTCAAGGGTTGAATCTTCTTGATATAACTGGGACATCAGACAGTTATGGGGCAAGTCCATGACTGAATATTGTAGTCTAGGAACAGAAGCAGTCTCGTCTAGAGAGAGGATCAGGTTTGTCCAGGTTGAGTGGGTTGATGGGTCTGCTCTGTTTCTCAAGTTGACTCCATCAGACATCAATGCACTGTTTGTGTAGAATCAGTCTAATTCACTGTTCTCCCACTCTCACACCTTTTCCAGATTTTTCTGGTCCCCTATTAGTCACAAAATTAGAGATGCAAGAGAAATGCAGCACATGCTCTTCATAATTCATGACAGAGTATTTGCATCATAAGATGTTACATTGTAAACTGCTTGGAAGGTTTAGAACTACCCATCCAGCACGCCAGGAGTGGGAAATAAAGATCAAGAAGAGAATTTTCTGTGTGTGTGTTGTCTTGCAGTATGTTGAACAGTCTCAACTCTCAGCACTTCAAAAGGTGCTGACCTTACTGCTCACTGAATATTACTATATTAGCTTGCCCTTTTTATTTCTGTCCTCAAGTGGAAATTTTGTTCATGTTCATCTTCTGCTTTCCATGATAGTGTTTGGAAGGTCTGTTGCTTTGAGCTCGTAGAAAGTATGGGTTGTAGCTTTATTTAAAATGAGATTATACTGATTTGGCTTAGAGTCTCTTCTAGGCTTGTTTGAGAAACCATCCTTTTCTGTTCTAGTGATCTCGTAATTGGTATTGAAAGGTAGGGAGGAACCTAGAAAAAAAATTTATCTTAGTTTCCTAACTAGCAAATCTTGCAACGATGTGAAGGGCCTGGAAATGAATGGAACCAGTGAAGTTTCACACAGCTGGGAAAGAAAACTTTAGTAGTAATGTGATTGTTCAATAAGGCAGAGTGGTCACCTTTGTTTAAATATGTAGTGACCATGAAACATTTGTGGCTGTGTAGTTTGCTCTTTCTGTTAACTACTTACTGCATGCTAAGCATTAGTTGTAAGATGTACTAGCTTTGCAATTCCAGTAGTTAAGTATTTGTGTATACCTACATATATATATATATATATATATATATATATCTCAGAATTAATCACACAGCGGCACTATCTCAGTATAATATTTTGATAATATAATCCTGCTGAAATAAAAATAGAAGTGGTGCACTTCTCATGAAACCAACATAGCTTATAAAATCAGCTGTATGTGTCTCCAAATCTGTAGTATACATGGGGTAGCCATTGCAAAACTTCATCACTTGAAGTGAAATTTTTATTAATTCTTTGTCTCTCAGTAGTTTTGTTTAACAGTGGGTCTCTTGTGAATATCTTGTTGAGAAAACATTTTTGGAGTTTCTTTCATTTTGTAAGAAAGTCAGCAAAATGTTCAATAATGTAGGTAAGGAGAGTTGTTTTACTGTCTCATTATCTATGTTCTTATAGTCTTGAAATGTAATGCAGGAAATGTTTGTCAACTTTTTTAGGAAGTTATCTCAGAAATTTAAGTAGCTACTTTATATGTCTTCTAATAGTTGTGAGTTTTTTTCAAGGAAAATGGATCACAAGAATTAAATTTTCCTATAGACAGTATTTGTGCATACTTGGATATGGATAATAACATGAACTTATAAATAAGAGAATAGACTACTTTATATTTCACCAGTTTTATGTATTTGGAGTAGATACACTATATAAAAGCTTAATATCACATTGGGTTTGGTTGATATGTGAATTTTAAGATGTGACATATTTATTTTTATTTCTGATTTATTTCTAAAATAAAGCATAAAATAGAGATGGCAGGTTTTCCTGATCAGGGTGCTTATGTCTGTGGAATACAAAGGCTGTAGCTGAAGAGGTCACCTTTTATCACTCAAGCTTAACAAGATGGCTGGTATAAAATGCTTGGATGCATCTCTGCATGTAAACTCCTTTGGAGTTTGAATTCAGATTATTGGTGTGCTATATTTTTTTAGGAGATTATAACTTTGTGTCAAAAGTGTACCTACTATATGCTCTATAGCTTGGTGTTCTCAAACAATTGAGTTTATGTTGTCTCTTCCAGGGGACTCTGTCCTTCCAGGGACAGTGATTATTCAGTTCAGTGTGACTAAATGGTTACCATAGTTTTTGTGTGGGTTTGGCATATGTTTCCATATGAACCAGGAGTGAATACTGCGAGATCTTCTATGGATTCTGGGAGACATTTTGGTTGGAAAAAAGGTTTAATCCATTGTCATTAACATAATTCTCCTAATTTTATGCTCTATGTGTGTTTTTGTCATGAGTCTGTTTTCATGTTTGGTATTTTCAGCAGTGCTTTTCATTGATCAGAGAATAATGTGGTTAATGGATTGTTTTCAGTGGTCTTGCATGATGGTAAAATTTTCCATTCAGCTGAAGACTTAATGTGGATTACTGATCTGATAGTGGAAAACTACTGTTATAAATCAGAAGCAATCAAAATATAGCAAAAAAAAAAAAAGCTGTCATAAATGTAACTACAATGTGGTATATTAATATAGAGGAGTCTTCTCTTCTGAGCAGTTCAGGTGCTGCTCTGTGACCAGAATTGATTGAGATGCTGAAAGAGAGCCGCTAACCCATAGCAGTGCTGGGATGTGTGGTGAACCTCCACTGGCTGCAGAGTGACGTGCACACACTTACTGCATGCTACTTAGCAACTTAGAAATAAAGGCTATTTTTGTTTGTGTTCTCTGAATTCTAGAGTTACTTATATGAGCAGCTTTGACAAACTGGTGATACAGTCTGTATGGTTGTTCTCTTGCTTAGTGGGAAAGTCTGAGGGAAAGCAGAAGTTACTGTGGTCTCAGTCAACCAGTTAATGGACTACCTGCAGAAATACTGTAAATGGGATTTTGAGGAGTTCTAAAGCCTTTCCTTATGATTGCATTTCTTCTTGTTTTACAGAGTCAGATGGTTTCCAAAAGTTCAAAGGGAGTTTGCCACCAAATTTTATGTTAATGCTCCAATACATTGACTTGCTGTTAATCTTCAGCAAGTACAAATGCTTAAATTGCTGCCTTCTTCTTTTTCTTATATTTATATGTATACATCTGGGTTCTTTTGCAGGATTTACCTGGAGTAAAAGATCACTGACTTCTACAATGGAAAAATCATGGATGCTTTGGACCTTTGTTAAAAGATGGCTACTAGCTTTGGCTTCCTGGTCTTGGAGTCTCTGCCGTATTTGTCTTTTACCCTTGATAGTGACTTTTCACTTGTACGGAGGCATTATACTCCTTATATTAATATTTGTGTCAATAGCAGGTATATTATATAAGTTCCAGGATGTTCTGCTTTACTTTCCTGAGCAGCCCTCTTCATCACGCCTTTATGTTCCTATGCCTACTGGTATACCACATGAAAACATCTTCATCAAAACCAAAGATGGAGTTCTTCTCAATCTTATTCTGCTGAGATACACAGGGGACAATGCAGCGTATTCTCCAACCATCATTTACTTTCATGGGAACGCAGGCAACATTGGCCACAGGTTGCCAAATGCTTTGTTAATGCTGGTAAACCTGAAAGTAAACTTAATTTTGGTCGATTATAGAGGGTATGGCAAAAGCGAAGGAGAAGCAAGCGAAGAAGGCCTGTACTTAGATTCTGAGGCTGTCTTAGACTATGTGATGACTCGTTCTGATCTTGATAAAACAAAAATTTTTCTTTTTGGCCGTTCCTTGGGGGGAGCAGTAGCTATTCACTTAGCTTCTGAAAATTCCCATAGGATTTCTGCCATCGTGGTGGAGAACACCTTTCTTAGCATCCCATACATGGCCAGCACTTTGTTCTCTTTCTTTCCGATGAGGTATCTTCCGCTGTGGTGCTACAAAAATAAATTTCTATCCTACAGAAAAATCTCTCAGTGCAGAATGCCTTCTCTCTTCATCTCTGGGTTGTCTGACCAGTTAATTCCACCAGTTATGATGAAGCAACTTTACGAATTATCCCCAGCTCGGACTAAGAGATTGGCAATATTTCCTGATGGAACTCACAATGACACTTGGCAGTGCCAGGGTTATTTCACTGCACTTGAACAGTTCATCAAAGAAGTAATAAAGAGTCACTCCCCTGAAGAAATGGCGAAAACATCATCTAACGTAACAATAATATAATTGATATTCTTCTTTGAGGTGGAGTGGGGCAAGTACCTGCACTGTACCTTGATTTGTGATAAGTGGTAAAAGAATGTTTGTTTTCAAATGTATGTCATGTCTGTACTTGCCTAAAGAGTGAAATTAAACTTGGAAAGGTCTGATATTTTATTAAGGTGTTCCAGATAACTTTTACATTTGCAGCATTGTAAATGAACCATTTTATGTCTTTCTCATACTTTTTTGGTATCTCTGTCCATATATTCCACTTGTTTGATATGTACAACAGATGCTATTAAAGAAACTTGCTACAAAAGTAGTACAGAATGTATTTAGAACAACGGGAGGCTCTTTGGTATTCACTGCTGTATGTGTGAGCTTTTTGGACAGCCATGGTTAGCACAATGATTAGTTGCTTCTCTTAGAGTTTATTTAAAGTGTGCCATGCATGAGATTAGTGTTTTATTTTTTGAAATTTTGTATTATGCAAAGTGGGAAGACTTTAATGCGCTAAATAATATAAAATAACATAAATGGTAGGGTATACTTGCAGGTATACTGTCCTGGGTTATTACTGGTTTCTATGGTTATGCAAACTTATATATGTCAAACTGCAGTTGAAGATGAAAAGATACTTTCCTTATTTTCATTTGCTGTTTGTATTATAATAGTGCACAGAAGGTTGTATGTGCCTAACATCATGACTTCAGGATTTTACCCAGGCAATTTCTGTATAGAAAATAGAAGTAACTTTTTCTGAAAGAGATCAGTGCAATCTAAGCTCCTTTCTGCCTTAAGCTCTCCTCACTAATGCACAGGGAAACTTTTTGTTAGTACTAGTCTGCTTGTGCATTTGAGGTGATAATTCTTAAGGCAAAATGGGTTATCATACAAGGTAAAAATATGTTTTTGTGTTCAGACTTTTATGCTGGTGTAGTTAAACGTTTGTACCCTTTATTTATACCTCCTAAAGAAACAAATTCAAATAATTACCAGTAATCACGATTAGAGATAAATATGTACAGTTGCTACAGTAAGGATAATGAAAATGAGTAAATAGTCCTAGATGGTCCTGTCATTGAGGGTAGGAAGGCGCTGCAGACACTGACTGGAGCAACAAGCCAAGGGTACGAGGTTCAGCAAGATCAAAGGCTGGGTCCTGCACTTGAGTCACAACCCCATGCAGCACTACAGGCTGGGGAAAGAGTGGCTTCAGAGCTGCTCAGCAGAAAAGAGACTTGGAGATGCTGGTCAAAAGCTGCCTGGATGTAAGCCCGCAGTGTGTCCAAGTGGTCAAGAAGGCCAATGGCATCTTGGCCTGTATCAAAAACAGTGTGGCCAGAAGGATCAGGGCAGTGATCCCTGTACTTGGCACTGGTGAGGCCACACCTCAAGTCCTGTGCTCAGTTCTGGGCCCTTCATTACAAGAAAGACATTGAGGGGCTGGAGCAAGTCCAGAGATGGGTAACAGAGCTGGGAAGGGTCTGGAGCACAAGTTCTGTGAGGAGCAGCTGAGGGATATGGTGGTGTGTAGTTGAGAGAAAAGGTGGCTCAGGGGAGACCTCATTGCTCTACAACCTTGAAAGGAGGCTGTCGGAGAGTGAGGGTCAGCCTCTTCTGCCATGTTTCAAGTACAAGGATGAGAGGAAATGACCTTGCTTCATAGAAGGTTCAAATTAGATATTTTAAAACAAATTTCGCTGACAAGAGTGGTTAGCCATTGGACTAAGTTGCCTAGGCAGGTAGTGGAATCACCAGCTCTGGAATCATTCAAGTCATCTGGATGTGGCACTTGGGGATATGGTTTATGGTTGTGTGAGGTTGATGATTGTACTAGATGACCTTGAAGGTCATCTCGATGATTCTGTGATCAAAGACATGCTGTTAGCTTAGTCTCTAATGGAGTGTGGGAACTGTTTAGATCTCTTCTGCAGGTTTAATTACTCATCTGCTGCAGCTGAGTTTGCCTCTTCAAAGTATTTTTTTTTTAATAGAACAAATTGGAAAATCTTCCACACAATCTTTAAAGTTGCCCTTTGGATTCAAATTTTTAAGTAAACTTTTCTGCCGTGTTGTCCTGTTTCAGAAAAGCATCTCAGCACACACTTAAAATCTGTTTCCTGAGGGACAGTCATATTTTAAGCTTGTGCTTAAGTTCTCTGGTTGAATAAAACTGCTTTCCTGAACTGGTGCCTTAATGGTTATGCCTCCTAATGGAAATATAGTTCTTACATACATGTGAATAAGAGTTGTCAGCAGTTTGTAGACAAGATGATACATCTTTTTGTAAACATGATTTTTTTTTTTTAAATAAACATTCACATACCAGAAGTTGCTGCTTTCTCTGGTAAGTATCTTTTTTGATACTATTATTAAGGTTTTCGTAGAGTTCATAAAAAAAACCTATACATCTTTGTGGATCTATAGACTTAAAAACATAGAGCATACTTTTCAATCTGAGTGAAACCAAAACTATCTTTTCAGCCTTACAGTGGTGATTTTTTTTTCTTTTTTTTGGCGGGGGGAGAGAGGTACTTGGTCATGGCATATTGAAGAAGTTTGACTGGGGGCTGGGAGATGGGTCTGTGTTTGCATAGCAGAAAGGAGTTGATAGACGTCACATTGCCTTTCCCTGGTGTATTCTACAGTGAGACGTAAGCTGCTTGCGTGGATTGTTTCATCTACTTCACGTGGCTTTAGAGTAGAGGTGGAGGGAGAGAAGGAAAATTAGCAAATACTGTTTTTCTGAAATTTAGTTGATGAAGCCAAAAGAGTAGATTAATAGTTGGAGACAGAATGAAGAGAAGGTAATTGTTTAATGTCACATTAAATACCATTGGAGGCTGGGGGGGAGGTGTTCACAAAACATCAATTTCTAAAGTAACATGACATTTAACCACACTTTCCACCAATCAAAATAAAACTCTCAACCCCAGAACACCCCTAGTATTATGTGGTACTTCTATGCAAGTGAAGTATTCCTATTAGAGCACACAGTTGCTAAGACAAAGTTAAATGTGTAGTGTTAGATCATGGCAATTTGAAACTTCAAAGTGGGCTGTATCTAAACATTACTTTTTATTATCAAGCCATATATGTATTCACTCTCTCGTCTGCAGGACATAAGTATGAAACTTTAATTTTACAGGTACTTTTGTGTGAGTTGACACAATTGTCATATATGCATCCTTTACACTTTTGTGATTTCTTCCACCTTCCACATATGCATGGTTTTGTTTCTCACTTAAGGGATTGGCCACATGCACTTGTGAATGAATGTTATTATGCTATTTTTCATTGCATTGGTTATGAAGTCCACTGAAGGAGAATAGGAGGGAAGTAATGTTTTTATGCAAGTATTTCACTGCTCTGCATACAATTCTTTAAGGGAGGGAGGGAGAAAGAAGGGGGAGGAAACTTGTTCTGACAAGTGAAGACTTGTTTTTATTTCATGGACTGTGTGATGGAAACCACAGTTATCTGCTGCTAAAAACTGAACTGCACACAACATAGTAATAATAACTTTAAATTGCCAAATGGTGTGTTATGATACTGTTGCATTTATTTTATTTAATACCATTTTATGTTTTCCCATAACAGTTATCCATTTGTGTATAGATGTTCCCCAAATATTTGTCCTGTAGATATAAATTTTTAGTTTGGGAAGAAGTTGAGTTCTTTTCACAGGTTTATAGGAGAGCCCTAGTTTACATATGTTCATTAAAGGAATTTTCTGTTTTATAAGAAGAAATTTAAGTTTGAAAAAAAAGTAAAAACAAAGTTCCCAGGGAGGGGTCAGGAGTTGAACAGCTGTAGCAGTAGAGTTCCTTGTAAGAAAGCATAAAACCTTGTGTGTGCACACATTGTGATTTTAATTAGTGGAAATACTTGAGGCTTCCTACTAACCCAAGTTTACATTCCCAGAATTTGTTTCTGAACTGTGAAATGCAGAGAGATAAGCTGTGCTTTCTTCTGGAGAAACATTAACTGGTTTAGCTGCCCTCATGTCTATTTCTCAGGTAAAATTAGAAATAGAGCACAAATGCATTTGGTAGGCTATGGACAATCTGTCAGCTGAAGGGCAGAAGGATTAACTATTTATACAGAATATGCATATCAGCATCTCTAAGCTAATAATTTGGTCATGTTGGATGTTCACAGTGAAGAATGCAAGGCAGAATTGAGAGTCCAAGGTATGATCTCTTCTGTTAGCAAAAAAGATGCAGACGTACCTCCATTTGTATTTCATCAATTCTTGAAAAATACATTTTTATTTTTTTTAATGACAGGCAATTTTGCTAGGGGCACTTCTGCCAAATATAAAATCAGTGCCTCTTGCATGTAGTGGGATCAGCCTGATGTATCCCATTAGGTATAATTTGCAATGTCATCCTGCTTGTATAATTTAGAGTAGAACCCCACAGAAGTGTAAATAGAGATAGCCTATTGAAGTTCTAAATAACACTTATGTTTTGAATTCAGAAACAGTCACTGATTATGAGATGCAAGCTTTTTATTTGATTTTTCTTTAATATATAGTTAAGCCAAAACTGTCCTATGAAATATTCATAAGTTTTGTAGACAAAGCATAAATGTTACTGTATATGTGCTAATTGTGGCAAAGTTTTACATTATCATTCTAGTTGGTTTTTACAATAAAGTTAATTTTACAAAAAACACTTTTCTATTTTTATGTACTGACATATGCAATAAATTGATACATTAAAAGTGCTGGTAATGTCTTATTCTAGTTTGTGCCCTGTCTTCAGTGTGTTTGCATGGTAAAAGATCAACCCTGAGGTATCATTTTCAGTCACTTACTAAAGCCAGAGCACATGGACTAGACATCTGCATTGTTAGATGTGGTGGCCTTTGTGGAAAGCTATTACATCAGGGGAAAAAGCATATTACAAATATGTTTCTAAGCTTTGTCATGTATCCTCACTTTCAGGAAGTGTTAGGAAATAAAACTGGTATGGCTCTCCATCACTTTCTAACACATTTTGCATTTCAAAGTTTCTCTGGGGATCTGAGAGATGGTCTAAATATTATGTCCATTAGAAAGCATTTTGAAGTATTTTTGAAGTGTTTCTGACTAGTTTTACCACCTATGCTGGCAATATTTTAAATGTCAATTTTAAATCCTATAATGCCACTGAGATTTGTAGTTAATTCATACAGTTGGAGCAGGATACTCAGTCTGAAGCAATTTCTGCTTTCTTACAGAGAAAGCTTATATCACGTCTGCTCCTATTCGACATGGTTAATATGAAACACCCAGAAAATAAGGGCTTACTGCTGTCTTTTATGAAGCTGCAAAATTTATGTCCTCTTCTGAATTACTGCAAGGCTTGTAGTTCATTTTTAACCCAGTACCTAGGAAACAGGGCTGTGGGTGGGGGGGTGTAGGTGTGGGTACATTTGGACACTCTGTTCAAGATACCTATTAATTTGGAATGGAAAAAAAAAATCTAATCTTTGTAAAGGAAGAAATGACAACACAGGAACAACTCCAGATTTGGGTACTTCATGTGAATGAGAAGCAGGTTGCTGTCTTGTGAACTATGTCACTAAAACTTGCTTGCACAGTAGCATTCTGGAGAACACAAATCTTGCATTTGGTTTCTCTTACTTGAAAATTGATTAGCAGCTGGGCTACCAAGTGCAACACAAACTGTGTCTTGGAATGTCTCATGATGTTAGTAGATTTGCTTAGTAGGTGGGTATAGGCCTTCATATCAGGCAAAACACTGTATTTTACTTTTTCTCTGAATTTGTGAGTACTGTTTAAATCATAGTAAACATTCATGAGGGCATATGAACATCTAAAGTAAAACTGGAGCAGCCCTGCTGAGGAGGACTTGGGGGTGCTGGTGGTTGAGAGTCTGGACATGACCCAGCCACGGGCACTCACAGCCCAGAAAGCCAAACCTGTCCTGGGTTGCATCCAAAGCAGCGTGGGCAGCAGGGGAGGGAGGGGATTCTGCCCCTCTGTTCTGCTCTGCTCTGCTCAGACCCCACCTGCAGTGCTGCATCCAGCTCTTGATTCTTCAGCACAGGAAGGACATGGGGCTGTTGGAGGGAGTCTAGAGGATGGCCACCAATCCAGTTAGGGGGATGGAGCACCTCTTCTGTGAGAAAAAGCTTAGAGAATTGGGCTTGTCCAGCCCAGAAAAGAAAAACATGAAAAGGTTTTGGGGTGACCTAATTGCAACTTTGCACTACCTTAGGGAGGCTACAAGATAGATGGGGAGGCTTTTTACAATAAGGTCATGTAGTGACAGGACAAGAGGGAAAGGCTTAAAATTGAAAGAGAGTAGGTATAGATTAAATATTTGGAGGGAGTTCTTTGCTGTGAAGGTGTTGAGGCACTGTAACAGGTTGCCCAGAGAAGTTGTAGACGCCCCATCCCTGGAAGTATTCCAGGCCAGGCTGGATGAAGGTCTCAGCAATTTGATCTAGTGGAGGATGTCCCTGGCCATGACAGAGTTGTTGGAACAAGACAATCTTTAAGGTCCCTTCCAACCCAGGCCATTCTACGGCTCTACAAAATGAAACCTAGACCAAAGGCTTGCTGTCTGTTAAAAAGATCAAATATGGACTGATAAGATTTTGAGAAAATGCTGAACCATTGGCTTAGCAAAAATTATTTGCTCCAAAGATATTGAACATGCCTGAGCTTTAAATCTCTTGTTGGATGCTATTCAAGGTCTTTATTTTAGATTTTGTACCGAGTTCTGTCTCTGTAAGTAGATAGGAAGATACACTGATTATTTTCTGGATTTGTTTTGAAAACATTGATGTGATTAATTTGTTATGCTTCAGCTTGGATGGGGGCAGAATAACTCTTGTATGTCTGGGAAAAACAGCAATTTTTCTTTCTCTGAAAGGCAGTGCAGCTTAAGAACAGACTTGGTTTTACTGTATTAAAGAACATGGTCTCACTCCCAGCTGGAGATGCATATTTATTTAATAATGTGAAGCAATGAGCTGAATAATGCAAATCTGCAAGGTGGTTGACAGAAATGTATATTCACATACCAAGTTCAGAGAGATGCTGCTATTTGACGAGTAACTAAGGAACTGATTGTGCTGCTTGAAGACAGAAAGAAAGGAAGTTCTACAGCTGGTTTGAATTACACTTAACGTCTAGTGTGGGCTAATTATTTACAAAAATTCAAAGGGAAAGGTCAGGCAGAGAACTCTTTCCTGTCTGTCCTCTAGGACTCAGGGACAGCGCAGTAAATACGGCTACGAGAAAATTTTGAAAATACTTGAATCCTTGTCCTGTGCACTCTATTGAAGGTCTCCAGACTTCAGCAGCAGCAGAGTGGCCACTCCCACATGAAGGGCCATAGCTCCATGTTTATCTTGTTACCACACAAAAGCATTTTCAGCCCATCTGTGCAAAATCTGTTAAGTTGCATAGTTTCAAAGAGGTGGAGAAATGCAGTTCTCCATGTTGCTGGATAGCAAAGCCGATGAGACTGTAAGAGAAGTGGGCTTCAGCTGTGTGAGAGAGCTCCTTTTCCCCTGGGCAGTAAGAAGCAATTGCTGTAACATCATCATGGGGCGGGGGGGAAGGGGAAGGGGAGGAGGCTGGCATTAAGCTGCTGTAGTATATAAATCCTGGGTTGTCTTTTTATATTTTACATGTTTTTAAAATTCTTTGCCAGCTGGTTCTGCTGCAGACTTTGTAAGACACCTATAATAATTGTTTTTTCTTTCTGCGTCAGTTCCTCTTCTCTTTGAAAGCACTGTAAAAACCATGTAAATGTGACAGTGGCTGCAAGTCAGATGTAGGTTTACTTTGTGTAGTATGCATTTGAACCCAGATTGTCTCACTATCTAGAGAAGTAAAATGTTGCAAGGAATGAAATAAGGATGGCATACCTAAAATATGCAGACACATTTGTGTTATCATCGGCAATTTTGAAATGTTGAGGAAAAGAGAAAGTATTACCTTTTTTGCCTCAGAAAAATGTCATAGAATTTTCTGTTTTCCTTTTAACAAGATAATTTATCAAATAAGGCTTAAATTGTTTGTATAACACATCCTTTACTTGCAAGGTATTCAACAGCTTCCTAGAAGTTAAAATAATAAGATGTAAGATATACAGCCACAGGAGTGGAGTATCCAGAAACAGAGTACTTTTGGGATCCATTTGTGAGGCAGAACTTGCCTGGATTTGCTACTCTATAAGTTGTAGTTAATGGCTGAAATAACTAATTAAGTGTTCTTGAAGTCAATATGTACTGTTTCAGAGGGGTATCTGTGAATACTCTTAATACAGATCTCTTTGTTAGCAGAAAACTATAATACAGGATTTATTCTGATCTCCCCCAAAATAGTCCTCCTGTTTTGTCCATCTTCAGAAAGGACTTGAAGTTAAATGGAAAATTTCAGAATGGAACCTTAGCCTTTTCTGTGCTCTGCACTGTTGTGTGTGGCAAGGTGAGATATCGTGGTCTCCTTCTTGTAATAACCGCAGGGACCATTTTGCGGCAGTTTCAGAAGTATGTGAAGCTGGACCCTTGCCACTGGAGGCGTACTTTTAGTGTGGCCTTTGACACACTTGCCTGGACCTCTGGGTTGCAGCATCTGCACAACCTCCTTTTTAAAAACTGAACATTTATTTTGAAGTAAACTTTCATGTTTCTTCAGTAAATTGGGTTTTTACGTAAGCCTTCACAGTCATATCAACTGCTTCTCTTTTGTACATTGAACTTCGTTATGGGTTTTTCCTCTCCCACAAAGAAGATGCTTTTGTGGTTAAAGTACATATCTGGATTTCAAAAAATCAAGAATTCAGTTTCTGGTTAAACCACAAATTTCCTGTATTGCTATCTCTGCCTTGGTTCCCCACCAGATATAATGTTGATCTTTTATAAGTTTTAAGATTAGCAGAACCCATCTTTATCATTTAATTTGATCCTCTGCATAATGGAAATGAAGAAAAAAAAAAGTTAATTACCTGCATAAAATAACAGAGCTTTTTTTCTGGTGTAACATCTTGGAAGTTTTAAACAGCCTTCATTTTGGGTTCAGGAACCCTTAATAATGGGTTCAGGAACACATTTTCCTGTCTTGTAGTGAAACATTCTCACCTTTAAGCATCTTCAGTGGTAATGTACTGGGGTTTCGTTTTCATTTATTTATTGTTTTGAATTTTACCTAAATTTTTGCTCTTTTTCCTGGAAGTAAAGAACTTGGTTAACTAGAATTCTTAGACTAGCCAAGGCATTTCTTAATAGTTTTCCTTGGCTAAATTAAAGAGGTTTTTTAGTCAGTTAATCTGAGTGTTCAACATAGCTCATACTTTGGGTTAAGGAGACACTGGTCATGTACTGCAAAGGTCATGTACTGTGTATGCAAATCAAGACCATATTTTCAGAATATCTTTATTATAAGGGTTTATTCTTATTTATTTGCAGAGTTAGATGGCCAGGACTAGGTTTCTGCAGTTTAATCCAATGATATTTCCTTTTGTAGCAATAGTTTGGAAAATGCTGCTTTGAACTGGTCTTGAGACAGCCCCTAATGTTTGCTGACTGCGTGTGTTTCTTGAGACAAAAACTGTTGATGTGGTGCAAAAGTTTGCAAAAGGGTTTTCAGGAAAGCTGTCCAGTATAAGCAAGCTGCAAGCCAAAACATGAACACCATTTCTGAGATTAGTTCTTTAGGTCTATTATATTCATTCTGAATTTTTGACCTTTTTCACAGTTCAGTTTTGTCAGTCATAGCTGTATGCAAATAGGTTTTGTCAATATAAAAGCACGATGCTCTTTCCCTGCAACATATATATCCAAATAATATACCTCTATTTCAACAAGAATATTCCACTGAGAGCTTGTGCTCAGCTGAAATTATCACCTTCCCATGTCTGCTGATGGGAGCCTGATCTGAGCACTCCTTAGTCCTCTTTAGTCACACCTTAGCTTAAAACACAGCAGAAGCAGCATGTGCTAATCTTACCGACTTTGCTTTGCAGCTCTGCCAACAAAAGGAATCATAAGGATAATATGTTATGACAAGACATAGTGGCAAGCACTGAGACACTGACTCCAGGTTCTAAGCTCTGCAGCCAGCATGGGGCTGTTGTTTGGTTTGGGGGCTTTTTTGGGCTTGGTGATTTTTGGGGGGGTTTTTTGAAGTAATTTTTGGGATTCACTTTGATGCAATTAGCAATCTGCAGTTAACTGAAGATCCATTTGATTATATGAGAAGTTGTTCAACTAAGTATATTCCTAGGTAATTCATACTGGTTTTCATGATTAACCTCTAATTGTCATTAGCTATTGTTCCACCATTTTTGTCATCACCAAAGTTGTCTGAACTTACACTTTCTTTCAAACCACATAACTGCTTGTAAATCTACAGAACAACACAAGGTTGCCAACAGAGAAATCCCTTTGATGCTTAGCTAAAAATGCCTATTGAATTTAACAATTTCCCATGTGTGGGTTGTTGAGATTTTCCTCATCTCCCCTTTGAAATTGTCATTGATCAGAATTATAAGCAAGATGGAGCCAGATGTCTTACAGAAGTCCTCTATGTCACCACAATTACTTTGTCAGCCCAAATAATGACCCCATTTAAAGAGGCTGTGGAGGCTGGGAACAGCCTATTTTCTCTCGAAGTGGCTGGAGCACTGCTATTTATATACCGGTCTCTTATTTTCTGATACATTAATGACTGCAGAGACCTCACTGGCCAATAGTTCCTTGGTATTCCTGGATAGCTGGTTATAACTTTTGTGTTCTCACTCGGTTTCATTTTCTAAAATTGCACTTCTTTTCCAACTGTCACATTATTTCTTATTTTTGGAACAGTCATTACTAGGCTGGTCATGTTCTGATATCTAGGGATACTTGAAGGCATGTCTGCTTAGTACCAATAATTGCTTATTCCGTTAAAAAAACTCTGCATTAGTTCATATTAAATTTACTTCAAAATGCAGCCCCATTTACAGCTTAACTTAGTCTTTAAAATGGGAACAGAAATGGTATGGTATTCTATTTTTTCCATCCCACACTGATTTCTATGTAATTTCTCACAGTATATATGTGGCTTCTAGGCACAAGATACAGGATATATATTTTTTCCTTTGCATTTAGGGACAGACTTACTTATCTGTGCAGGATGTGTGTGGTTTCTAGAGGTAGCAAAATAAAGAAAAGAACTCCTTGCATCACAACGGAAGATGATAAAGCTTATAATCACACTAAATTTCGTGTAGCCTTTAGAAACAGAAGAGGGAGAGGCTACGGAAGTTGTTACTTTATTGTTGTTCCTTCTTCCTTCTCTTTCCCAACAGATTAACTTGATCTGAGCTTCCCTGGTAGGTGTTGTCATCAGGATTTATTACACAGCATTTGGACTGATCTGTAAAAGTTTTCTCTTTTGCAAAGATAAAGTTTACTTACATGGTAAGAGGAGTTGACCCTTTGAGTTTAGCCATAATTGTGATACTGTTTATAATTTCTTCTGCCCCAGACTATGGGAACTTTTAACAAAGGGGTAAAAGTTGAATTTTTGTGTGAGAAGATTGTAAAAAAATCACATGAACTTATGTGGGGTGTCTAGGTATCCTTGCTGTTGCAGAGAAGAAAGAAATTCCTAATACAGAGTTTTAAGATTAAATGACTTATAAAATCTTAAAAGATTAACTTAAACCAGACATTCAGGATTCATCTGAGTGATGCCAGCATGCATGTTTAAAGTTTTGGGTTGTCTTTAATTTTAAATTCTCTATATAAATATTTGCCCTTTCGCCCTGTTCTTATTTTCCCCTCTCTCATTCTTTTCCATCTCCTAGTTTTCACCTCTTATAGTTCCACCCTGCAAAATTTCCTCTCCGTGCTTCTTTGTGTTCCCTTTTGCATTAATTCAGGTTCTGTATTAGAACAGAGAGACTGTATTAGAAAAGTTTAATAAAAGGTCATCCCTTTTCATGAACTGAACTGCAGAATTAGCATCTTCATACAACTGAGAAACCTGTAATTTGTGACTCATACCTGGGAATGTTTTTCACTACTGTTTTTAGAAAAGGACAAAAAATTTATTTTGAATAATTTGTCTCCTCTGTAGACATATTGGCACTTTAGATATGAATATCAACATTTTAATATAAATAATATAACATATATACAGAGTACATCTATATGCCTTCACACACACAGAGGTTCATGCCTGTCATACGTGAAGTGTTTTAAGCGCCACTGGATGAAATTCTGCCAGGCAACTTTACATGGTTTCTGCCAGGAAACTTTACACAGTTTCTGCACTTCTAGATAAGTCTCAAAATCACCGGTGGTACTGCCTGTGCCTGAATTTAAAAATTATGGGAAATGGCTATAGCAAGCTGCCACATAAATAACTAGTGGAAAGTGAAAGGAGGAAGGTAGCTTGTGAGAAAGTATTCGTTTCCAAAATGCAGCACAGAGAGGTGGAAACAAAGGGAAGACAGAATCTTAGATGTTCACTCTGTACATTAAGTCTAATGGTGCTATCAACAGCTTCATATGACAGGAAATGATCTGGGCGTTTTGTTCACTTATTCTGGATGCCCTTAGTTTCAGAGAGCAACTGGTAACATGGATTGCACTTCGGAAGGGGACAGCTGAACTCTCCCTCTGGCTTTAGTAAGGAAAGAGCAGCGATGAAATCCGTGGACTGTGTGCACGTCATCCAACAGAAGGATACCGCCTCCTCTCCCTCTGCCCCCCCTGGTGCTGTTTCAGGCGCCACGGGACTTTTTCCTGTCACATTCCTGTGGCTTGCAATGCTCCTGTCCTCTTGTCTTGCAGCAGTGTCTCTTTACCATGTTATCATCCTGAAAACAGAACTAGAAGCTCTGCGCAGCGAGCTGATCTACAGCATCCAGGCAAGGTCTCCACTAGACCAACCACTCGTGTCCCCCAGTGAAAACAAAGCAGGTAGCCCTGTTTCTTCCTTCCTGCAAGTGTCTGCAGCTGGCTTCAGGCAGGTAAGCTGCAGGGGTGGGTTTTGACTTGCAGGGCATGGACCAATGTGGGGCTGCTCTCACTGACTGTTGCTTCTCCTTGTTAGGAGAGCAGGCTTGCTGGTACTGGCACAGCTGAGAGCTTCCAAAAGGAAATCTGGAACGGGAGTAGAAACAGGGGCAGGCGGTCTGTTGTCAACACAGAAGAAAAAGGTAAATACCAGCTGATGAAGTGGGCTGGGATGCTGCTGTTGGATACTGTCTGCAGAAAGGCAGGAGTGTTTGATTTGTATTTTCTTTCTCCTATCAGTTGATCCATGCTGCCGGAGCCCATTCTGGTTTTCAAAATTATTGGTGGATGAATGGTGTTAACCATAGGCATATTCTCTTAAAGGACAGAATATTAAATTACAGAATGTTTTGGTTTTGAAGAGATCTTTAAAGGCCATGTAGTCCAACCACCCTGCCATGAGTAGGGACATGTTTTTAAGGTACCAGATATTTATGCTATCTGCAGGTTGAACTTTGAATGTTGGATCCCAAATCTGCATGATGTTTTACAGTTGAAAAAGGCAACTTCAAATCATTCAGATTTTTAACTGTTCAGTTCTCTCTGATCAAAGTAGGGAGGAAAATCTATTAATAAAAATGCCAATTCACTTTTCTGGGAAACATGCTCACCCAAAAAGAGAGAAGTAATGAGAACTTTAGGGAAATAGGAGCTTTTAAGTAGAAAGGCTAGCTTGTACCTGACAAAAGAGGCAGACTACAAGGAATTCAGAAGTTTAGCATAATTTCTACATTAAAACAACCTATCAATAAATCATAAAATTAATACAGGAATGCCTATCCAGTAAGATTATTTTGGTCATCGTTCTCCTTTTTAAAATGTTCTGCAAAGAACACTGAAGACTGTGCTCCATAAAAGACCTCTGATGTGTATTATAGAGTAATGGGATACATTTTTTTTTTCCTTTGGGGATAAAATGCCTATATTTCATTATTTTTTCCAAACACAATGAGGTCTTATGAGATAAAATGCAGAATTTTATTATACCAGTTTGCACACATACTCTAATTGCACTGAGTAACTAAAACATTCCTGAGTTGCTAAATCAGTTCACTCTTCTTATGTATACTTTTATATTATTTTAAATGATATCTTAAACTATTTAGAGAAGTTGAAATGGAGCAAATTATAGGTAAAAACTAAATGAAGCTTTGCATAAAATCTGTTTCTCAGTGAGCAACTAACATGAAATGTATTTCACTTGAGCTTCAGTAAGCTAAATGAAATTAAAGTTCTAGAATATAATCACTTGCTTCCAATATCCAAAAAAAATTCATTAATTTAGGACATCACTTAAAATCCAGAGGTTTATATGAGATTTATTCTATTTCGTTAGTTGTCTTTGATTCAAGATCTTGGCTAAGAAAGATTTCGCAAACAGGACTGAGGTCATGATTGCTTAAATTCTATTTCTTGTAGCCTGTTTCCTTCCACAAGAACCACAGAGCACCCCTGCTCTCCCCACCCTAGGAACTCCCAAATAAAAATAAGTGATCTGAAATACAAATACCATAAAAAATAAGGATATGTCTTGTTTAAATGAATGTTAGAGCATCAGTACTCTGCAAGCGATCCAGTTTCTTTCACAATAGCTTTCATCTTTAGTGTTATTGCTATTTGAGGCGAGCAGGATTTGGGGCTCCTCAGCTATGCTTCTGAATAGACTTTTGATTCTTCTCACCATGTAGCCACCTCTGATTATACCTGTTTACCTGTAACACATAAAATTTCAATTAAGCTACTTATTTCTGTAAACTTTTTTTTAAGGTATACAGCTGGCTTTAAAGTTGTTTAGGATGGATGAAAGAAAACACAGAATATGAACATTCATTTTAAAGGGAAAAGCTACATCAATTGACCTATCACAAAAATGTTTTCTAACATGAACGTCATATTTTTGTATAAAAAAAAAGAAAAAAGTCAATTGCAAATCTTGTATTTATATCAAAGGTTATCTGTTAGAATTAGCTTTCTACCTGCTCTAATTTCAAAAAATTTAGTTTTTCAGAGTTCAGTTATATATTATATTCATATTATATTTTCTCAGATCAGATTTCACTGATGACCATGAACCTACTAGTCAATGTTAAATTTAGTTTTAGCAGAGTCAGTTAAATAGAAGACCATGGTGTTGTTCATGGTGCTGAATCCAGTCTACTACTTTATAATGTACACAGAATTACAGACCCTTCATTTTGATCTTTTGATATTTATATCTGGGTTCCAGAATCCCATCGGTCTCCAAATTGTCCTGCAGAGGTGTGGCACTCATTCTGTTATAATGACAAATAAATCAGGGTATTGAGTGAGGTGCCTGTTCTTGCTCTACTTCTGTTTGCTTCAGCAAGGTCTCAAAGTAGAGTTTGATCATAGTTAATTGCTGACCCATCATTTTGCTTTTATATCGATGAATTCCTTAGAAAGTTAATATTTGGAAATGTCACTGGTATATAATTGCTTCTCTTGTGCTTCAACAGAGTGCAGAAATAAAATATAGAACTAATAGCTTGTTTATAAATAAAGTTATTGTTCAGTTCTGGGGTTTCTAGACTTTAACCATCAAATTCCAGGAATGCATGTCCCATCATTCTTTTTTTAGACCCAGTACAGCCTTTCTTAAGCATACTGAATTTTCATTTTAATGCATACAAGTGGCTACAAATCAGCATTTTATTTAACAGGACAATTGAATGGAAGTGGATTTAACACAATGTTGTTTCTTTTTTTATGTAGTCTGTGCAAATGCATAAAACTATTAGTCATCAGTAGTCAAACACTTTGTGTCTTGCAAAAATTTCCAGCTTGGGTAGGATGAAGAGAAGTGTTTCAAGCATCAATTCCAAATAAAGCAGCACAGTCAGCAGTCAGAACCAGAGTTCTTGATGCAGTGAGTAGGAGGTAATGGGTGATTTTGAAACGTATGCTTCTGGCAAATGTCATTTCGGGACATGTTACAACAGATGTACTTTTTCTTTTTATCTTTCTCTTTACAAATTTCAACTGTGGAGGAAAATAGGTGCACAACAAAAGACCTCTCCTGAATTTTATATTCTATTCACAGTTAGTGATTGCGTTACCTGTGTGTTTCTTCCTAAGCTGCATGTGCACTTGAGCCTAGGAGCAAGTTTTAGGTCCCATTGCCTAAGCCAAAGTATGAACATCAGGTATCATTTTCACAATGTCTCAGTGCCTCATTCTGATAGTTATTGTGGGATTCTGATTCCCATGACCTAGGGAGGTGAGAATCAGACCTTCTCTAAACACAAATGCTGGGATCAGACTGGAGCCCCCATGGACTACATTTACTTTGGTGTACTGCATGTATGAAGGAGCTGAGGAGCTATTTTATGTAATTCCACAAATCAATGAGGCAGGGTAATCTGACATGTGATTTGGCAATTCGTTTTTTTACTAATAATTTTCAGGTTCTACTCCAACAGCAGTCGTGTCCATGAGAAGTGACTATTACCTTCCAACTCTGGTGTCACAGCTCTGCCGTTGCTCTCGATAAAATTGCTGTACTGGAAAATTGGTACATTTGTTGGTTGGAAGTGTTTTGACTGTTTATGTTGATACTTTAGATATCCGTGACAGAGGGATAGCAAGAGGTTTTACAAGTGGTACTTGACTTCAGAGATCTTTGCATTGAGACATAAGCTTTTTTTACTATCTTAAACAAATGCTATATATAAAATCCCCTTACCAAATATTCACAATACTTCATATTTTAATGTTTGAAGAGGTCAAATATGAAATGAAAATTAAAACCAAATTTAAAAGGAAAAAGAAAGGCATACTTCTTGAAAATATATATTATCCTTATTTTTTTTCTGCTGACAACTGTCTAACTCAAAAGGAAATAGACCCTTCTATGCAAAAGGACAGAAAATTCCTTGATGCAATTCCTGCAATTTTACGTGAAGAATTTAACTGAATGAAGGAGTGAATAAATCAGTGCTGTGTATTATGCAGAACTCTGTACAGTCGAAAAGACGCCCAATAGGCTCTAAGTTTTAAAACCAGCACTCTGCTATATACTGTACAATAGAAGTCTTAATTCCTAGTAAACAATTCCCTTGTTTTTCTAGATGTAACATATTATTGGCAATTCTGTGAAGGTAGAAATAATGCTACTAATTCTTTAAAGATGTTTGTTAGATCTTAGTCATACATGCAACTATGATCAAGGCATTTTAATGTAGGAACAGACTGAATCCATAATTGATGCCATATAAAGACAAATCTATTAAAACACACCAGATTAACCAATTGTCCTGGTTTCTGCTGTGATAGAGTTCATGAAAACAGTTTATAAAAATGCACAAGCAAAAACTAGAAGAAGATCTGTTGGGATAGAAATCAAGAAGTAGAGGGAAGAAAAACTGCAAATACTTCAAGAAAATGCTTGTCATTTATAAATTAAATTGTCTGGTGTTTAAATGTGCTTTGGGAAACGTATAGAGAACAGATCTAGACAAAAAAGGAACCTATATAAGGAGGTCTGGGTTTGGTTTTGTTTTTTTCTCAAGGTTAGGGTTTTTCCTAGGTTTTATTTCAGCAAAAATGAGCACAGATGTCTCAGACCTCAGATATCAAAACTTTAAATTTTATATAAGAGCTCACAAATATTAAACTTGAAATTTTGTTTGGATAGATCACTAAGTGATATTGCAAAATATTATTTTGCAATTTAAAAAATAACAAAGTTTGCAATTTAAAAAATAACAAATTATGCAATTTAAAAAATAACAAAGTTTGCATGGGAGGGAAAATTTTATTTTACCAATATAAGTTCTTAAATCATGGAGATTTGCAGAAATCTAGATTGGTGTCCTTCAGCAAATGATAGTAGGTTTTTGGTTTTTTAATTGTGATTACATTGCTCAACTAGTAGAGAACACATCATTGCATGTGCTGGCTGTTGTTTATAAAGGGATCTGGACTGACTAACATCTTCAGAATTGGGTCTTCTGTCCATGGAATAAGACAAACTCCAAAATGAACTTCTGCCAACCCACAACCTGCAGAGCAATTAAAATCAGCTGAGAAAAAGAATGTTCATCAAAGCAAAGTTATTATATAAAAGTCACAAGAGGATGGGGCATGCTTTGTCATTCTAGAGACACTTTTATACAGATAGATCTCATGGTGACACTCAGTCTAGATATTTTTACACATTTTCACAATGCATAGTATTAATCCTGTATTTTGCTTTCATTACTAATCAAAAATCCTTTAGACTACAAAGATGTTGTTCAGGTTTGACTTACACTGGGCTAAGACATTAAATAGCAACTATTCAATGTGTATTTTGTAATACATGTATTCCACATATTGCACTTAAGATTCGGGTACTTCTTGGAATAGAATTGCTGGTGTTTTTTAAAAACATTTACTTTTTACTAAAAATTCCTGTTAATTTACCCAGAAAATGTACTTTGTATATCCATATCTTTTCCTTCTTAGTAGTAGTGTTTACTTGGAATTTTTTTCAATTAATTACTTAATTTTAGGCACATAAATAGTTCCGCTGAAGTCAAAGTACTTGTATATACTGGAAATAGTTATGTGTCAGCTTTGGCTTCTGAACATATTTTTGAAGCATGTTGTTGTTCAATCCTCAAAGCACTTTTTTAGATATTGTCATTTGTAGATTTAGGCAAAATGGCCACTGTGCTAGCCTCTATTGTCCTACGAAGGACACTATTTTATGTATTTTCTCCAAAAACCAGCTTAATATATTCTGTGGAGGTTTGTTCCTATCTTATATTAAAATAAGAGACAGACAATTTTTTAGAGATTAAGTGCAGATCTGATGTCTGTAGAATGAAGTAGAGTTGGTATATTTTTTTGAAAAGATGGAGATGATCTCAAACTGTACTGATCTTTCAGATTTTAAGTACTGTGAGCAGTTCTCAGCAATGCTGACCAGAATTTCAGTGCTGCAACCAGCTGAAACAGAAATCCACACTTGCAAACTGAGAATTAAGATAGTTTGAAGAATGCCCACCAAGTTTGCAGAGTGACTTTAACAAGAGTTGCTAAAGTAGGCATAGCTTTTGCTGCTTGTAGACACTGCTCAGTGGCACGCAGCTGGACAGCAGCTGGTTAGTGGGAGTCATCACAAATCTTCTCGTTTGGTTAGTGAAGAATCTGGTGCCCACATTAGTGAGCTCTTTTAAAAGCAAGAATTAAAATTTTGGTTTAGCTTACTGAAATACTAGGTGACCACCAAATTTAATTCACTAGGAAAGCATTTTGTTCCAAAATGAATTAATAACTTGTGAAATTATTTGCCTGATGTGCTGTGTTGTCTCCCTAAAGTCACATTTTAGTTCTATTTAGAAGTTTATTTTCCAGAAAATAATTTTGCTCCCAAGTGTGATAGAAAATTGTATGAAGTGTAATACCTTTATTAATTTTGTGTTGGCTTGAGGTGTTTTATTTCTTGCCAGAAGGTAGATAACTCAGATGCCTTTAAATTCTTGATTTGAAAAATCTATAAATTGTAGCACATTATTGATGTGTGATGTGATAAGACTCAAGGACACATTTCAGTGTAGGAGACAGGAGTTTGGATGATAGAATTCCTATTACCATGAGGGCTTGCAGGTTGTGTGATCATTCTGGAATTGGTGCATTCCCAGATGTGCACTTGAATCCTTGAGTGCTGCCAGTTGGCACTGCTGAGTGCTGGTGAGCATCCAGCCCTCTTCTGCTGTTTTCAAGAAAGACCCCTTAAAAAGGAGGCTTAGAAACATAAAAAGACTTCTTTCCACCCAAATCCTCTGGGTACCTGCTGTGCAGAAAGAGGTTTGTACCACTGGACCCTTGGTTGCACTTGGGTACCACTGACAAATGCAGAAACAGGATCCCACATATCCATGGCATTCCCCATTACAGCCAAATCTGTGTGGCCAAATCTGATCCACAGCCTTCTTGTCTGAAAAGTGGTAAACAAAATGGAGCAATGTATGACAGAATTTTATTCTCTTGACTCTTAATAAATTAATTTGGTCTCTGTCATGTGCAGTAAGCGTTACTACTTGGTTTTCCATCCTTCAAAGTTGCATGAGAACCAGATGTTTTGATTAAAATCTGCTCCAAGCAAATACAGTCTTTTTTTCCTTTTTTCTTGTTGCCTGACACATACTTAGCAGGTTTTTTTACAAGATCTTTGTTTCACTTGGAAATCTATATTTTAACATTCTGAAGTATTTTTTTCTGAACAAATACCTAATTTCTGATTAGTGTCATGAATCTCTACAATTTTGAGCAACACATTTTGACAGATACCAAGCTATTTGTTATGGGTGCATTAATTTGCTAAGGGTGCATTAATTTGCTAACTCTCTCTATTTTCCCTCTTAGTATAGGTTGGTCTAGAGTAGGTATCTGAAAAATATTGAAAGAATGTGTATATGGACATTGAGAATTTATTATGAAATTATATATGACTAATATTTTACAGCAACTATAAATGGAAAGTAATTTCTCTAAACAATACATCAAACATAGTTAGAAAATCTGCTCTCTATCATAGCAGGTGGGGTTGGGGCTTTTTTCAAGCTTCTGTATAGAAAATTAAAAAGCTTAATTGACCTAATGATTTCTTGCTCATTTGTCTTACTGCTACATAGTTAAATAAGGGCCAGATATGAAAACAAGCGTTTCTTGTGCTGCTACCTGAGGCCTCCCACTTAGCTCCATGATCTCTCAAAGTCATCTAGTGTGTGTTGTGACAGGAATTTTCTTTTTGTACATTTGAGTAAAACCTGTGTTAAAACTAATATGTTCTGGTTTAAAATAAGTGGTGAGACTGAGAGATTTCTTCCATGTCCTTTTTCTTTTTTTTTTTTCCTTAATGTAGTTTCATGATTTTATTCTATTACTGATTTATGTTTCTTTAATTTCAAAATACTTTCACTTTGTAGTGCTGCAGGCCTGCTTGCAACTGATTGCTGACAGCAAAAGTGATATACAACAGAAAGGTAAGAATATGTGCCATGATTTATAGTTTACTACTCCATGGGATAACTGTTTCAACAAATTTTACCTAACTTCAAAGCAGTAACTGAGTTTTAGCAGCAAATTTAAAAAGAAAATAAATACATAATTTTTTTTAAAACCCAACAACTACAAACAAAAACATCAAAAAACAACAAGGAGGTCCCTACATCTGGAAGGTCCCTGTATCTGGATGGCTCTTGCAAATATCATCTTTCCAGTAGGGAAATGCACCTAGGGAGACTGGAAGCACTATCTAGAAGTCAGACTTTGTTATTTTTCAGCAGGTGAAAATGAAGAGCATAACCCTTCTGATCGCCCAAAATTATTTTGTCTTTTAGATGATTCAAGCATTGTCCCTTGGCTCCTGAGCTTTAAACGTGGAACAGCTCTGGAAGAACAAGGAAATAAAATAGTGATCAAAGAAACAGGTTATTTTTTCATATATGGCCAGGTGAGAAAGCTCTATTCACTTCAGCATCTGACTTGTGTAAGGATTTTTAATGCCTCCATACAATAAGTTTAGAGTTTTCACCTCTTCTTTCTATAGGTTTTATATACAGATACAACATTTGCTATGGGACACCTAATCCAGAGGAAGAAGGCTCATGTGTTTGGTGATGATCTCAGCTTGGTGACATTGTTTCGCTGCATCCAAAATATGCCACAGTCTTATCCAAATAATTCTTGCTACACTGCTGGTAAATATCTGCATTTTCCTTTTCTTTGTTTGCAAACAAGCTGTATCAAATAGAATCTGTAGTGCTGGGCAATTGTATTGTAGCAGTCATAAAGAACAGGGTGGGCATTCATGGATCTGGCTAACTGAAAAATTACAGAATACATTCAGAAAATACAGTTTTATATGAAGTATCAGCAACTGGAGATTATGCATCTAGCTTGGTGATTGGAACAATTTTTCTCTCTCCATTGACTCTGTAACATGGTTAGACATTTTGGTGCTTTCAGTTAGATGTCTGAGGCAGGCAAGACAAATCTCTACTGCCCTCATTGAAGAACTCAGTTTAAATTAGGAGTTGAATTCCCCATTTAGTCATCCCAAGAAAATATTAAAATGCTATATTCTCCTTTAAAATGTCATATGTGGATTTTAGCCATTTTAGCAAGTATTGACTTGCATACCTTACTGTGATGTTTCTACTTCTTATAAAGGCTACTAGATTTTTAGTCCTTGGTTTGATGAAAAACAGTTAATTCCTATAAGGTGGTCTTTATGACTGCACAAATTAGAAACACCACAAGAAAAACCAATTAAAATACTTAATGCAAGTCCAGCAAGCTCAATGGTCAGTATATGTGTATATTCCTGCAGTAGCATTTAAGTAATTATTGTCAAGACCTATAAAACCCCATATATCATCTCTTAACTGTCTGTCTTTCCACCTTAATGATGGATTTGAGGATTTTCTCTTTGATTATTATCCAGAAAGATTTCTTTTTCAGTGCCTTAGTAAAAAAATGGGTGACACTGAGGGATGGAGTTGACTGTCAGCAAGTAATGACATTAAACAAATGGGATGTGGCAGGCAGCTGGTTTTTTCACCAATTAAAAAAAATCCAACTAACTAACTAACTAGATATTTTGAACTGGCAATTGAAGCTGTCCAAACATTTCCTTTGAATTTTTGCCCCTTCAGTCTCACATTCTGGCAACATAACCACCTTCCATATCATCTATATTCTGATTTTACCTTTGTATTACAGCTCCCCTTTTCTAACTAGGATCTCTGTCTTGCCACTTCACGATTCCTACTTCCCAAATTCCCACTGTTCTGTTTTAACCTGGAAAAAAAAAAAAGTTCTGACTCTTCTCTCTCACACTGTTGGGCTGTGTCACAGCAGATATTAGATGTGTTCTCAGCTCAGCAGCTGCAGCTTGAAGGCGACATGCTCTTGGTTATCATATCAGCTGATGTGTGTCTGGCAGCAGGCAAACTTTTGTGCTCTGCAGTTGCAGTGGATCAGCTGATGTGTGGTAACTTCATTAGGTTGGTAAAGCTCATGAGAACTCCTCCAGAAGTGTGGGAACAGGGTAGTCTGTGGCCAGTAATACTCAGTGCTGATTTTGACTGTCTCATCACCATAACACGAGGAACCTGGGTACACCGCTGTTAGAAATTTTTGCTGTGTTTGCTGAAGTGAACTGTGCTATGCCGAGTGCAGTGTGGAAATTAAGTCCATCTTCACAGAGGATGTTAAGTGTCAGCTTTGGATAGGCTGTAAACTCTAAGATGATACCTAAAGATAAAAACATTCATCACAAATAACAAGCCGTGCTTACATTTGGAAGATGACACATAATGACTTTTGAGTACCATTTATAAAGTACTTCACTTGAGATATTAACTTAAAAATATTCCAAATCTTTTGCCAGGCATTGCAAAATTAGAAGAAGGGGATGAACTTCAACTTACAATACCACGGAGAAGGGCTAAAATATCCTTGGATGGAGATGGTACTTTTTTTGGTGCAGTAAGACTCCTCTGAAGCCCTTCATTTCTGTTTTTATGCTTAATGCCATTTTCTTCTCTACCTATGCCTTTGTCAGAAAAAATATCAAATTGTAATAAAGCTGCCAATTCAGCCTCTTCCGATTCACCACAGGCTTCTAAGAATTTTCTTCACTTTAATATGCAAACCCAAAACAGGAAACATACCAGACATACTTGTGATATAACCACCATGTGATTACCAGAAAGCCAATTTATTTTAGCAATGGGACACTCTAGATAACAATTATAAAGCAATGAGGTTTTGGCTTTGAAACAGTTTGTTATCCATATGGTAAACCAAAGGAGGAGTTGACCAAAAATAACAGCATGACCAGGACCACAGACTATCAAATTGTTATCCATTGAAAAGGAAATCTAAAATTAAAGTGTATCCTAGATTTGCATTATTTAATCAGTAAAGTATTTAATATATAAAGTGTAGAGAAAAGACAGCAAACAGTATATTCCTTATCACAAAATGAAATTGTTAGTTATAGAGTTTTGGGTTTTTTTTTTCTTTCCCCAGAGATACTGGGGAAGGAAAAATTCTAAAAGTCTGGGATAATGAAAACAAATATACAGAATTGTAGCCACTGTCTTGCTTCTTCCCTGTGAACAAAAAGTGAATAAATTACTACAATCTATTAACATTTACTAATTAGAATTAATTTTACCGGAAAAAGGACATGTAAAACACTTCAACAGCTCAATCTTCAAAGCATTGCTACTTGTCAAGGAATATGTGTGCACTTCTATGTAAACAAGGCTGGCACAGGAAGAAACACGGTGAGATTAGACACAATACCATGGTTGGAATTGGATTTCTGGCTCCATTATTTCTGCAGTCTTATATAGATATGTGTATATATATATACAGTATGTAGACATATCTGTATATATTTGAGAGTATGTATACACACATAGATCTTGGGCATTTAGGAATAGAATTTTATCTTCTTTGGAGCAGTTTATCCAATGGAAATATTACTTCATACATATTTTTTTTATATTTCCCTTGCTTCTTGCCATGATCCATTCTATGGAATACAGTAAAAAGAAAAATCCAATAGACCTGGAACCAGCCTTTCAACTAAGAAAATACACTTGTATCTCCGAGGCTTTTTTCTGTGGTTTTGAATATAACGCTTAACCCTGTTTTACAAAAATATTCAGACCTGTAGAAAGAATAAAAAGATGTCCTTTTTCCTTTTCATATGTCTGGATGCTTTGTTCAGTAGGCAGTATTTATGCCTTTTTTATCCCAAATATTTTATGGTCAAAGGAGCTATTCTACTTTTTCCCTACTCTTAAAGAAGCATTGAAGTGCTATAGGAATAGATAAAAAGTAAAACACCAAGTAATTAACTGTACTTTATTTGAAAAACATTTTTAGGACCTGAAAATTGTGTTATATAGACTTCCTTAGTAAAGAAAAGATGCTCTGCATATTGCAGTTTCCTTGTCTGTTGTTATGAATTGTGATCTGATTGATTTCTCATGGTGATAGATAATAAATAAAAGAGATTTGGAGCTCAGAATTATAAAGCATGGTAAACTAATGAAACAATTATTTTTTCTTCTCTGGGCTTTGGGAAGACATTCCAGCAATAAGCATATGTGTATTGGATTTTTACGCTGGGATTTTTATGAGGCTTACCTACAGTTGCAAAATATCTGCAAGTCATCCTTTTATAAAAAACTATTTATTTATTTATGTGCTGTGAAGCTGAAGCTACAACTGTTTGGGTTTCTTTTTTGGTTTTTTTGGGGGGTTTTGGGGGGTTTTTTGGGTTTTTTTTTGTCTTTATTATTATTATTATTATTAACCTTTTTTGTGCTGAATTTGCCAAAAAGGCATTTTAAAACCTATACAGGATCCCTCCATTTAACCAAGGTTGTATAATATGCATATAGGTAAAAAAACTGTTAGCATGCAGTGAGTTGTTTGTTATTACTGAAGTACATTAATTATGCCCAGAATCTCTCATCAAAAGTTTGTTGATTTTATCATTTTCTGATTATAGGAAAAATGATGTTACTGTTGCTTTCCCAGGGTCTCAGTAGCTAAACTTGCAAATCTAACTTTTATTGTGTAAGCTTCCCCAGTGGTTTTGGTGGGCTTGTGTGTGCCTAACTTAAGCCATTTCCCAGACTGTATTTCTTCCTTCTGCTGCTGACAAATGTGCAAAGTGCAGACATTTGGAAAGGGTCTGGCGCATGATTTGGCTTGGAGGAAAACTTCTGTTTTCTGAAAGAAAACTTTTCAGAGGTGTTCCCTTCCTTAGAAGGTTGGAACTGAACTTCCATTTCTTCACAAAAAGCATGAAGCACGTTCACGTGGTTCTGTGAACCATGAGAACTCCCACACGTGTGCAGAGTGCAAGTTGACAGACTGTTCAGATATTTCTACTGACAAGTCTGGCAATTTTGTTGCTGTTAGATTAGATTTGTACTGGCTTCATGAGAAATCTTGTCTTTTCAAAATTAACCTGCTTCTGCACAAAGTTGAGTTTTAACAGATCAGCATTTTCTGATCAAAGCATAAAGAAAGAAAAGGAGAATAGTTCATCCCTAATCATTCTGCTAACAAGGTGGTGATGCAGAAGGTAGCAAAGTGCATCCAGACCACCATCGCACATATGCTTCAGTGAGTGGGAGTTAGTGAAGCATTCTGCATTTGGGAGGTATTTAAATAAGTGTGATAGGCAATAATTAGCATCTAGTTGCTTCATAGTATCTAGTTGGTACAATATTCTACATTTTTATCAAGGATATCTAACATTTAGGAGAGGTTTCTGTAAATGCAACAAACTTTGTGCATGTTCTGGTTCTTTTTCACATGGTGTTAAGTAGCACTACGAGGGACTTTTTCTTTCCAGTACATTTTAACAGAAAGTGTGAAGTTGCATCATTCTTTCCTTTTTAATAATGTGCAGTTGACAGATATATAGCTGCTTTGAATGTAATGTATTTGATGTAATGTGCATCTCATCTCATATGATGTGCAGTCACACACCCTGCCAACATACAGAGTATACTCATTATGTGACTCTCCTATATCTGACTGTTTCTCAAATTGCTCAGCATTTGCCAATTTAAGACTCATTTCAGAGGTCCCATAGTTTTGCCAAGCTTATACTGCTGGAGCTGACAGTTTCTGTATCTCTGGTTTGTCTTAAGTTGAATTATCTTAGGTTGTTTTTAGCCCTCAAAGTTCTACTGTTCTAAAGATGAGGTTAGGAAAAATGCATTCTTTGGAATTTATTTTAAAACTTTTGCTACCTTTTCTTTGGAAAGGCCTAGAGATTTTGCTTTGAAAGAAGAAGTCTGTGTAATGTGGAAGAAATGTGTGTAATGTGAGTTTTGCTTTGTTTTAAAAAGAGTTTTCTTTCTTCCTTCCTCTCTTTCTTCTTTTATATGCTTTTGAACAATATTTTATGCTTTGTTATGTTAAGCATTTTCTATCTCTATGGAACTTTCAAAAAGAAGAGGAAAATGTTCCCAGCAGTTTTGTGTCTGGATTACATCAGTAAGGTCTAAGCTTGTTTTTCAAGGTCAATCCAAACAGCAGTGAGAAGGAAGACAATGCAAATACAGGGAAGAGAAAAGCTAAATATTTGATGTAGAAAGACTCTCATGGAGTTTGCATATTACATAGATCCCAGCAGTGATGGGGAAAACAAATTAGACTTGGAGCTGGATGGCAGGAACAGGAGAGACCCTAGCTGGGATTTAATTGATTAATTTCTGATTCACAAGCTCTCTTATTCATAGCTCACAACACATAACTCATGCACCAATGAGCAAAACATAGCTGCTGGGGAGAGCTCTGGTTCTTCCTCCTCTGCTATGGCACAGGTGTCACAACTGTGAGGCACAAAAGCCTCAGCAATCCAGCTGCTGCTGCAGCCACTTTCAAAACTGTTTGGGTAAGCTGACACCTTCCAGCTTGGACATTTGGTCTACATCATCTCCAGGAGTCAGCAGGTTTTGCCAGACAAACAGCAAGCATATTTGATGGCTGCAAGGGACAGCACGCTGCAGGTGACAATGGCTGCAGGTGACAATGGCTGCATAAGGACCTTTAGTCCTTTCTGGCCACTGTGTCGAGCATACGTGTTGCCTTTGCTTTGGCTGAACAGCAGTGACCCCAGCATACATCAGGGAATAACATAGAGCATGAGCCATGTGTTAGCCAAAATTTGAGCAGGAAGTGAGTGAAAAGTCACACCATAGGGAGTGCAGTCAGCCACTGACGCAGGTTGTTCACAGATTTCCAGCACTTTTTTTGATAAATCCCTGAGCAACGTAGTCTGAATTCAGTGTTGATCCTTCTCTGAGCAGGATGAAGTACAGGCCTTCTAAATGATCCCTTTCCCCTGCCTGATTCTCTGATAAGAAAGCAGGAGATGTGAGAGGCAGAGAATGGACTGAAACTGGTGGGTCAGAAAAGCTCCTGCTGGGGAAGGAAGGGTGTTCATTTCCTGAGTGCTAATGAAACACAGGGTCCTCAGTGTGTGCTTCAACAGGATCAGCAAACATTTATGTGCTGAGCAAGGCAGGTTCAGTTAAGCACAGCAAGCTGCTAGTAGTCATCAGGTAGTGCATGACCTCAAACCTAAGAGTGTAAATTGAATCAAACCATGTAGCCAAGTAATAATCTTCATTCACTATCTTGCAAGTCTCCTTTGACTTTTTTTCCTGCCCCCCTCCCCAGTTCACTCAGTGGATAGAAGGAAGACGCTTCATCCTGTGGAAAATAAGATATCGATGGAAAGTGTTTTAAACCGAAGGCCAGAAATATATCTCAGAAATGTTGAAAGGAAGTAGCAAATGAGGCAGAACATGCAAGAAGATAAATTAGTGTCCTGTTTAAATCAGAATTGAATTCTCCTTCTGTCAGTGAGAGCTGGCTGAAAAGTCATGTTTACTTTCCACAGATGTAGCTTTTTTTTTCTTATTTTAAGGGTAGATTTGTTTCAGTTTTGACTTAAAGCCACTTCTACTAAAACTGGTTTTGGCCAATCTACAGGTCCTATATTTAGTCCTGATAAATGTCAATTATTTCAATGGCTGTGGGAAGTCCTGTATCACAACATGTACGTGAATTCTCCCAACTGTGCTTAGGGTACTTTGCTTCCCAAAGCCTCTGTGCCTAGGGAGGAGTCTTGATGAGCTCCTTTGAATCTAGAGACTTCCACTTTCAATTTCCCTGGGTCAGAAGCCAACAGCCCTTTTGGAAGTCTAAGTTCAGTTCCCCCCAGACATAATTTTCAGTTTCATAACAGTTTGTTCAGCCTGAAATATTTTAAGAAGAACATGCTGGGCTCTACAAACTGTGGTTTTGACAAAGTTCTGTTTTGTCAGAAAATTTCCAGCCTTTGCTGTAGAGTTCCTTAAACAAGATTTTTCACAGGTGGTCACTGAATGAATGTTCCTTATTCTCTGTCTGACTGCCTGATGCCCTTGTGGTCTCATTTGCAGAAGTGTTGAAACACACAGCTGCAACTGAAATTAGCAGGAGTGTGCTTTGAATACATGGAGGGCTGTATATTTTTGCTAGAATCCTCCTGTGGAAATACTACAGCAACAAATATTCTGAAAAAGCCCAGGGGAAATAAATTCTGATCTGGAGACAAACACAGTTAGAAGTGTGCAGTCAGCCAAGAGGCATGTTTTGGAAAAAGTGTTAGGAAAAGTTCTTAAATCGTTGCTTGGGTACTGGACATGCTGTGCATTGAACATGATGGGGATCTTAATGGGAAGAGCAATGTGAGAGTATATAAAGTAACTTCTGGTACAGGTAATAGAACTGAAACTACAAGGAAAGCTTTATCCCATCTTCACTATGAGCATTTGACTTTGCATTGGAAGATTTGGTGGAGGTTGGAGACAGAATATCCAGGGGTCTGTTTCTATTTACTCCTCTAAAAACGGAAGCTCAACTCCCCACCAACCTCATAGAAACTACTTCATGTAGCTGTTGGTGACAGCGCTACCTGTGCTTAGAAAGTGTTTGTCTGGACATTAAGGGAACTTGAAAACAGCCACTTCATAATTCCTGGCACCACTGGAGAGCAGACCTAGCATTTTTAAAGAGAGAAGAGTAAGGGGGAAAGTTTTGCCAGCGGACAGCAGATAAGCATGGTCTGGTGGCAAACTGCTGTCTCAGGATTTCTTACCTAGCTTTGTCTTCGGAACAGGAAAGTCACAAGGATGGCAGGGATTTGAAAAGCTAAATGAGACTGTTTTGCAATAGGCACTGTTAGTTTTTTTTCTTTCCTTCAAAGACTAGATTTTCCATCTCCCCATCAGCCCAAGAAGGGGATAATAAGAGCAAAAAAAGCGGATGGGGTGAAGTGCACGTCTGATGTGATGGTAAGTGGGAGAGGTAACAGAGATGTAGTTGTGTGGAAGGGGTGAGTGAAGATGAGAAAACAGCAAGAAAACTGTCATGCTTCTGCTGCTGCCTACACCTACATTCCCCCCGTGACTCCATTGCTCCATGCAACCCTTCCATCCTGTCAGAGTCTGGCATTTAATTGCAACTGATCATTTTTTTGAGAGTAAGTTCATGATGGTTTGTACTTACATCTCTATCCAAATATCAGTTGCAAATACCAGCCAAATTTACCAGTGCTCAACCTGCAAAATAATACTGATGATGTTCTGTTGGGCTGCTCCACTGGAAGTGAGTCAGGGCTGATGCAAACAAGCAGAGCAGGCTGATGAGAAATGAGGCTGACATTCTTTGTCTGTAAAAGGATGACAGTACACTTCCCTACCTCTAAGGCTGCCAGAAATACATCTTCCACCATCAGCGTATGCAATGAGCAGTGGAAACAGGAGAAGCATGTAGTCTGCTATTTTTTCCATCACTTATTTTATTTCCTTCTTTACTTGTTCTTTCCACAATCCCTTTGTCCAGCTTTATTTATCTCTGCACTCTCTTGCATTTGTCACTACTATACTTCGATCATGCCTAAAACAAAGTGGGGGGGGCGGGGGGGGGGGAGCAGATAACTTTAATGTCTCCATCGTTAGTTTTTGTTGGATAACCTCGCACAGTCGTCATCACCATCATCACCATCACCACTGGGAGAGAGCAGGAGTCCGGCGCAGCCGTGGGTGCGGCCGCTCTGTCCCGCCGGAGGGCAGCAGCGCACGCCCCGAGCCGCAGCTGCCGTCGCTGCCCATCCCTGCTCCTCTCCCTTTTCAACCCGGTGTAGTGTCACTTCTGACACTGCAAATGGGAAATGAGGAGAAAAAAAAAAAAAAAAAAAAAAAAAAAAATCTTCTGGAGCACCAGTGCCAGTGAAGTAAGCTTTTCTGCCAGATTCTATGATTAATTATGAGTTAGTTCTATGAATAGTCATAGAATATCTTGAGTTCAAAGGGACTTAGAAGGATCATCAAAATCCAGCTCCTGATCCTGCTCAGGACAGCCCTAAGGATCACACCAACACACACAAACATTTTAAGAATTTTGGTCACTATTCTAATTGGATTAGGCCCACCTTGTTATTAATTCTCTCTTCCATCTATTCACATACCTGAGTCTACACACTCTCAATGTATATGTAAGATCAGTCTGGTACGAGACATTATAATTTATTCATCCACAATTTCCCACCATGAATGGATCCTTCTCCAACCTCTGAACAGCCAAAAGTTTTGTTTTTTCTTACTAAGCAGGTTGAAAAACAAGGGTAGAAAGAAGAATATTTTTTCCAGTAATTTAGAAGCAAATGCTTTGAGAAATTTTCTATAAATCCATGTCCTCACTTTGATTTAATTTCATAGAGGCAAGAAGAAAAAGAAGTCCTTGTATTGCTATAAGTATCTTACCTCTTTGAAGGCATTACTTGAGTGCCTGTAGCTATCTTCGCATTTTCATTAGTTTCTAATACACCTTTCATTTTAGCTGAAAACTTCTTTTCTGTTAAACCGGGAATAATGCAAACCTCATCCCTTTGATCCTGCTCTCTAATTCACAACTTTAGAGCTTATATATTGTTTTAGTCTGCTCAAATACCTGCTTCTTTGGAGATGGTAATTGCTTATATACATTCATTTAGTTCTCTTTACAAAGGAGTTGTACTAAAACTGATCCCTTGGGGTGCACAAACTTCTGGTCTGTGCAGAGGAGCCAGGCAGAATGGCAACATTACACACCATTGTGGCTGAACAGTACCTTATTGCTCAATTTTGTTACCCTAATGGTTATGAATATAGGAGATCAGATTGACTTTCTTTAGGCACTCAGGAAAAGGTACTTCTGACTTAATGAAGACATCAGCATCTGCCATGAGGAGGCCTCCATGTTTTGAGGTAACTATCTGGTACCTGACCTTAGCCCATGGGGAGAAACAGGCACTTTTGTGTCACTTTGACTTTTACTTATGTAAATGATTCATGGCTGAGGTGAATCATACTGAAAATTGCCTTTTTTTTTCCTCTGTGACTAAAAGACACCCAAGTTAACACCTTACACAATGTAGCTATCCAAATTTAGAATAAGCAGATAATGGCATATGAAAACAAAGGAAAGAGGATAGTCTTCAGGGCATGATTTGTAACTTGGCATTTAAGGGGATAAACAGATCAAGAGCACCCTGGCTGAAAAGGACTTGGAAGTGGTGGTGGGTGAGAGGCTGGACTTGACCCATCATTAGGGGATGGAACCAATTCACATATGGGGCCCTCATTTCCCCTCAGAAGGGAGTCAGTGCTTATCTCAAGCTGAAACCTCTTTGATATTCACACACTAGTCACCCCTACTGATGAAAGCCCAGAGCATGACACAGTTTCATTCCAAAACCTGGCCCACAAGAGAAGGAAGTGGTGTCCTGACCTGATTTCAGATAATAGCCTGGTGGTTAGTGCACTTGTTGAAGAAGTAGGGCACTGTCCTGAGCCTGGGAGGGGAATCAAATGTGTGCCTCAGGTCTCCTCTCTCATCACTTCTGCTCTGCAGAGCAAGCCTAAGACAGTCCCTCTCAGCTGAAGGAAAGATTTAGCTGTGCATGTGAGGGCAGAGGTTGCAGTGGTGAAACTTGGCCTTATCTGAATTCCAAAAGCAGTGATACAGATAAGTGGCAAAATCCTGTCTGACAGTTCCCAAATTCAGGATAATAGTGATGAGAAAGCTGAATGCTTACTGCTGACTGCTGTGAACCTCAGTCTACTGTGCCTACCTGTGTCTGTCCTAGCTCTTTGCTGTGGTGATTCTGAACCTCTCTCAGTTGCAGATAGTGAGAGGTTAGATACTTTTGGTATGAGTTGCTTTATTTTTAAATGCTATAATAAAAACCTTTCCTACAATTTATTCATTCAACCAAAGTTTTTTTTAAAAAAAAGTTTATTTCAAGGAAATTCACAGATCTCTCAGTCTCTAAATGCTTGTACTGGTACAGCTACCAGTGGCTAAACAGAGGAAATTAAGAGAGTTTACACTATGTAGATGAGAAACAACTCATATCTGATAGCAGAGAAATATTTTTTTCTCATTGGGAGTCATGATTTCTTAAGTAGGCTGCATTTGTGATGGGCTTTGTTTCTTCCAAAACTGATCTCTTTGTCTTTGGACAGTAAAACATCAGAGGAAGAATGTTTCCCAGTAAAATCTCTCTCACATAAATTCCAGAAATCCTTTTCACTGTAACTATTTTCATTATTTTGTTTATATTGAAACATATACATTCTCACTCAGACAGAGAATCACATGATTGTTTAGGCTGGAAAAGACCTCTAAGATCATCTGAGTCTATTAACCCAGCCTGCCAAGTCCACCGCTAAACCATGTCCCCAAGTGCCACATCTAAATGTCTTTTAAATACCTCCGGGGTGGTTACCCAACCATTTCCCTGGGCAGCCTGCTCCAGTGCTTGACAACTCTTGCAAAGAAGAAATTTTCCCCAATATTTAATTTAAACCTCCCCTGGCACAACTTGAAGCATTTTCAACATCTTCTCTTTATTATTTCTCTTGATACCTGGGAAAAGACCAAATCCTCTTGCCTTGCTACAGCCTCCTGTCAGGTAGTTGTAAAGAGCAATGAGGTCTTCCCTGAGCCTCCTTTTCTTCAGACTAAACACCATGAGCTCCTTAGCTGCTCCTCATCAGACTTTGCTCCAGACCCACCACCAGCATTGTTGCCCTCCTCTGGTCATGGTCCAACAGCTCAATCTCTTTCTTGTCATGAGGGGCTCCAAACTGAACACAGGACTCGAGGTGAATTCTCCTCAGTGCTGCAGAAAAAAACAGTGAGGTTTCTCAAAGTACTCACATGGGACTTTCTGGGACTCCCGTCATCTCATGTATACTAACATGTATGTGTCACTGCCTTTTCATGCCTTGAAGCTGGATGCCTTGAGAAATACACACCAAGAATGCAATACAGAGTATGTCTTCCTCCAAATGTTAACTTTCTAGTCTTCTGGCATTTTAGGTTATGCTTTTTTTTTCATTACAGTTGAAAATATAACTAAACACTTCACTTTTAACAGCTTCAATCCCAAGAGAATAAGAAGTATCCAGGTTCTAGAAATTAAAGTCATCTCCATTGTTCAAATAGTAGGATTGTTTAATTCATATCAGGTGGTTTTCCTTAAATTTCAAAAATAAAAACTCACCTTTCATGTTGTAATAAATGTTGTAATAAAAATGTTGTAATAAAAATAGTTTTCATAATTTTTGTATGGTATTCATTGTTTGATTTCATTGTATTTGTATTCATTTGTTTGATCTCTTACTAGAATGACTAACAGTATGGTTTGGTATCACTTTAACCAATTCCAATCTAGCTTGAATATAGAGCCATACAAATTCTCTCCGTACAGGCATTAATGATAGCCTGGAACCTTCAAAGGATGTTTCATCTAATCCTAGAATAGCATTATAGGACAGTTGGGCTGCCCTCAATGTGACTGTCTTTCACCATTGATCACAGAGTCTGGAGGGCAGCCTTAGATGTGAACAGTTAATTTTTTGTGGTGAAACCCAGGTGATATGAGCCCATTCTGTGGTGTAGGAGGAAACAGCACTGGATTATGTCTCCTACTGGAAACCATGTGGACAATTAACTGCAATACAGCCTTCTAAGTATATTAGTTGCATTCCTCATCAGCTATGAGATAAGTCGACCCTTGGACAGGAATTGGTGTATCAGGATTACTGCTTTACCCCAGACCAGGAGAGAACTTTTGAAGCACCTCTCCCACTCACCCCCACCTCCTGCAGTTTGGCTCACGTGTCAGAGCAGTCCCGGAATACACGAGCCAGGCTCTTCTCAGCGTTGGAAACCCATATTTCATGCCCCAGGATGACAGGTAAAGCTCTGCAATTTCTCCTGGGCATCCAGGCCTTGAAGACCTAGTGTAAATGAGAGTTTCAAGAAATAGCATCACATCATCATTGTGCAATGACTTTTAGAAAGGTGAGTACGGATCCACTGTGCTCTGAAACAAATAGAAGGTAGTAGTCGCTAGAGGGAGCCCCTAAATCATCATATCCTACACAAAAGCCCACCTCAGCTGTGAGATGTTGAAGCACTTTAATAGTGTCACAGCGTTACTGCCTCAGTAAAGAAAACGAGGAAAAAAATAGGACTATGCAAGGCTTCTGCGAAATTCAACATTCATTCTACCTTCTGAAAAAATACGGGCTTTTTAAAGATTTCCCCACAGAAAAACAGCTATTGCAAATTCAGTGCATTGGTTGGGAACAGAATTAGCTTTTCCTAGACCTTTTAAAAATTTCATCTTCAAGTAGCACCTGTGAGAGGGCATTCACCTTTCCCTCCTTCAAAGATCAAACGCCAAAATGGGCACAAGTTGTCACTCTGAAAATCTTTAGACCACAAGCACAGCCCTCCTTCCTTTAACTTCATAACACCATGGGTGTGGCCAGTGGCAATTCCCAGCAGACAGACTTGAACAAGTGCTACTTAGAGCAGCAACCCGGTCTGGCTCTCTCTGTGCTTGAAGAGGGCTGTGTAAAAGGCAGCAAAGGCATGTTCCTGTTGTGTAACTGCCGGCATGCATTCAATTTTCTGCTGTATTCTAAATTTAGTAAATAACATAGCAGTTACAGTTTGTGGTTCTCTGTTACAAACTCTATAGAATTTGCAAGAAGTCCTGGAAAAAACAATAACAAGGATATGAGAGCTGTGGAGATGGCCCCAGCTGCAAAAGAAGCTCTTTCAGTGAGTAGGGCCGTGCAGGGATTGATTGCAACCTGGGCAGAAAAAACCCAGAAGCAGCTCAGAAGGTGTTTCCTTTTAGAAAACATGCAGCAGTAGAGGGCATCAGACAACAAGAAATCCTGTAGACCTTAATGTATCCTTGAAGTGCCAAAGGCCCAGTGAGAGGAATGGGAACTAGAGAGGTACAAATTGGGACTCTATAATGCAGGTGGGGACCAGAAAGCAGACACTGAGAGAAGTCAAACCAGACACATCACTCCTTCTGTGCATCTTGGCTGTAACCACTCCAGCATGGTAATGCTGTGGTGGGAGGGAACAGGGAAGGGATCACCTATGGTGTTCTAACTGGCCTCATAGGTGCTCCACTAGCAATCCAACCTGAGCACTGCAATTTATACCACCAACTTACCACAACCTCTCCTTTCTCTCATAAGATACAAAAATGCAGGAAACTGTTAGTAAAGCAAGATTGCTTTTGGGTAGTGCCTCGTGCTGTCCCAAAACACTCAGTACAAGAGGACTCACATAAGAAAAATCAAGAGAGTATGCATTAGCCATCGTGTAACCTTAATTTGTCCCTTTAAGTGATGGCTAGGAAACAGGCAGCACTCAGAAGTGAAGCTGAATGACTCATTTTCTGAAGAAGAAAATTCAAGCCTCTTACCAGCATTTCCTCCCCACCCTAGAACTATTTGTCCTAGCATGTGCAGGGACAACCACCTCACTGCAGCATGCACTCAGGGTGGCCATAAAGTGAAGAAATTAGCTCAATTTCTATTTCTACAACAAAGAACTGCTGCTCTGTAAGTACAGCGATTTTCTCTTTTCCTTGGTGGAAGTGAGGAAATGTTTATTGGGAACTGTTATTTACAGTACCTTTCACAGGAATGTCTCAGCCTTGAAGGAGGTCATTCCCATCCCTTGAGAGACTGGTGGTTAGGCAGAAAGCGTTTTAGCTGCGTCTGTGGCGCTCCCCAGCCAGACCCTCACGGCCTGTGTGAATGTCACAGTTGTGCAAACAGCAGGGGGAAGTGCAGCTTGAGACTCCATGAGAAGCCAGAACATGCAGCTGCTTGGAAGCTCTGGCACAATATTCTTTTCCTGTGGTGAGCTGTGGGACGTGCAGCTAGGGCACATTTTGGGACTGCCTTCAGAAACGCTGCACATTAGCAGCAGTCCTCGTGCTGGAAAATTTGGAATAGTTTAAAGTCACCAGTCTATCAGCTGCCTGCTTTGAACACAACTTGACCAGGTACTGTATTCCTCCCTTACTATGTTGGGAAATACACAGGGAAAATGTTAATGGCTATTTGGAATTTCTTTTTTTGTTCTGGAGATAAAAATATCTCAAGGAAGTTTTTAAAATACTTTTCCCTTTACAACAACATTTTTCTCATACAAGGCTATGTACAAAGAAAGAGCCACAGGCTATGTGTTTACAAGCCTGTGTTTGCTTTTATTTGTATCAAGTCTACAAAATAGGAATTTTTAAAAGAAATTTTCACAGACTGAACAGTCCTGAATTGAGTGGTATTAACTGTGTGACTTTTCACTGAGTTTTGCCAAGCTGATGTCACAAATACATACTGTTTTCAAGAAAAGTGTATATGAGTATGTCAAAAACAATGACTATTTCCTCTTATGAGATTTTAGTATCTTGTAAGTATTTTGTTAGAAAGCTAAAGACTGATTATAAACTTTGAATCAATACAGGAAAACAATTGATAAAATACAAAAGATATGCAAGCTATTTTCCCCAGGATTATCAAAATAGATGAAGAAAGAGACAAAAACTAACTTACTTTGGGGGAGGGATTAACAATGGGAAAGGGAGGAGGGAGTTTTGCTTTAAGCCAAATTCAGTTCAGATAGCAGAGGGGAATATTTGCTTGTGATTTCTCTGCCTGGGCTCCCATCACCTTTCACTGAGGAAATGGCTTGACAGGGATAATACCAGTCAGTATAATAAATAATAAATCAATAGCTGTTTTCTGTATATTGCCTGCTATTTTACAGGCAGCTTCTGGGGAGGTTCAACCTCAAGCTCCAGCTGTGCTTTAAATCAGCGTCTCTCTACTGTGTGACAACCAACTGCACAATTAAATCTGATTATCTGCAACTCCTTTATTACTTCAACTGTTTTGGAGGTTTATAGGATATAAATGCTAAAGATGTCTGAAGTGTTCTCCTGTACTTTTCCTATAACTATTTAGGATGCAGCAAAGGCACAAACTCACATGCAGGAAACTGAGTGTCTCTAAATAGCAATGCTGCCTCAGCTCTCATGCTTGTAAGCAAGTGTTTGGATGCCAGTTTTCTAAGCATAGAAATTTAATTTTTCCCACTGAAACTTGTAGTGTTGATGGATAAAATGCAAGAACTATGAATATTAACTAAACTGCTTAATACATCATTTCCGGAAAACAAAAATAAATATAAAACAAACATAATTCATAAAGTTGAGGTGCTTGGGACAGTTGAGCCAGGAATGGGATATACTTCAAAGAAGTTTATTTTAAAACTTTAGAACGAAGCTCACTCAGCCCCGACTTCAAAGTCTTCAAATAGTTTATCTCACTGTCCTGACAGTGAAAGAAAAGCCCCAGAGAAACCTCTTCACTCTATGAGAGTGTAGTTAAGTAACAAGAGATCTTGAATTCTTCCAAGAAATTATAATTGTTGGAAAAAGATGAGTAGAATTTCTACAACTAAAAATTCATCTTGCAAGCCTGAAAAGAAACTTATCACATTATGTGAAAAAGCACAATGCTGCTACTGTCTATGGTTACAGAAATGTAAATTATATTGAAGACTGAATTTTAAATCATTATTTCTTCCTTTCTGAACATTAAATATTTTTATATAGATGATTCATGTAAGAAAATGGAATTATTTCACTATTTTGAGATAAACTTCGTTACTCAAAAAGAAAAATCGCTCTAATAAGGGAAGGGCTAGCAGTAAAAATAACATTAATGCCTTTACTCTTCTCCAGTGAACCTTCATTCTGAGGTACACTGGAGCAAATAAAACAGAATGTTAACAGGCTTTGAGAAAATTTTTAATCTATTTTTATTGCAGTTGCTACTAGGAAGATGTAACTATGACAGAGTACTCTTGGTTTTGCAGGATCTGAACACTCCAAATGCAGAAATGATTTGGCAAGTAACGTCTCATTGGTAAGAAAAAAACATGAGTTACTGTTGTATCATACTTAGATCTAAAGTGAGTGAAGCTTAATAATGACGTAATCCTGTGTTATAAAAGAGTAGCATTGTTTATCTCACAGTGTGATTTTTGTTTGTTTTTCTTGTTATTAACTTTTTCACAACCCAAAGATCCCAGTCCAGCCAAAAACCATGTCAGAGGAAGTTGATCCCATTCTCAGCTTCCCAGAACAACCCTTTATAAACATCCAAAGCCATAATCACTTGTATGCCATCTGCTGCATGTAAATTCCCATGTGAGACTGCTCACAGGAAACTTGGAAACAATCAGGAAAGGAGATTTTTTTAAAGTTATGGTACTGACATTTTCCCCTTCATTACATCAGTTTGGGGAAATGATAAACACTTAGCACACTCTCTGTGTCTGCACAGAGTGGTCTGGTCTGCAGCTCACAAAGGAGGGTCTCTGGCCACGTGCAGGGGGAGTGATGAATGGCCAGGTCACTGGCTTCTTTTACTCTTCTGTGTTTCAGGTCACCCCTGGTTACACCCCTGATTTTTGGTCTGCTTCTGCAAGCACCATTCACACAGCCTTCCACCATCACACAGCCAAATTTTGTCCTGTTGCTGGCTGATGATCTCGGCATAGGGGATGTAGGTTGCTATGGGAATGATACTATCAGGTAAGGAAACTGACCCTAAGGGTGAACGGGGCTGGTGTGATAATTCATGTAAACCTGAAACCCTCTGCCCAGCATTATCTCATAGCCTGGAGGGCATTCCCAGAGCCTGCTCTGCCTTGTGGCACTGTTTTACTGTGGGAATATGATAATCATTCTTGTGTATCCCTTAATTGTCTAACACTTAAGAAACAGCTGTACCCAAAGGTAGAAACATTGTCCCCTCTTCCAATACACAGGCCTCATTATCTCATTTTAATTCTATGTTACCATTCTTTCCCAGTCTCACCTCAAAATACAGTTAAATGACTGCAATGAGCAAAGTTACTAGGAAATATTTCTCTTTTCAGCCTCAAAGATATATAATTTGCCTTCTCTTTGAAAGTTGTGCCATAGTATTGCCTGCTGGCTTGTAACATGTTTGAACAAAATGAAATTTGCTACAATCCTTTCCCTCATCCAGCAAAGTTCTTGGAATCTTACCCTGAAAGGCTTCAGTCAGCGAGTTGCTGACAGGCAGCTGGTGATCACAGGGAGCTGATAGGGCTCTGCAAAGCCAGGCCTCCACAGCATCATCCCCAAAGCATGGATTTTCTTTTTTTACATTCAGAATGTACTAACAGGGAGACAAGTATCTGTGCTCTCTTAGCCACTGGTTCTCTGCAGTGCAAAGAATGGCAGGATTTTGAAACAGTTTGGGAAGCAGTTTGGGAGCACCTAATGGTCCTTTGAGGAGGAATGTTTATCAGCTAACTGAGATGGCAATTGTGTGAAGGGTGGGACTACTTTTTTTTTTGTTTGCCAAGTTACAGTGGACTGCACCTCTGGTGAAAAGCTGTAGTGAATAAGAAATGTTGCAGATGTTGTTTCCTGGCAGCGTGTCTTTGAGGGAGGAATCCATAACAGTATAAGTACAAAAAAAAAAAAAAAAAAAAACCAAAAAAAAAAAAAAAAAAAAACCAAACATCCAGGATCTTCCAAAATCCTACTTAAGGTTTTGCCTTCTTGTGAACACCATTGAACTGATAATTGCAAAACCAAAATTGTAAAACTGAAGCTCAATCTAATTTAAAATAGAAGTAGGCACACCTTGAATTGGAAGAGGGGGATATTGTACTCTGAAATGTAAGATACTGCCTTGTCTGTAACTAGTGTGCTAGGCAAGCTTGTTTTTGTTGGTTGCCAGTTATTTGCAAAATACCCTCTTCTCACCCACTTACTCAAGTAATTCATGTTGCTGTGAAAGGTTGCCACTATAGTGTGAAAACATGCAGGATTTCTTTCCTTTTTTCTCCTCTTTCCTTCACTACAAAGTCCTGAGAAGTACCTTGTTAGCTTCCTTATCGGCACAGCAAGTCATGTAGCATCTTGTCTAGTCAAGCACTGTCACCCTGTGGCAACCAAATTACCATTACACTGATTCATTGAGGCTGACACAGCTCTTGAAGATGCCAGTGTAGGAAAGGCAGCTCCAGAGGAATTAAAGGTCTTTGCTGTGAGGGAGGTGAGGCAACTGGAACATGGAGAAACTGTGGATACCCCATCCTCAGAAGTGTTCAAAGCCAGGTAGGATGGGGCTCTAAGCAACCTCATCTATGGAAAGTGTTCTTGCCCACAGCAGGGGGGTTTGGAATTTTGTGATTTTTAAGATCTCTTTCTGCCCAAACCATTCTCCAATTCTATGATTTCTGCAAGACTCTTCATAGGACAAGGGGGGAAAAAAAAAGAAGGCTGTCTCAAAATTAATCCAGATACTGATTTTTAACGAAGAAAGAAAAAGAGAAGTATTTCCCTATCACTTGAGAAAATTTAAATAAATTACAAAACTCTTTCCTGGCCATCTTCAAACAGAACAAACTTCCGAAAATAAAGATAAGTATATAATTTCTTATTCCCTTGAAAGACTCTCTAGGTGATATCTGGTGGCATTGGTTGCTTTTTTAGGACGCCCAACATTGATCGCCTGGCAGAGGAAGGAGTGAAGCTGACCCAGCACATCGCTGCAGCCCCACTCTGCACGCCCAGCAGAGCAGCTTTCCTCACTGGCAGATATCCCCTCCGATCAGGTTTGCCTTGCAAAGCCACACACCTTTAAACATTGCTCTGTTTCTGGGGAGAGCAGTGTCATACAATGGGCACAGAAAAAATGAGGGTGTGCAAGTAGGGGTGTCACAGACACTCCATCCTCACTGAGACACACGAGGTGTCAGGCAGGCTTTGAGGTGGCTTCTGCATTTGGAGGGTATTCGTGAACTGGTCTGGGGGGAAGCAGAGCAGAGAAGAACCAGCTCTGCAGAGCATCTTGGTCTCCACCAAAGCACAATTTTGGTTACCTTTTGATGCTCTGTTGTACAGATTGCAGCCAGAATGGAGTTAGAGCAAACTGTCACTTTCAAAAAAGTCATTACACAAAACAGGAAGAATAGTAACAACACACTTACAAAGCACTAGTTAAATTAATTTCCATCATAGGTGACTCCTCATCAGATGTCAGCAGCAGCTCAGCCCTGCAGGGAGCAGAGCAGATCTGTGCAGATGTGTGTCCATTCCCTCCAGTCAAGGTGCAGAACGAGTCATTCATGGGAAAGCTTCTTTACGTATCTGTCAAAATTAATCTGTCCTAGGAAATAACAGTTTGACAGCAATATTATTTTTTCCCAATTGTGTTTTTGAAGAAAAAACACAATCCTGTCAAACTGCATCCCTGAGATGAAGAGATATGAAAAACAAATAGCTCTACATGTTTCTAACAGCAACCCTCAAATGCTTGTTCTATTGCAAATTATCTTCGGAGCCTTCATTCCTGAGGCATTTTGAAGCTGATATGTCATCCTACTTTTATCATGACAGCTCCCACTGAGACTGGTAGTTTGAAAACACTAGTAGTTTGAAAGGGCTTGTACAGACCCTTTCCCACTGTAACAACAGGGCCAGAGATGTTCAGTGCTACAATGACAGACTGAACTTTACATAGCGCTGTATGATGGGGTTATGCCAGGATAAAATACTAAATGGTAGGGTGTAAACCTGCAGGTGGAGAGAAGGTAACTACTCTGTGGGGCTCAGACATCAGATGCTGGCCCTGCCACTGTGCAAGGAAACCCTGAGCTCCCTGGCAGCCCTCAGTGAGCTGGAGTCTGAGACTGACAGGGGGCTGAAGTCTCCTTGTGCTCCTCCTTGCCCTCACATTCACACTAAGAAAGGGCATTTCATACAGCCTGGGTGCCACTGTGACATATAAAATCTCCTGTACAACAGTGTCATTCCAAATGAAATGAAATTAAATAAAAAAGTCTCAACATGAGACACAAAGATGAAAGGATAGGTACTATGGTTGGTCTTAACTCTTTCTTCATCTTGTCTAGGATCTTAGATTAATTTTCTCAAACAAACAGCATTACAACAAATGTTAAACAGCACCATTTCAATGCAACCGGGAAACAAAAAAGTATGTTGGATAAAAGTACTCAACCCTTTACACTGACTCGGATTGTTTCTTATTGCATTTTTAGGGATGGATGCTATAAACGATTACCGTGTTATTTTTTGGAATGCTGGCTCAGGAGGGCTTCCTCCGAACGAAACCACTTTTGCCAAAATACTGCAGCACCAAGGCTACAGCACAGGACTGATAGGTATGGGGGCACTCCTCTCCTAAAGATGTTCTTGCATGTGTTTCACCTGCACATCTCACCCATTTGCTTTAGTTAGTAAGTGCTCATACTTCAGTTGTAATAATTTTCTGATTAGGAATAATATGTAAATAGGAACTCTGACCAAAAAGTACCTCTCTTAAAAGAACAAGCATAGGATAAAGAGGGCAATTTTTACCATTGACCCACTTTCAAGCACAGCTCTGGTTGTTAAAATACATAACAGAAAATGTTATTAATTCATGAATATTATTATGCCAGGTATAAAATACTTATTCCAATACTTTTTTAAAAAGTAAAAATATGGGTGTCATTTAAATATGCATGAAGATGTTTTACACAGTTCAGAGCAGATTCAGACTAAAGGGAACAGCTGCTACTTAAAACATTAGAGATGGTTAATAGTGTCACAAGATTGGGCCTTTCAGAAAGAGAAACAAAGCAATTGTTTTTTTCTTCAGTCACAGCATGCCATTGTAGTTCGCCAAGATCTCAGTACAGCCCAAAACCACTGCTTCCTTTAGCATCAATGTGAATTTCATTTTACTTTATATTTTATAGCACTATGTTTTTAGTGCAGTTGTAGCTTTTGGTCATGATCTTGTTCCAAATAATTATTTATCTTAGATGTATCACATAGTTTCACAGGCTGATAAAGCACAAACATTCCTGGCTGGTTTTTTAGCTATTTGCCCTACCTCATCTGAGCATGTAAAATGTCAAAATCCAAAATCTACATCTGGCACATAAAAATATTATCAGCACAAACCAACTGAATTTATTAATAAAACTTCCTCCAGAAATAGATCTGTATTAATTCAACAGAATAAATCTAAACCATACAAAACTAAAATAAGCCTTCCAAGCAATTCAAATTCTACATTACTGAAGTTCCATCTCCTGTTAGTTTTATAGTGATATTATTTGAGTTGTTTAAATCAGCTTGTAAAAGAGTCTGTGCATGCTTCCTCTTGGTTTCAGCATGTTATCACTAGCAAAATAATCAGATTTGTCTCCACTCTCCCCAGGGAATTGCCCTGCAGCAGCGGAGTCATGCTGCTTGCCTCCCAGAAGCAAAAGGGGAGTCATTTTCCCTGTGGGCATCTCAGCTAAAATCACACCACAGGTGCCAAAAGCATCACTTAGATTAACCAGATTGACAGATCCTGATTAATTACACCATGGGGGATGACGCAAAGAACCAGTGATAGGTGACACATAGAATACCACAAGAATTTTACCTTCAAGTCATGAAGCAAAAAATCTTAAAATCTACCCATGTCACCACAGCTGAATGAGCACTAAGTAGTCTCACCTGAATTGTTTGTGATTGTTTTGCCCTGAGCGCAACCAGTTTAATTGCAAAGTTAAATCCTATTAATAACCTGCAGCCTGAGGTGATAATGAGATTTTTTTTGTTGAGAAATGTTTTGAAGGTTCTTTCTAGTCAGAAAACCAATGCTGTATAAGTAATGCCTTCAGAGATTAATTTATCTTAATTATACACTTAGTTTAGCTTCTGGTGATTTGATTCTTTTCTAGTATGTCAGAAACCTTTATCGACCTCAGCTGGAGATTTAGGGGTTGGAGTGCATCTGAATTCCAAGAATACTTTAGCTGCACCTATATTTATGACCAATGCATTTATGTATTGATTACAAACCTGTTTCATTCTACAGCTGGCTCTAAATATGTCAGGAGGTAAACTGAGTAGAGATTTTAGCTGAAAGCAATTCATCCACCTACACTAGAACTTCCATTCTTTCTTTATATTTACAGCTGAGAAACAGCAATTTTTCCCCTCTGGAGCAGTTTTTCTGCTCCTATTGTAATGCACTGCAATTCTGTTGAAACCCACTCAGGGTTGGCTGCTATTATACGTACTGATAACATACTGAACCATTTCTTGAGGATAACATCATACTGGAAGTGCACACTTCCTCTCTCTACAATAAGAATTAGTTTCAAATTAGTTCTCAAGTAAAGTTCTTAATGTCCATTATGCTCTGACATCCAAGATCTGCAAAAAATGCCATTAAACCTCTGATGCTGACAGACATTCTCAAATTCAGACATTCTCAAACCTCAGTGTTTGAACCAAACGAACCAACTTACTATGTCACCACATAAGTGCCTAACCAGGCTGTTTGAATAAGCTGGAGGGGAAGCAAAAGCATGGTTTTAATGAGTATTTCATGAAAGCAGTTGGTATGTTCATAATGAAGAACAAATTGTGTTGCAAAAGGGCAAGAGATGTTCCTTCTGATAAATGAAGACTTCAGTATTTAAAAGAAGAAGGCTTTAACTTTTAAAAATTTTATTAAATCCAAATGAATAGCAAAAATATTTATAAAACAAAGTCTTTTATTCTCAGTCAGTATATGGAGATATAATGATCATCAATGTTACTTACAAATGTACAGCTTAATGAGAAATCCTGATCTCCTGAGCTCATGTTTTTCTGGACCCAGTGGTTTGTCTGGCAAACAGTTAGATGATCTGCTAGTTTAACTACTCTATCCATATCTCCCCCTATCAATCTGGCACCAACAAGGAGTGTTGCCATAGTCCTGACATCAAGCACTTCAAAACCTCCCAGGAACAAGTCTACATAGCACTTTGAAGGTAAAGGGACAACAAAAGAAGGTTATTTCCCCCTATGCTTAACAAAGGACAGCTCCCTTCTATTTGATACTTGACAGGTCTCCAGGAAGGCCATACATTTTTGCTCAGTTCAGAATTTTTCTCAATTTCTAGTTGCCTTTATATGCTTTTTTTAATGTTTGACCAAAGCTACTGTATATATATATATACAGAGCACAAAAAAAAGGTTTGAAAATTTATAAATTGTAGAACTTCACTTTAATCAATCCTATTATATAACAACATACTTGGTATATTTCTGTGTAGGATGATGCAGTTATCATGAGCAGAAAACAACCAACCACTTTTTGAGAAATCTTTTGTTAAGGGAAATTCCATTTTTAAAAAATATTATATTTTTTTATTTTAATAACTTCTGTTTTCAGGGAAGTGGCATCAAGGTGTTAACTGTGAATCCCGCAATGACCACTGCCATCACCCTTTAAACCATGGATTTGACTATTTCTATGGGATGCCTTTCACACTAATAAGTGACTGTCAGCCAACAGAAACACCAGAGATGGACAGAGCCTTCAGGAGGAAACTCTGGCTCTCCACTCAAATGATTGGCCTCATTACACTCACTGCTGTCCTTGGGAGACTGACTGGCTTGATTCCAGTCCACTGGAGAACACTGACCTGCCTTGCTGGGTTCAGTCTCCTGTTCTTCATATCCTGGTTCTCAAGTTATGGATTTGTACGGTACTGGAACTGCATCATGATGAGAAACCATGGAATTACTGAGCAGCCAATGGTGACAGACAGAACTACGTCCCTTATCTTGAGAGAGTCCATTTCATTTATTGAGAGGTGAAGTGGACTTTCTTTGACCACAAGTTTTCTGGTTCTTGTACATTTTGCAACTTGGAAACAGCACTTTCCTCTTTCATGTCTTCATAAGTTTTTATAACTTATACAGTATTTTGTAGGATTACAAGTACTGTTATTTTTATTAATTTTAAATAATATTAATAGGTATGTAATGTAATTAAAAATAAAAAAAGCTGCTGCTTAAGGATGCCCCTTATTCCTAGCTTCACTAAAGCTGATAATACTTCCCAACTTCCATGGGTTGTATTGAATATTTCTAGGCTATATTTAAGAAATATGTATACCTATCAATGAGAGCAGTATAGCAGCATTAAGGAATAGCAGGTGATGTGTGGGCCAGGGAAGGAGAAGCAGAGCTGTAATGTAGCCTTATCATATGGACTGATAAGTGGGCATCAGCTGGCAGAGGATGAACCTGCTGCCTTCATTTCAGTAGCACAGTGGTGCTTTGCAATAGCAGAAAGTGGATCTTTAATCTGGATATTTTTTATCTATGATTCAGGGTAGAAAATTATATTTTATATAGACCCAAAATTATTCTATGGGATCCTAATCACTGGGTTACAGTATCTTAAACGTAAGGTGTTTCTGAAGGGACTGTTGAAATATCTATACAAACATAATACCATTTTTCACTACAACTGATCTGCATTGAGAACCCTCCTCCCTAATAACACAGTGTTGATTTTTGTTTTGTAGAAATAAGCACAAGCCATTCCTCCTCTTTCTTTCCTTTTTGCATTCCCACACCCCTCTCCTCACCACAGAAAAGTTTATTGGGAGGAGCAGACACGGTTTATATGGAGACAATGTAGAGGAGATGGACTGGATGGTGGGTAAGTCAACATAGCATCTAACAATATCTCCAACTATCAAATATCTAGGTCTAAATAAACAGATTTTATTAAAAGAACAAGGAAGATGATTAAAAGCATGTACAAAAAAATCATAAGCATTAATGAACATCTGTCAGTCTTGTGTGAGCACTGATGATTTATAGTGTTACAGTGTTGGTTTTTTAGTTTCTCCTGTCTTGGGCCAAATGTTCGCTCTTTTTTTTTGGTCAAGTGTTTACCACTTTTAACCATGTTCCCTTAGCTCCTGTCAAGGAGCTCTCCTGTTTCTCTTACTAAATATGTGATAACTATTTCATTTTCTATGATTAGTAAAGACCAGGTCATTTCAGCCTCTTGTGGCCATTTCTGAGCAGGACACATCAGAAGGTGATAAAATCAATAAGGAAATTAATTTCAGATGAAAAACAGCAGGTTATTTATTTGTGACAGCTGCACTAAGCAGAGTACTGGATATTTTTCAGCCATGATCATAAATCCAGAAATGTCCATCAGTGTTATCCAGTATGCCCCCCACTATAAGATTCATGTTATTTTTCAGGCTGTTTTTCTGGAGGGGAAGGAGAATTATTTGTCATTCAGTCATGATGGACAAAAAGTATTCATATTTGCAAAAGAGAGAAAAGTGAGATACACATAGAGGAAGAATTTGGTTTCAAACATGTCATACATTTACATACTGCAAATACAATTAAGGATGTCAAAAACAGCTCAAGAATTACTTTTAAAGGCACTTTGTTATTAATGCATATTATATCCATGCAGTAATGTAATGCAAATCCTAACTGGTCTAGACAATACAAGGGCAATTTTATGTTTTTTCCATATTTTTCGTGATGGCCACCACTGATGCAGGCACTAACTTTTAGATCATAATTTCTTTCCATATTTTTACAGTACTGGTAGTTTTTGCCCTTGACAATACAGGCTTCTTGTCTGTGACTGTGGTTCTTGCATTCCCTGTTAAAATACCAATAATAAAGTGGTTACAACGCATCACAAATTTTCTGTGCTTTTACAGACAATGAAATCATAACTACAAATATCAGTCTTAAAATATATTAAACAATGAGCAGCCTTACGTAGGTAAGAAATTACACTGGTAAACATTTACAAGTCAGAGGTTAAAATTTATGTAGTATGAGGAAAATTTTTGCTTTTTAATATACACATATTCTTGCGTTTACAGGCCAGGTTTTAGATGCTATTGACAAGGAAGGCTTGAAAGAAACTACACTAGTTTACTTTGCCTCTGATCATGGTGGATGGCTGGAAAGACAAGAAGGTGAAAGGCAGTTGGGTGGCTGGAATGGAATATACAAAGGTAAGAGCTGTCAGGGACAGTGAAAACCCAGCAACAACTGGTAAAGAACTTAGGACACCCCTAAGGCTTTAAGTGAGATTATACACTCAAGGAGTAACACTGGTTTATTATTACCAAGAAACAAATATGTCTCATTTTAATTAGGCATGTAACAATGTATTAAATTCTAACCTGGGCAGGTGTCCTTTGTAAGCATGAATTCTCGGGATTGTCAGGGTCTGGTCTACTGAACACACTTTCACTAATGCTCAGTAGGAGCTTAGCAGCAAAAACAAAAGAGTAAAGAAGGCTCACCAAGGTAACATGATAGTGCAATAAAATTTGTGCAAAAAATCTCTTTATTTTAAATCAAACTTATTTTTTTGATTTTTCTTTTTATTTAATGAAAGGTGGAAAAGCTATGGGAGGCTGGGAAGGAGGAATCCGTGTCCCAGGGATATTTAGATGGCCAGGAGTATTACCTGCAGGCACAGTTATTGATGAACCTACAAGCCTTATGGATATTTATCCTACAGTAGTTCATTTGGCTGGAGGGGAAGTGCCTCGGGACAGGTACAAATAAAAGCATTTATTCTTCCGTCTTTCCCAAAACAATGAAAAATCTGGCTGGAAACACATTCTAAGAGTTTGATGTTTTCTTTTTCAGTCCTGTTGCTTTTTTAGACACATCAATGTCTATGAGTCCAGTCACCTCTTCTCTGCCTTTGAGATCCAGCCCCTACATGCCATCTCCTGCAATCCTCTTTCTTGTCCAGAGCTGCCAGTTCCAGGGAGAGGTGTGCAGAGGAAGCACAGTCCTGTCCAGCTCACCCCAGCCCTGTGGTGTGTTTGTCTTGCTAGGGTGATGGACGGCCGGGATCTGCTGCCTTTGCTGCGAGGGGCGGTGGCGCACTCGGAGCACGAGTTCCTGTTCCATTACTGCGGCGCTCACTTACACGCCGTGCGCTGGCACCAGAAGGACAGTGAGTACACAGCTCCTTCCCAGAGAATTATGTACAGGAGGGCACACCGTTCTAACACATTCTTTTTCTGGGATTCCGTCTTCCCAAGTACTTTGGGTGTAATGTGGCAAAAACTTCTATTGGCATTGCCTGTGTTGTACAGCACCAGGAGAAATTACTGCATTAACTAATAAGTGTAGAGCTGAAGTGCATCCAGAAATGAACTCTAGAAAAACATTCACTCTTCCTTGTGATAACTGGCATTGTTATAACCAGCCTTCTGTGATTCTTTCTTTCCTGCCAGCTGGAGCTGTTTGGAAGGCTCATTTCATGACTCCCATTTTCAGACCTCCTGGAGCCGGGGCTTGTTATGACAGAGGATTTTGCCCATGCTTTGGGGAAGGAGTGGCCCACCATGAGCCTCCACTGCTGTTTGAGCTCTCACAAGACCCTTCTGAAGCCAAACCTCTCTCAGCTGACATGGAGCCCCTCTTTGACACTGTCATAAGGAAGATTGGCAGAGCCATAGAGGAACATCGCAGGACACTGACTCCAGTGCCAGAGCAGCTCTCTGTGTCCAACGTGGTGTGGAAACCGTGGCTGCAGCCGTGCTGTGGGACGTTCCCATTCTGTTGGTGTGATAAGGAAGGTGAAAATAAACTTGTTGACCTATAAAGGATAGAACCTGATACTTTCTCAAAAATGTATTTAGGTTAAGAGTGTTTCCTTTGGGGGTGTTGACCCATGGGTCATTTGTTTCTCTAAACTGAGCCTTTACAAAATAATTATTCCAGTGAATAGCGCAGTATTTAGTAAAGGTAGCTTTAAGCTGAACATTCTCAGGGAGGGATCACGACAGATGATCCGAAGGCCATGTTTTAACTAGCAGCTGCTGACAAGTGAATGAACAGTTCAAATGCACAGAAGCAGGCCAAGATTAGAGCTGTACAAGAAATGATTCTGAATGTATATTCAGAAGCTTTCCTTTGGGTTTTTGCACTGAATTTCTAAGTGATTCATGGACTGAGGTCTCCCTTAATTCTGTTATCCTAATCTCCCTTTTGTTATCCTAGCAATGCATTTTGTTATTCTTATCTCTCCTTTTGTTATTCTGGCAATGCATAAGGTGGCCCTATAATAAATTTTTGCAGACTACTGCTTCCAAAAGCATTAGAAAATAGTCTTGCCTGCAGTTCCTCAAAAAAATCTTTCTTAGGAGAGGCATTCTTCTTCCCTTGTAGCTAGTGACTCCAGCAGCAGTGATGATGACAGCTGATTGTCCCGGGCAAGGCATAGAGCTTGGAAACATGACAAGCTGGGTAGTGGCTGTCTGTACTCTCTGAGAAGGGTAGTACTCCTCTGGTTGGAGTCAGCTTCTTCTCATGGAGAGGAAATAAAGGAAAGACTGTCCTTTTCCAAAGCTCCCTTTGCCTCCAGCTCACTAAACAGCACTGGCAAGGGCCTTTTGACACTGATAGCCACAGCAGTGCCACACTAATAACCAGTTCAGTGATTTGGGCACAGGACTGCACAAGTTACCCTGCTGCCCAGATCTCAGTCATAAGTGTTTCCTGATGACAAGTAGCATGTTCAGAAAAGATCCTACGAAAGATGGCAAACAGTAATTATGAAAACAAGAAATAATTTGCTATGAAAAAAAGATACCGATAATTAAGGTATTTTTTGCTTCACAAATTACATTTTCATTCCAAAGAGCTAGAAGTACCTTGCTTTTGTTCTTTTTCTTTTTTCTTTTTTTTTTTTGCTGCAGTTTTTTCCTTTGTGTTAGAATAGTTGTTCCTAATTACATGGCCTTGCAGGTAGTGTTTTTCTATGTAGGACTGTAAATACATCTGTTCACATAGACACATTTACACTGGTACATCAGAATAGCTACATATCTGAGAAGATAATTTGCCCATTTGTTTTACTTCATTGTTTTTAATTATTCTTTAACTACTGTGCTAGGACAAATTTATCTTATTCATTTTACTTGGTAAACATTTGGGTTTTTTTTTTTTTTCCTCTTTTGTTTTCCACAATTCAGTCACCAGGAAATCTGCAGGTAAACAAAGCCCTGAAGCTTAAAAGCAAAAATTTATTTTATGCTGTGACTTGATGCATTTCATATGTTATAATTCAACCAGATACTCCATCAGTGCTATTGATGAGAAAGGTGAAAAATTCAAGACCTTCGTTAAATCCATACTAAATCGCTTTCACATGTTCTGATTGCTGCTACTTCCTCTGTTGTGAGAAACGTCTGGGTTTTTTCCTCATTTGAGTATATTCTGTTTAACTGGTTCTTTCTTGGTGAGATTTAAAGATATTTTCATATTCAAAATGAATTGTTTAGCTGAAATTACTGTAATCAGACTGGAATTTTTCAATTTGCTCAGGCATTTTCCAGGATATCACGTCCATTCTCAAACCAGTTTAGTAGGTGGGATTTTATGTCCTCTCAATTTTTCAACACCTTTAGGAATGTACAGGTGTAATATCTGTGAATATGAGCAAACCAGTTTTTCTTTTGCTGAAATACTTCATAGCACTGTAGGATATGTATATCCATTAGGACCAGGGGGTACTGGAAAAGACCTGAGCTAGGATTTGTCCTGGACACTGATGCCAGCACATGAAAGCACAGTGATCATCCCTTGCTGATCTCCAAAGTGCCATGGGATGAACAACCATTCAGGGTGGAAAGGACATTGCACTTGGAGTGAAGTCAGGCAATGATAATATTATCACTGCCTTGACAATAACATACTTGGAAACATATTAACTAGCAAATACTAATCGGCTTGCTCACATTTCTTTTTTCCTTTTTTTCTACAAGATTCATTGGCTACTATTTCAGTGCAAATAATTTGGTAAGACCGACTGTTTCTATTGAAAACAACATGGTTTTCATTTCAGTGATTTATGCCGGTCATATCCTAAGATGACGTAGATAGTGTTCAAGACAGGATTTCAAGAGCATCTTACAAAACTTCTAAGATCTAAATTTGGATAGTGAAAATGTTTTCAAACAGTGTAGAAAGCAATATTTGAGCATGAAAATCAAGCTGTTAAAAGCATAATTATCTCCTTTCATTTGAAAATTGGACATAAAATATTTGTCTGTTTTACTGAAAAGAGATCTGTGAAGAACAGGGAAAAAAATTATTCTATAAGTACTATTGTAGTATTTGATATATTATGGTTTGCTTGCTTGTTTGTTTTTACATTAGAATAAAAGCAATATTTTTAAGCTGCTTTTGAACTCTCCCAGACACACATTGGTCAAGTGCTTCAGCTTGACTTCAGCACTTAATCATCAAAAAGATCACAGTTTTCAGTATTTGAAGCTAAGCCTCTGTGGACACCATGATAGAATATTCTGATGATTTGTCAGGCTTAATTAACGGTTTTGTCCCTGGACATGCAAGTTGGTATCAGTGATGTCTACACTTGAACACTATCTGAAACAAGACTGCCTGTGTTGTTAAACAGCATTGCAGGGGCAACCCAAAATATCAGTAACCAATGGTAGTACCTGGAAATGTCAAAATCAGGATTATAAATTTAAAAACTCACAGCGTCTGTCAGTACCATGAAACTGAAGGGATGCAATGTTGCCTCATAATTTCCACTACGTGTCATAACATCACACGTGGTTTACAAATATGCATTTTTATCCTATCTAAAGGAAGCAATTAAAGTTATTATTGGAAATTACTAGTAATATATAAAGAATAAGCTCTTGCTTGTCCTGCTTTTCAGAATTTCACTTCAGTTTGCATTGTTTTGTCACTGGGGCTTTGTTTTGTTTTTGCACACTTTAGCATCCTTCATACTTTTTTGATAGTTTTTGTTATAAAGGAATTTACTAATCTCAGCAGAAGACTGGGATACTTGCAAAATTCAAACATGAGGCAGTTACAGAGTTGACTTTCTACTATCAGGCAGTTCATTTATTTCTTACTAGTCACTGCTAAAATTAGTGAATTATTTTTAACACAAATTTGCAAGTATTTTTTAAAATAGATGTTCAATCTATATGAAAGAAGCTGAGAAACCAAGAAAAAACTGTTAAAACCAAGAGATGATACATAAGTTGATTTATTTCACCCTTTTTCATTCTTTCTCTGGAGGCCAAACTAAAGATGCTGGTAACAAAGAGTGCTTTAAAAGCATCACATCACCTTACTATCCTTCTGATTATGGCAGATGGCCAGAGACACAAGATGGAGGAGCCTTTATAGCAGGACAGAGCAAATTCACACAGATGTGAGAGTTGGAAATGGCGTGATCAGATCCCAAATCCCTACTTTCTTCATTGAGGCTTTGCAGAATGGATCCTTCCCTTGAGTCTTGGTTTGTAATCCAGGAATTTTCTGCTGTCTCCTGAACTGTAACATTTCTACATAGTTTTTCCAAGTCCCTCAAAAGAAAAAAAAATCTTCATATTTCTGAAGCTTTCCTTTAAAATGTTCTCCCTAATGCAGGCAAGCAGCCTACTCTCAACAGTGGAGCTTGAACCTCATTCCTCATTTCTTTGCCCCTTTTCACAGCTACCAACTACTTTTTTGGGCAGAAGTTTTTAGTGAAAATATTGCAGTAACTACTGCTATATGCTGATACTATTTAAGACCCTAATGCTCCCCTTGATTTCTGTACACCACACCCACCAACGATGCTGTGAATACCACTGTAATTATCAAGGGCTAGATAGTAAATTCTCTTTTCTCCTTATTGCCATAGCATTTTATATCAATATTTATTTTGGCCTTTGAGCAAGAATATGTCTACACTAATAATCTCTCTCCTGTTTTCTGCCTTTCTCTGAATAAAACCCTTATTTAATGTATTACAGTATAACACCTTTATACCCTCTTCTTAAACCAGTATAAGCACACACAGCCAGTTAAAAGAGGGGCCCAGTACTCCCATGGGACTGGGAAGATGCATGGCAAGCCCGACTGTGCAACCACATGTGTATGGCACAGGAGGGAGCTCACAAAGAGAGGAGCGATAATAACATCAGAGGGAATTAGCCAGGCTGCCAGGATTGGCGTGAGCACACCAACGTGACAACACAACAATGGATTTTCTCGGACCCCAAGGGAGCTGCTCGGCTCATTCTGCATTAGGCAGGGCTCTTCCACTTCCATCCACAGGGTGGTTCTCCATACAGTGTATGTAGCCGACTGTCTCACTGCCTGAGATTTAGGAGCTTTCCCTCAGCTGCTGCTCAGGCTCTTCTGTTTGCCTTGGCAGTCACAGCAGCTGGATGTCCACATCTGCTTCAGAACAATTCTTCCTTACCCGACACGTTTGACCAGGGGAAGGCAAGGAAGCCCTCCCCTGCATCAGGCAGGATGAAGTAAATGCCTTTGCCTACTTTTTTAAACAAGGCTGACACTGCCAATTACTCTGATATGATGATATGAGGCGTGATTTTGGTAACCCCTCCTTGGAAGCAAAGATCAGAAAGCTTGAGGTGAAGAGGGAAGTGACAACAAAGCTCCTGCAGTGAATGAGCATGGAGTAAGTAAAAAATTGGGGGGGGTTGTTTGGGTTTCTCTCCCCCCCCCCCCCCCCCCGCCTTCTATTTTTGGTTGGATTGTTTTGTTCTGCAAAAAAAAAAAAAAAAAGGAAAAAAAAAAAACAAAACAAAAAAAAAAAAAAAAAACAAAAAAAAACCAAAAAAAAAACCACCTTTCCCCAAAACCCCCACACTTGCCTATCTTTTCGGAGACGGCTTGTTTTTTCCCTTCTTTCAACAGAGCTGAGCCATCTTTGGCAAAAGGGGAATCTGCCATAAATCGCCGCCGAGCCCTGGGACTCGGGTGGGAGTGGCTGGCAAAGCTTGCCGAGGCAGATTCCATTCCACTTCCCATGGGACGGGGCTGGGAAGTTGAGCTGGAACAGAGAACTCTGCCCTGCAGAGCTGTGCTCTCCTTGGGGGGCGGTGTCTCTTAGTGCCATCCTGCTCTGCCAAGCTCTCAGCCTCCGCTGACGGTGGAGCTGGTCCAGCAGGTCGTAAATAGTAAAAAAAAAATGTGTGATCAGGGTTGCAGCAGTGTGTGATATGGAGAATCAGCAGAGTACAATAATTAACAAGCTGTGCTTTCCTTCCCTTCTAGTGTTTCAAACCAAACTCCAGTTTTTGGAGGTTATTATTATTATTATTATTATTATTATTATTGCTATTATTACTTCATAGGGACAGACACAAAGCATGATTTACCTCCAGTTTGCTTCCCTGTGTTCTTCACACTTCCTCTAGCAGCCATGTCCCTAGTTGCTGCTCTTTTAATCTCATTCCTCTGCCCTCTTTCTTTCTTTCTTTCTCTGATTTTCCTGTTGGGCCCTGCTCTTGTCCTGGCTGGAAGGAAAGGTCTGTCTTCCTGGGTGAGTAGTTTGAAGCCAAAAGGCACAATTAGATAATTTAGACCAGGAACTGCTAATCATAATGTGAAAATGCTTGAGGTAATTTACAGCCTAGGGCCAGACCATCCCTTACTGCTGTTGCTCTGAAGGCAGGGTGCTGCCATAATAAATTAAAACGTTTGGGTAACTTGCCACGAGAGTATTAGTTACTGAAAATGCACAAAGCTAAGTGGTAATATAATCATGATACAAGAGAGCAAGGATTGATATTTTCCAGGCCACTAAAAACTGTATCCCCTCTAGTCAGGACTATTGAGGCTGGTTCCCTGGGAGTGCAGAATGGAAAGGAAAAAAAAAAAAAAAAAAAGAGAGCGGGAGAGGCTACTGATGATCTCCTGCTTCTGGCATCCTTGCAAGGGCATCCCTTGTATTTTGGTGTAAGCAGCACCTGTTTCTGGCTCACCAGCTGCAAGCACTGAGAAACTGGCTGTGCTCACACCAGCTAGGAGTTTTTGATTTCTTCTCTCTGTCTTTCCCCACTTGTTACCTCTCCTCTTCTGAACATCTGTATACCTAGAAGCTATGGAAGAAAAGGGGTCAACAGGGTGGAACAGTAGGTGGCATATGGTATGCTGAATGGGCTTCCTTCAGAGCCATAATGTAATATGAAATTAATATTTGTAGTTACATTTTGATATACTGTTCACTGAGGTGAAGCTGTTCTGTAGCATGCTTTTGTACAAGGTGGAAAGCAAGCATCTATTTTCAGCCAACAGCTAAGCAGAGAGAGATTTTGTGCATTACTAGTAAATATTTCTATATATGTAGTAATTGTAATTCACTTTTTAAATATTTTAATAAGTGTTAAAGAATTTGGAGTTTTGCTCTGGTTTTGCAGCAGTGTGCAAATCATTTCTTCCACCATCTGAAGTTAGACAAAGAAAACTAGAAGGCAAATTCTTTTGCTCTGTGTAAATACAGTCTTTTAGCTTAATTAACAAGGATTTATTCCTAATTTTTCTGCTGGACTTGGATCTCTCTTAGCATTTTTAAGAATGAGAAGTTCCGTTCTGTGGTGGATTCCCAGTGAGCAGAGGCGTTGCCAGGCTTTTGGGGATGATGGTGAAAAATGAGATATGTCTGGCTTCAATAAATATTTTGCTAATGAGGAGATGTTTTTAAAGTGGAGGTTTGTATTTTTTATTCTCTGTAAGTTTATCTCTTTTTTTTTCTTTCAATTCAACACATCAAGAATGATTAATTCTAATCAAGGAATACATTCAACAAGTGAAATAGAGGATGGGGAAACAACCCAGTGCTAAGCTACTGTTAGGGGAGAAGGGACTATTTTTCTAGCAGTTTCAGGCTTGAAGCTTGCTTTCTGTAAAGCAAAGATGAAAAAAAAAAAAAAAAAAAAGCCCAATCCAGAGCCTAGACAAGGCTGCTGGCTGGAGAAAGTTGTTACCAATCCATGTTGAGTTAGGTCCCCTGCTTCAGCCCCATGATAAACTAAGCAAAACTTTTTTGGAAAACTTTTTTGGCTAAATCTCTTAAAGTTACTGTTGAGGCAGCTGCAGACTTTATGGCATTACAGGCAAGTGGAATAAATTTTATTGGAAGTTGATTCATTTATGGTTGACAAGTTTGGAGAAAGAAATGGTAGAGCAGTCATATGTAGTAACAGCTGCTGAAAAGAATGAGTTTTGGATAAGGTTTGCAGATAATCAAAATTGTTTAAAGCCAGTGTGTCCACACAAAATTTGCTGGCCAGTTTGGGCCTCTGTGGCATTTGGTCTCATTTTGCAGAAATGTTTAGACTGGATTATTAGAGTCCTCTGATCTCTTATGGGGAGGTAACAGATTTAATAACTGATGCTCTGCACTTCTGGTTGTACCTTTAAAATACTTTCCTGGACAGCCTGTTTCAATGCTTTAGAACCCTTTCTCTGAAGAAATTTTTCCTAATATCCTGTCTAAACCTCCACTGGAACAACTTGAAGTCATTTCCCCTTGTGCTGTCACTTGTTATTTGGGAAAAGAGGCTGACTACCTCTTCAATTCAAACTCCTTTCAGGTAGCTGTAGAAAGCAATAAGGTCTGCCTTGTAAAAAGTTAGAAGGATTGATTGAATTTCTCTTTTACCTCTGACATCATGCTGGTCACTGTGCTCAGTCTGTTGCTTTCTATAAGTTTAATTTATTTTCAGGACTGCATTGCTACATTGCAAAGCCATTGCTGCCATTCTCTTCACATTGGCAAGTTTATGGTTCCTTCCTGAATGCATTTGTTTGAACTTGGACAAATTAAAACTGTGTTATTTGAATTGACCAACCTGCATTTTTTTTCCCAAGAACCCTGGACTCAAATGAATCAGTTTTCCTGATGCTTCATTTTCTTTAAGTTTTTGTTGTTCTTTCTTTACCATCATTTAGGAAATTAAACTGTATAAAAAATTATGTAATTATTTCCCCCCACCCTTTTTTTTGATAATACCCTGACTGTGGGCACCACAGAACTAAAATTGTCTTTTCCTTTGTACAGGCCCTCACAGAAGCAGTCTAAGGTGTAAGGCTCTTGCACAGGTACAGCTTCTCTGTGAAATCTTGAAGGAGCAGATTTCTTGAATCAAAGGATGCTCTAATTTATAATGCTGTCATTCTCTAGATGTGCACTGAGCACAGCAGTGTCAACTTAGAACATAATTATAAGGAAAGCATAAGCACCAATTTTTATAGTTTAGTAGGATTTCTTCAACATCTGATTGGCTGTGCCAGTGACTTCTGATCTGTGCTCAAGATCATTGTTAATAAGGCTCTCAGTTATTGTGTAAGTCCATGCTGAGTCTTGTAAACAGAAGTTACATAATAGTTGTCTGTGTTTTTCTGATGTTTTGCACTTACCTGATTCATTAAGCAGATGTTGTACAATCCGTCAGTAATACTAGCTGCCAATTTTTTTTTCTTTACATGTTTTCACGTTTTTAAGCAATGAGATCTGTTTCTCGAATGGAAGTCTGACTATGTCTCTATCATAATTTCCAGAAATAGTATTCTAGGGAATTTTGAAAAGGTTTACACATGTATGTATCATATGTATATTTTATAGTCTTTCTTTCCCTATTGCTTTCAAAGTTTACTAGTGTTTAATAACTGAACATACTTGCAGTCTTTCTCCATGAATTGCTGAAAAATAATGAGTTGGAGCTCTAAGCATGGATACTGTATAGTGCACAAAACTGCTACATAACAACTTAGAATATGGACTTGGAACAGTAAGCAGTATGTCACCTGAGGTGGAATTGTCCTTGACCCTATCTTAATCCACAAGCAGGATCACCACAGCGATCAGCAAATACACAGCATTTAATACCATGAGAAAATAAAATGCTGGGATGGGGCTGAAGACATAGGTAAAAGCAGATTTCATAATTTGCTCCTTTTTAAAATTTAAATATGAGACAGGCAGAGGTGGAGAGCATTCCTCTTGTGCCCATCTTGGAAAGAATGCCTGAGTGACTCAAAGGGGCTGTCAGGGACTGCTTATGTTCAAGATCCTTTTAGAGCCCTTCCCTCTGTAGCTCTGCCTAAATGTATTAGTGCTCAGAAAGGATTCATTGTGCCACTATAATTCCCTGCTACTCTTAAGATATATTAGACTGGCAAACAGATTTTATGAAATTTTGTGTGTCATATCAGTATTTATGTTCACTACACTATGTTCACTCACAAAGCTTTTCAAAGGGAGAAGGAGCTAAATGAATGCCAGTGTTTGATTTTAGTACTCAGACATGTGTAAAAAACCAGAAAGAAAACAGCAGTATAAAATACAGAGTGACTAAAAAAAAAGTTTTTGCTGGCAGAGAATTTGAGTGTTTACAGCAGGGAGTAAACAGCAGCGTTCTGTGCTCAGGTGCAGTGAAAAATTGGTTAGGTGAAGAGGAGGAAATGCTGCTTGGCTCAAGCTGCAGAGATAAAAATTATCTCACTTCTCCATTGGTGTTATTCATTACTTTACTTTTTTTGATAGAAAAAGTGTTTGTTTAAAATTTACTTCTGTGGACAATAAGTAATCATGGCTGTTAACTCTGTGTTAGGTCAGCAACATAGTGGTGAGAATGTGAGGTCTTTGCTTCCAGACAGAGTTTTGCTAGCAGGGAAAAATGTGAAGGTGTGGGATTTTTTGGTTTTTTGGATTTTTTTTTTTTCGGGGGGTGGGGGGGTAGGGGCAGTGCAGTTTGTTTCAGTTTGCATTTTTAAGTCATGCCAGCAGCAGTATGGGCCCATCTTCAGTAGTGGCCCATCTTCAGAACGCATGGTGAGAAAGATGTAAATAAGATGTAAAGAAAAGTTTAGTCATAATTTGCATGAAAGCCAGTGAAAGTTAATACTTGTATTATTAATCAATCATTATTAATTAATAAATTATTAATATAATTTAATTGCAATATAATCTATTATCATATTTAATTATAATACAATACATTAATATATAATATTTAATATAACATTTAATGTAATATTAATGTGATGTAATTAATTAATTATTATTATTAATTAATAATTATTGATACTTGTATTATTAATACAAGTAATTGTTAATTACTTGTATTATTGGCAGTTTTCAAAGATCTGCCATTCCCAAAGCATGATGTAATTTTTGATAAATAAAATTTTTTCAAGTCTTTGCACCAGAAGCATCACAAGCTGTTAAGCAGTCATACAAAATAAGTATTACAGTCAAGTAGATGTGAATAACAGTAGCCCAATGTCACAACGTAAAAACAACTGTGCATAATCATAAGTGCAAGGAGGTAAAAAAAAACCAAAACTCTCTCCATCCCTGGTTATCCCCGCCACTAGATTATATGAATCTGATAGTTTTAGCTGCTCTTCATCTTTCTATCTCACCAACTCCTACTGACTTCTCTAGAACACAGGCTTAAATTCAGCAATTGCTGTATTCAAGCAGCACAGAGAACCAAAATGTCAGCAAATAAATAAGGCTACTCCAAGTAATTGCTCAAGACCTTCTGAATTATAAAATGTATTACACCAGAGTTAAGATCTGAAAGAAGGGATGGATAGGAAACACTAGAAATAAACACATTTTCAGCACAGGTATGCCTACCTTTCTAGAAAATGCAATGAAAACAGAAAATCAATGTGACAGAAGAAAAGGAGAACAAGCTAGTCCTTTTATCTCATCTGGAAGGCTGGAAAAGCTGTGTGGGAGAAACAAAACCCTTTGTAGCATATTTTGTTATTATATCATGTCTTCTGAAGCACTGAAATAGAGCAGTGCCAAACTTTATACAAATTTTCTCAGAATTAACCAGATAGGAAATCGAGGAGAGGCAGTAGCCATGCTGTGCTACTATTTAAACAATAAGGACTTTGTACTTTGCCTGGAATTCCTGTAAAACCTGCATAGCTGTTCCCATTTGATGGCTGTTCCAGTTCACTGGCTGTTGCTGGCAGAGATCCCAGTGTGTCCATGCTGGAGAGAGGGGGAAGGGAGAGGAAGAAGAACAGGAGCCAGTTCCTGCCTGCTTTCACCCACACACCTTTTAGAGAATCAGGACTGCTCAGCACATCCAGGAGCAAGAGGGATTTTGGAACTGAGAAGAGGGTTTGTTTTCCATATTGTTAAAAGGGGCTGGCCTTTTTTGTTAGTCCTGATAATCATTTTATTGTGGCTTACTGGCTTACAGAGGGAATTACTGTCTAATGTATTATTGGATTTCTGTAAAAGATTGCTGATTTTTAGAGGCTGCTGTTAGATTCATAAATCACGTTGGGTTTTCTCATTTAATAGCTAAGGAAACTGGACAAGCCCTAGGGCCCAGTAGTGGGTTCATAACAACCTAGTGCTGTCAGAGAGAGTTCTGCTTTCAGAAGGAATCAAGCCCTAACAGAGAAATGTGAATATGCATATTTAAATTGTGGTGGTTTTCTTAGTAAGTGTGGTCATTCTTGTAGTCCTTCAGTAAGAGAAGTGCTCCTAAAATGGCTTGCAGTAAATCAGATGGTGCCACATCCAATGGTATTTAGATCTTTTTAATACCACCAGTGCTCAGTTCAAGTTTATGGTTTTTCTGATGAACTCTACACAAGTTTATGTCTAAACACTGATGTGCCTGCTGTGACCAGCTGGCTGTGATGTAAGAACCTGTGGGGAGAAAGCAGAGCTGTTGTAAGAGCTTGGAAAGCTGAACAACGCCCTGGGAAATCAAGGGGTTTCTTAGATATTCAGATCTGTCTGGTTCTTTTGCTCCACTTCAGCTCAGAGGGGCTGATCCTCAGCTACTTGGTGGACTGAAGATTTTCCCTGTAATAGTTTTGGCTTAATCCTGTACCACAAGCTCCTTAAATGTAATGCTGCCTAACACTGGCTGGGAAGGCAGAGCTCTGCATGTTGTTAATGCACCATGAAGATATTGCCATTGTAGGTGATGACCAGAGCCATCAGTCATCCTTTGTTGTCACAGATTAATGGCTTCAGACACTTGCCTCATCATTGCCCCAGCTCACTGGGCCTCGGGGGAGCTGCATTTAGGCTGTGACAGCACCACTGCACTGCCATCTCAGAAATATTTGAGATCCTAGTAGTAAGTCCTTTGCTTTATATCAATACAGCTTGCTTTTCTGATAGTGGGATGCTGGCATCTGCATTCACAGTAATGTCTTGCTTCAACTAGCCACTGCATTGAGTCAGGGAGCCTTTGCTGCCTTCCCATTAATCTCTGACCCATGCACTGGGCAGGGAGGATGAGCTTTCAGTGCTGCCTTTTGGGATCCTGCCAACAGCAAAGGGAAACATTAACACTGTAGAAAATTCCATACCTAACAGTGATCAAGTTTGTTGGGTTTTTGTTGCTTTGTTGTTTGTTCTTGGAAGTTTTGTTGTTTGTTTGAGGGGTTTATATTTGTTTTGCTGGGGGATTTTTTTTTTGGTGGTGGGGAGGTATGGGGTTTTTTTGTGTTTTTTATTTCCTTTATTGTCTCAGCCACCACCAAACAAGAATCTAGATGTTGCTTGGAAAAATCATCGATGGACCCCAAGTTCTGACTCTTAATGCTGTTTTCCTGGTCAGAATAACAATATCTGCTTTTTTTTTCCTGTCATATCGCTCATCCTCTGAAATGCATAAGGCAGGATTTACTCTGCTCTGGACAACTTAGTATTCCTCAGACATTCCAGGTGAATTCTTGTGTACTAAAAAACAGAAAAAAAGCTCTCAGAAAATGCTGTATTTTTATTTTTGGAGGAAAAAACCCAAGTCTTTCATTAGTCAAGATAGAACTTTTTAGTTCTCTGTGTTTAGAAGTGACTCTGTGTTTACAGACATGTCTTGAGTTGTTATAGAAAGTAAATGTTCCTGTTACTTTCAAGCTGTTCCTTGGTACAGCCAACAACATCTTTGTTCTTGTGCTGTTTTGAAATAGCAAAAAATGTGGAAAAGTAGGGATATTGCATGGGTGGGATAGTTCCAATTTTTTTCTCTCTTCTCAGTGATGGAATGAATGACATCTCTAATTTACCTCAGTGTACTCCCCAAAGCTGAGCACATGCCAGTCCCCACTGGAGCCAGTTTACCATGTACTTCTGCAGGACTATTTGCACAATTCCAGTGCAACATTATCTGCAGATCACTTAGGTCATTCACAAGGAAAAGAAGTACTTTCCCAAGCCGTTCTTTTTTTCAAAGTGACTCTGTTTAAACAAGGAGAAAAAATCACTTCCACTAATAAAATTTACTTCACCAGACAAAAATAAATATTTAACAAACAAAAATATTATTTCTAGATTTTTAATGTCCAGGTTGGCTTCATGGAGTTGGCAAGTAGAAAAACTGGCTTGTTAAATTTACAAATTAAGGTTTGGAGTCCTTTAAGGAAATAATCATAAAGGTATTTATGTTTCTAGTAACTTCTAGTTTCTAGAAGTTTTTAGTAACAATTCAGATAGAAACCCCTTCTTGAATGTACTAGATGGCATCTAAACCAAAGAACAATACAGCCCCTTTCCTAAGAATGATGGTGACAACCCAGGATGGCTTTTATTTGATATATTTTTTGTAGTTTTCCTTAAAGTTCATCTGAGGTTAAGTAAAAAAAGTAAGATAATAGTTTTACCTCATTTGTAAAATGGTGAGAATATTCTTTTCAGTAACACCAACAGTTCTGTGCATGTATGGAGTAATAGGCACCTCTAGCTCTTTTTTTAAGCCATTATCATTTTGCCTTATTTCCAAATTCTCACAAGTCCCCCTGGAGTTAGCAGCAGCTGTAAACAGATCAGACTTTGCAAAACTGCATGCAAAATCAGCAGAACTTCTGGATTCAGATTTCTTTCTTTTCCTTTTTCATCAGAATTTGTATGAGTGACAGACTATGTACCTGTTTCATAAAATGGAAAACTATGAAGTTTACCATGGGAAACAAGGGTAAGAAAGATATTCACTGAGGCTCTTTCCTAGATTTTAGGTGTTGTGCTTCAGAAATCAAGCAGCTAATCTTACATTTTCCCTGCTACCACCACCCCAATAGTACCTAATACAGGTTTGGCTCTATTGGTATTCCAAAATCTATTAGCCTACTTTTTGTATGACATGGAGTTTTAGGAGTGTATAGTGTACAGTATAGTACACTCACTATACATTGATCATATTGTAGTATCTGCCAATGAACTAATGTAGTATCTACTAATGAACTAGCAGGCAGAAGATGTGTTCTAGCACATGTATTTTACTTCAGGTGAGCATCTGTAAGCTTCCAATTGCAAACACTTTGAGCAGCTAAAACGTGAAAAGATATTCTTAGGGTCTCCTAGAAAGATAATCAAGTTTAAGCCTGTTGCTGCACCTTGATTTTGCAGATGGCCCCATGGTTTAAGGAGCACTTTGCAGACACTGTGTGTAGCAGTGGGTGCAGTAAATGTCACAATCAAGCCATTGCCATAATGACAACCACCTTCATTCCAGGATCCTTAACAGGAGCATCCTACAGCTCCATACAGGGGTGCCTTTGGACACTTGTAATTATCCAACCACTCATTCTACTGGGAACATCTGCAGAGATCAATGCAAATGTCAATAAAGAAATTCAGACACAAAATTCCTGTGTGGAATAATAATAATAATAATAATAATAATAATAATAATAATCATCATCATCATCATCATCATCATCCCAGAAAATGATACAAATATTATAAAACTCAAGTAAGGACTTCTGTGCATATTTAGGAGCTCCATCTGCTGGCACTCTTTGGTTGCTGTTTGCACCTATACTCAGTCCCCATAAAACTTTAAGAATAGTAGTTTAAAAACTATTGTAAAACTTACAACTGCTTTTTTGTAATGTTACCTCTTAATTTTTGCTTTTAGGAGATACTTAAACATTTGGCTAATCTTATGCCTGTTTCCAAGAACCTGTGTATCAAATCCTTCCAAACCTAACTTTTTACTGATACTGGCTGATGACCTTGGTATTGGAGATGTGGGTTGCTATGGCAATGATACAATAAGGTATGGAATAAATTATCCCTTCCTAGTGAACTTCATACTGATGATACTTAGCATTAAAATTCATTATTAATTTATTCATTTATCTAGATACACTTCTTTTCAAGCTATGTACAAAATGCATGTTCTACAGTAATTCCTACTGGAGTCATAATTATACAGGCATGCTTGAGAAACTTTCTGGGACTCAGAAATTTGCAAATGTGTCTGTGCACTGTAGTTGTCAGGCATGAGTATAATACATAAATTTCCATAATTCCAGGGTTGAAATATGAAGGCATGAGATTAGAATTTAATATCAATTAACAACTCTAGTTGATTTATTATGAAATGACAGGTCAGTCTTTGAGATGTATTTATCACTAGTGCAGTTATCAATCTGTATATAGATTGATTGAGAGAATGATGTGTCCTTGTCCTAGCCTATTATTTTCTTGGATGTTGTTTGTGAACAGACTCTTGTTCCCTTTGCTGCATGGGATTTGGGTGTGGAACATGCCTGAAATATCTTGTTTCTCCCCCCACCCCCCCGCCCCCTTTTTTTTTTAGTTAATAATAAAAGCACATATACCCATGGAAACCTCATTTCTAAGGAGTCAAGGTATCTCAAAAATACATATAAAACACAGAACCTTTCTAGCTGAGTTCTAGGTAAACAGATTTTTGTAAATTTGATTGTGATACAACAAAAATAGGACGAGCCGTATGCCATGAATTTCTGTGTAATACATTTTCATCAGAGATGGGACTTTTCTCTTTAGGACCCCTAACATTGATGGCCTGGCAAAGGATGGAGTGAGACTTACTCAGCACATTGCTGCAGCAGCTGTCTGTACTCCAAGCAGAGCTGCTTTCCTGACTGGCAGATACCCCATCAGATCAGGTTGGGCCTCTCTCCAATGGTTTGCTGCAGTTAGTCTAGTCAGTGTTGATATTAAAAATCCCCTTAAATAAACCATGTTAATGAACCGTTAATCTTGGGATTTGGAGTCTCAGTAAAAAGGGCAAATGTTAGAGAGGGCTAATGATTTATTTCTATGGGAAAATCCCCATATAAAACACATTATGTGTGGCTAAATGACCACACAGAAATGGACAAAAATCCAAACACTACATAGCACCCAGAGGTGGAAAAAGAAAGAAGAAAATTTTGTGATATTGTGTTTCAGTGGCACTATGTTTATATGAAATGTAATATTTTTAGTATCCTGGGAAACGTTTTCCCAGTGAAATGTGTCAGGCTGTAGAATAGTTCTCAGCAATTGTGACCTAAAACAGATTTACTTCAGCCATGTAAATTTATGACAGAAGAATTCAGCCACTGGAAATATCAGTAATAATCAGTGTAGCTTCTGATGTCATTCTGATTCACTGAAGGAGAAATGTAATAGTGAACTGTACATTTCAGAAGTGTGTTCCCCTGACCCTGTAAGCCTTTTGTTCTAGATCAAACTTATTTGCCTTTTTTTTTTTTTTTTTTTTTGGTTAACATTATATTTTGATAGAACTTTCTTTTGATTTGAAGAAATTGCTTAATATCCAAATGTAGGTGTCTTCCTGCCATTTGTAGACACCCCAGCATAGGTGAGGCATCTGCATTGGACTAACATATGATGACATGGAACTTGGAAAAGACATCATTTTGGCAGTCAAGCAGAATATCTTAGGGCATAGGAAATGGCTTAGAAAAAGGCACTGGGCTTAGGCAACTGGGTCCCATGCAGTAGAAAGCACAATCGGAGAAGACTGGAATTCTGAAGTCTGGCTTGCTTTATTCTAAAGACTATTATTCCCCTCTAGGCATGGCATCCAGTACTCAAAGGCAGGTTCTTTTCTGGAATGCTGGTTCGGGGGGACTCCCACCAAATGAAACTACTTTTGCCAGAATACTCTACCAGCAAGGTTATTCTACAGCACTTGTAGGTATGAACCAAAGTTGTTGCCTTTTCATTTTTTGTTATTCTAATTAGGTTACTTCTGTAAATACATTTTTTGGTCAAAATTTCCAGGATAAGTTAAACTAGATTTTCTTGTATGCATAACTTTCAAAATCAGCAGGGTTTTTAGAACACTGTCCACAAGTCCTATGTGAGTACAGCATATCTGGTAAATCCAAAATGAGGTGTATTACATAAATACACACTGCAAATGGAAGTGAGTTCAAAGGAAAGAATCTTGTTTGCCCAGTATGGATTGCTTTAGGATGAATCAGCAGAGATATTTACTGATGTATTACAACAGAAAAATGTCATCTGCCAGTTGGCACTGAGACTCCACAATGGTCTTAATTATATCGATTTCAGCACAGTGATCTTAATGATATTGACTTCAGCAAGGTTTTTAAAACTGTCTCTCACAACATCCTCATAGGCAAACTCTGGAATTGTGGACTGGATGAGTGGACAGGGAAGTGGGTTGAGAGCTGGCTGAACAGCTGATCCCAGAGTGTTGTAATCAGTGGCACAGGGAAAAGTTGTCACCAGTGGTGTCCCTAAGCACTGAGCCCAGTATTGTTTAACTTATCAATCAATAATAAAGATAATTATGGGACTGAAGTATCTCTCTTATGAGGAAAGGCTGAGGGAGATGGGCTGTTCAGCATTGAGAAGACATGGCTGAGAGGGGATCATCAATGTCTGTCACTGTACTACTGCTCCCTGAGTCTGTCACCAGTTCCTCCCTTGGCTGCACCTTAACGGAGAAATACAGGCAGACACACCCTAATGCAGGATTTAAGATATTTGCTTTTTATTTCCAGGGAAGTGGCATATGGGTGTGAACTGCAAAACCCGCCATGACCACTGCCACCATCCTTTAAATCATGGTTTTGATTATTTTTATGGCATGCCTTTTACCCTTGTCAATGAGTGTCAAGGCACAGATGACCCTGAATTGGCCAAGTCTTTGCAAGATACATATTGGTTTTACACTCAGATGATCATCCTTGCAGTATTTACTCTTGTGATTGGAAAACTTGCCAATTTATTCCCAGTAAAATGGAAAATAATCATCTGTCTGGCTATCTGTGGTCTCCTTCATTTCATCTCCTGGTTCTCCAGCTATGGTTTCACCAAGTACTGGAACTGCATCCTGATGAGAAACCATGATATCACTGAACAACCAATGAACCTACAAAAAACTACTTCTAATGTGCTGAAGGAGGCAATTACATTCATTGAAAGGTAATCAGCAGAGGTGAGGAGCAGGCTGGGGGGGAACAAGCAATACAAAGGGGTCCTGACCAGGCACTGTGCCTTCTGCCAGTAGGAACAGAAAAATGATCTTAGGGTGATGAATGGACTGTCATACAAAGTGTCATATGAAGTTAATGTTTTGCAAACAGGAGATAGTGAGTTTTAGTTTTGTGGGTTTTGTTTATTTTTTTTTTCTCAAATGTATTCTTCATTTATTATCAATAACCTCAATTGGAATTGAAAAAAATGCTAAGCCTTTAAAAGTATTTGTGTGTTAAATCTGAGCATATCCATATTTCTGTCAGGATTTAGGGGTTGTGTGTTTGTTTTCTAAAGGAAATGTGAGGTGGAATAAATTCCTTCTCTAAAACTTCAAGCATAGCTAATCTCAGGTTCCTAGGATATTACCTGGCTTGATGTTGAAGCAATACAGTTCCACTGTGGGTGATATCTGCCCCTTCCATGAGGACACCTCAGGTCCTCATGACGCACATCCATGTTTAAGTTTAGGCAAGTGAGTCCTCCTCTCCTTGCTTTCAGGAATGTGTCAGTCGTTTGGCTATGACCTCTTCTTGTTGTTTATTTAATGTTTTGCATGTATAATTTGGAACTGGAAAAAGAAAGGACCCATTACTTTTTTGGTCTTAAAACATCTTTGAGGGGTATGTTTTAATCCACTCTGCTTCCCAAAACCTCAAAGCCAAAATGATATCAAAGTAAAAATTGTTTGGATCTCAACAATATAAATATAAATTGAGAGAGTAACTGCAATACCACTGTTATATTTTGGGTTGAGTGACAGTTTGAAGAGAAATGACTATTGTTTTCTTTTATTTCAGAAACAAGCATAGACCATTTCTTCTCTTTGTTTCCCTTTTACATGTTCACACCCCTCTCATTACCACAGAGAAGTTTCAGGGAAGAAGCAGGCATGGCCTGTATGGAGATAATGTAGAGGAGATGGACTGGATGGTGGGTAAGTGCTGGTCTTGAAGAAAATTCTTCATTAACTTGGATGTGGAAAAATTAAAAGGGTCATCACTAAACTCCCTTTTGACATATGTAAAACACAGTGCACTCACCTTGGTTACCTAGTTGGTTTCAGAGATTACCATACCACAACCGTACAATGCATCTTTTTTATTTTCTTAATATGAAAGCTTAAACTTTCCTTGTAAGGATTTGTTCATTATCTTTTTTTAAATTACATGCTTCTACACTGAAGTGTTAAATGCAGTCAAATAATCAAATGTGTCCGTGATCATGTTGTTAATCAAAATGTATGCTATTTCTCCAGCTCTGGTCTTAGAAGATGTAAATAGTCACTGCTGAATAATACATTATATGATGATTGTTTTCTGTGCTTATACATTTTGATTTAAAAAAAAGTCAGAACCTCTCCTAGCCAAAAGTTAGAAAGATATGGAGTTTCACTTAATAAATTGTGTGAAGTCAGTGATGACTCACTTAGCTCGTAGTCTAGGCTCTTGATTACCAATCAGGTTAAACTTCTGATTGGTTAATTTGGTTTAAAAACCTAACTTTTATTTCGTTTTTTTTCTTTTCAATGAGAGAGAGATAGCTAGTTTCTATGTTGTCAAAAATAAAGGCTCTATTAACAAACTGCCTCCTGTCAAGGCCATGATGCAATCCTTTTTCATTTAATTTCCTTTTTTTCATTCAATTTCCTTTTTTTCATTCAATTCCTTTTCATTTAAACTCATTTTCCCCCAGTAATCATGTCAAAATCGTAATTTGAGAGGAACCTGATTGCTTTCAATGGACAGGCTGAAAACTCCTGCAAGATCTAGTTGAACCAGAGGACTCAGCCATGCTCCTCTTTCCTCTTTTGGCATCAGCCACCTTCAAACATAGGCTCTGTAAGCAGAGATGGATGGCAGAAGTCAAGATATAAAGAACATGTTGTTGAAACAGGGTAGCAGCTAGTGAGGACAAAACTTTCCAGAGTTGGATAGCTCTCGATTTGGGGTCTAATTCAAAACATACCTAGACTCAATCTAAACATTTTTTGTGTTTGGTGAGGTCAATAACTAGTTTCACAAAGGAGAGACAGGAAAGGAAAAGAGATTGAGCAGAAGTGGTGATCACTGGCTTGTGCTTTCTTCTTGTGCAGTTCAGCTTTTGCTGCTGCTTTTGTAGGTATGGAAGCTGTTCTTGGCAAAGGTATTTGATAAGGAAGATGATGACAACAATTAATTGAAGATAAATCACATTCTATGTAAACATTTGATGAGGTCAGTACAGAAAACATGCCTTATGAAGTTAGGTTTGAATTACAGTCTATGAAGTTTTTATTGCTGACATCAGGAGATTATTTTGTTCGATAGTATGCAGCCTGGTCTCAGACTCCTTGTTCAGTTCCTGGTGATACACAGCAGTTTTCTGTGGTTAATAATCAGAGCAGCCCTATTATTTAAGCTTTTCAAGATATTTGAGGCTACATAGTGAAGATAATTCTTGATGCAGAATCTACAGAACAAAGGTGACAGAGTATTTTGAGTAGCTTGAATAAAAGTATCACTCATTTATTTTCCAATTTTTTTTAAATATTTTTATAGACCAGAAACAAATGTTTAAACACTCATTGGCTTTCTGTAGGGCTCTTATAATTTCAAAGAATCATAGAATATGCTGGGTTGGAAGGGGCTATACAGGATCATCAAAGTCCAACCCCTGCCCTTGTGCAGGATACCCCAGGAATGACAGCGTGTGCCTGAGAATATTGTCCAAAAGTTCCTTGAACTTTGTCAGGCTGGTGCTGTGGCCATTTTGCTGCAGAGCTTGTTCCAGTGCCCAACCACTCTCTGACTGGAAAGCTTTTTCATGATATCTTACCTAAACCTCCACAAACACAGCTTTGTGTTGTTTGCTCAGGTCCTGTTACTAGTCCTGAGAGTGAAGAGATCAGTGTCTGTCCCTACGTTACCCCTTCATAAGGATGTTGACAACTGCAAAGAGGTCTCCCTTCAGTCTTCTCTTCTCCTGGCTGAACAGACCAAGTGACCTCAGCCATTCCTTATAAGGCTTCCCCTCAAGGCCCTTCATCATCCTCAGGGCCCTCCTTTGGATGCTCTCTAAAGGCTTTATATGTTTCTTACACTGTGGCACCCAAAACTGTCCCCTGCACTCGAGGTGAGGCTTCCCCTTCTCAGAGCAGAGCAGGACAATCCCCTCCCTGGCCATGCTGTGCCTGATGTCCCCCAGGACACCCTAGGATGGCTGTCCTGGCTGTCAGGACACTGCTGACTCATGTTCAACTTGCCATAGACCAGGGCCCCCAGGTTCCTTTCTACAGTGTTGCTTTCCAGCATCTCTTTCCCCAGTGTACACACATATCAAGGATTGCCTTCTCTCAGCTGCAGAATCCTGCACTTTCACTTGTTAAACTTCACATGGCTGGTGATTGCCCTTCTCTCTCATTTGTCAAAGTCTCTTTGTGTTGAATCTGGTAGTTCATAACAAAACTCATTCAGACAAATGGAAAGACTCAGTCTTCACTGAATGTGGAGTCAAGACCTAGAAAATCTGACTGCATCTGCTGATGTTTTTCTTTGTTTATAGGCAAGCTTGTGGATGTAATTGACAAAGAGGACTTGAAGAATACCACATTCATTTATTTTGCATCTGATCATGGAGGATTCTTAGAGGCTCACAGAGGAAATTCTCAATTGGGTGGATGGAATGGGATATATAAAGGTAAAATTTTAGTAGTTTGTACATGCAGACTTCCTTTTTTAAAAAAAAGGGTGATAGAAAAAATATACCCAAACATACTACATTTAATAAACTATATGATGGGATTATAATCTTGGGTTGTAGGGCTGAAACAAAGTCAGGGCACCTGCTATTTATAGGGCTGGGGCTGAATAGAGGGGCAGGACCACTTCACTCAGTTTGCTGGCAATGCTCTTCCTAATGCACACCAGGATACCCATGCTCTTCTTGGCCCCAAGGGCACACTGCTGGCTCAGGGAGCACTTGCTGTTCACCAGGACACCCAGATCCTTCTATGCAGAGCTGCTTTCCAGCAGGTCAGCCCCAGCCTGTAATGGGGCATGGGGTTATTCTTCCCAAGGTACAGGACCTTGCATTTACCTGTGTTGAATTTCAAAAGGCTCCTCTCTACTGATTATCTATGTCAACACTGGCAGATATCCTGGTGCCTATTTTTCTTACTATAGTTCTCCAGTTTCTCACCCATCCTATATAAGTTTCTTCTAGAGTCCCTATGACTGGCTTGCAACACAGGACAAAAGCTCTATGGAAATGAAGATCTATGGTATCTCTTGTATGTGCTTCCTCCAGATTACTAAGCCTTGAAAAGCCACTGTGACATCTTGGGCAGCTTGGCACTTACTGTATAATGAAGACTGAAAGCTGCCACAAGTCATAAGTTTCCCTACAGAAGAAGAGTCACGTGCACGTTGACCTCTCTCAGCATCACAATGCACATTGTCTAGTACTAAGTTACTTGATGAGCCACACAAGCAATGTTTGATACAGCTGGGATCCACCCACACACAGTCCTAAATGTAAAATTAGTCTTTCATTCTTGATATAGAGATTCCATGCTAGTAACAGATGCAAAAAGGCCAAGAGGCTCACTTGAATAGCTTACAAACTAATCTAAGGAATTCACTTCCACTAGCTGAACACAAGTGTATTAGTGACAAGAGAGTCCAGAGGGGAAATTGAAATGTGTCTGGGGAGTTCAGGATGAGAGGACAATGATGAAATCATGCCTGCTTAGAGAGAAGATACAATATCAATTTAGATATCAATAATAGAAAGACTTTACTATTTATGTCCACATACAGCAGAACAGGGGATATCCCAGTGAGACAAACTGACAAAATTAAAAAATACAGTTTAATTAATAAATAGCTGTGAAACTCACTCTTGCTATTGAGAACTGTATATTAAAAACAAGCAGATAAATAAGACACACATACAAATAATGAGAAGAGCCACTGCTTAATGACAGTCTACTGTTTTCCAGGATTTAGTATGTTTTCATTAAAGGTGCATGAAATACCCTAAAAGTTTTAAAACATTTTTCTGTACCTGCACAATAAACATCTGGTATCTTCTATTCTTTTATCTTTTTGATACTTCTCCCCTTTCTATAACAGGTGGAAAAGGAATGGGAGGCTGGGAAGGAGGAATCCGTGTCCCAGGTATAGTTAGATGGCCGGGAGTGTTGCCTGCGGGGACAGTTATCGATGAACCTACAAGCCTCATGGACATTTATCCTACAGTAGTTCAACTGGCTGGAGGAGCAGTGCCTCAGGACAGGTATAGAGGTGGCTTCACAAATCTTATTGCTTCTCTTTCTTTTTTCAGACAGAAACTGACTGTGTCGTGCATCCTAACAGCCACACATTAAATTCTCTTTGTTTCTAAACCAGGCAATTCTCTAGGTTTTTTTTTCTGCACAGCTTTCCTCATCTTGTCTGCATATGTGAAAAACACAAAGAAAAAAACCTGTATGTTTTATCAAGGATCATTTAGATGACTCAGTTCTCCTATCACTGAAAAGCAACTTGGTTGATTTGTGACATTAGATGACTGAAAAAGACAGACTTCTCTAAAGGACATGTGAAAGTGTGGGTGGCTAAGCCATTTCAGCAAAAATCGTAGAAGTACTGGTAGATTGTAACTAAACACAGTGACAACCCAGATTGTAGCTGAATTGCTAGGCAGTTCAGTAAGTGGCTTCTTTTTTTTTTAAATTATTTTTACAAAGCCTGGAGCTCAACAGAGCTGTCAGCTCTTTACATTTCAGGTGGCAAAATTAAAACCTGTGAACCATGCCTTCACTATTGTTATCACTTCTAGGAAAATTATAGTAATGGTGTCTGATGTCCCCAGCAGGATGTGTGAACTAGCTGTACATGCAAAACTTCTAGCTGCTAATTATTGGTCTCCACACACTCATCCAATTAAAAATCTCAGGGCTCATTAGCTGAACAGTACCTTGGTTTAGTGATGACACTTGAAACCTTAACGCTGCACACACGGACTGAGTACTGCTCATGCTTCAGCTGCAGACTTAAAATTCTGAAGCTGTCTGGTGACTCTGGTCCTCTCCATCAGGGTCATGGATGGGCACACCTTGCTGCCCTTGCTGCAGGGGACAGAGCAGCACTCCAGGCACGAGTTCCTGTTCCACTACTGCGGTGTGTTCCTGCATGCAGTGCGCTGGCACCAGAAGGACAGTGAGTATAAACAGCCCCCTCCTGCAGGCCAGAAATGATGTAATGTCCTCTAGCTTCCAATAGAATATAATGTAAAAATGTACATATACACGTTTATACACATATATATGTATGGAATACGTTCATGGTCTCAAACTCTCAGTTCTTCTGCAAGGCCTCGTTGTTTGTTGTCCTGCCTCACGTGAGATGAAGGGGTTTGCTTCCTGGGAAGTAGAGCTTCAAGAATGTCTCGCTATTCTTAGAGATCTCTCTTTGTTTCTCTGTAATACCATTTTTTGTGAACACAGAATGTTTCTGGGCAGAGAAATCTGTGTCTGACTGCCCCAATTCCTGGATAATATTCCTGTTGGAAGAGTCACTTCCTTAGTGAGAGGCTAAATTCATACTCCAATCAAATGGGACATTTGAAGAATTGCTTTTCAGGTTCTCCTGATGTTTTCCTTGCCTAAATTACATTGCTTGTTCTTCTAAACTATATAAGTTCTACTTAAATAGCTATATCTGCATACAGGATGCAGATGCAAGGTGGATTTTGTAGCATTTCATGTTTCTATGAAGCCATGTGCAGATCTTATGCATGCCTTTCTACAATTCTTCCCATTGAACTGTTTATGGCAAGGGGCCTGAAAACAATGCCATGTTCTGCATATAAAACACCAGCTAATCAAATATATGGCTCAGCTTTCAGCCAGGCCAAAAATTTTGATTTTTTTGCTGCAACTGCAGTTTCTTCTGATTGGGCTGACAGACCAGGCTGTTTTAGTTCATTTACAAGTATGTCATACTCACATTACTTATTTATTATTTGTTAACATCTGTCTCTTGATCGGCCTAGATACAAATCCATTGTGTCTCGATGTCACCCAGGCAGGATCTATCCTTTAAAGCCTTCACTGAAGCCAGAAGAATGCTTTGTTTCTATGTTAAAGAGTCCTTTCCTTTACCTCTGCAGCATAAGTCTTATTAGTGACAGTCCATTTCTTTCTGATCGTTAAACTGATTGTTACAAGATGGGTTTGAGACATGTTTGGATTGAAGCAGCAGGTTTCCTTTCCCTTGGATATATTAAATTTACGTGCTGTCCTAACATGCACATGCACCCTTCAGATTCTCTCAGAGCTACTTCAGTAGCAAATTGTATATCCCTCTTTGCCTCTTGGAGATGAGTGAAACCCCCACTGCTTTTATCAGCACTGATTTTTACTATCTTTTTTTTTCTTTTATCCTTCTGTAACCCAGCTGTCTACTCAGCTCACCACTGCAGGTTAATTAGAATCAGCCTCTCTCTATCCTTCTAAGTGAACTAACAAGGACTTGTCTGTCTCCCACTCTGCAACTCAATTAATTATTTGCAGCTATGAAAAGTGACTGTTAAAATTTAGCAGAATCAGAACAGTTCTCCCCAGACACTCTACACTCACTACCATACAGTGTATATATTATAAAGAATTCAGCTCAATTATTTATGGAAAAGAATGACTACTTAGTTCAGTTTTTCTGATCACTAATTTCTATGTACATCTAGGTAAGTCCATATGTCCATCTCATATAATAAATGGCTATTTTACTGGTATCATAACAGCACTCCAACTAGAGCTAGATACTCAGAAAAAATGCACGTCCCAGGGAGTGCTTGTTTAACTCTTTGTAAGAAATATCTATGCTGCCTGACCAACAGACATAAGAAGCAAATTCCATGTTCTGGGCACCTTGATATCACAGAGAATACTTGCACTTCTGTCAAAAAACAAACATTCTTTTGGTAACAAGACAGGGACAAGCTTGAAGGTGCAGTGGACATCCAGCCAGCACCAAAGCAAATACTCAAACAGATGTAAGGAGAATCTGTCTGCCCTCATAAGCTCTCAGAAAGTTGAAATATTTCATCTTTATTTCCAAATCCATGATATTCTGATCTGGAAAGGACCCATAAGGATGATCAAGTCCCACTCTTAAGGAAATTACTCATCCAGGGACTGAACCCACAACCTTGGCAGTATCACCACCATGCTCTAACCCTTTTTCTTTCAGAAGACATTTTTTATCCTTTATTTCACAATTTCAGAAATGGAGATATCTGAAATTTATCTTCATTTTCTTACACCTAAACATTTCAGAACCATTGAGACAGTATCCCTCCATAAAAGTGCAGAAGCAGGATGTGGAAACTGTGTGGTGAAAATAAAGAAACACAGTGCCAGCCAGCAACTGGATATTTTAATTTAAGATGTTACCTTAGATATTACCTTATTTGCTCCTCTTCACCTTTTAAGAAGTTTTAAAATTCTATTTATTCACAAAATATTGTTCTAGGGTAGTGACAAAAAGAGAGACTGATGAATAAATCTGCAGGCTGCAGACATAAAGAAGGCTCTAGACACAAGAAAAGAAAGGAAGAAAAGTTCAGCTGACTCCATTGAACCAAAAAGAAAATTCCATGTAGGGACAATGCAGTTGTCAGCTCTTTAATGCTTTGAGCACAGAAGTGACTGCAAGTGTTGAATGTCCCCTTTCTTCTTGTCTCTTTTTTCAGACATAGTGTCTAATTGCTGTCTTCTTGCTGGGCACATCCTTGCCTCTGAGTTCAGTGTAGTGCTTTCTAAATGTGAGGTAAAGAATAGGAGAAAAAGGAGAATGGAGGAAAAAGTAAAATATCCTGATGTAATGTAATGTAAGTGCTAGTAATGTACTAGGACTACATTCATCTGTATTCCTAGTAATTTACCACTTTTTCACCACAAGTTACAAACCTGTGCTTATCCCAGGTGGTCAGAACAAGGGCTTTATGAAATACAAGCTCTAAAGTTGTGATCTATTTGCCTTCTTCATGTTAACTTAAAAACTAGACTCCAGATTTTAAAAGCCTGCACTTACCACCCTTTTTGGAAGTGTGCTGGAACATGAGCAGAGAAATAAACTGTGGTCAATTTCTGCCTAAATATACTTCTTCACTCAGATGTACAGTGCCAGAAGAAGAACCACCTATCAATATATACACCTAGAAACTGGGGACTACATTCTCCATTTTCCCACCTCCAAGAGGCACAAAAATTTTTAAAGGGGACCAAGAAAGTGGCAGACTCCATCTGTACTGAAACTATTGGGCTAACCATCCATATAGTGCAGACAGTACCCAGAGCCAAGGGGTACCCATGAGTCACAAAAACCATTTGAATCCCTGGCAGCTTCCACAGCACCTTTTCCCTGTATGCAACAACCATGATATAAGCTTTCCCTTGGAACAACAAAGCAGATCACTTAAACATGAACCAACCTTTCAGGGACCACCCCCAGCTCCTAATGACATTAAGCTGTTCAAATGTGCTTCTCCTGTGACAGGTGGCACCGTATGGAAAGCTCATTATGCTACTCCAGTATTTCAGCCAGAAGCCTCTGGGGCCTGTTTCAGAAGAGGAATTTGTCCATGTTTCGGGGATGGTGTAACCCATCATGACCCTCCACTGCTGTTCAACCTCTCACAAGATCCATCTGAGGCAAATGCTCTCTCAGCTGACACTGAGCCCTTGTTTGACACTGTGGTGAGGAGAATGAGAAGAGCAGTGGAAGAGCACGGCAAGACTCTGACCCCAGTCCCACAACAGCTGTCTCCTTACAATAATATATGGAAGCCATGGCTGCAGCCATGCTGTGGCACATTCCCGTTCTGTTGGTGTCATGAAGAAAATAGCAAAGCATAGTCTAATACCAAAGTACAGTTAGCTTTAAAGAAATTGATAATTTTTCACATTCACATGACTACAGTCATAAAGAGATTAAAGATTAAATTATACTGGGATAACAAAAAGGGACATTAGTGACTGTTTTTTTTCTACCTTTTCTCTTATCCATGGTAATTAATTAAGGCTGTGGTAAAAAAAATAAATAAAAATTAGGGGTCATCTGTATAATCTATCCCTCAAGTGAATAATTCAGGATTAAATACCAAATAAATGAATCAAAGTTTATTTTCTTACTGACTTACAATTCAAGCAAATTATGACAGATAAAAAAGCAAATTTTCAATAGCAATTGTCTGTATATGAAATATGCTTGTTGAGAGAATAGGACTGAGCCCAAGAGAGTATCCCTATTCAGGCCATATGTTTTAATGAAAAGTAACCATTTGCACAAAAATGAAATGATTATGAAAATGAAAAAAATAATTAAATGTAAAATTGCACATTTAATTTGGAAAGATACCAAAATGCATTGGCCTCTCAGAAATAAACACCTATTAAATTAGAGAAATTTTTTGCCTCATTATCTGTACATTGATTTGTCTGTCATGAAAGATTTCCTGGGGAAAACTGAACTGACAAGGATGTTTTAAAAATTAGATAGGTAAAGTTAGCATCTCAAGAGCAGTAGCAAACTACCTAGCTATTCTGAAATGTTAAACCACAACAATTCTTACTGATATGTGTTTTACATGTAGTTAGGTCATCTCACTTGTAAGAACTCCTGGCTGCCTTAAGAAGATTGCAAAATTTGGGATCTATCTGTGAGACCACTTCATAAGCCTGCATGTCCTACTTGAGTGACAATGCCTCTGATTTCATAGGAATGCCATTATGCCTCCTGAAAAATATTCTTTGTTTAGTGAAAAAACACTATGTTTTCAGTAGGAGGGGTTAAAAAAAATCACCTCACAGTATCATCACAGGTCATCTTCCCCAAGCCAAACAAGTCTCAGTACTCTGTACAGTCATTAGGGAAAAGGAGGGTATTAAAATACCTAATCCTCTCTTGCTGCCCTTAGGTTAAATAAATTAATCTCTCAAGATATAATCCTAACCATGCTCTTGCAGGGATTTTGTGTCAAAACAGATTTTCAAATGGACGTTCATGTATTTTTTCCTCCCCTAAAAAAGTAGATTGTGGGCAAGAGACTCAGATTCAAAGTCTTCCTGAACACTTTATATTCAAGCCCTATTATACAGGTAATGTCACCCACACTTTAAAAAGTATCACAGGATGGTAAGAGCAGCAGAGCAGGTACTGTGGGTGATGTGTTTCCTTAAAGCTTGATGTCTTGAGGAGCCACACCTCTGCAGCTTTATTCAGGACCAAGGTTGCCTGTGTGTATTTTTTTGCCTTTTAGAAGCAGGAAGAGACAAGAAAGTCCATAGCTGCCACAGCAGATCCCTTTCACCAGCTTTGGGACAGAAGAGAGTGTGTGCCTGGATTATATGCACCCTGTGCAGTGTTTCAGGAAACCTCCTGACTTACACCTTAGTGTGCTAGGTCAGGGGTGTGGTGAGTCACTGCTGTTTAAACAGCGCAGGTTGTGACCATGATGCAGCACCAAATGCAAGTCTCTAAATAGCTGACCAGGCAGTTCTCCAGGTTATTTTCCATTTCACCTTTTCTCTAAAAGGTCACCAAGAAAGTCATGTGGAAAACATTCCACATAAATCATAGGCCATGTATGAACATGAACTGATTGGATGCCTCAATGACACACTTAATAGAAGTATCCAAAAATACGTTTGTTCTCACTTTTTGATGGTGTTTAAATCTGCACCAACATTGCTACACACTTGTCAGATTTGACACTTCTCTGTGGCTGACAGGAACTGAAACCAGAGCAGCTGCATTTCACTGGATTCATGCAGGGAGAAAAGAGCACAAAAAGACTACACATTTTAAAGTCAGTTTGGCTGATTCAGAGATGGAGGACGAATCCTACTGCTCAGTGGGGAACAAAGCCAAAGCCAGTCAGTTCAGTAACATCTACATTATCAGTTAAGTACAAGGATAAGTTTTTTTCTCAGTTCACTTCACTGGCTTCCCCACTTACCCACTCGAATCATTAGGTTAAGTATCAGGAGAAAGTTTTTCACACAGAAGGTGGTTGAGCACTGGAACAGGTTCCCCATGCAAGTGGTCACAGCACGAAGCCTGTCTGAGTTCAAACAGCACTGGGACAATGCTCTCAGGTCCATGATGTGACTCTTGGCATGTCCTACATAGGGCCAAGGGGTGGAACCTGTGATCCTGCTGGGTCCTTTCCAACTCAGCATGTTCTGTGACTTACACACAAGAACATGCCCAGTCCCACACTAGGCTATGATGAGAGCACTTACCAAGGGGTGGGATGGTGTTCAAGCACCCACTCAGCATGCAAGCATAAATCCAAACTTTAGGAAGCCAGACTGGGAAGGCCAGCACATCAGCAAGACCCAGAACTCCATCTCTAAACACAGTGTGAAAAAAATCACCCTGTATAAATGTAAACATTAAGCATTGGTCTAACACTCCATTCCTCTGAAAATTAAATTTGCTGAACTGTATGTCCAAGTACATAATCTTGCTATCACGTAGATATCCATGTTGCCTTTCTGACATCTAAACAGATAACTTTATCTTGGCTGGCATCTGTGGAAAACCAGAGGCACTTTCAGGCAGGAGGAGGAGAAATTAGGGCTGGCAGCATAGAGAACCTGCTTTTGTCAACTGTTAGGAGACCTCAGCTTGGCACAGGGAAAAGTGCTTTTCCCACACAGAGAGGAAGAGGGCAGACAATGCCCACAGAGGATCTGCAGGCAAGAAGGTGAGCAAAGTCATAGGAAATTGCTGAATTGGATGTACATCACTTCAAAAAACAGAGTGGACAGGAGAGAAAACTATTTTCACGCCCAAGTTCCTTTCATTGTCTAAAGCTAAACGTATCTTAAAATGTACACATTTTGAGGAGACAGTGGTAAACAGGAAAAGGAGGTTAATTATTTTACATGTTTCATGCAGATCCTAGCAATGGATTGGTTGCAAATCTTTTTGTCTGTATACACTTTTAACAAGGACATGTAAGCTCTGCAGAAGCTGTTCTTCTGATCTTCTGGCAGATGTATATTCTCTGTAAAGCAGATGAACCCAACATCACACTCGAGTTGTCCTCATGAATCCTTTCACATAAAATGCACTTATAGGCAAAAACTCTGTCACAAAACCTTCTTGAATAACACTGTAAGAAAGAAACTCTTAATTCTGTTCTGTAGGTTTCCATGAAAAATAATCTATAATGATATTTTTCAAATATATTAATATAAGAATAAAGCCTAAATTGTATGCTCTCTCTTTTCTTTTCTCATGGTTTCTCCCTTTGTAGCAAGGACAACATAAAATGGCCTCTTAGGAAAACCTGAGACAACTGGCCAATCTCCAAGCCATTGTTAGCCATACAAGAATTTTAGACCTACACATGGTTTAATATAGACACCATAGAGAGGGAAGTATTACTCTGTAACAAATGAAGTTTGTTTTACTGAAAGAGCTGTGGTTGTACTGTGTAAATATTTGATATTCATGTTGTATGAAGCTGACTTCCACTCTACTCGTTTGATCATTATTAAATGGCATTTGGAATTGTTGCATTAGGCTGACTCAACAGAGTAATTGTCAAGTCTCACAGGAGTGAGACAACAAGCTTCTAAGAAGCCTCACTTCACCATGTTTAAATATTAGACACATTGCTTTGCTCCCTGATGGGACTCAAGGGAGTGCCAGCACACAGATCACAAGATCCCATCTTCTAAGGATGCAAAATAGTTGTGTAACAAACTGAGAAAAGCAATTTGAGCTCAAAATTTATCCAGCTTGAAATTCCCTCTGAGTACATTTGAGAGGCATTTACAAAAATGACCAAGGAGTAACAAAAAACCTTTTGCTCATTACAGATTTTAGGTTAATATACACATATACAGGCATAGATATAGTGTTGAACTCAATATGACACTGAAAGATTTTTGTAGGATGTTTTGATTGTAGTGTTACATCTAATCAACTCCATTAGAAATACTCAGATTTATTCAAAACATTTTTTCTTATTGAATACTACTACCATACTACTACATTACTAAAATTTTTTGAATGCCAGAAAAGAAATGGCAACTCCCCATGTTGAGATAAAAGGGGTTTCTAGAGGATCCAAACAATCCTGGCTTGCTCTGCCATTTCTCTAAAAGCTGTAAGTAAAAGGTTTGGAAACAGAAAGAATTTATGGAGGTTTGAAAAGAAAAGAAAAAGCCTCCAAACTAAACAAAAAAAAGCAGGTACTCATCCATGACATGCAATTAGTTCTGTTCCAAGTACATAATCCTATGAGAAGGCTCTGAAAATCTTATTGCTCTAAAATAAACAAATTATCTGTTTTATATTTATCATTATTCAGAATGATGCACAGTGCCATAAAATTGAACAAACACTTTTCCAAGGCAGTTAAATGTTATGCCATCATGTAAAGTATTAAAATAATCACAACTAAGAGACTGGCTGTCTTGGAATTTTAGAGTTTTTATACCTCCAGTTTGTTGAAGTTGAAAGGGTTCTGGAAACAGACAGTAAAATTAAAAAGAAAAGTTCTTGCAACTGTATTTTTTTCCCTTATTAATATAACTCTCAGCTTTCTAGCAATTATTATTTAGAAGTTTAAGTCAATTATATATGACTGTATTTTTTTTTGCTACCTTTGCTATAATTATGGTATGCTGTTATTACAAACCAAAAGTTTATACGAGGATGCATAATATAACTTGAGTGTCACAGCTTTTAATTTTTAGCACAAAAGAAACTATTTATGAGCCACCCAGCTTAGGGTGAACAGAATTTTAGCTGAAACATATTGCAACCAATATGCTGACAATGCAGACTACTTCAGTGAGCAGTCTTAACTGACGTGTATTTTTGGGGGCTCTTAAAAAATTTACTACCACAGATTTAATCTCATATATTGGGTTGATAAAAACCAACCAACCAACCAACCAACCAAAAAAAACCCAAGCCAACCAAAATTCATACCACAGAAATAAAATCCCAAAATAATAAAATGAAAACTGGGGGAAAACTGGAATGTGAAATTTGAATTAATGAGATATGAATTAAGAAAGCAGATCCATTTTATGTTATGGTCAAAGTCATAGGAGTCAAAACAGTTTAGATTAGGAAAACAACAGAATCAGATCCATTAAGGAATAAATAGACATACTGCAGACTTACTGGTGAAAACAGAACTGTTTATAGGAGCACACAAAAGTATCACGCACCTGCTACTAACCCAGCCTCCCATTCATGGATAGAAAAATCAAGGTAAAGAAAACCAAACAAAACAAGCATTTTTTCAGGTACCAGCTTTAGAAAAAAACATTGCTGTGAGCTGACTGACATGGAGAGACAAAGAAAACCTTTTTCCCAAGAACAACCCAGATGGAAATGTCCTCACAAAACTCTAGACAGTAAATAAAATTATATTTCAAGAACACAAATCTCCTTTTCCTGTAAGCTAGGAAAGTTCATTAACGTACATGTCTAAAATTTTCAAGAATTTTCCTTGTGGCACACCCACTATCTCCTTCTTATTCATGAAGAGCACTCAACAAAATTGTTGTATGGCAAATAAAAGCTTGAATAACTCCAAGCACATGACAGAAGAATTAGCATGCTTTGTTTTAAACACAAGTTGTCCTCTCTAAATATAAAATTAACCCCACAACAGTAAGTCATATTCTGGCCATGTTTAAAGATTAATAGTGCCACCAAAAAGCTTACATTTCTTAACTTTCTTTACCCTAAAAATACTTGAGGCTATATCACTACAGTTTAATGCGGGAAAAAAATTCCAGGTGAAGCTTGGTAGTTTTTTTTTTCTCAAGACACATTTCGACTTAGCAAAGCTCAGCACTGTGGTTGATGGCCACATGCAGCCCATAACAGCCCTCAGACCTTTCTGGGACCCAGGATTTCAGAACTGATGGCCATAAAGGCTCAGAATGCTGCCTGAAGCACAGCACTGGATTCACATACAAAATTCTCCCTTTTCACCCCCTGATGGCAGCAGTTGTGTGCTAGAAGCCACTGCAACTCTACATTACCAGTAACTAGTTCATTTTTTTGTATGTGAAGACAGAACACAAAAATTAGGGCAGAGCTTTCATCAGCTATACTTTTCCATGAAATACAATAAACCAACTAATGTTTGCTAGTACAAGAGATCCTGAACATTATAATTATGTATGTCTGTAGAAATAATTATTACTCTCAAGTTTTAATTCTGCTTAGCAGGTAATGCTAATGTCTCTAAAGTAATTCAATAAAATTAAAAAAGAAATTAAAGTAATTAGTTATTCACAAGTAGTATTCCCTGGCATAATGTAAACAATCTATAGCTCTTCATTGTATGTTAAGTATATTACTTCATATGTCTTTTACATTTCTTTTATTTCCCTTACATTATTGTACTACAATTCTTTGCAAAACATTGTATAAGCCACACAGAGTACCATTATACGTATTTACAGTTTGAAATGTACTCAATGACACATTTGACTAAATTCATATGCCTCTTTTTAAAACCTTTCAGTTACTGATTTCACATCAGTAATTTTGCTTCCTCAATCTAATCAATGTACCAAATAAGACCTAGTAGTTAATATAAAAAGTAAAGCTGCATGAAGTATGAGTTCACATTGCTGGCTACAGATTTACATAGTCTTCAAAAGCTGTTAGGAGTATATTAGCAATAATATTTATAAAACAGAGGACTTTCTCAGAAGTGCATAAGGATCACTAAGAAACAGGGATAACCAAATGCCATGTGAGTAAGGGCACACTGCAGCTGCTGCACTGGGCCACAGCACCAAGAGGTAGAACACGCCTACCTGTGTGAAAGTGTGAGGGTCACCTACCCAGGAACACAGGCTAGCAAGGGTGCCAGGGTTAGGCAGAGGGAAAACTGTTCTCAATTTCTCTGCTGCCCCTAAACACCTAACTGGACCTAGAAGCTTGTATTCAACAGACACACCAGTGGGATTACCCATTTAAGAGTTTAAGGATAAATGAGAACTAGATAAAATCAGAAATATCCTACAAAAGTGAAAGCAAATTCACTAATGTGAATATTAGGAAGTAAATCTAAGACACTTAAAGATTTTTTTTCTTCTTTTAAGGGATCTTTTGACTGTTTCATTCCTTTCCTGATTTGTACATTTATTCCCTGTCCTACCCTCTCATCCTTTTTGATGGGAGGAAAAAGAAATAAAATTTTCTTCTCCCCGCCTATCCTGCTATCCATTTTTCCTGCTGGCATCTATGCATAATGGTACATCACTGCTTTTAGACAGAATTCCCAAGATATTTCATTAGGTATCTCTCTGCCAAAATTTGTGATGTATTTAGACCAAAATGTTTCAAGTCCTGCAACATCACTGCAGAATTCTTATTCCAGTATTGAGCGAGGTCACAAACAACTGTCAAATCTATTATTATATTAGCATAAATGTTACGAATCTTTCTTTAAAAGATTTTTGCTTCGAAGGAAAGTATTTTGCTTGTTTGATAATCTCAAGAGATAAGTCAAATTTATGTACCCAAATCCACAAAACATTACCCCAGAAGTGTCCTTAATATAATGCAGTCTCATCAGTAGATTTTTTTCTGAAATTCGGAATTCAGAGATTTATTGATTCCCACACACAGCTATTGTTAAAAGATCTTTGAAGGGCCTGTTTACTAAAATGAGTGCCAACTTTGTTTTCAGTTGCACTCAAATTGCCTGAAGTATGGGGCCAAAGAAGGCCTTTATCAGCTGCAGTTTGAAGTACTGTAAACAAATTTATAAAAAGCACCAGAAGATTTACATTATCCTGTCAGTGTTTCTTCTTCTGACCACATAACTCAGAATATGCAACTAAAGCTTACAATATTTTAAAAAGCATCAGTATCCTACGGCAACAATATAAAAAGTTAACATACATTATCAATCTTTCCTAAAGAGTTTTAAACCATGCCTTCTCACACTAGTTATGAGGAGCTGAGCAGCTGCCTGTAACTGGTTAGAGCATCCACTAGTGATCTCAGATGAAGTCTGAAATTCCTCTAATCCTAAACATGTTTAAATTAAAAAGTTTTGTTGCACACTCCTATGAGGTCAGGACTTCATCACTTCTTTCCCGTATTGAAGTCTACATCATGGTCACCCTTGAAGGTGTTAATTTGGTTTCAAGAATAAGTTATTTTTATTTAAATACTTTATAGCAACTTCTAAATGTACTTTGGGAATAATCACAGTTAGGGAGAAGTTCAATTGCCAATACAATCTCAACTTCCAACCTATTTCTTACACATGACTGTTTCCGCAGAGTGCAGATGGGGTGCATCAGGGAAGAGTGATAAATACATGAGAGTTCATACTCAGAAAGGTAGCATTCATTATTCTTTAGAAGGCACTGTGTAAGAACAATGAAGATGAGACACATGTAACAATAAAGTCGAGGCACATTTAAAAAATCAGTTAAAAACCAAGATTCTGTATCTGTTAAGGTCCCCCAAGAATGTATGAGGATCCATAATCACCTCTAACTGGTGTCACCTAAACTGGTTAAGAGGGCCAAGTATTCAAGAATTGCATTTATTAAAAAAATCTACCATGATGGGCATAACAGTACACCCTTAGTGTAAAAATGCATCCAATTTCTTTTTGATATGTTCAAAGGCATCTTTCCCCATATAGTCCATGCGCCCTTCCTCCCATTTTCTCCGTTCATCTTCTGGCGTTGGTTTTGCTGGTTTGAAGTGAATAGACAGCTCTGAAACAAAATGTGCAACCTCATTCTGTGGGAAGAAGAAGAAGAGTGGGAAAACAGTAATTTGGTTTTTCTTAGTTCAATACTGTGACATTAAACCATAAATGGTAAACTTCTTCACTGTACACTCCCAGTTAAAACAATGAAATACACAATATTCAAATGTTCATTCCTGTTTTGATAATTTGACCTCGTTTTCCCATGGTTTTACATGGCATCTTTGAACAAACCAAACATTTATTTTACTGATCTTAACTCAGATGTTGGCATACTCAGAAACAATACAATGAAAATATTACAAATACGGCCTAGTTAGAAGAGAATATCTGCTACAATTAAGAATTTATAATTTATCTGTTCAAATCTTGTCTCCAACAAGCTTTCATGTGAACATACATTTCTAGAATTTTTCGTAACTAGTTTTATTTGAACTCCAGTGAGATCAATATAATTTAGCAGATGTGAGACACATTGTTTAATAGATTAAGTCAAAATATAGACACTATTCATTACACGAACAGCTAGTTTGTTCTGAATGACACTCCAAAATTGTAAATGCTGGTTCAAAGTTATGTCATCATAGGTGCACAAATGCAAGACACATTATTAGTGATAATTTCTACCACATAAAAGGAAAACTGTGTCCCCAATTGATCAATGCCAGCAAAAAAAAGGAATATCCCAACAATTATAATCTGTAATAAAGATGAAATATAACAAGGACTAATCAAGGCAGCCACTAAAAACCTTCTTTCAGTAATGCTCATAGAGGCTCATAGGAAAACAACCCATCTCACATTGTAAACAAAACTGAAATCAAGAAGAATGGCTTTCTAGTGAAGTCTTAAAGAATTCAAGGTAAATATTATTCAGAATAGAATTTAATGGGCAGGAATCAATGTCTTAAACTGCCTAAATGCCCTGGTATATCCATTACCTCTGCCAGTTTGGGGCAGAAAAAGCACAGGACTTGTGGAAGGCAAGGTAAGGTATTTCACAGAACCAACATGCAGTAAGGTGTCAAGATTTCTTTCTTTGTCATTGGCAAGTTTTATCAACAGCTTTGGAAGCCATAAACAAGACAACAGAAACATTCTAAAAACATAATGTTTTTAGAAATTAAGAATTTTAGCTAGGGCCCAAACACCCCTGGCTGCACAAGAGCTACAGTTTTGTTTCTCAGTCTTTAAGTATTTCACCACAGTGCTTCACAATCATACCAAAACCCTCATTAGGAGAACGGCTGTGTGGTGTACCTTACAAATCCCTGACACCCTGTCAACCTCATCAACACCAAGTCTGCCACTGTTGTCACACTGCACACTTGTACAAGTGTCCACAAATGCAATGCAAGAACACAAAGGAAAGCCTAGTCACTCAGGCTCCTGCATGATTCCTGTCCATTTGCTTGGAAACATCACTTCAGCAGGTAAAAAAACCCCACAACGAAACAAAACATAACAGAACTAACAAACATAAAATACCCAGACAGCTTTGCTTGTGTTAGTATTGGAGAACTAAAATTAACACCATGCATTGATTACTCGGGGGTTAGCACAGGAAAAGACACATTTAGAAACTCAAAGTTTTGAAAAGAAAACTAGAAAGGGATCAAAACACAGTATTGAAAACAGTTAAGGAATTACATGACTAAAAAATTAAGGAATTTATTTACACATTGCATTATAATTAGTTGAGCCTTCCCAAAATTATGTTGGCAGCAAAGACGCACATGCAGTTATCAACAGATGTTGAATGCTCAAAGCTACATGTACCATTTCTGAGGTTTCCTGAAATGCAGGTTGAAATACAGCTTGCTCTGAAGGTCTGTCAGGCTCAGAGGGACGGACGTTAGAATCTCTTGGTTCGACTTCATGTACAGGTTGCTAAAATACAGCCACTGAGGTTTTATTATATTTTCTCATCATTTCCTTTTCATGAGAATTCGTACAATAGAATACAATCACTTTCAGTCTTGGGGGAGGGTAAAGCAATGGATGGGAGGAAAGCAAGGAAGCACATAATCACCAAGGAGAAAATTCATGTCACCCAGCTTTAGCTATCAAAAATGGCATTGAATCAAAGCTCCTACTACAATCAATCTAGAATTGATTGCACCTCCAGAGGGCAACTCATCTCATCCTAAAATAGGTTCAAAGTGGCTGTCATTTTTCAGTGACTACACATACAGCCTGGCAAGCAAGCTTACCATTCATGATTCCTACCATTCATGAGGCCAAACTTCAAGAAAAATCTCATTTCAGGATTATAGGTTGCTCTCACATTAGCTTTTTATATGTATGAAATAAGAACAGAACAAAGTATTTCAAAACAGAGGTAAAATAGATTGCCCAAAAAATATCGTCCCAAATATTTGCTTTTGACAAATAGCAAAACATAAATGAGCAGAAGACAGATCCCATTCTAAATTCTTTTCCCTCAAAACAATTCCACAAGTATATTGAAGCTGGGCAACAAAAAGTGGAACAATGGTATTCTTAAGTAAGAAGGGAATCAAGCTATTACTTTCCAATTAATATGGTCTTCTGATAAGCCAATCCTAGTAATCAAAATACTAATAGAAAATAAAATTTTAATGAAACTACTTTAGGTAAGCATGATTTTTTTACCCCAAACAGACATCTTGATAATGTGTCCCTATTTAGTTTGAGCCCTTCCAATGAAGACAGATGCATAAGGCCCACAAGAAAATAGTTCCTTTGCAAATAAATTATTCTTAAGTTATGGAATTGGAAGGTTTGCAATTTTCCTTCAGCTCCTTCACACTCAGAGGGGAAAGGGAAGAAGGGAAGGAAGAGGGTGAATGGGAAAGGAAAATTACAGTTTTACTTTATAGACTAACTGTAGACTAAAGAAATTAAGGAAAGGACATCTTGAAAATTGTCTTCATCATTCTAGAATGTAGTTCACAAATTACAATGCAGATGACATTAGAACACTAATTTTATTTTCTCACAATTGTATCATGGGGTAATACAGTTTATCACACAATACGTAATGACTTACACCTGCAGAGGTATTGTGCTATTATGTCCAACTTAATTCCTGCATAAAATAAGGAGACTCAGTGCAACAGAAACACACAAATACAAGAAAAGGTACAAAAGAAACAGAAAGACTCTAATCTTCATTAGCAGATTTTTTTCACGGCTCTCCTTGTTGCTCAAGTCACAGAAAATTAAGAAACAGTTTTCTGGGTCAGCACTTGTGGGAAAAAACTTTCTACAGAGGAATGATAGAGAGGATTCTAATTTTAAATATATGAATTCACAAAAGTATTAATATTCAAAATATTACTTTGGTAGCAGATTTTTTTTATATTACATTTGATTAAGTACATAACAATTTTGAATAAATAATCTCTTCCTAAAATGGAAAGCAAACTCTTTCAACTTCCAGACATATCATACATGCATAACTAAAGATTAAAGAAAATAAATAGGCTTTAGATTATTTTTAATGCTAGTGAGAAAATTCAATAGCTACAGCTAAATTGAAGATATGATCTTCCAAATCAGAAGCATAATGAAAGAATCTCCTTTTAGTATATAATTTGACTTTGTTTCTGCATATAATAATAAACAAAACACTCACAGCTTTGAAAGCGAGTTCCTCAGATGAGCACACTGTGGGATTTACTTCACTTGTCTGCTCTGGGATCTCAGGCTTTTGTATGGAACTGGCCACATAAGGACTGACCTTCTTCAGGGTAACTTCAACTCCATTGAATGCATGCTAATGAAAATAAGACCATCTCACCACTAAAATACAAATTTTCAGAACAGCAATAACTTATTTACAACAGTTGTGCTTCCTTAGAGTGTTCTCATCATTAAAGGAATAACTTAATAAATGCAAAAAAAAGTATATGATCCTAATCATATTAATCTAAATTAAGATTTAGAGCATGCTGCAGTTTAGGTTTTTGCTTTTTTGCACTCATGAGCATACTAGCATCCCAGTCTCATGAGGTAAATCTAACAGGTCTTTCCACCTTCATTTATCATAGCTGAAATATTTCCTTAATATGCAGTGCCTTAAAAATTAAAGCATGTTAAAGTATAAGATCAAAAACTACCCACTCCTTCCTCTGCTTTCCAATTTGTCATGAGGTTAAAAGCCAAATTATTCTCTGGGGCTTTGATGGTAAATATTCAAATGATCTTAAGGGGATTATGCAATTAGTTCAATTAAGTTAATAATTTAATATTACAAAACATTAAGAAAATATTTATATATGCATAAATGAGATCTAATTTGTCATGTCTGGATACAAAATTAAAACGTTCTTCTACACATTTCTTTATACTACTGGTTTCTAAGAAATCACCTATTTATAACAGATTTTTTTATTCTATTCATGGAAAGCACATTTCATTTGAAGAAAAAAAGCATAAAGAGATCAGTAAATGTTTGATGACATAGGAGTACTGCACATAACAGCTTAAATACAATTAACACAGCTTTTGCAAACCTGATTTGTTGTCACCTCATAAAATAAGTTATAATGTAGTTCTGAAAAGGCAAATTTTAGTACAGTTCAAGAGCTAGTTATATGGTCTATATCAATTTAATTAAAAGAAAAACAAGAGTCTGTTTCGTGGGCCAGATTATCCCTTCTCTGGCTAATTTGTATCATATTTTGTATGCACATACATTACCATAAAAACTTTATCAATTAAGAAGATGGCTGCAGGATATCTTGGGAAAGCAGATAGTACTAGAAATCCTTCCTAAACAGCTACTTTGGACACTTCACTACCAATCAACAGATACTAAGTTTTCCCACACATATTGGAATTGCATGGCCAGGTTTTGGTTAAAGGGTGATTCCAGGACTAGCTTCTGTGAGAAGCTGCTGGAAGCTTCCCCCAAACCCAATGGAGCCAATGCCAGCTGGCTCCAAAATGGACCTGTCACTGGCCAAGGCCAAGCCCATCAGTGATGGTGGTGGCACATCTGGGATGAGAGATTTAAGAAGGAGCAAAATCCTTCTTCTTAAAAGGAGGAGGAAGGAGTTTCCTTGCAACTGGACAACTGCACACAGAGGAGTGAGAATATGTGTGAGCAACAACCCTGCATGCACCAGGGTCACTGAAGAATGAAGGGGAGGAGGTGCTCCTGGTGCCAGAGCAGAGATAACCCTGCATCCCATGGTGCATCAGGATGTCCTTCTGTAGCCCATGGAGGTCCATGGTGGAGCACAGATCCACCTATACCCCATGATGGACCCCACACCACAGCAGGTGGATGTGTGAAGGAGGCTGTGACCCCATGGAAATCCCATGATGGAGCAGGGTCCTGACAGGACCACTGGATCTATGAAGACAGGTGCCTGCAGTGGAGCAAGTTTGCTGGCAGGACTTGTGACTCCATGGGGGACCCACACTGGGACAGGCAGTGGCTAAGGGACTGCAACCCACAGCTCATGGGAAGGACTCATGTTGGGAAAGTCCATGGAGGACTGTCTCCCGTGGGAGGGACTCCACACCTGGAGCAGGGAAAGAGTGTGAGGAATTCAACCCCTGAAGAGGAAGTAGCAGCAGAGACAATACGTAATGAACTGACCACAGCCCTCATTCCCCATTCCTATGGGCCACTGGTGGGGGGAGTCAGAGAAAACAGGGGGTAAAGTTGAAGCCAGGAAGATGTGAGGGATGTGGGTAGGTGTTCAAATTTGGGGTTATTTCTCATTACTCTATTCTGATTTGATTTGTAATAAATTTGATTAATTTCCTGAAGTTCAACCTGTTTCACCTTTGATGGTACCTGGTGAGTGATCCCTCCCCTGTCCTTAACCAGACCCATGAGCCTTTCCTTACATTTCCTCTCCCTTGTCCATCTTAGGTGGAGAGCAATAGAGTGGCTCTGGTGAGCACTTGAAATCCAGCCAGAGTCAGCCCACCACATCATATAATTTCTTCCTCTACCAATTTTCAGAAATTTTGGTTTTGATTCCAACGTATTCCCACTAACTCCTTATCAGTTTACCTTGCATTCCTCAGATTCTGATTCTTCCATCTTTTGAAGATTTTCCAACAAAGGCAATATACTGGCACTGTATATATTCCACCAGAGGGCAAGAAATGACAGTTGATGAGAAGACCCAGAGTTGATGCCATCCTGCATAACTCTCTTTGTTTGAAGGTTGTATTTGTAGTTCCAGGGCTTTGTTGTTCCCAAGAAGTGAACAACTTTGGCATCTCTACCAAAACTGTAGAGAGCAAACACACAGGTTTATACACAATTTTTTTTTCTTTTTTACCTTATATAAACTTCTAGAAGAAACATGCTTACTCATAAGTGAGGTAACTTAACATTTTGCAACAGCAACACATTTGAGATGATATATATTAATATTTTGTTTCTATCTTCTGGTTTAATTCAACTTGTTCAACATAGAGAAAACAAAAAGTTACATTGTCATTTGCTTCCAGCTGCTAATTCTAGTAGAAAAGTTCATGAAGGAAACTGGCAGTCTCATGCAGTACTATTTCCAGTACTCCTTCATGCTGTATTCACAAGAAAATACATATTGCTTCAAACATTTAATCACCAAAATTGGGTATTACTGATCTCGTATTAAAAATTACTAATAAATACAATGGCCTAAGTTCATCTTCTAGTAGGAGTGTATTGTGCAACTGGAACAGAAATTCATGACACCCTAAATCTAACTTGTCTTTTATCAGATAAGATTCTCAACTGCATTGTCTGGAATCATATAATTAGTAGCACAAATTTCATTTCATAGAAGGACCTAAGGAATGGCTCAAAAAGTTTAAGCAATGCCAATTGTTTCTCTAAGAAATTACTAGAGAACAAAGGAACAAGCTTAAAAGTAAACTTGTCAGAACCTAATGCCAAAGTAATTACATTTTGTCAAAAATCAAAGAAGCTTCTTTGAAAGAACATAAAAGACAGTGTAGCCAACTCTGGGACTCTCTCTGTGTCCAGACATTCACATTAAATTTAAGTTTCTATTGCATGGTTTCAACATAAGATCATTTGTGATACTGTAATTTATAATTAACAGAATATGCCATTATTAGTCTCTCTTACAAAGGATGTTCTTTAACAAACTACAAAGGTTTACAGAAGTGTTATTACTTACTGATTGAAAGCAGGAACATAGGTGTATACAGAGCTGCTGCTCAAGTTATAGAGGAAAGGCAAGTGTTTGCCAATGTCTCCTGTTGCCCAGTTGCTGAAGAAGCTGTTCAACAGGCCTTGATCACCTCCTAAAGAATGCATAAAACAGTATTACCATAACATGTGTACACTTAAATTTGTATCAAAATTTGGATGGGAGTGAGACTGGGGACTGAGATCGGTGTGTCCATGGGACTCCAACTTGGACTTAAAAACATGGCCATGTGAGCCTGTACAAGTGAATAATACCTGATTCACTCCAATGCAAGCTCAGTCCTAATGTAACATAAGAAGAAAGGAGTAGTGTTTGGTCTCCCTCAGAGCAGAAGACTGAAGATCAGATCTATTTCTCTCTCCTAAGACACACAGCAAAATTAAAACTAACCGAGCAAGGCTCGGACACAATGTCCCTTCACTGCCCTTTTCTGGGAAACACAGTCCAGAGTAAGTCAGCAGGTCTTAAATATAGTCTAAGAGGCAAAGTTCTGCATCTTGAATTCCTACATAAAGCCCAGAGAACTCCTGCCCTCCTCTATTCTGTCTGATAGCATGGAAACTGTCTCGCACTTCATTCCTTCCACCTTGCCCCTCACCATCAAAGCTGCCATGCTCAGCAGCAAACTGGAGCAGCAGGTTGTAAGTCTTCAGGGAAGGCTGGAACACAAACACACCACTATTGAAGCAGTCAGGCCAGCCAGAATCAGGAGCTGCAGAAAACTCTTCTCGATCAAACAACTCATCAACATTGCAAAGTACCTTATGGAGAGTAGGAAAAGAGAAAAAAAATGTTAGACTAAATGTGTGTTTAGAGCAAGAATTGTCAAATTAGTACCAATGGAGTCAATTGATAGTTTGGCCTAGTACATGGCTTGCAGAGTGTAAAAGCAGTGCCATTGTAAAAGGCAGAGGTCAGAACCTCTATTTTTGATCTAATAAGGCAACAATAATTGTGATTCTCCATTATTTCTCTGATAAAATGCAAAGCCTGTGAAGTTATTTCATGAATAAAAAAGGTTCCTTTAAATATTATACCATGAAAACACACAATTTCCTTCTTTCTTAATTCATAGCCAATTATTTTTGATAACTACAACAGAACTGAATGAAAATTGGGAAAATACATCATTTTAGTAAGCAACAGGCTGACTAAAGGGTAGTAGCAAAACTGTCACTTGCTGCCAGTTTGTTGATGTAACTTAAGATCAGAGATTTGCTTTTCTATTTTCTTTTAAGCTTCACAAGGAAGTGGGAAAATCAATCAGGTTAAGGCAGACATAAAGTTTGTGGAAAGACAGCTGTGCAGTCAGTGAAAGTCAGGACCTCCACCTTTCACAGCCACTGTGAAAAACAGAAGAAAATTTTTTACAAGTAAAATTACTCAATTGAATTTTTAAAAAGACAAAAATTTGCCTTCCTCCTTTAACATTAATGTAAAGCAAGAAACCGTAAGCCTTCCTCCTCAAGAAGAATAACTTCATTTGGTTTCTAATTCAAATACAATCCTATTAAATTAAAATGCATCCCAGTCTTACAGGGTGAGCCATAAAAGCACAAGGGAAGGCTGACATGATTGTCCTCACCAAAATTATCTATATACTTCTAAAAACTTAAAAAAAAATAAATTAATGTCTGGAATTTCTTTTTTCCCTATTTTAAAAACATATTGCCTTCCTGACAGAATAATTCCAAAGAAAAGTACATAAAACAGATCTATTTTAAACTTCTGTCAGAAGACTCAGTGCATAGAGTGTGTGATCTCTTTTGAGGACACTCCTGAGGCTACTCTCCAAACTTAATTTATTTTTATACAGCCAGCACAACTGTGAGAATTGCTAAAACGTGCCAGGATGGAGCTCCTGTGACCCTGTGACCGCCAGCAAATCTGGTCACTTCACAGGCCTGACGGCTGCCTGGCAAGGAAGCATCCCACAATCAGAGACGGACATAAATGTTTCCATGGCTCCCTCTCCACTCACCAAAGTGTCTGCATCCATGAAGACACATTTGCTGTAATGAGTAAGTGTCCAACAATGAAGCTTAGTGAAGGTTACACCCAGTTCTGGCCTCTGCATCAGAGCCAAGTGGACTGAGTCAGCGCTGTCAAGCACATCCACCTCAATCACTTCATCAAATACGCTGCTGAGGACTGACCTACCAGAGAGAGCAGTGGAGAGAAAGAGGGGGATTTAGACAAGTTCATCAGAGTTCACTTCAGGCATGAGAACTGACACACAGCATGACATTAATTATGACAATAACCAAAGCTAAATTGATTGCTTGGAGTAAGAAGTCAGAAGCGAAGAGTCTTTGGAAACCGTCTACTGAAGAGGCAGCTATCAGGCCATAAAACATTGTCTTCTTCACTATGGGGACCAGCACATCTCAAAAGTGAGAGCTGCTGTTTGAAGGAAAAAACAATCCTTGGTCTAGTCACTTCTCTCAGAAACAAACAACAGAAATTAAAGCAGCTTTCATCCTACACAATTGATTCCAAAGAACAGCACCATACTGTGTTCCCTCTGCATTTTACAGGCTGAGAAATGCACTGCCAGCACACTCATTTGTACCTACTGTGCCCAAGTAAACATTGCTTCAAAACTGCACCTTTTATAAGGTACATATATAGTTCCTCACTACTATGTAGCATCTGAAATGAGACTTTTAGCTAAACACTTTTTTCCTATGCATTCCTGTTTTCTATACAGGAATTCTATAGATAATGCCAAAGTAGGTAATTTTCCTTCAAGAAGCAAGAAGAAAAAGTCTTTAAAACACAGCTTATTCACTTACATGACACTATTATTATCAAGTCCTCAATGCCCACAAACACAGGAAAAGAAAATCTGTGCTGTCTGAAGGCTAGATTTCAGGGTCATTAGCTTTTGCCTGATTGATCTTCAAGGAACAGGAACTAACTGGCAAAGAACTAAATGAAGTACAGATTATTAGATGTTTAATTCAGTAAGCAGCATTTTCTTTTTAATGTCATCCTTGATTTAAAAATACATATTAGAAATGTTTTTCTTCCCACTGAACGGGCATGAAAAGAATTACATATTTAACATTGACCCATGCATCAAATGGATACATTATTCCCTCAGGAAGGTTACAGTATTTTGACAATGTCCATACTTCAAAAGTCTAAAACAGATTTTTGTGCATCCAGTCATAGCTAAAATGTGAAAATGTATTTCTTGAGACAGATGCATTGCAAATACATTCACACAGCATACAGAAAACAGGAGCTTGCACACTTCCTAAGACATAGCAGAACTAAGAGTTTAAGCTGCTCTGGCATGGCATGCCTTGCAACAAGTCCTTCAAATAATAGGGCTTGAGTTCAGACTTAAGATTTCTGTAAATGCTCTTCTGCAGTGCCTGTAGAATCACAACACAAATTGCAAAGTGATTTTACAGAAAAAGCAAAACGAAACTAACTTCTTATCAAAAGAGCTGCGCACTAATATTTTAAGAAAATTAATCATGTGAATCTGAGCCCTTAGGTTTATAGAGAGTTCTGATGCCACAGGTAGTTATGTATCTCACTCTAAACCAGAAAAAATCGGAGGAAAAACAACAGTAGTGTAAGACACTAAAACCTTAGTTCCAAATTTTCAGCTTCTCAATTATAAGACAAATTCCAGCCACAAACTCTACTTCTGCAAGTGAATTCTTAGTATGATTAGGAACCTATAATGGATGTTATTCGAGACTTCTCTGAGAAATCACTAGCCAAGAGGGAAGTTCTAGGCATAATGCTGTGAAATCCACAGAAATCTACTAAAATCTTTCATGCTGTTGCTTATTCTTCCACTATTTAAATCTCCAAATGCACATTAATACTTACCTCATCCCACTGGAAACCTCTGGAGTAATTAGAACTGCCAATTTTCTGGATGTCTTATGATTCCTCAATGACTGTCCAAGAACAAGAGCACCTTGACAGTACACATCATCAGTAGCAAGGGTCACAAAGGCTTGATCTGTTACTGAAAAAGATATTCAGAAGAGTCACTTTACAACTTTACTGTAAGCCCTTTTAGCTTGCTCCCTCCTCTTCCAGATAAACAACAATCTGTGGATTATAACAACCACATTGTGATTATAACAACCATTCCTGCAATGAGACTGCCCCCAAAAGTCACAATTGAATATAAAACCCAGTAAATATGAGTGCAGAATGTATGTTTCTGATTTTTATTATTTTTGTTTGCCTGATTTACACAATAGCAGGTATAAAACTTTTGCACTAGTCTTAAACAAATAATTCCCTAGGTCTTAGTGCCAAAACACAATGCCAATCAAAAAAAAGCTGATGTGTACATATTTAGATTTTATATTTAACAAACATAGTATAATACAACCAATAAGGAAAGTGCTCTTGTTTATAGTGCTGAAAGCTAAGGAAAAGAGCAAGATGTTGAGTACTAGCCAGAAATGTTCTTTCCATAACGCCACTGAATCAACCCAACATTATTTTTGCTCTGCCTTCTTTGTACTGGAGTACCTGGTGCTGGCTGAACAAGTGCAGAGAAATTCCTATCAAGATCAGTGCACCACCCAGAAGCTGAGAATCCCTACCTCAAGTAACTCCAGGGAATTTAGGAGTGTTCCTCATTGTCAGGAAACACATGAGCAATCAAGTTACAATAAAAAAGAACGCAACCTACACTCCAGCATAACAGGAGAAAATGTGTTTTTAAGAGACACCACTCCTGTGGCAGGATCATAAGGGGTTGCTTCTTCAGCTCTGCCCTGTGACATAACCACCAGTGTCAGAGCTCTTCTGGTGAGAGCCTATAACCTAGCAAGGCGAACAGCCTCCTTGGAGCAGAAGGATGATACACTCTAGGCTGCAAAATTAACCAGAACAAGATGAGCAGGTCACACAGGTGATTGGAATTCCTCCGAGCTCCGAAGCACCGAAACTTCAATAAACATTTGTGTTGAAATACTTGTTTAGAACCACCATCATCTTAAGGGACAGGCAATTGCATTAAATAAATTAAAACAACCAAACAATACCAACATAAACAACCTGTCATACAGTTTCCAGGGTCTGTGAGAAACACTAGGAAAGAATCTAACAGAACTAGTTGCAGAGAACTCAACAAATGATCTCATGGCTGCCTCAGCCAGAGGCTGCCAAAATGAGTGAGTTCTAGCCCCTAACCATCATAGAGGTATGCAGTAAAGTATGGTTGATGCCTTCAATAAGCTAACAGATACTAAGCATTTTTATTTTTCACATCCTCCCAATCCAGAGCAAAACACAGGCCCACTGGTGTGCTGCTTTTTCCCCCCACTGTTTGTCCTCTTTCACTCATCTCCAGCCAGCCAGCTTCATCTCAAGCACACATACTTTACATTTGCTGACATTGACACACATCCCTGCACCTCAGGAGAATCCCAGTAAGTGCCAGACTTGGTCAAAAAAACTCAAATCATCCATCCAAACTTTAAATAGTTTGCATAGCCCACAGCTGAGCAAACTCCAGTAACATTTCTAATTACAATTTCCAGACAAAGATTATGAAGAATTGAACTTTCAAATGTCCCATTATAATAACAGCTTGAGCAAGTTACATGTGTTCCAGAAATCAGTGAATAACGAGTTGCTTTAAAACAACAGATATGAAGTAAACTGCTCCTACTGCAATTTCCCAGAGGGTTAAAGGAGGAAATATAAGCATCCCTAAAAACCAATGTAAACCAGAAAACCGCTGAACACTACTTCAGCGAGAAAGTTACTCTGAAAAGATGCAAAAGTTCAGGAAAGCAAAGCAGTTTTGTGTTAGGCAACAAGCATCTTCAGCCAAAGAAAGGTAATAAAACAACTACTGAGAGGAATGTGGGAGTTAGGATAATATAAAAAAAACCTAAAAAACCAAATTATGAAATGAGTGGGAATTCCAATCTTAAAATACTGTTTTAAATAACAACCACAAAACTGAACACAGTCTTCACATGGCTTTTGCAAATTCTTTTGGCTACAGAAGCCGAATCTTTATTTAAGTAATACATAGAAAAATACACAAACTACTTATTAAATGGTTCAGCAAACTGGTATGGAAAATTACCACATCCTCCAAATGCTGTTTTGGTCATAACCACAAGGAAGCAAACTGCCAAACAACTGCTGCTTCTAAGAAACTCTTGCTGATCCCTCACAAAGAACAGAAACTAAGTGTCTGTTTTGAGAATCAGATGTTCAGGGATACATGTTATGGCCTTTTTAATACAGTAAACCAACACAGAGATAATTTAATAGATAATCAAACTATTGAATGAAAATATTTAACATTAAATTTTTTCTGATGCTAAGAGAGATGCAAATCCTAATGATTTTAAAATCATACAGGGGCATCACTAATTCATTAAGGATCCATTGGACATTTAAAATATTTTATCATTACCTTTCCTTTCATCTCATCCTTGCTTTCAAAAAAGAAGTATTATTTGACTTGCCTTGATTAGAAAATTCTTTGGAATATAGCCTATTAAGTAAACATTTTATTTTTATAACTGAAAGTAAGGATCACGTTTTCATATACATTTTTGGAAGTAAATGGTTTACCTAAAAGTTTCCATTTACCTGAAATCAAAGAAAACACATAAATCTACTGAACACAAGAGTTTTACTCACTGACTTTAAAAGAACAAATCTTGTTTAATTTTGAAAGCTAGAGGTGTAGATATTTAAATTCATTGCAAGTATTGTTTGATTTTTGTTTTGGTTTTTTGGGTTTTTTTTTTTTTGTTTGTTTGGTTTTTGTTGGTTTATTGTTTGTTTGTTTGGGGGTTTTTTGTTTTGTTTTTTTTGAAGTGTCAAGGAGACCATTAAGCATAACTTTAATTCTTTGTCTGAATAACAGTAAGATTTTTTCATGGACAACACCTACTGTTAAGGGTATTAAGTTTTCAAGCAAATTGTTTTCAAGTTGTGTATCTTTATGGCTAATACAATACCACTGGTTATAAGTAAACTACAACAAAAGAATGTGTATTTTTAGAATCCCATTAAAACCCTGTCATATTAATTTATAAATCTGCTAATTTCTCTTGTCTGAATTACCACAAAGCACGTGATGATGCAATTAAGAAATCATTATCATCAGTAGTGGCTCCTCAGTTTTATTACCTAATAATACTTTCTTAGAACAAAACAAGGATCTTTAAGGAATTAACTTGCTGAGTTATTCTAGAACCTGCTCTGCAGCTACTCAGAAGAGACAGCAAAAGTAATGTGAACCACTACAGTCAGGGTGATCTTATGTGGAACTTGTAACAGCTTTTTGAGCCAAGATCACCAACTTTTTATGCTACTTACTCATAGAAGTAGTACCTCTGACACTGCCAGAGGCAAAATTCTTTGACAGGTGTGGAAATTAATTCTAGGGCACGTAAAAGCTTTATTTAGAATATGATCAGAGCAAGCAGACAGGGTGGTGCTCACTTTCATGTTCAAAGAGAAAAAGAGGATTAAAAAACACCAGGTACCCAGTTTGAGACACAGGAGTGACTGATAATAGCAAACTCTGAGTTACACAAGTGCAATTTCCAACTTCAAGACAAGTTTAAGTAGGGTAGGGAGGTTTTTTTCCCCCCATAATCCATTAGTACAACTGCTTTCCTAAATTCCTCCCTGGTACCATCTGTTGCTCTCTTGTCACCTCCCCCCTTCTACTCCAGAGACAATCTGCAGGATGAGCAGGCTGCAGCCACGACCTGTCCCCAATGAGCCACAGCACCTCTCTGAAATCCCAGGTGACAACAACACAGCTCCAAATCACAGCACGCTTCCTGACACCAGTTCTGTTACTCCCTCTCCCGCACAAGGATTCTGTGGATCTTCCCCAGAAGCACCCTGTGAGGGCGTGTTGGACTGCTAAAAGGAGAACACAAGCTGTAGGCTTCTCACTTCTCTGGTCTAGCACAACCATATCCTGGAACAGAAATCTCTGCTCTTCCTGAAACCCACAACCTTATCAGCAATCAAGAAATATTTTGTTATAAGTAGATAAAATTAACAGTATGCCAGACAATAGAGTCAGAGTCCTATAAAAATTATTATGCAAGTTTCCAACAAAGAGGCAGTTCTTGCCCTAGTAAGCAAATGAGAGCTGGCAGTTTTAATTATCATGCTTTCTTAGATCCAATAGTAGAAACATGGATGTTACTAATGAAGATAAACAAGAAACATTTACAAGAAACAAGAAACCTTTTTATAACTGAATTTAAATTGACATTCAATGGCATAGAATATTTCTCTTAGCCTAATGAAGTTCTGCCTCATCCAAAACCAGATTCTCTCTTTTATTGAAACAGTACTGAATTTTAGTAGGCAGGATGACTGCTCTTATGTTGGAAAACCACTTGATTCCAGTTCTTTGTAGCTTTTATTATGTGTCTTTCAGTTAAAAACTGTGGCATTCTGCTTCAAGACTACACTGTCGTTATTCAATGGATGGTAAATGATCCTCATGAAAACTCAAATGCAACAATATCATAAGATGCAAACAAGCATAACACATAACACCCAAAACTAGTCCCAAAACAGTAATACACCAGTTTGAAAATTAGCAATAATTGGTAACAGTTATTAGAAATAATTGCTTAAGCAATCCAGAGGCAGGAAACTTTATAGTACATATGAAGTTAGGTGTTTCCAGTCTTTCCACACCTTCCTTTCAAACAAAAGAAAAAAAATCAATTAAAAAAAAAAAAACTGGAACAGGAAAAAAAAAAAACAAAAACCACTCAACCAAATGAAACCACAAAGCTCTAATCCTTTCATTCACAGATTCACTTTCATGCATCTTTCCAGTGCTGGAGTGCCACATACATGAATTCAAACTTGGCATCATGCAAGTCCAGATGAGTGACACCCTTCAAATGGCTCAATAAACCAAGATTTGTGGGAGCTGCTGCTCTCAAAAACGAGAAAATGGAAAAAAGTTGAGTATGTTCAAGAACCAGAAGAGCACCTGCACCTATCCCGTGTGATTACCCTAAAACCAGTACCTCCTGGCTTTAAGGATAACTAAGACCAATACCACTGCTGTGTAGAAGGGGCATGAGAAAGCTTTCTCTGAATCTGCCTCAGACTGAGACAGCCAGCCCAGCCTGTCGCCCTGGGGATCCACCAGGAAAGCAGGCACAGACCTAAGCAGGCCAAGCTGTACATACCAGCGCAATACATAAATGAGTTCGCCTATTTCACCCCGTCACCCAGACAGTTAAAACCCTCCTCTGGAGCTGCTCATTACAGCACGGCACTCCGCTGATGAGAAAGCAGCAGAGACCCTCTCCCGCACCGGGATGTGAGAAGGGCAAAAGCCCCGGGGGCTCCGGGCAGCGCTGCCGATCGTTCCCGAGAGGCGCTCACGGCAAGCCGGGCGGGTGCTGCGGGACGGGGGTACTCACCCGACATGCTGGGTTGGGCTGGGCTGGGCTCGGTCCGCGGCGCCCACCGCTCCTGCCGCCTCACCTGCGGCCGGGGGGGCCGCTAAACCGCACAATGGGATTAGCCTCCTTCCTGCTGGAGGCAGCGGCAGGTGAATCACATTCGCAGGGACTCCTGCGCAGCAGCAGAGGAAAGGCATTAGCGGCGGGGACCATGGCGGGGGGGCTGGCACGACCCACCCCGCCCCCGCTGCGGGCGCTGCTTTGCTGCGTGAGGGGCGCGCTCCGCTCCCGGGGAGGCACCGCAGACCGACACCGGCACAGCCCAGAGCTCGGCCCGGCCCCGCAGGCCGACACTAGCACAGCCCAGAGCCCGGCCCGGCACCACAGTCCGGAGCCCGGCCCGACAAGGGCGCGGCCCGGAGCCCCTCAGCTGCCCCGCTCCGGGCACGGCTCCTCCAGCGGGCGCGGCGTTCCCGCTCCGTGGCCGCCTCGGGCTGCGCCCGCTCCGGGATGGGAGAGACCCTCGCTCCCTTCCTCCGGTTCCCTCCCGTCCCGTCCCGCACCCTGCCCGATGCTCTGGGTGCCCTCCGGGTCTCAGGAACCGCCGCAAAGCCTCCCCATCACGCACACGCCTGTGTAGAAACCGAGAGGAAGGGACCCAGGTTGGGAGAGTCCGCCGCGCAGTGCCCAGAGGAAAACACCAACCTCTGTGATGGTGAAGGTGGCAGAGCATGGAAAAAGGTCTCAGAGCATGAGTAGGGTGATTCCAGCGTGGCCTGTGGTCACACATACACGGGATTCACCGTGAATGAAGGGGGTTTACCCCTAGCTCGCTGAGGCCACCCTATCCCCTACAGATACTCACGGTCCGATAACTTGTCTCCCAGAGAAGCAAGGGGATGTTTTCAGTGTCAGGAAGCTCATGCTATTCAGAGGGCTGTAATTCAGCCATACAATGTCTCTGCAAGGTAATTTTAGGCTGATGTGGTTCAGCCAAGGCATTTTTGTTTCAAAATGTGCTGTGAACATCAATATCTATGTAGCAGAGGTAAACAACTTTCAGGTAGTGTGCCACTGAAAAAACTGCCTAGTGGTACCACTCAACTATTTAAAACTTTATTTCCAACAATTTGCAAGAGATCTCTGTTGCCACTCCAAGCTGCAGCATTTGTTCTCTCACACCCTGGAAGAATCCTAAAGGTTCACCACAGAAGAGGGTGTCATTGCTCTGTAGTAATGGTGAAGTGTTTGAAGGAAGGAAGGATGGACATAAACACATAGGAAATTGAGTTTTATTTATCCCACAGAAACAAAATTCTCAGGGATCTGTGTTCACCATTGACTTACGTAGAGAAATCAACTAGACAACATCAGTACCATGACTACTGTTGTAGATAATTTTACTGGCAGATTTCTTTCACTTGGGGGACTTGAAGACTAAGGAAAGTTTCTCCTTGGTAGTAAAAGTGATGTCTATATTTAAATGACAATCTCTTTTACTTGTATGCCAGCAACTTTTTTTACAGTATAGAATAAATTTTAAGTATCAGAGCCAGTAACACAAGCTAGAGTTCAATGTTCTAACAGCCAGTTAACCAACCTTCCTTCCTTCCTTCCTTCCTTCCTTCCTTCCTTCCTTCCTTCCTTCCTTCCTTCCTTCCTTCCTTCCTTCCTTCCTTCCTTCCTTCCTTCCTTCCTTCCTTCCTTCCTTCCTTCCTTCCTTCCTTCCTTCCTTCCTTCCTTCCTTCCTCCCTCCCTCCCTCCCTCCCTCCCTCCCTCCCTTCCTTCCTCCCTCCCTTCTTTCCTTCCTAAATTTAAATACACTAGAGCTTCCCTATAGAACCCCTCAATTACCTGAAACGATAATACTAGAAATTGTTAATACAATAATTATAAGTTTGTTTTTACCATCATCATCGTTCTAGTTAAAAGGGAAATTGACACCTAAAAGTGCATCTGCACACTGGTATATTGATGTATTGGTATATGTTGACAAATTAGACCAAAGAGCTTCAGAGGGTCAAACACTTGGGTAGTCAGGGTTTATCCATTCAGATTCATAGGTTTTGCTCACATTCTCCATAATAAATCTGATTTTGGGCTATAAATACCAACACAAGTAATAAATTATTTTGAAAATATTATGAATAATTTAAAATAAATTGTCATAGTATAGCTAAATCAAAAATATTGCACATAGATCCTTCTCTAGACACTTACTAAAATAAAAAAAGAGAGAGAAAAATAATAGATGGTTAAGCTGTTTTGATTATTTTGTTGGGGTTTTTTTCCTGTATTTGTTTGAAGCATTTCCTTCTTTTCCCTAGTGGGCCATATTTGAACTTTTATACAGAAGGTATCAACCCTCATATGTCCCAGAAAGCAGCAAACAAACAAAACCTGGGTCATCTTAGATAAAACACAGTAGGTGTTTATTGAAAATTTAAAATTTTGAAGAGAAAGAAGCAAAATATATATTTTCATGGTTGAACAAACAACTGAAGTTGTAACACCAAAACACTTGTCATTTCATTAATCAAATCTTTATGTCTGTCTGACAAAATATACATCAATCTGTTTTAACTGTTAACATGGAAAATTAATATTTTAAAAGAAATATTAAATGTCCTTGAAAACCATATTAAAAATTTCTCATTTACAAGTTGAAAGTGATAGCCACAAAGGTGTTCATTTGTTTGTGTGTTGTTGAGATGTTTCTATGTTTAAACTGATGTACATTATCATTTCTTTCAGGATCAAAAAAAAGAAATGCTAGTCTAAGCAAGCAACTCATATATATAAATTTAAAATATTATTCAGATAAATAATATTTTATTATATGAAAAATTACTATTTAAATATGTCTTCCTCTCAATGATGTAATAAACACAAAATCATATTCATCTCCAGGTAAGTGGAATTGCAGTAACAAAAACCATGCTTTGTGTATAAAATGAAGATAAATCCATACCAATTTCCTTATGCTTTAAAAAGTTAGTTAAAATGCCTCTATTGCAGAATTATGTCAGTAAATTGCTAGTTTTGCCAACTTTCATCTGTATTTCGTTCACTTGCTGTTTTTTTGATCCAGTTAGCTAAATGAAGGACGAGATAGGAAATTTTCATTACAGGTTTGTCTACATGAGGACATTGTTAGCACTGCAAGGTCCGTCAGGAATGAGGGAAAGAAGTGAAACTGTCTAGCTAGAAAAACTATGTCAGTCGTACCTCCACATAGTGTGAAGCTGAAAAGTCTTTGTGACTTAGATTTTAGAGATTAAAGCATGACAAACTCATTCTAAATGAATCAGAAAAATCTTTGTACCCATTTTCCCTTTTCAGAAGTTATGAATAATATGGTTTTTTTAGAAAACCCGTCTTTCTAGATTAATGCCTTTAAAGGTTCCTAAAGTCAGGCCTAAGTTTTCAAGAACAGAAATGAGACTCACGTAAAATTCTGGTTCCTGAGAAGAGCTAAATACCAGTTTAGTAATCAATCAATAAAATAAATAAATAAATAAAATTAGAATGTGTTCCTCTCTGTTTAAACAGTGGTTTGTCAATATACATAATCTTTTCAGTGTATTATAAAATCAAGAATGAATTTTCTAGATATAGTTCCTTTCACTTTGCTAAAATTCAGACACAAGCACAAAGTAAAGGGATTCAAATTTTTAATCCATTAGACAACTACAAATTTTCTTTAAACACAGTAAACATTACAGGAATATACTGGAGAAACCCAACAGGTGTGAAAGGAAATGGCATATACCTTATTCCTATTTTATCAGAAGGACTGATTTTTTGGCTAATTTTGAAAACAGAAAAAAAATTATTTGGTGACTCAAATCTCCATAAACATGAATCCTTCAACTTTTAGCTTATATCAAACATGATTTCTTTGTTGTTTATGATAACTTCTGAGTCAAAATCTGTATCCTTTATGAATGCAGGTCAGAGAGTGCAATACAATCCCTGGATGTCTTAAGAATATTTTTGATGACATAAAGTTCGAGGTGCAAAAGTGACATCAGGTTAGAGAGAGCAGGATTGCAATGTCTCAGGAAAACATTCGTTAGAGGAAGATTTTCTTCTGTCAGAATGGCAGTGTAGAATGTCACTAACCAAAGGAGCCTGTGATCAGACAGCAACTCTTCTTTCAGTGTTTTACACTGCAGCCCCACCTAAAAAATGAAAATTGAACATTCAGTGCTTCCACTGTGGGTGTTCTTTGCCAGCTTTCTGAGGGTGATCTGGGCCACCCTGGCTGGTTTCCACACACAGAACCAAAACTGCCAGGCACCTCTGTGCTGGCAGAGACAATTGTTGGTCAAGTTCCCATCAACTTCAGCACTAAATCAGTGGAAAACTGTTTGGGTCTTACCACGTGGTTTGAAACAAAGCTTCTTATTCTTGTAAGCGGTGTAGGCTGCTATTGATCCAACAACCAGTATCACAAAAGCAGAAATTACAGGAGATGTAACTCCAGCTATTAAACCCGAATCTGTGGAAAAAGAAAGGGAAGGGTTTTGGTTTTTTTTCAGAGGCACTTAAATGGTTTGTCTTAAGTATATTGTCTACTAAAGCATGCCTTTACCAAATTAGGAAAATAGTTTGGTGAAACTACAGAATTAAGAAGATGAATAAAAATTATGTAATAGTACAGATTATGTGAAAATTATGCCTTAAAGCCTAATTTATTATATCTGCTACTTGGTAAGGTTATCATTGTTTTAGTATTTCATAAAGATCAGAAATCAATTGCAGAATAATGTAAATAATTTACTATACCTGTGTTCCCTCCATGATTGAAATTATGCTGCTCTTCTCCTGGAATAGAGAGTGAAGCTTCATGAAAGAAATGCTTATCAACCTGTTTTGAGAACTAAATCTTTACTCAGCAAAGTATGATGTACAAAGGGCAAAAGGGGTGGCCCAACAAGACTGCAAGAGAGGAGCTCCCCTTCTACTTCCCACTGATGGCTGTGCTGGCCAGAGGAATAACTGCTCATCCTCTTGAAACTTCTTTTTTGGGGAAGAATGTTATTATCTAATAGAGGGACCATTTGTAACAGGCTACATCAAGCTGATTTCACAGGGAGGCCAGTATAGTCTATCTCTTCTCTACTGCCAGATAATCAGATCATTTATCAGTAGTTTACACCAAGATCTTAGTCTTGGTCCATCTATTTCAGCATGCCCCTTGGTTTTGGACTTTCCTTGCTGAATTCAAAGGGGTAAAACCTGCAGGCTCCTGGCATATGCTAGAGTGCTAAAAAATGTTTTGGAATATGTTTCAAATTCTAGCTTCAGGCTCAAAACCTCAGGCTTTTTGTGAAGGATAACTAACCTAAATAAAAATAGCAGTCTGGTCCTATACCTTCAGAGACAAACAGATTGCCACTAAACCAAAACCAACCAGAGTTGGTCTATACCTTCAATTTAGAGGTATTAGGAATGCATTGCAAGGGAAACAGGCAAATGTTACCTGGTGGTAAAGGCTTTCCATCAAGGAGATCTGAGTCATCAAAACCTCCTGCAAGATAAAATTCCCATTGTGAAATTATATACAATGATAACCCCTTCAGCTCCCTTGTCCACTCCTTTTGTAGTGCTCTGGGAGAGGTGAGGGACCTTTGAAATCCCAGCCACAACGTGGTGGATGGGTCACATGTCTTACACTGAACAGTTACCTACCAAAATTCACCTGAAAGCTGAAGCACTGACACTGTTGGTGTCTCTGTATTCTGTGTCTGTTTTGGGCACTTGTGGGATATGTGGGCTTGGGCTCTCAGTAACACAAATCCTTATATAATATGGACATCTTGGGTCCCAGTGATCCCTGAAGCAGAGAGTCAGTGGGTCCTTTCCAGGAAGGACTCCAGAAGGACCTGTCACAGCTCACCACTAGAGCCAAAGTAAGTGCAGGTACAAGGTGAAAGCCAGAATAGATATGCCACATTTACTTTATCTAAGCAAGTGTCTGGAACCAAACTCAAAAGCAATACAGGTTGCCCAGCCCCATCTGCTGTATGCCCCGGGGCCATCTCAGATGCACATCTCAAATTGATTTGAGCACAGGTTTATCCCTGCCCTGTGGCTAGATGTCAAATTTGAGCCTTTGCATAGTTCAGTGTATACACACCTAAAATGAAAACACAAACAAGATTAGATGTTAGTCTCGTGACACTTAAGATGCAGTGTCCCAAATTTTGAGCAAACGGAAAAACTTTATGGCTTCAACACTAACATTCAGGAAAAAGCTTTCTCACCTCTGGGTCAGAAACAGTGACTGCAAAAGGAAGATGTGGGAAAAGGATGATAAATGCTGTTACTAGAGAAATAAGAGACTAAAGCATTCAAAATGTCTGCTCTGAACAGCTGATAGCACTACATTTTCTTATGAGCAAATAGTCTTACCAGAATTACCGTAACTTCCTGGGCGTGGTGGAAGAGGTGGGTATAAAGGTTTTCTCGAGATGTCACCTATTGATAATTAATATTGTTAGATGATTGAACAGGCAAAACTGGGAAATGTAAATAAAAACATTTTATACCTATTTCTAATTTGTCCTCCCAAGAATTAATAAAAAGACCTTGTCAGTTGTTAAGATTTAAGCACTATATCAACAAATAGCTAGCTGTAAAAATTGACTTGGAAGTGAACAGGAAATATTTTTAAAAGAAGATAAGAATTTGCAAGAAACATCGAGGGAAAATATTTTATGTATATCTGGCAAGTGCTAACATTGATTAAAGCTGACAGCTAGGAGGCACAATGTGTCAGTCACTGTGGGTGTCAGTGCTGCGGTTATTCAGAGCCAGCAGAGAAGCTTGTGCTCTAGGCTGGGCAGGAGGCAACAGGTTATCTCATTGCCATCAGCAGATTTTAATAAGGCCTGCAGATTAGTTTCATCTAGCAGATGATGAATTTATCTTAGGCAAAATGAATTTCCTGCTCTTGAACAGTGCAAAATGATCTCAGACTTCAGCTTTGCTGTTGTCTAGAACTTTGTGCTAAAGTTTAGCATTTAGCCTTAATTTTTTGCCAAAGGATTAGAAAGAGAAGCATTGGATAGAGCAGGAGATCTAATGACTAAAAGCACTTTCCAAGCTGCATACACAATACTGAAGAGCTCACTCAGGTCAAAGCCTGCCAAATTCAACATCTAAGGTTGCTGCTCTGTGTGAATAGAGTCGTTTTCTCTTGCCACCCTTTACTCAACCAATTCAATCAGGTATTCAACTGTTCTTAAAAATGACAGACAGTGTATTTTTCTCTGCACAAATCAAAATTAGGTCACAGAAATAAATAGCAATTTCCCTCCCCCTCTTTAAATCTTTCACCTTCCAAACATGCCAGATGTTCTTTTGCTATGTTTTCTTCTTCCCTAGCTACTAAATACAATGCTTCTGTTTCTGAGCACCATTTAGGTTCTGATTCAGAAAATTATTTTGGTATATCCTTAACCTCAAGTGAGTTTAGCCTACAGGCAATAGATTTTAGGTATAGCCATAAAGCTTTGCTGAATCTGATTTTGCCCAATTAACTATATTCAGCAGAGAAAGGACTTGCTCTGTTCTAGATCTGTGTAATGAACTAAGACTCACCGTGGCACAAAAGCAGAAAACCAACAATCCCACATTTAATTCCTATCATGATGCTACACTTAGTCCTCTCTAAGCATAAGAAGACATATTGTATGGCATAGCTGGTGAAAAAATAATGTATTCAAAAATACTGATAACGAGATACATAACTTAAACCTTATTATACCATGTATGAAGGTCAATTAAAAACCTGAACTAAAAATGCAACAAAGAAATAAAAACCAATGGAAATACAATTTTCCATCCTTGGAATGAAAATATTTGGTTTAGTTAAGATACTTAAGCTATTAATTCATACTTTAGTCGATATATCTAACCTATCCTCTCATAACAGTACTCAATAAAAGCTTGCAGGAATGGAAGAATTATTACAGGGAGGAATAAATGAAATTATAAACATGGGAATTATTAACAAAATTAGACCCAGCTTTGTAAAATGTGAACTAATACATCATTCACATAAATGCATGAAGTGCCACAGAGGAAGTCAGAAATGGGAAAAAAAATCCCAATATAAAAGGACAGTCACTGTCTAAGACTGCAAGGTGAGCAAACCAGAGCACTGCAGCTGGTTCAGAGGTTCTGTGCAATTGGCTGAGAAGTAACTTTTCTTTTGTGTAGCTGTTATTAAAGTGGAATTTTAGGCTTTGCAATAATAATTGCATTTTGGATATCTGCAGTATTCAAGAACCTTTCTAGAGTACTTCACATCTCTAAACACATTAACTAAAATTTGGTGTACAAATTCCCAGCCTCAAGGATTTCATGTATCTCCACAGCTCACTATAGTTCTGTGAATACTTCCGAGGTCAGGTCTGGGTGTTATGGGAATATCTGGAAGTTAACACCTGGTTACAACAGCTTGACTGCTTCAAGCTTAAGCTGTATTCACCAGTGCTCATCTCTGAAACATTCCTTCCTGAATTTCTAATTTGCCATCAGCAGAGCTACTAGAAGCTCAAACCTCCCCATCCAGTGTTACCTCTGATTCCTAATCTTAGACAGGCCCATTTTTGGTCACTGAAGAAACTACAGCCATCACCTTCTTCAGGTTCCTGTCAGAGGACTCCACCCTGAGCCACCCCAAGTGAATGGGTGATGTTTGCCCTCCCCAGCCTGGGGTGCTCTGCCATGGCACAGCAAGCCCCAGCTCGCTTCAGTTCATGCAAGGCAGGGAAGCTGGAGGCTCTCAAAGGTAGCTGTGAGCAGGTGCTGTCCCCACTCTGCAGGACAGCCTCAGGCAGAAGGGCTGCATGTACATGAGTTGTAACAACTCTCATCACCATAGCACCTCCTGCAGTACTGAAATGTCTTTTTACAAATTAGGCAGAGTTCAGGAAAGGACTATGAAAGAAAAAAATCCTCTTGTATTCAAGGAAACAAGGCAGTACTCACCCCCACCAAGAGCATCTCCTAAATGTAGATCATTGTCTAAAAATGAATAGGAGGAAGATGTAGAAAAGTGAGTTACATGCAATTCTTGAGGGAAATGAAATGTTATTTTCATTAGAACACGTACAACTGTATGTTTGACAAGCACCTTTTTCAAGTCAGTGCCACAAATTCAAATAAGTTATCTCACTTTTCTTGAAAACTCTCATAGACTCTAACATTTTCCCACACACTAATTGACAAATAGCAGAGTATTTTCTACTCAAAATACAAAGGTTGTTTCTTGTTTTAAGTGATGTCAAAATAAATTTTACAGTTGAAGCAAGATCAATACCTCTTTAATACACCTGCAAGTACAAAAATAAAATTAGCTATGTTATAATATGTAACTGTACTCACTTTTAAAATATACTCAATTACTAACATTTATGTCTGTGGTTAAAATTTGTATATGTATGTTTGGCTCAAGTATAATTTATTGAACTAAAAAAAATGAATATCCATTTCAAGAGCAAATACTAGGGAGCAATAAACCTGCTTGGGGAGTTATTGAATCAAATATCTATGTAGGGGTCACAATGACCCTTTCCTTCAGGCAATCATATGCACCTGTCTGAGGTTGGGAGACAGTCTGTATTTATTTGCTTGAGCTGTGAAGGTTTTTAGATAGAATTAAATGTCTGTATGTAAAAGTTACTCAGTAAATCACCAGGCTGTGACCATTGCCCAGCGCCGTACACGGCTCTCGCTGTACCTGGGATGGAATCTCTCCATGCAATAAACAACTTGTCCACGAGCTGCAGATGGGTAAGGAGGAACTCTGTTTCTAACACGCAGGTGTGGCTATGAGTGAGTGGGTGATATTTTAAGGTGTGTGTGGAATGATGGTGAGTTCTGAAAGAAATACATTAGATGGATGCTTTAGCTGCAAGAATCCCTTTCTTGATGCTTATATGCATGGAGTGGTACTGTGAATCAGAAGAAAAGGGATAGCAAAACCTATCTAAATTTTGACAACAGTGCTTGCTGCCACAGACAACTAGATAGATTTTCAATTAAACAATTTTTTTTTTAATTGTAGATGTGACAGAATTCCTAACACAGGAAAATCACCATGGAGAAATCTGTTTTCTTCTGTTCTTTATACCTAGGAGGATTGGGAAGCTGCTTTTGCACAGTATCTAGTCTCATTTGGGAAACAACTCAGAAATGCTTTGATGTCACCAGGAAATCTGGCAGGAAAATAAACAAATTCATAATACATGACTTGGTTTGTTCTTGTCAGGTATAGGTCCTCCCTGTGTCTGCCCAGTAGAGTTGCATTTCAAAAATACCTTTACCTGTCAAATGTTAAAACTGTAAGAAGCAATAAATTGAAAACTGGATTCAATGTATTATTGACATGAAGAATTCAGGTAAAATGCAAGTTCTGCTCTGGAGGGCTCATGTAGAGATTTGCTGCAGAAATGCTCAGGTTGATATCAATGAAATAAAAATGGAAATGCATGTGTGTGTCAGGATCAGAAAAAAACAGCAAAATGTTAAAAGAACAGACTAAAGGTCACTGTTCCCAGCAGTAAAACTGAGGAATGTGTTGTTTCTGTCAAAACCAGCAGGCCTGTGCTCTGATGAGAGCACAGATGACTTGTCAGCAAAGGAAAAGCAGAAAGGCATTCTAACACCAAATATTGCGGCATATCGCTACTTTTCTGATGGTCCACTCAGAAAATAAGTCTGTGCACACAGCCTGTGAACTCCAAACAAGTGAAAAAAATGTAATGGGCAGTAACCTGACCAAGGCTTCAGAGACACTGAAGTGAGAAATATTATGAAGCAGGGGACCTCTCTATAATACCTAAATACTCCTAATACTCCTAAAGGATATAAAAGATCTGTGGATTCTGCTTGTCATTTCTGATCAAGAAGAAGCACAGAGACAGGATAAGAGCTCAGTAGCTGTCAAGCTTTGTCTCATGCTGCACTCGATGCTCACCAGACCACCTAAGCACACACATCTTGGTGCTCATGAGCATGTGGGTGTGAGGCTATGGCTGAATTAAACAGCATTCAGGAACAATGCATTCAGTGGGTAAGTATCAACTTACATTGATATTCTGTAAATAAAAATTACCTTCCATTAAATTTTGTGATGAATTTTGCTACACTAGGGAAGTGCCTACAGAAGAGCTTCAAATCAGACAGAGGTACATGGGATGCCCAGAGGACACTGCCTGTAACTGGCCTCAGCTAAACAAAAATCTCAGTGAGCCTCAGTTCTGAAGGAGACATAGAGGAAATCCTGAAGTTAAGATGAAGCATTAAGCACCTGATAGAACATACTTTTGTACCATCTTCCTGCACTTTCCAAATCCAATAATTAATTTGTAACACTGTGATCTTGGGTTTTCTAATAAGTTTTAATTGCTTTTCTAAACTTTCTGCAGTCTCTGTAGCGCTGAAGGAGACTCTGAAATAGTCTGGAATACATGGAGTTCTTCAGGCCCAAAAATTAGTGAAGTGGATTTGGTTAGGGTAGATGTTTATCTGATGTTCATATCTCTAACAGATTTAGGAGTCTCTAAAAATAAAAATTCCTTTCACCTGACTGAGGCAGCTTGAGTGCAGATATTGGCACTCTAAGCTACCTTTAAACATGACCAAGGATAAAGTATTTTAGGGCACAATTAAATAATTTGAATTGTTTACATTAGGATGGGAACAAATCCACATTTAGTGCAATAGTTCAAAATAGACAGACACTTCTAATCTAGGCCAGACAATTTTTTTTTTTTTTTTTTTGCCAAATGAAGTGGAAAGGAAGAATGCAGTCATTAAAGTATACAATAGCTATACAAAATACTGCCCATGTTTGCTCAAAGAGGGAGCCAAAGAATTGTGTGGGAAATGTAACTACTTTCATGCACCTAAAATCTTATTTCAAAGTTTGTCCAGTAAAAGACCTGAAATTGTTGGGTTTTTTTTAATCTAGCATTTTCCAAGGATTTTGTTTGATAGACAGAAAATAATTCCAGTGCAGTTTAGGTGAAAAAAAAAATCTACATTGTCATAAACTGTTCAATCACAAATGAATTTTTTTTCTTGTTTGGAATTTGGATTTTTTCAACATTAACAAGTGTTCATTGGAATTCATTGTTTGGCATTCTCATGACTACAGCTCTCCACTGTTCAGAGCCTCTTTTTCTTTCTGACACAGGTGGTTGTAGCAATAATATGAATCAAATACATGGTGAGAAGAAAGAATAGCCACAACTTCATTCTGATTCTTGTCCAACTCTGTTATCAAGCGTCATTAATAAATATACAAAAAGTAAACATAATAGGGAAAAAAGGTTGAGGAACAGTTAGCCAATTTTAGCAACAACTACCCATTGTTATACTCCCCAGGGAGTTCAGAATTATCTAGAAAAGCGTGAAGAAGGGCTTCAGAAAATAAAATACTATCACTGGCCAGCCATGCTTGATTGCCTCACTGGAAGCAGTAAAGACACGTAATTTGTAATTGTCAAAAGAGCAATTATTTTACTTTAAGAAGACAGCTGTTAATCACACATTATCTCAGCTAAAGCACAGCAGCAAATATAATAAAGAATCTCATGTGAAAGTTTCCTACATATACAAAATCAGCTTTATGACCCATTATTTATTACTCACTGAACACAGGTCTTGTTGGTCTTCTGATCACTGTAGGTTTCCTGGTAATTATGTCATCTGTTGAACACAATGACATGCCAATAAACATTAACAGCTTCAACTTAACAAAACCAGGTGTGTGCAAATGTAGAGAGCTGCTTTCAATAAATCTTTATCTATCACAGTAGAAGCCAAAAATGAAGGAATATGTTTTCAAATTTAGTTTTTTGTTTGTTTTAAAGATTTTCATTTCGTGATAGAAACATTGAAATCTAGCATTCTACAGTTCTGTGTATCTTTAACAGAAGTAGTAGCCACCTCATATTCCATTCCTCAAGGAAAAAGACTTAAAATTTACTATTATATGCAAATGCCATAGTAAAATAAGGATAGAAAATTTACATACCAGGGTGATCAAGGGCATCAGCTAAATCAAAATCATCTTGACCTAGAAGGAATGTGACAGAAGACAGTAAGTCAGCAGGAAGATTTCCATGGCCTCCAGACCTGAGGGCTCAGTACAGAAGCAGAACAGCAGTAAGAGGCAAAAGAAAGGCCCATCCAAACAGCAGCAGGCACAGAACAAGCTGTCAGCTGTCATCCCTGCACAGCACAGTCTGAATGACTGTGAGAGATGGGCTCATTTAATCCAAGGAAGTTATTTGTTCAGCTAGGCCAAAGAGAAGCTGCTCTCTCGTGTTATCATATTCAACTGCTGTATAAACAGCCCTTTGAAGAGCACAGGTTGTCAGCTAAAGGACACAGGACTATTGCCAGGAGACAGCTGAAAGTAGCATTCAGCAGAGTACTTGTGAACCAAAATCATTAGGTGAGAATTTTTAATATCTTCATTATTAGTTTACTGGCTCAGCTTTAGCAAGCACCTTTACTGTCAAGCCTGCCTTGTGATCACTTGCAATACAAATAAATTTTGGTTTTTTTAATTCTTACTGTAACATGGGCCATAAGTATAATATATTAAGATGTTTTTATCTAATTTAGTTTCCTCTGTAAATGAAAAAGCTGAAAAGGGGAAAAAAATTCTTCCTGTACTCTGTTAGGTGACAATATCTTTGTCACAGCAGAGTAATTAGCATCTGTACTTTTGAAGTGAGCAGGCAAAGAAAACTGGAAAATAGTTTAAATGTATAAACTGAAATAGATGACGTTGAGCTGAAAACACACAATTATTCATATGAGTTTTACTTTTAACTCTACAATCTGCCACTTTCCTTGTAATATACAGGCTTCGTGAAACACATGTTTGGCAAATATGTATCCACTGGATGGTTTTCATCCAGGGTGGTGCATCATCCTTGTGTTTGCATTCCAAGCATAAGATCAGCCTACACAAACCCACAAAAAGTCATGACATGCTATGACTTCCCTAAACAGAAATGCATTACTGTGCCCTATAGACAAAGCCTCAAGCTGCACTTGATCTGCATACATTTATTATCCCTTCTAAAAGGCTTAATACCCAACTGTTCATTAAGGAGTTTTTCTTGGCAAGTCTTGAACACTTCACAGCAAGAAAGGCATCACTGTTCAAGTGAAGAAGCTGAGGAACAGAGAGAGGCTGCCAGAGGTTTGTCAGCACAGCAGTGCTCAGGGTTCAGCTCAGCTCCTTCATCTTGACACGTCCTGTACATCTTCATGGCATTCTTCTCATTAATCACTGTTCCTGAATAATAGCTCTTGCCTGTGTCAAAGAGCTTCCAGAAGATTAATTATCAGTGGTGAAACACTGTGTGATCCTCAAATAAAAGTCAGCACAGGAAAATAAAGTAGAAATGTTTTGATTCCCACGAGGATTTTAATGTAAGTCTGTGAACTTAATTATAGATGGGGTCTGATGGAAGAGATAAAACAAGGCTGGGATGCAAAGAAGGAATGGCTTCTCAAGCAAATCTGTCCCAATAAAATATTAAGAAGAATATGTTTGGTAAGTAAAAACATGTAACACCATAAGACTTTCCCAGTAACATTAGCAGAGTGGTAAATTATCTCTTTATTATTTGATTTGTTCTTGGAGTGTCTGGCCACCTCTCCCTCCTCTGCCCTGGCCCCTCAGCCAGCATTGCCAAGTTCAGTAACTTTTGGATTGGGTCTTCAGGTGGATAATATTAATGGAATCATAGAACCACAGAATGGTTTGTGTTGGAAAGGACCTTGAAGACCATGTATTTCCCACGCTCACTGCCATGGGCAGGGACACCTTCCACCAGACCAGATTGTTCGGTGACATATTCAACCCTGAACACTTCCAAAGATGGGATATCCACAAAGTCTCTGGATAACATTCCAGTGCCTCACCACAGTCACAGTAAAAAAACAAATCTTCCTAATATCTAATTTAAAACTACTCTTTTCAAATTAAAGCCATTATTAAAGCCATAATCTAAGACTCTGACAGGTTTTTAAATATGAATCCATTAAGTACATAAATCTATAAAATAAACAAGTTGCTTTATCAGAAGATATTTTCTGTTACAGCCCAGAGTGCACCACCAGCCCTCACTGGCCCTGAGCTTCTGCCCATGGGCTGTCACTCCAGCCATGGAACCCTTTGATCTTGATGCAGACACACTACTATGCACAGGCAGACATCCTGGCATTGCCTTGACTTATATGGTCAAATTATATTTTTCTGAAGCATTTCTTCAGTGCCAGCAGTACAAGCAACATAAGCTTGACAGTTCTTTGATTTTGACCTCTGGCAAAATCCTCATTTTTGATCAGCATCCTGAGTATTGGAGGAGGCTGTCTGACCCGAACCCCATTGCCTCAGGATACCACAATCAGTGGCTGAAACCTCTTCTTGTTGGAGTGAGTCATCAGGAATAATTTTGTAACCATAATCAGAATAAGAGTCAGGAGAAAAAATTGTGTAATACTGAAGAGCTGCTGGCCAAACCAGCTTCTTTTTTACAGGTCATGACAAGCAGGAACTAACTATAGAAAGCAACTACCAAGGTCCTAATGCTGTAAAGAGAATGTGACAAATTCATTTTGTGAAGGGAGACTGTGGAAAACTTTCAGGTAGAATATTTCTTTGAAGTTAGGAAAAAACAAAAATAGAAAGTGGAATCTAATCAGATCATGAAATTCAAGCACAATGATCCAGATTTCAATTGCATGAGAACTGAAGCAAAGCAATAGACTGAAACATTTACTGACACCTGCCCTTCTTCTGGACAATGCCAACATTTCCCTCTCCTATTGTTATGTCTATTCTGTTCTGGAAAAGGTGTGAAAAGACAAAAGGTGCTGTTTTGACACTGCAAGGGAAAAAGAGAATAAAGCTATAGAAATTTTAGAAAGAGGAAAAAAAAAGACTGAAAACCTCCTTCAGAAATTATTCAGATTGATTTTTTTAAAAAATTATTTCTGGTGATTAACAAAGCAATAAAAAGAAAAGGACATCAACACAGAATGACTGCCTGAGAGTAAGACAGGAGTCCACAGTGAGATCTCTTTGACTATGTAAACATAAACCTTGACAGATGGGCAGTTTGTATGAGGACATCTGTGCATCATGGTAAATTATATTCAATAAACCTAAAGACTGCTTGGATTTCAATGCCAGCTTCCTCTGATAATAACATCAAATGACCACAAGATTCTGTGAAGCAGAATTTTAAATGCTAATTACCATTCCTGAGACTGTACCTAGACATTTTTTAAGAACCTAATTTAAGGAAGATAGTTCGTTAAATAGCTGAACAGCTCAGACTTTATACACACCATGGTCAGTCAAAAACAAAACCACATTAGAGTCTCAGAAAATATTTAGCTTAATAGGAGCTGCAGTCACTTCAGAGAACTCTGAAGATAAATGACAAAAGAAATAAATTAGTGAAGCTCTCCACAGGAAAAACAGACTGAAATAAATTAATTTTACACTTCTTTTTTTTATCAGCTTCCATAAAAGAAAGAGTTGGATATATACTGATGATAACAAGAATGAAAAATTTTTAGTAGGGCAGAAAGAATTCCACTGTTTTTTTTAATTGGTTGGGTTTTGTGTTTGTTGCTGTTGGCTTTGTTGTTTGTTTTAATCTGGATAAAGTTGTGAAGAGATTTAGCTGTGCAGGTGGTATTACCTCAGAGTTATCTCTGCTATTGCTGCTTTTAGGCTAGTGTGCTATTTCTTGGCATTACTTCTAACCTTTCTTCTGGGAGTACCCCTGTTTTGACAAAGAAATAAAATTACTATAATAATGTTTTCTGTGGGTGGTCCTCAATGACTTATAACAGAAAATTTGAGAAAATGCTTGCAAACTCATGTCCTCGGGCACATCTGCATTTAGTGTTCACAAATTTTGAATATTAGTTTTCTGAAAATGTGACCCAAATATCCAGTCACTAAAATGCAGACAGTAGCATCTTTTGTCCATGGTTTAATTTTTTATCTAAATGTTGAATGGGTCCACGACCCTTTAACCATGTATCTGTGTGATCACAAGGGTCTGATGTCCTACAGCTTTTGAGTTGAGTTTATGAGAAACAAGGCTGGATTCTGCAGGTGATTGTTACCAGTTTGTCATGACAACAGCAGTCAAGTTTTCTGACAAAAGGCTACCACAACATCACTCTGCAATTTTTTCAATCTCCAGTTCAACACAGATTGTGGCCCTTAAAATGATGCAGATTTAAAAAGGTAGAAATTAATATTTCTAAGTGAGAATCAGGTTATGTGACAAATGAAATTAACTTGTCAGGCTTTTAATATGTATAGCCTAGTATTAAAAAGGAAACTAAAATCCATAAGAAAATGTGTTTGAATGTGTTTGTACAAGTTTCTGGACACACACCTAAAATGCATATATGTGCATTGTGTTAGATAAATAATTTTGTCATTAAGATTATTAAATTAATTGGTTTTGGGTGCATTGTTAGTTGTCATATGGTAGGCATGAGTTTATGTGTGTGACAAATAAATTAGAAGCAGCTAACTTGTAATTTTGAGCAAGATAGGGAGATTAAGTTGATTTTACAGTATTTAAAGACTTGAACAAGTATGATTTCTCATTAATTAAATAGGAATTGTTCTGTGAATACAATGTGCTTAAAACATTATGAAGCTGGGAGAGACTGAGAAAGAAGCCTGTGACTTAAAAATAAGAGCAAAAATTTTATAAAAGGGAACAATATGTTACCAAAATCACTCATGAGAGTCATTTTATGGGGGGTTTTTTTAGCTGAAATTCTAAGTAATTCTTTGCACAGACCATTTCTGATTATAAAACAATCAAGAAACCTATTTACTCCATAATGAGAAAATAGTATGTATTTTCCCATGCATGGAACATACCCAGGTACTGGTCCAACTTTGTTCAGGAAGCAGTGTTTGTTTAAAGGAAATTACTCATTTCTGGGAGAACACAAAGGTTTACACCCCAGAGTGGGCACTCTGGACAAAATCTCAATGAGTAGGTACTATTTCTTTCATGTAATAGCCCGATGATCCATATTTCCTGATGATGTTACTGTAGCTTGTTTTTCCTTTGAGGACCATTAGTTCCATAAACAACGATTGCCATTACAACCCCTTGATGCTGAGGTGGAAAATGAGTATGCTGTAAAATCTATAATTAAGATCCAAGGTCCAGCATATTGACCACAACATGTGGACCTGATTATTGGCTTCATATTTTTTGCTAGGCCACTTCTGGTTTTAGTTTAAATGCAAGGGAAATGAAAAGGACTCTTTTGCTTATTCATACAAGAGCACATTTAAATAATTACTAGCAACTAAGATGTACTAATAAAGTAGGAGTGGCAGTACTGCTTTAGCTCTGTGAAACACAATGTCACCAAACACAAACAAAAATCTTTTAGTTCTATTATATTTGCCTTTCTGTTCAAAGGTAACTGATTTTCTTTTTGTTCTGATATGCCCTGCATACATAAAATAAGAGAGATACAATTTTCTGTATTTTCCTAGAGAGTGAGTGCAGAAGAAGATGGTGTGTGCTGTAAAATTGCAGGCAGAGCAAAAGAATTGGGGTCTCCCATGAAGGAACAACATACGTGTTCCTGTGCATCTTACTCAGATTTTCAGCTTTGTGTCATGAGGCAGAAGAGCTTAACCCACGGTGTGGGCTCTTCGTCCAAAGCTTCTCTCTGTCACTACAGGTTCCTGAAGATGCCAGTCCTTTTCAGCCATTTGGTCTGAGAGTCTCAGGCTTAATGATGGTCACATTACACGAGAACTGTACTCAAACAAGAGACCTGTATGAGTGTTCCTACTGAAATCCTTAGTGTGGCACAGACAATAGCTGTGTTGGGCTCTCGGAGTGACCACTCACTACCTAGGTACCAGCTGGCTAATCCCCACTTTCTCCGGTGAGTACTTTGGAGACAACAGAGGGAACTGAATATAATATACGTGGTCAGGGAGATGCCAGGCTTTGCTGTTTCTCTTGCTCACAGAGTGTGTTTTAATGTTTCTATTCCCACTTTCACACCAGGTATTCTGGTAAAATACATGCAAAAGAGCTCTTGACCTTCAATATGGATAGGCCCTGGTTCCTTCACTACTGGTGTAATTAGACCAGGGAAGTAAGGAAGGACTTCCACTTATCTGCTAATCTTAGTGCCTACATACTTTATGCCTTTGCATCCACTTTTTTTTTTTTTGTAGCATTGTTGCCATTTGAATGAATCATTGCTGTGATTTAACTTTTACATGAATTCTTCACAAATTAAAAATCTATAGATAACAGGCAAAACTTACTCAGGGAAGTGGGACTGTTGTATTTTCATAACCCATCCAAGCCCATACTTTCAGCTGGGATGGTGTGTTTGCCTTCAGAAAATATTGTACTACAGGTCAGATCTAAGTATTTTTAATATTTTCCCATAACATTTGTACATGTCAACCTGTGGAAAGGAAGGAAGACTCTAATCAAAACAAATTGAATCTCTCGCCTCCTACTGTGAGACAAAATGCCACAGAAAGGTCTATTTTTATTGATTTCTAATTTTGAAAGAATTCTGACATTTACTTGTTATTTATTACCCTCAATGGGATGGAAAAGTTTTGACAATTGATGGTGCAAATAAGTTAATAATACATATTCAGGCAGGTTGGTCAGTGCTGCCAGGCTTGCAATATGGCAGCAACATTTGGAAAGTGAACCTGAGAAGCTGAGTAACTGCACCAGTTGTTTTCTCTTCCCAAGCTCTGATGTTGCAACAGTCCTGCCATTGTCAGTATTTCAACCAGTTCAGGTATGTGGATTTTCCAACTGCAATTACACCCTTAGCTGATAGCACTGATGTGCCTAAAGATAGTCGCAGTTCAGGTCTTGGGTGTAAAATAGTTTTGGCAGCCAGCAGAAGAGAATTTGTTTCCTGCCGAATCTGTAAGCACTTCAGCACGTCCACAGGGACCTCACACAGAACAACAGTGAGAACTGCAGATACATGGAGCAGTGTAAGAAAAAACAGGACTGTGTTTGTCATCTCTCCTGTCTTTTAATTCCAGTGAAAACTACATTATTCACGTGACTAAGTCACACAGGGTCTCAAATTCAAACTGGTTTACAATTTTCTCCCCATAAAGGCTACAGCTGATTAACTGAGACTATAACTGATTTTGGGTCAAAAGCTTTGTAAGCCTTAGCTGAGCAGAGGTGCATGGTTTACTGACTAGCAACAAATGCTGTTCCCTTTACCTGTGTGCCATTCAGTACCTGATGGAGTAAATGTGAACCATCTCAGACATATCAGTCTTTGCACTGTCTTCGTTACTGGCTAAACGTGATCCATCAGTCAACATTAATATAGATTATACCTATAGATTTATAGGTATTATACCTATAGATTTATATATATAGATTATACCTCCACTGGGAACCTGAGGAGCATTCTGAGCAATCAGATCTGAGAGTCTCAGTTGCCTTCCATGTCCATATAGGGGAGGCCCCTCGCGTTGCACAGCTTCCCCACTGCAGGTGTGCGCACAGGTTTGTGGCCCAGGTGGGACCTATGTTTCATGATCTCAGTTGCATGATCTCATGGGATCTCTCTCTTACTGGGGAGAATTCTGAGGTGTGTCTGAGCACACCTTAAATGGGCAGTGAAGCCACAACCAAACCTTTTCAGGTTTGGCTGAATTATCAGAGATAGCCAAGCTGCAGGAACTCATTAAATTACCATGAAATTCAGTGGAAGAAGTTTCTGTGAAGTTTATTTCATTTGGATTGGGCTAAAACACTCCCAGAAAATTAGTTGTTGAAGCTCAAATACATAGGAGTCGTCATGTAACATGCCTAAGTCTGGAAATTCCAAAAGCTAGAGCGTAGGTAAAAATGAAATACTACAGTGAGCATATATATTTCTGAACTGTATCATATTTCACTTTCCTTGTGCAATATGGTTCTTGGTTCTGTTATGCTTCTGTCAACATGTGTTCATCAAGATAGTCTAGCTAACTCAAGATAATTGGACATAAAGGAAATGCTGGATGGGAAGAGGAATTATGTCATCTGGTCTGGTTGTGGTGGTCTAGTATTTTATCTATATTTATAGATGCTATCACAGAGGATTACAACTTAGAAAATAATTAAGTGGCCTATAAAAGGGTGAATCCCTTAGACATCCCTTTCATAAGTCCTTAGACCAGCTTTTCACCAGCACAGCCAAGCCTTTCTCATATCATGTCTTGACTGGGACTGAGAGGGCATTCTTGTAAATATCCCTGAAACATGGTGAATACTTTGATGATAAAATTCAGTGGCTGTTGCCACAGACTTAAACTTATTAAGTTTGTCTGTCAAAGTGGATTAAATAGTTTCCGGAGTCATAAGACTGTGCCCAGAGCCCACAGCAACTTTCAGCAATGACTTCTCCCCCCAAGTAGAGCCTGATCTGGCTCTAAATTAATGTGTGTATAAATGAAGAATGATTAGGCTGACTACCCTTGTAATTAAAATAGTAGAGTATTTGCAAATTGGCTTGCTCATGCTCAGATTGTCTGAACAGAACTAACATATGACAGTTACAGAACAAGAAAGTCTGCATGCCAAGAGGTGAGAGACTGCATGAATCACCACTGCTCACAGCACAGCACAGTCCTGCTGCTCTGCTCTTTCTGTGCCATGCTAGTTGCTGAAGACCTCTAAATAATTCCTCATTTGTTAAAATCAAACTATTAAACTAAATTAAGACAAGATGTTTTGCACTGCCCATCACTGCAAGATCTCCTAGGGACTTAATTTAAATCGGGGGGTGGGAGGATCAGCAGCAGCTGCTATTTTGGAACTAATGATTAATGATCGATTTCTTCCTGCAGCCAATACTGTACTAAAAGTTTATGCAGAATTGTTAATATACAAAAAAGAAAAGGTTACAAGTATACCACATGGCAGATGCATACAAAGGTAATTCTATTTGGTTTGACCTCAAGAAAAGTTTTAAAGAATATTTTGCTGAAAGAAGTTTTGTTTGAATATAGTAAAATGACTCAGAATGAAAAGGCTACATTTTCCCTATTGCTATTAATTCATCAAAAATATATATTAAAAATTATTCAATTCTTCATTAGCCCTGCATGAAAAGGTATGCTTGTGTGTGGAATACATTTACTACATTTACTAAGGTAAACTATTAGTTTATAATTATTAAAGCATATGCACCAATATAAAAGCACAAACACCTTTAAACTGAATCAGAATTAGTTTTTTACAATAAAAGTCATAGGTTTCAAAATACCAATAACTAAGAAAATGTTTAAAACATGAAGTCATTATTTGACTAAGGCTCTCTCTGGAAACTCTAAGCTCCCCTGCAAGCTCTCATTTTACAGCTTCCATTTAAAAAAGTTTATACTCAAGCCTCAGCTTGTGAATCATTTTAGGGAAGAAACACAAGTAAGAAAATAAGAAATTATAATAAACTTCAACAAGCACAGCTATTATGAACAATCATCCAGGAGATATGTATCTCTTTAGAAACTCGTAAAGTACATATAAACACTTTTGAATGCTTCTCATGAAAGAGTAGCTCCAAAAACCAAAAATGCCAGCAAGCATTTCCAAACAAACAAGCATCCCTTTTCAGGGTTGGGAGCTTAGATTTTTTGGTTTGAATATTTTTGGGGTTTTTTTTGTTTTGTTTTTTCTTTTTTAATAATCTAGCCTTTGATATAAGCCAAGGTAAAGGTCGCTTACCTCTTACATGGACTAGAAGGAAGCCAAGGCACAAAATAAAAATACTTCTGAATTTCTCCATGCTCTTCTATGCAGTGCCTTGATTGCACCAGTTGGTTTTTCCAAGCAGTGATGACAGATGCTGCAACTGCAGTGCCAAGGTTTGACGGATCCAGCAGCCCTAAAAGGTCCAAAAACGTTTCTCACCACTACGCCCAAGCTCTGCAAGAGAGTGAGAAACCTTCTTGCTTACAAGGCAAGTAACAAAAACAAGCAACCCTGCTACAGCCAAGCTGTGAGCAGCACGTTAGGTGCCACCAAGAAACTTATTTATCGTCCAGGCAGGAAGCACAGAGAGCTGGGGAAGCAGTGGCAGCACCCAATGAGGAGGGTGCCTGAACACTCTGGATCCACCTCCTTCCCAGAGGGGAAAGCCAACCTGTTTGACATCCTTGCCTTCCAAGTAGGGCGTGGTGCTGTGGGAGCTCAAGTAGCTTGTAAGAGGAGACTGTCTTTCTCTGAAGCATGCTTGAAAGAATCACTCAGACATACTCTGTCCTCAAAGCAGCACTTTCCTGCTTGTTTTTTGGCTCAGCAATAACAGCTGATAAAAGCAATCCTGTCAGACTTAACTCCTCACTCAGGCCACGAAATAAAGGAAGTGGATGGAGGTTAGGAATCCACTTTGCAGCAACTTGGAATTGGCTACAGAGGGATGACAAAAAAAACTAGTTTCATAAATTTAAAATGTGATGTTGGACTACTGAACTGAGGCATGCTCCACTCCCCAGTAGATGCTTAACTTCAGAGGTAAACATTGCACATCACGACTGTTTCTATTGATCTAGTTTTTTGGTTTTGGGGATTTTTTTTAAATATAAATATCCATGCATAGCGTTCATGGGGAGAGATGTCAGATAGTGCTGACTGTGATGGTACAAAGCTTTGGAAGATGAAAAAAAATCATGCATCTATCTGTACATGGACTTGAATTTAAATTACTGATGTGATTTAAATCCAGTTTTGTCATAGCATCATAGCTATCTCAAGTATTTCTCTGGCAAACACGTGCCTTGTCCTTTGAACTGGACTGCAGCCATCACCCTGGTGCCCAGCACCAGCAGGGTGACTGGTGTGCATCCTCCCTTGTGCTGGGGGATGAGCTGCAGGGGGTTTTGTCAGAGCTGTTTTGTCTAGGGCAGCAAATAGCTCATGACTCTGCTACCATGAGTGGCCAGTCTGAGCACTTGTGTTGTTTCAGGGTGATTCAGTCTGGTGTGGGGCACAGGCTGCCCCCAACTGCATTTCTGTTAATGCAGAACATACAGCTGAATTCATGCTTTCATGGTAACTACAAAAACTAGATGCAACAACAAGATGGACTGATAGAACGTGGTGGTACTGGGTCCTTAAGAAGCTTGGTCTTCAAGCAGGTCAACTTCCTCCCTCTCCCCGGCCCAAATTTGAAACAGCAGAATGGTTTGTAAAGATCTGGCTTAAAGCTACTAATAGAAGCTCTAAAGTTCAATTTGAGTATCATCATTCTCCATGTCAGGGCAAATTGCTCAGTCTCAGAACAGCTAAGAAGATTTAGGCTGAGGAGGTGACTTTTTCAGTCAGTTGAAACAAGAACTATACCATGAAATGAGCAATCCCATAAATCCAATGGCTGTTTGTTCTTTCTTTCCAAAATGCCAAAAGCAGGCCTGCATGTGCTGATCTTCATACAAGTGATGAATTTGCCTGAAGGGAACAGGAATGTTGGCAAAGTTAGGTACTAGTCCCAGGCAGGTCCAAACAGCTTACACATGTTCAATAGCTTTACTTCAAAATAGTTGTTCCTGCAAGTGAAGTCTTCTCAAAATGCATTGTCTCACCTGCCTGCTGATACAACTTCATTGTGATATTGAACACTCTCAGATGAAATTTGAAGATGATGCACATCTTGTTCAGTCCTTCTGAAGCCAGCTATTTCCCTGTCTAGCTCAATAAAATTATGAAAGTGGGCAGCACTGGAAGGAGGGGATCTTGTGTAGGAGTCACTTGAATGCTTATCCCCCTCCTGTTCTTGGGAGCATTACAGGAACTTCCTAATCTCGGTGCTGTCAAAAACATACAACAGCTTTCCCAAGATATCAAGTAAAAAATACTGTATATTACAAATATCTGACCATAAATAGCAGTTTTAGCACTTGAAATATCATTGACCCATCTTTTTCTGCATAAACGAAAACAAAGTTCTCTCTACTATTTACCTGACAAGGTGGATGAGTTGCCTACATTTTTTTTACTTTTTACTTGTTTTTTAAGAAAACTCCAATATTTCAGAAACTCAGACGGATGTAGAAAAGGAGACAGCATGTCTGTCTATTCTCTACATACTTTTACCCCATCAGGCCTCTTTTGGATGAGACAAACTAAAAGGGAACAAGAGTTCAGTCACAACTCATCACAGTGGCAGCCTCATCTTCCTGTGGGCAGAGGTCAGACATTGCTCTCTTTGGCGTGGGCAACCTGCTGTACGTGTCTACTGGAGATGAAAGAACTGAATTATACACTAGAACTACTTGGGAATGCCACTAATATCCTACACTACTCATTTTTTCCCATAAAAACAGAAGTACTTTAATTAAAATATTGAAGCATCCAGTAATATAAACCATTAATTTAAATGTTAGCCAAACACACAAGTGAATTGGTGATACAATTTCTTGACAACAGAAGAATAAAATTACTACGTACTAGCTAAAGCTTCAATGAGTTTTCACAAGCAGATGGAGGAACATGTATTTTAGTCTTGTGGTTATTAAAGTACTCCAAATACAGAGATTTGGGAAAACTGTGGGTTTTCTCCATTTAAATCCTCTTCCCATTACTAAGAATCTCTTCACTTCCTTTTAAACATGTCTTTGTAACTGTGTGACAGAAAAGAGCAGAAAGGAATTAACATTTTCAACTTGTCTCTCAAGTGAAAAACACACATACAACATGTGGTTGAGATTGTGGCCTAAAGTGGGAAAAAAAAAAGCCGACACAGAAAAGCAGCATTGAAAGTGTAATTCAGCCCATAATATACTGAAAATTGAGTGCACTAAAATGTTTTTCTTAGCATTCAAAATTTGGCACAGATACTGAAATATGCACAAAAAAGGGTTACAGCAAAAAGCTGTCAAATGTTATGCTTAAGATTTGCTTGCTTTCATTTGCACAATCCAATTAATTCATTTGGATAAGTATTGAGTAAGTATTCATTTGAGTAAGTATTTAAAATTAATTTTGCATTTCAAAACCATCAAAACATTTTTCAAGCAGTCTTTTCCACCAATAGGATGAATAAACTGCCACTGCAGCCACCTTGTAGAAGATAAAGTGATGTATTATTTATTGTTCTACAAGATCCTGCTTTGACTATTTTTTCCTCCTATTACTGATGGCAACTGCTCCTCATCCTCACAGGAGGTAGACTAGAATAAGAATTGCAAGTGAAGAGGGTGTGCCACAGGAACAGGGCAGTGCTCTTTGCTGCCACCCATTTTAACTCAGTTTAGTGGTAAAGGGACCTCACAGGGATCAAGTTGCAGTTTGGACTCAGAAAGGACAGTACTTTTTTCATTCCACAGTCTGATTGAAACCTGTATAGAAACTGCATTAATTCCCACATCTGAAGGTCAATGGCAGCTCATAAGGCCACAATGGGCTGCAGCTATCTGGGGGATGTGACTGCAAAATTACTTCAGTAGAGTGGTGAATAATGGTTAACTGGTAATGTTCCCTGTCCCAGAGTGTAGGACAAATAATGAATTGAAATATTCAGCTCTGTACCATAATGGCAGATGAGCAAGAAAGAAAAGAGATCAAATTTTCTGTGGGTAGTGAGGCAAATAGCAATGCAACAATTAATACCCCAATAACTGCAAATGTACTGCTATGTCTTATCCACAGGTAAGTAACAGAAACCCATAAACTGACACATTCTCACAAGGGAACGGACTGAAATTTCAAGTTTTCTGGGGGCAGCAGCCAGTCTTTCTTCTTTCTTCCACAACTCCAGACTGTGGAACCACAACTGAACAAATCAGTAAGTTGGAAAAATCAGTGAATTTATTATTATTCCGGCACTTGGCAACCCCTGCTTTGCCTTTTCATTCTCTTATGGTCCTCTCACATCAGAAGGCGAAACAACACATGGCCGTGCAAAAGTGTCTACTGCTCCAGGATCTGGTAACTGGATGACAAAAACTGAATGCTTTTTAGTTTGTCCATAATAAGACATCTAAGTGCATCTTTTCAGTAGATCCTGGGTTACCAAATCTTTTTCTTCAAAAGCCATGCCTGTCCTTCACACAGACAGATGTCTTCTCCACACTTCGACACAGGTAAGCAGCTCAAAGCTTTGCTGCTTCTGGCTAACTTAATTCCAAAATTATTGAAATGTCTGTAGGAAATAAACCTGAGCTGCTGAGGGTACACAAACTATTTAAAGGATCCTTCCCTAGGTGAGTGAGCACCAAGTTTTTTTATTTTCAGAACTACTGAGAAGAAGAACACACAAACCTTTTTTTAAAATTTATTTTTAGAAAAATCACAATGTTGATAGGTCTTAGTAATTTTTAGGCTCACAAAACCTGAAAAAGGATTCAAGAGTCTTGGTTAGCTAAAAGCTAGTTTAAGCTCCTCCTGCCATTTTATCCCTAACAAACACCGAGTTATTTTTATTTACTCTACACTTGGCATAGATATATCTGTTTATTCATGTAGGCAAGCAGTACATTTCTTTTCTTTGTATTTACATAAAACAAATGCTTATGTAGGAATCACTTTTGCACTCTCAAACACACTTAAAGGCTTTAGCACTTTTATACTAAAAGCAGACATAGGGAGAAAAGAGACTTACAAATTAATTCCATAAGAAAACACTAACATTTGAGTAAAGCTTTGTTGCAAGCTAAGAAACATGTACAAGAAATTCTTAAATGAATTATGCTTGGCATACATTCACATTTGAATGTACAGATATATTTACAGGTTTAATATCCAAATTCATTAATTTCTAAGTTCTAAGATGTTCCATAAAATGTCATCTTCCTGTAGAACTTTGTCAGGTGGCTGAAGCCCATTAATAAGACACATATGGTAAAACTGCATTAAAATTTAAAGCAACTAGAATGAAAGCCAACAAAACTGGTCAGACCATTCCTGCCTGACAGAACAAGTTATTATTCCATATTTACTCCTTCAGTTGTTCTGAGTTGTAGTTTTCCATGTTTCCACAGATTCTTAAAACCTTCCTTTCAAGAGCCACAGCACTAATCACAAGTACTTTCAGAGGAGGATGCAACCACAGGTGATCATCCTGGGGGAATCCTTCACAAGTCCAAAAGCACTTTGCACATATTTGCTATTTCTACTGTTCAGTAAATGCCTATGGAGAGAGGCTGGCTTGTTCTGGTCACTCTTGCTGTTTGTAGTTTGGAACTGTGGCACTGTTTCTGTCCCTTAACACACATATGATAAGCCTTCTGAACACTATTTTTACTTAAGCTTTTGGCTATGGAAGTCTGAAAATGTTAATCCCCATTCCCAAGTTCTTCATCCACAACTTTTTAGATTATGCCAAACAGCAATACAAAGTCCAGTTATGTTTCTGATTTGCAAAACAGGCTTTTCCACAACTGACCAGCTCAGTACTTGCTAAGCAGAAAGAGCCAAAAAGGACGAAGGCTCGGTGTGCATTAACTTTGGGTTTTCTCAATCTGTACCAGACAGACAAAAAGTAAAAAAAATCTAAAAACAAAGAATTTTTGTCTCCTGAATGCTCAAGCACAAGTAGCTCTTCCCTGGCAGCTGGCCCAGGCAGCTACACAGATTGGATCAGCAGCACCCCGACCCACCATCCATACACAGTGAGCCGCTTGCTTTCAGGTGCCCACAACATACACCAAGATGGTTGGTTGGTCCACTCACTGAGTTTGGGTTATTTTAAAAAATATTTTTATTGCCTGTGAGCAATAACATAACAGAAACCATAACTGCATATTCGTTTTGGAGAGGTAAGGAAAAGTTAAACACACTGAATGCACTTGAGACACACCTATTTGTCAGAGGAGTCAAGGAAAGAATGTAAAGGCACAACATACTTCTACACTCCTATCATTAAGGCCAGAATTGGCGTGCACCAATGCTTCACAGGGCTAACCATATAGAAGTACTCAGGTCTAAGTCACAGTCCCAGAGGTGTTTCAAACAAGAGCTGTTTTTTCATGAAACTTTGAGCTCTGTTGTTTGTTATGCTTTTTTTGTTTCCTTTTCTATTTTTTTTTTTTTTTGGTAGAATGCAGGCTGTTTATCCAGTTTCAAAGATCTGTTCTTCACCACTCTTCCTTTAATTTAGTTCTCCAGAAGTGTGCGCTGAACTGAAAAGTGAAAAACAATTCAAGATTAGTGCACTAAGTTAGCATACAATGGAAGTTACACATTACTATGTAACAGTTTATGCAGTCAACAGCTTTCAGCAGATGTTTGACACTGTGTGATAAATTTAGGGAAGGAGGCTTGATTCTGTGAAGCTACAAGGCTGCATAGCAAGGAATATCACACGCCACTTTTCTCACTCAAATAACTACATCCTACTACAGACAGGGAAGCTAGCTACACTTGCAGTGTAACCCAGCACTCAGTTCAGGCTGGCAAGTCATGCAGATGCAAACAGGCTGCTTGTACAGAAAGTTAAGCTACTGAAAATAAGCTCCTAGGTTCAGGAAGTCAAAGATAGGTTTACACAAAATTTTAAAAACACAGACCTATTCTGCTATCTCATCTGACCTGGCCTAGTGAGAGACTGCTTCTAACTGGAAGCCATGTAGGTACATCTATTACAAGAAGCAGAACTAACATCTGCTGACTCCCAGAACTTGGATGAGGAGCAGCATCATGATGACCATGGCTGCCCAGTTTCTTAGCTCAACACATGATCATGATTGTCTGCAAAATGTAACAGAAGTATGAAATCTGGGACACAATATGACATCAATACTAATTAGATTAGATCAATAGGTAACCATATTTGACAACATCCCAAGTGTGACTTTACTGGTTACAAATAAAGTTGCATCATCTGATGCGTTTCACTTTTGAGTTCTGGTGAATCTTGGCCAGAATTTCAGCAAAAACCAACTACAGGCCATATTTTAACAGCCTTTGGTAGAGGGCTTTAAATACTACTACTTGCTTCCCTAATGCACAGCTGAATTGAGGATACCTGAGTCTCTTCAGTCCTTACAGCCAGTCACAGGAAAATATTTTGTACTTGTGAGTTTTATATATTTAACAGCTTAAAGTATTTATAAAGAAGATAATGAACCAGATGAAAGTTTATAACAAACTGATGAAATAACCTGAGAGAAATAAGGCATAATTATTTTTTAATTATTAAAAAAACCTCAGAAATAGTTTTGCAGGTTAAACTCACAGAAGAATGTACTGCATATATATACTGCTTTGAGATTTTAACACTCAATACTTCAAAACCAATGAATTTCAGCATGAGGCTATAGTGCTTCTTCCTCTGTAGACCAGTCACAAGGGCTAGAAGGCCAAGTTTTCACCTACACCACTTCCTCCAGCTCTATCCATGGATTCCTGGAGCTTATCAGCTGCTCCATCAGCCAAATTCCTTACATAACCATATGTGGAAGGGTGAGGTTCTCAGTGTCTGTTGCTTTAAAAGAGATCCTTCCACAGCTCTCATCTTTGTAAAAAGATTAATTATGTGATGGTTCTTTCATACAAGAATCATTCTCCATCCACACAGAGAATGTTTTAATTAAAACATACAACATGCTAGTGAGTTCAGTCCTCTTTGCCTCCAGTGTCCAAATATAATGAATTTTTTAGTATACATTCTTAGTGTTCTGTATCAGTTTTTAATTAGAAAACATTTCAGATTCTAATTAAAAAAAAACTATACACTGATAAAATTTTAACTGCAGTTATTCATCACACTGGCGGAGCAGGCTTGTGTTTTCACAACTGCCTCTAATGATACTTTTACAGAGAAAATTAAATTCTTCACTTTCTCTAAGCTCCTATGTTTAAATGCATTCTCAAAGCAATAAACCAATCTGTTCAATAAAAAACTCTAGAAAAGTGACCATATTGTCAGAACTGAATGCTTGATTCAGTTCTAAATTTGTCATCATAGTAAATCATAGAATCACAGAATCATTTATGTTGGAAAAGACCTTTTAGATAGTCATTTTAACTCTTTACCCCAGGACTGCCAAGTCCACAACTAAGCCATGTCCCTGTGTGCCACGTCTATGCATCCTTTAAATACCTCCACAGATGACAACTCCTGGGCTTTCCTGAGGAGTTTCTGAGCAGCCTGTTCCAATGCTTGACAAACCTCCTCATTAAGAATTTTTTCCAAATATCCAACCTAAACCTCCTCTGGCAAAGTTTGAGGCCATTTCCTTTTGTCCTTCCTATCACTTGTTACCTAGAAAAAGTGACTGACCCGCACCTGGCTACAACCTCCTTTCAGCTGGCTGTAGAGACTGAAAAGATGACCCCCGAGCCTTCTTTTCTCCAGGCGAAACATCTCCAACCCTCCAGTCACTCCTCCTAACACGTGTGCTCCAGAGCCTTCCCCACATCCACTGCCCTTCTCTGGACATGCTGCAGCACCTCAGTGTCTTTCCTGAAGTGAGGGGCTCAGAACTGGACACAGGACTTGAGACATGGTCTCACCAGAGACAAGTACAAAGGGGACAATCACAGCCCTGGTCCTGATGGCCACACTATTGCTGATACAGGCCAGGATGACACTGGCCTTCTTGGCTAGCTAGGCACACCGTTAGCTCATATTCTACCAATTTTTTTTTAAACAAAACAGCACAATTAATTTTCTCCAGTATGTTAGATGTCAATAAAGTGCATTTAATAGGATCCCCATTGATCCTATTAAATTCTTGCCTTACCAGGTGGCTCAGATTGTGCTCCCCTGTGGCTATCCATATTCACATTCTCTTCATCTGCTGGGAAAAAACACAGATATTTAGCATTCAAATTCTCTTATATTTGAGGTTTTTGATAAATAGAGATAATTTGGGAGAAGAAGCAGCAGTGAAAAAAATGGGCTGATAGTAGTTGAGTTGCCCTGTTTTACCCGCACATTAATTTTAACATACATGGTAGATGTGTTTTTCAGTTTCCAAACTTCTCAAATTACAAAACAGCAGTGCATGGCTGAATGACTGCTCTATCCCTTCACTAAACAGTCAGAAAGACTGAAACAGACAAAACCAAAGCTTCTGCCCATCCTATCACCCACAGTACTCCCAAAACTCTCTTATCCAAATTATATCTTACTTAGGTGGAAAGGAAGCAAGCAGTAGATCACATCATCATTGGGGATGAATAGTGGGGTAAGTTGTCATAAAACTAGTAAGTAGGCAGGCATGTTGTGAAGACACAAAGCCAAGATTTACAAAATTAGAAGCTACAAAGTATTTTTCAGCATGAAAAATCTCTACTCCCAACCTTCACTTGATTCTCCTTAAAAAGTATTTTTTGCAGTCTCTCCTGCTTAATTAGCCAGAAGTGCTTTTAATTTAAGAAATGTAAAGCTTTAAGTCCTCCTAGTTTTTGGGCAAGGAATTGGTCAGTCTTATATGACTAGTAGGAAAGATTACTCCCTGTGAAGATAAATTCACTGGGCTATTACAACTACCTTATGCATAGGATCAACTCATAGTCCACATATAAATACAAAAATGCCTCTCTTTAGACAGTAGAAAACAAAACTAATTTGGAGCTCTTACCACTTTGCTTGAAACAGAGCTTCTTCTTCTGGTAAGCAATGAAACTACTTACTGATGCAACTACAGTAGCACCCACAGCACTTATAATTCCAGCTAGTACTCCTGGAGAAGCTGAAAAAATCAGAGATGTTTATAAACATTTTTCAGAATTGATAGCCACGTCAAAGTATTGTCTCAAAGTAAACACTGTGAACATTCCAAAAAACATTAAACTGTAACTATATGAAATTGTAATATTCAACTGTGCACAATGAAAGTTAATCCTCTCACTTTATAACCATTGATTTCTTAGCAATGCCCATTGTTAAAAACTTCAGCATGCCTGTTTTAAGTTCCACTAATCAAAAAAGCAACCGTTTCATTGGCATATCTACTTTGTATGCACACAGTCCCCGCACCAGCACCTCTGATAACACCTGGGAATTATTTGAAACACAGAAATGTTAAAGGACTATGGAAGCAGAGCTTAAAAGTAAGAATTCCAGATTGCACAAAAGCTTTTTAATTGTAACCCACTCCCAGCAGTGACCATTCTAGCAGAAAATTAGCAATCAGAAACCCCGAGAAAACAAGCTTCATACATCTATACACCACCATACACACACATTGATGCATTTACCCTCGCCTTCTTCACCACTTTTTGGAGTCGGACCCTTCCGTTCTGAAAAATAAATGGAGAGTTTACATTTGATATGTCTAAAGAACACTCACTCAAATATTCTGTCAATTAATTATGCAAAAATACAAGCCATCTATTATATGATTACGGTGCTAAACTGACACTGAAACTTTCTGTTTTCAAAGCATGGCTCAGAGCAGTGCCAACTCCAGCCTTGAGTGCTCAGCACTTCTACAGAATTAGCTAATAACATTTGTGAAATCTGGTTTAATAAGCCTGTGCACAACCACAGAACACATATAATTTCAGAGTAACATTCAGCTGTATTTCCACAGAACCAACTATTTTTTCCTAAGATCCCAGCCTTATCTACCTTTGCAATTCTCTTCACAAGCAAGCCAGAAGTTCTATAAATACTAACTCTATTTGTCACTGTGCAACTCATACCATTGAGGCAGGAACCTGTGCAGATGAAGCTACCACACAAGTTTCCACAGATGTTTCTTGGCCCTTCCAATTTTCAAGTACTGTCCCAAAGGAACCTTGGAAGGAGGAAGCTACCCAAAAAAGTGGCATCAGTAGTCTCCACCTAGGACAACTCTCCAGATAAGCCAGTAAACAATTAGGCACATCCCAAACCCCACCAAGATAACTAAACTGATTCTGATCTGGAAATAGTAAAATTGCAGGAACATACTAATCAGACATAGCAGATTACCAAAAAAAGTTTGGCAAGCTATGAAATGATTTTATACTGCTCAGAGTATAGAATTATATGGTGGTGAAGGGACCTGAGGGACCTTCGCAATCACAGAGCTTCAAATCCTCTGCCATGGTCAGGGAAACCTTTCACTAAACCAGGTTGCTCAGAGCTCCATCCATCCTGGTTTGAACACTTCCAGGGATGGAGCATCCACAACTTCTCATTTCTTCACCACCACCACAGTAAAGAAGTGAAGACTAAGGACCACTTGGAAGTGTAAATATCAATTACTTTTGAACTCAAAAATATGCTCTTAAGTTTCAGACACCAGAACGAAATGCATTACAATGTAGAGCATGTCTAACCAGCTTGTGAGCAAGCCTTAATCAAAACCTCAGCCATAGAAACAATAGGAAGTACAACCTGCTATCTTACCATTGCTGCCACTGCCATCGCTTCCTCCTTTTGGCAAACTGCCATCCCATAGATCTGAATCATCAAATTTGTCTATAAAATAATGCAAATAACATTACCATATTTCAAGTTCAGTGCATAAGACACATTAAGGCATATAATAACGCTGACATTTTCTCAAGACCATTCAACTGAGTTTGTGGTGGTTTTAGGCTCAGAACCAGGGTTTTAACTTTTTAAAAGCCTTCACAATGTCAAGTCCCTTCAGCTCAGCACTGCACAGTTTGACAGCAGCACTTCTTTCTCTGGACTTCCTAAACAACTGAGGGAAGTCAGTGTCCAAAAGCAGGTAGTACTGCACAAATCAGGTTAAGCAAGCAAGGAGCCCCATAAGCTGCTTAACTCTAATAGCCCAAATCTCACTGTCCTGTGAAAGCAAAGAAACCATGTGGACAGAAAGGGACCATTTACTTTCAAGGCTGCAACTGTGAATGATTTTTCAGAGTTGGGTCTCTTAAGTCTCAAACAGTCCAAATGTAATTCCCTCCTTTGATTTACTGCAAGACATCGAAGTAGTCCCTCTCCATTTCCAATGATCCCCACCTCATGGAGCCTTCCTGTCTCCCTCATGGCACCTTCTCCTCCTTCCCTCTGCTGCCAAATGAATATTTAGTTTACACAATGCAAACCAGTTCTTCAGACAGAAAAACTAGAAGTACTGCATGAGAGGATGTTTTAGTTGAGTGCCAAAAACACTGTACTGAGGCATGCAAGAATCAAATTCAAGTATCTACTGCAAATCAGGTGAAGGAACAAGAACTGAGGCTTGCATTGCAGGGCTCTTTACCAGCATGTTTGTGCATAATGGCATCACCACACCTGCCATCCTTCTGAATGTGTTTTGTTCTGGGTTAGGCAAAGACAGAGAGGACCTCTAAAGCAGAATAGGCAGGAAAGGACATGTACACCTATCTTTCAAACACGAATTATTGTATTTCTTAATGGGGCCTTTAAATTAAAAAAAAAAAAGAAGCAACCCTTTAACTTGAAGCTTTTCTTTTAATTTAGATCCTTTAAGAATAAAGATCATAGGCGGTTGCTACTTACTTTTGAGCATGACTAGAAGGAATTAAGTTTGCAAAGAGGAAAGAACTCAATCCAATACATGGGTGCTTCACCACAGGCAGACAAGAATAGCATTGCCCCAAGCACACATACACACGGTCCTATCCTGCCTCTTCCCCATATCATCCTGTTTTTAAGTGAAAGTGACTCAACAGGTTTGTTATGGAATTTCAAGACTGGTGCAAAGCTTATTTGCAAGACAACTTATTCTCAATCTTCAGTGTTTGATGTATGCCACACCTGACATACAGAGCAGGCAATTAACAAGAATCAGTTATTGGAAGTGTAACTGAGACAGTAAAACCAGGAGTTTGTGCCAGAAGCCTTACCAGAGTCTTTAGGTTGATCTTGCTTGGGCTTACCTAATCACAGAAGAGAGATTTAGGAAAAAAAACCAAAAAACAGAGAAGAACATGTTAAGATAACAAAACCAGACTATAATACAGTAATGTTCAAAGGGACTAGGAGAGATTAACAAATACTCTTTTACTGTGCAGAAATTCCTGTTAGATCAGTCTTACCAGTGTCTCTAGGACTGGCAGAAGGATGTGGCTTGGGATCACCTGTAGACAAGTAAGAGTGAGAATAAATCGAGCAAAATTACTAGTGTGAAGAAACCAAAAGCAGAGCATGGAGTGACCTTGAAAGATGATCTGACCTAAAATATTATAGCAAAACTTCCCCACTTTCCTTGCATTAGCTACTGCTGTATTTCTTTGGTTATTTTAGCTAAATACTGTGTCTTAATGCCAATAAGGGTTTTCCTGCTACATTAACCAGCATGTCAGATCCTTGCCGGGATGGAACATACACAGAAAAACTCATTAAGTCTTATGTAGCATTTTAATTTGCACATCTGATTTCGAAGGCTGAGTTTCTTTAAATTTTTATACCGGGTACAGATTACATGGCTTGTTCTTTTTTCTTACGTGTTTTCTTTTTTAAAATGACCAGGTTGTAATCAAATATAAAACCTAGTACCTCACTTGAAAAACAGACAAAGTACAGAGAAAAGAACTAGACTAGGTCCCCACAATGACATTTCATTTGGCTTGCCAAAAAATAGGAAAATAAGAGATCTTAGAAAATATCTCCGTATAGTTTTGTCACAACCTTCACAATACAGTAAGTACTTTCCTTCAAATTATTTGTAACAAATTAATGTTTCCTTGTGCTACTAAAAATACTTCCTGAAATGGGAGAGATTACTTTGGAATTAACCTTTACTTCTGAAAGTAATAGTTTATGGAGTTAGTGCCATCTAGTGAAAAAACAGCAATGAAACAAGCAGAAGCTAGCTAAGAAATTACTGAAATTCCTACAGTTTTGTTGATCCAGAACCTTAAGATTAACAAACACAACTAGGCTGCAGTTATTTTTATTGACAGTCTGCTACCTTAATCAACTCAGTGCCTTATTATACTTTGGTCATAAAGGATGGATAGACATTGCAACAGGTACATCTGAGCAGTATCCAGGAAAACATGACACTTACCAGAATCAAAAGCATCGGACAAGTCAAAATCATCTACAAAGAAAAAAGTTTTAAATGTAATGCAAAAACTGTACTCTTAGACTACTTTTTAAACAAAATGGACCTCACAACGTTTTCTCCACAAATGAAAGATGTGCTCACTCATCAGTGACTCACAGAAAAGCCCTACAAAATTACCAGGCATTACCTGCCAAGTGACTTGCTGCTTTTGGAGATGATGGGACCTGTCAAGGGCCAGCTCAAGCTCCAACCATGTAGACTGAAAGCCATTTTCACAGGGTTTTTAACCTTGTGAAATGACAAAACATATGTCTGAGAGCAGATTCCAAAATGAAGAAATCCTTTTGCTTAGGAAAGGCAACTAGTTAGGGAACTCCATACTTTTATAAAAGTATCACAACATTGTGTGCCACTAAATTTTAAAATTCAGGATCTCAAATTGGTATGTATACTACACTTGATTTTACAGAAAAAGGCATTACAAACCAATCAGATCTCACCTGATGATGGTGTCTTCTGAGTTACGAGAGGCTTCTTTGTAGTTCCTGTCAGGTATGGTTAGAGAAAAAATAATTAAATACTATCTAACACACTTGTTCAGAAGCTACATGAAGGACAAAGGACAAATCTAAGTACATGTCTATACATAAAAATGCATAAGATAGTAAGTCTATACAGCAAGACAGATTTCCTCAAAGAGAAATCTTTAAGTCTTCAAAAGACAAATTTGAGTTCTGTGTGGTCAACACCTTGACAAACACATGGCTGAATAGTTCCACTGAGGTTTAAACAAACCATATGTGGCAAAGTCGTCATGCTTGGTCATGCAGTAAAACTAAGAAATCAACAGGTGAAAGAAATTTTTTTACCATCCGCAAGTGCATCTTCTAAGGAAAAGTCTTGGCCTGCAGAAAATAAAAGGAACAGTAAGGACACTGTTTTTTCTTACTCAAACCCAACATTATTTAATAAGGTCATAAACATGTCTGTGATAGATCTTGAGGTATGATTTCTGCTTCCTGACTCAATCTAGAAGAATATTTTGAGTCAGGGTTGAAGATGGACATTCTTCTCTATTTCTGCAGGTCACTATCCATACTCTTTTCAGAAAAAAAAAAAAAAAGGAACCACACTGAAAACTGGCTGGGGGACAGCTCCAATGCATGAGAACATACAAGATTCAAGTGCAAAGAAAAGCTTTGGAGAACAAAGGCCATTATGAAAGTTGTGTAATGGACTTAATGCCTTGGCATTTAAAATTAATTTTCATGGGTTTATAAGACTTACCTATCCCCCCAACTAGGGTTAGCAGCATGGAGGTGGTTAAGATTTTAGCACATATGATCTTGAGCAGTTTTCAACTTCCTAAAACGCAGCTAAATGCAGCTGGCACCACCATGGGATCTCTGCTACAGGGAGATTAGATTGTATTTTCAGTCCTTAGGAAAAGAACACTGTCTCTTGCTGTATTAAATCAGTTGCTAGAGCTACTGCTGCTTACCCAGCCAACTGCAAACACACCAACTCAAGACATATATGACACAAACTGATTTCACAGCACAAACGTAGTGGTGTGATTTCAACAGCAGAGGCTTGTAAGATAAGTGGATAGCTAAAACAACTGCTTGGAGTGTTTCTAATTTTTCACCATCCCTACTTTCACTGAAGTATGGAATAAGAAAAAGGCCTGAAAGTAGATATCAGAAAGAAAAAGACATTGAAATATACTGCTTCAGCTGGAAGATTTTTTTCTACCTACTGAGGATCAAGCCAGCCAGAGCAAAGGTTATTTCCAAACAGAAAATACCTTAGTTCAGAAGATACCTGCATAAAGCACTATGAGTCTGGCTTTTCCTCTAAGAATGTAACCACCAAAGAGGCATCAGAAGCAGCCTCTGCAAAGTCTGAAGACAGGAATAAAAACAAACACCAACATCAAACTAGAAGCAGAATGTACCTTTCACTTACATAACAGACCAAGTTAAGAAGTCTTGAGTCTAACAGCAGGAATGATGGATGCTTATATACCTGGTGACATCTTTTGATGTAACTAAGGTCAAAATTGAAACACCTTTTCCTTCTTAGATACCTGCATTAATAATGCCTTTTTTAATTTTTTTTTTTAATAGGGAAGCAACAGGAATGGAATTTAAAAAATGTGCACTCTGGCCAACTGAACTACTGCTACAGCAGAAACTGAAATCTGAAGTCTAAGAAATGATTCCCGTACTGTAACATCTGAACTAAAATCACCTTGCTCACAGCCAAGTAAGGAGACAGTCCTACCTGATCACTGACAAGCCCCTTCATGGAAACACAGGTGGTTGACGGCTTTATTGTGGGGCATGAGCAAAGCACATTTAAAATCTCCTGGATAAAATAAGTAGGTATAGATCCTGGCTAGAAAGCAAGAAGATATTTTACATGGCATTCCTTATTTCAGGTGGAGACCACAAGCTCTATTAGATCACAAGAATGCAAAATATTTGCAGGTCATTTATCTGAAGTCTACATCAACTTGCAATACAATTTTACAAACCTCTGCAAAGTTAGCAGCTGCTAAGATACAAATGCCAGTTACTTCTGAAGTTACTCCTTTGGTTAGACTACACCAAGAAACCTCCGTATCGACAGGAAAAAAAGGTCAAAGCACTCGTAAGAAATTTTAACAGGCATTTGAATAGCTGTTCCTCAAACCTGAATTCTAGTTTGCTTGTGTTCTCACGTACATACACCTCTCAGACTACAGTCCTCTGGGAGGTATGCCTAAGACAGGACCTGATCAGAATCTGGTAGTCTAGCTCCAAGAGGGCAGAGAGGGGAATTTGCTGAAAACATACACTCCTCAAAACACTCTACCAGAGCAGCACCCAGAAGAGGGATCATCATGAACTGGTAACACCATCTGTGTCAAAGTCACAATGAACATTACCCTGGTTTGTGTGTATTTCACAAACATGTTACAAATGTTTGTGTATATTTCATGCCTGTTTCTTTCCAGGCAGATGGAAAAGCAAGCATATACATTCAGCTTTACCCTTTAGTGCAGCTGACATTTTACCTAGAGCAGAAAAGAGGCTATATGAAGAGTTTCCTACTGCCAACATAAAACTCAGTCCAGGAACTCAGAATGGCTTCAGCTGCAGTGGTTTCCTCAAGAGGAGGAAAACTTTGTAAAAGGGTGTGCTTCCAGTGACATTGCTATTTTAATGGATTTTGCACATAGGCTTTGCAGAGAAATAATTTAGAATGAGATTGCTTACTGCCAAGCTCACATAAAAATGCTTTGACAGAGGAATAAATAAAACTGAAAGTCAATAAAAGAAAAATATAATCATGCTTTATTGACTGGAATTATTATTCTGAAATCAAAATTCGCTTTCCAAGCATGCAGCAAAATATTAGGCTTCTCATACACATTACTTTTTAAAGATAAGGTACCAAAACATGGTAATACTTAGCTTATGGAACTCATTACAATAATCTGCCCTCGAAGGTGCTGGAAGTCAGCTTTCCCAGCAAAAAAGGTATTTCTCCACTGTTCACAACAAATCTTCCTATGTATTTAAAGCAGTTGCTTTTATAAATGTACTCACTCCATTTTTGGAAAGGGTGGATTCAACTGAAGTAGAACTTCAGCGACTTACTCTAAAAGGAGAAAAGCCGAGTATGATTTAGCCGGTTCCAGGAAAAAAGTAATTAGAAAACAAGAGATAAAGCTACAGAACTAGAACAAGGTACTATCAGGGTTCAAGAAGGGAAAGTCAGCAAGAATATGCTGCACTCCCTGCAGACTTAAGGAACACCCAGAGCAACTAAGCTTACGAGCATTTAATTAGTCTAAACAAGGATATTTACAAATAAAGCAGATATTGTATTGCCTAGGAAGAACAATACAGCAGGTATTTCTAGCTCCTAGGGGCATTAGCAGACTCAAGAATCCTTCAGAAATGTCTACACTATTTTCCTTTCACGTCTGTATCTCAAATACCTGGATCTCAAGAGACACATCTGTAGCAATGAACCTGAACCACTTAGACTACAGTGTGCACCAGCCATCCAGCTTGTAACTGTTCTTATCAGAATTTTCTCAGGGCTCTCTGGAATTCATCAAGGTTACTAAGATATAAACTGTGCTAAAATAAGAAAGAAGCTAAGAAACCAAATTCCAAGACCACAAGAAGGAAATACCAGAGAGATGCGAGCCACCTGGACTGAAACCAATCACATATTCTGAGAAGTGCATGCAAAATGCATGGACAAGGCACCAATAAGGAATGCATGATCAGCATGGGCAGTAGAGTTAGAATGTATAAATGAGTGCATAATATAAACAATAAACAGCTTCTGCTTAATCATTGGTTAGCTGTCCAGGAGTCCTGAATTTCCCACACAGATCTTCACCAGGCCATCTCTAGTAACCAACGCCGTTTGTGTTAGCTGGGGGGAAAAGAGTCGGTAAAAGAGCAAACACAGGCTTTGAACAGCTGAAGAACTAGAGGGTAATCAAGAGATCCAAGTAAGCAAATAAGAGTGCAAAGACCTGTCACTGCTCTCAGATACTTCCTGCTACAGTATTAGATTGGTCATATTCACATTGCACTGCAGAAGGCAGAGAAGTACCACCTCCACATGCTCAAAATTAGTAAAACGCAGCTGACCACAGTCCTGGGCAACCTACAGTGGCTGACCCTTCTGAAGCAGAGGGTGGGACTGAAAGGGCACCAGCTTCAGCAGCCTATGGCTCTGTGACATGGGCCAATCCTAGCCACTGGACTAGACTCCTTGTGCTGCGAAGTCATAGAACTAAAAATAAAGTAAGTTGCTCTGTCTGCAATTCTTTTTATAAATGAGAACTGAAATACATTGCTCTGTCTCCTGAAGTGTGTAAGCAGAAACCTAAGCTACACTAACAAGAGCTTCTAGGAGAACATTTGAGTGATGGAAGCATAACACTTCCACCAAGAAATGGCAAGTTTTGGGGGCACCAGGATGGGAAGCAGAAGGAGAGGAAAAGGGTTTTGCAAAATGTAACAAAGGTACTGAATCTACATGGCAAGCAATGAAAAGTCATTGGATGTATTTATTTCATTTTTTTGTTCTATTTTTCTTACCTGTAATTTTAGGAAGGCCTGATCACAATTGAAGACTGCAAGTATCATATATTATGCTTATGGATATTTCACCTAAGTACTTGCCCTTACCAAACATAAATGCATTACTAAAAATAGTGAGCATTTCAATTATTACCAAGTTACCTTCTGTCTAAGTTCAGGGAGTAAAGCAACATACAAGTGGCAGACAAACATGGGCTTGTCTGCATCCGTGCGCAGCAGTTCACGGCACCTTTCTCACAGCAACCCTAAACCACACTGAGGTCACTCTTTGCATTAAACATGAAGTTACTTGATGTCATCAAGGCCAGCCCCAGAGCTACTGCTGCCACTGCCTTCTCTTGTCAACAGAGCAAAGCCAGCCCTGTCCTTCACCCCCTGGCACAGGCAAGGAGTACCCCTGCCCCTCTTCCCAGGTCTCAGTGTAATCACTGTTCCTCTAGGGAGGCTCACAAGGGCCAAGAACCTCTCTGATCTCCACCACTGCCTCTGTGGTCATGGGGTTGGATCAGGAGCTCTGAAGCAGTCTTCGGAAAACCTGTTCTCAAACCTCACCAAGATCAAGAAGGCACTGTGCACCTACTTTGCATTCAGACACTTTTGAAGTTCTGTCTTAGCATAAGAAATGTTAGTAGTTCATTTTTTATAAACCTAAAATTCCAAAATTCTTTCATTACACGTTGCTCACAGTCTACAGTTTCAAAGTTTAAGCTGTTCAACAGACAGGAATTTAAGTCTTCACACAATTGACAAACCTTGCAGCTACTGCTCACATACCCTACATTTCCATAACCCAGGTGAATTCTGACCACAAGGCTCACATTTACTCTTGTTATGTAAGATTCCTTCCCTAACTATTATATCAATTAGTTTTTGTAGCATAAAAGTATATTAGTTTTGTTAATGTATATTAGTTCACATTTTACATTACAATGCAATGTGGTAGTGGAATTTTACTAGACACTTTGGTATTGATCATGCTAGGCCCTGTAAATACTGACTTTATTTCTTAGAAGCTTAGAGATAATAAAACATATGCCCAGGCAACCAACATAATGTCAGCATCCTAAACCCTCTAACACCCTCCCAGTACTGGCTGCCACCACAGATAATTAAATAAAGTGAATCTGATTCCAAGAATCACTAAGATTCTTGGAAAGCAGTAAGAAATACAGGTGCTTTCCAAAGTTTTACCATTATTACTATTCAGTACCGTGGGTGTCAGTGACTAGTCAAATTGTGTTATATTCAACATCTGAAAGCTACAAGAACCCTGTGTAAAACCACATTCAGGATGGCCCAATTTGGCTAGGATATCTCAGGCACACAAACATTTACTCTTGTAATTCTGCCTTTTGCATTCTAGCCCTTCTCCTCAGTCTTCAAGAGTCTGTTGGAGGATGTTACGAAAATTTGCAAAGGTCAAAGCCAGTGTGTCAGCACCTCTCCTTCTTCCAGTGCTGAAGACTTGTTACTCCTCAAGGTTTTCACAGACTGACATCCATGAAGCCTCTTGGCCTGAAGTATGTACCTCAAAACAGTGGCCACATCACACACAGTCAAACCTCTACATGTATTTCTACAGCTGAGTACCCTGCCCAGTCTAGTGTAGAGAATGGGAGAGGTGTTTGCAGGGCAATTGTGTGATGTCTGGTGCATGACTTCCAAGGGCTGTGTGCTTTTTCTGCTCATCCCAAATCAGTAAAACGCTTTATACAGCAATAAAGTGTGTAAGATGATAGATTAAAGGTTTCACTCCACAACAAACAGTCAGGAAACATCGGCATTTTGTTTGGTCTGCATCCTCACACTCTGCATCTCTGGTGGCCTCTTGGATTGGGGCAGGAAGGAATGGAAGAAAGAGTAATCCCAGCATGGTGGGGGCTCAGAAGAAAAGAGAAAGTCTAGCAGCAATGTTCAGGGACTAAAAGATTAGGGCAATCTGCATTAGATAAAATATGGTAAAGTTTTAGCACAAGAAATGAGGAAGTACTAAGAACCCAAAATTTGTGATCTGGCAGACATTGGCTAATAATCAGAATAGGCATTGGTCCCAAAACCTCAACTGTTGGACTGGTAAATAACCCTCACTCTGGAAAAAAAAGTTAAATTATAATCTATGTTGAACAAACTAATGGAACTTGGATCTTCATTTATAAATTCCTTCTTTAAAACAAAATGCATTTGAAATAAACACTTGCAATGCTTACAAAGCCAGGTGAACACTGTTATTTTTATAGCAGCACACTGAAACGAAGATTAATAGTAAGAAGAACTCCTACGTCTGCTGATACTTGCAAGATGACAATTTCACAGCTTGTTTCTTTTACCTTCCTCAACACAACTCTTAACAATTCAATACAGTTTGTAGGCTAACAGTAAAGTCCAAACAAAATCTGTAATCTAACCAGAAGCATTAACTGAACAGTAAAATAGACTTTGTTTTTCCAGGCTCTTTATTTCCATTGTGGCTTGTTCAGTTATGGCTAAAAGGACTCTTTTCAATCTGTGTACTTGAAATGAGCTACGATCTCTTGTGCTAAAAGGAAGAGGAAGACTTTGGGTTTTATGATGAGGGTTTCCTGTGGGGAAGGTGTGGGTTGAAAAAACCAGACTCAGTACAGTGTTTGCAATGATTTGAATCATAGGAGTAGGCACAAATATTTGGCAAGCCAGAAACATTATATAAGTTTTGTTTCTCATTTAAAATAAGATTGAGAGGTTTGCCTTTTAACTTCCTATCCTTTAGTACTTGACCAAAAAGGCAAGTTTTCCCTTTTGTACCAATGCTATGTTCTTAGTAGTTTCAGTGTGTTCATGAGCCCAGAAAAACAGCTGGAATGCATTCACAGTGGAACTGTAAGCAATTCCAGTTCAATTCCATCTTGTGAAAGTACTACTGCTATATTTAGATAAAACCTTTAACAAGAATTCTCTGGGTCCACTCTAAGAATTATTTTCATCATCTTCACTTTGATTCTGCATCACCTCCTAAAACCAAATTAATGTTCCAGTGTTAATCACTGCAGGCTACCATTACACATGCCCAACTTCAGTATGCACTATAAATTTACTTATTTATTAGAAATTTAATAATTTCGTAGAACACCATAGGAAAGCAATGGGAACGGATGCAGGACAGGTAAGAATTGCAAGTTGAAGAAGCTGTGCCAGGATACAGGACTGGCAATGGAGCCAGTGACAAAAGGACAGAAGTAAAAGTGACAGGGGAGAGGAAGGAGAGAGGGAGATATCTGGATGCACAGGAGTTGTCAGCTCACTACAGCCCCAAGCCCTAGAATCACAAGTCTCACCTGAAGTTTGAGGAAAAAAGGTCCACATTTCTGCTTTGTATGCAAAGACCTTTACAGAAGGCCAAATTGGAAAAAAGGAAAGCCAAAAATTTTTGTGAGAACAGTGAAGAAGAATACTGCAAATCACACTGCAAACTTGCTGGCTAAGACAAGCAGGGACAGCTCTGAGGTGAAGAAGAGCTGTTTCAATAGCCATTTGGAAAGGGAGAAAGCAGAGAAGAGATGGTGAAGTAACTACTGAATTCGGGATCCAACTGCAAGAGGCCTGGCATCCAGGATGGAATGAGAACCAAAGAGTAGGCAGGAAAGCATTTCTGGTGTTGAAAATAAAAAAATAGGTACGGCTAGCTGGAGGTGAGGGAAGAATCAGTACATTGAAAGACACTGATATAAAATGTAGAAAAAGTCTTATCTAGAAGCTTTCTGCACAGGCCTCCCCAAGGCCCTCCCCCAAAGTATATCCCAAAATTTCTTGTTTCTAAATTTAACAAGGACTTGTGCGACTCTAGAGCTGTCTGGTTTGTCCAACAAGAGCATCAGCTCTAATAAACACTGCATACTATCCAACACAACAGCCTCGCTTTTTATTCAGATCTCACTCCTACTACTGCTACTATCACCACTAGTTCCTTTTCACATAGCTTACTCTTCTCCTCCAAATCACAAGGAACAAAAAAAATTAGTGGTAAAATGTAAGTCTAAACACTCTAACTGCACTTTTTCCAGAAACAGAAGATTTACAGTGTAATATTTTTGTGTCAGTTATAAAAACAGTAATCCTAACAATACTGCTTTAATTTGCTTTCCTGAAAATATCAGGGCTTCAATTTTTTCACTTTATGTTATCCTTAGAATGTTAGATTTCTTCACAAACAGAAAACACACCAGCAACATTTTTCTGTGGTTAAGCAAAAAAGCATGCAAAGATAGTGTGATAATTAAAATCAGAGTTTTACCAATTAAATTGATGGGTGTTTAATCCAAAAAAACTTCTATTTAATGGAAAGATTAACTTGTATGCTGAGTTTAACTTTTAACCAATGAAAGAATGACTACTATCCTAAAAAAGTTTGATTTTACCATGATTAAAACTCTTGGGCTCAGCATGAAATGAGTTTTGTGGATACTTTACGTACATCAAGAAATGGATACCACTTCTTCTGAAAAATTTGGGAGCAAGAAGAGATCCAATGGAAGGGTTACAGGAGCAAGCTATGAGGAAAGCAGAGCATAAATTAACATCTGCATTTAACTAACCATTGCTCCAGTCAAGAGGCCTTCCTTTCCTTTTAACAAGTACTGTTAAGGATGCCAATTTTAGATGTTTATAGCATGTGGACTCTTCAGAAGTGACTAAAATGTGCATGGAGTCATAATGCATTTGTTATGCAGTCAATGATACTGTGTGATCAGACCTGACTTAAAATGTAAATGCTTTCTTTCAAAATAATCTTTTTCCCAAAACACATCTGAATTATGACTGCATTTAAAATGCCAACTATAGATTTTAAAGGCACTGCTCTACATTTAAAAAACTCATTCAGTATTTAGAAACACTATTGTAAACAGGCCTTACATCACAAAGGTGTAAGTTCTTGGACTTTCACAGGAATTTGCCTTATGACTTTTTGGAATTCTTTGTAGAAAAAAATCTTCTGGATCTTATTATTCCGGGCTTCACAGACACATCAAATGCAGAGACTAAACCAGTTTAAAAGGAATTTGTGATGACTATCACTGCATTTATTTTCAACAGGTGAAAATTGTACCTTTGGAAAGAGCAACCAATTTTCTGCAGCAAGCTGGAAAATCTTTCCCAGACTAGAATTTACAAACATATAGAGAAATTATAATTTTTTAAATGAAAAGTAAACTAAAACTACCTTGTATGATACCAAGCAACCTTCCAAACACTAGCTTTGGGTCCACCTTCACAGCTTGACCATCCACCTCCAAAGTGGAGCAAGAGAGCCAGGAGCTGCCCTAGCCCTGTTTTCCCCAGGCCAATTCTCATGGTCCCTCCACCCCTGCAAGAGAAATCCCCCAGCTGAGAGAGTGGCCAGCCACACCCTTCCTGTGGAAACTTCTTTCCCCTCTCCTAAGTATCAGTCCTGGTTTCTCAGGAACAGATGGCACAAAATTCCATGAGAGAAAGAAGCAATAGGAAAGATCCTGAACTCCAACACCACCAAACCTTCTACTGGTCTCAGGAGCACAGAGTATTCCTGCTGGAGCACACATAAAGAGTCAGCCAGCAGGGACAGGAGACGCAGGAAGATATGGTCTGAGAGACTGACAGAGGGAGACTGGAGAGGGAACACGTGGCTGTAGATGTGCTCTGGGCAGTAAAGGTTCCATGCCAACAGGAGACCTGCTGGAGGTACTATGGCAAAGACACCCCTGAGGGAGGGTGGCCACTCACACCAGGGCCACCCACAAGAGAACAGCGACAGCCCTGAGGGACCATAAGTGACCCTCCTAGGGGGTGGGACACTGAAAAGTAAAGAGGAGCAGAGGAAGATCAGCATGAAGGAGAAGCAAAAAGACACCATTAAACTCATTACAACCTTCTTGCTCTGCATGTTACCACAGCAAAGGAGCAGAACCAACCTGCAGTGAAAACCAGGAAAGGCAGGGTTGTTTGGGCTTAAAATTAAAGCAGGGAAGAGGGAAGGCCTTTAGGGTTTGATGGATCAACTTTTTTCTCTCAATTCTCAAACCTATGATTAGAAGTTTGCATTAACTGACAGCTAATTTAAGTAAAAGTCCCATGAGCTGAGACTGTTTTGCTCGTAATGTTCTCTTAAAACATTTTCAGTAGAGCAGGTTCCTGTGCCAGAGCATGCAAAAGCAGTTTGCAGAAGGCTAGAAGAAAGTGGAATGATCCTGTCAAAACAATCTTAACCAATGACTACAACTATCATTGCATTTTCTAACACAGCTAACACCTGATGAAATACAAAGTCATTTCAGTGGGAAGTTCAAGACAGCAAGAGTTAAAGCAGGCAAGAGTCTCAAGCACAGGCGAACCAATCATATGAACCAGAGTAACATCAGGAAAATATTGAAATGGGTCTTGGCTAGATGGCAGTAGGCTGAGTCACACTTAGGTCTTGCCAAGTTAAATCACTGTAACTAACAGCTACAGCTTAAGGACAGCTTATGGATTGTTCCAGTGACATAATTTTGATATAACAGTGCAGTGGCCATTTTAGATAACGCTGCATAAAAAAATTATTAGCCATTTCACATTAGAGAAAATAGAAAGATGGAGAAAGAAGTACTGCATTTTTAAAGTTCATGCTGCCATGTATGCATTCTAGCACTGCTACTGACATTTTTCTAATGAAAACTGTGGGGTGGCTTGTTAGCTTATTATTTGTTTTGTTTAGGTTTTTAAAATCAGATTTAAAAGGCAAATAACACCAGAGCAGACTCACAAAGCAGAGCTCAGTCTCTAGGAGTCTCAACAGTCCCAGCTGAAAGCTCCATCTACTGGATTACAGACAGGATCATTTCACCATTTTCCATCCAGCTAGCAATCTCTCTCAGCACTGAACTGCCTCAGCAGGAGCTCAAGTGTTTCTTTCGCTTCCTCAGGGCCCTTTAATTACAGAGGGCTTAGAAAGAAGGGATCTCCACCCTCACTTCACCCCAGGCTACTGATCTTACAACATGGGCACCTCATTTTCCAGCCTGTATTTTGCTCACCTCCTTTTGGCAGCTGTATTTCAATCAACAAGCTCTCCCCAATTCTTGCAATAGATATTTAAACCATATAGCCCAATCCAAACTCCAGGTCCACAGTAAGCAGACAGCTTTTCATGCTTTGATCTTTCTACAGTAGATAAGGGAGACTTTTGAGCCTTGTGTCTGAATGCAGCAGTTTCTTGCTGCCCACCAAGCACAGAACCACAGAGAATCATTAAGCCTGGTTTAGACTTCTAAGATAATCAAGTTCATGTGTGGAGTATCATGCAAGGCTTTTTTTATTTATTTGATTCTTCATCTGCTGTGGTCTTCATACACATTGTACAGAATTCATGCTGCCTAATGCTTTTTTTTTTTGCATTGTATTTTGAAAACCACATGCCCCAAATTAGACATAGGGATAACCTGAAGATTTTGCAGGTATAAGATGGCTGAGTTGGTCTCACACCTCACAGCCAGCCACAGCAGGAAGCTTCTTGCCCTTTCTTCCCTGTCCCCAACTCATTTCCACTCTCTCATGCTAGGCCCTGCCACTCCCTTGTGCTGGCAGGAACACCCATGAAACACTCCGCTCAATGCAGATTAGTCATCTGCTGATTTATCAAGCTGAATCATCTCAGTGATTCAGTGCCTTGATGGGCACCGGACAAAAAAAAAAAAAAAAAAAAAAGGAAGAGAAACAGAGATCCCGCTCCTCAGCAGGGACAAGTTGTCAGACTGCCTATAGAAACTGGTGATATAAAAACATAAAAACTCACATTTAACCTTCCTATGGATACAGCCCCCAACAGTATCTAAATTCCAGCTTTGCCAGACTGGCAGAGCTCATACTTGGCACATGAGACTACACTTAAATAGCAGTTTTGAGGTCAGAACTGTGAGTTCTCTAAGCAAGCTCAAATAACACAGTTCAACCCTTGCTTAATAATACATTCAAATCCTTGCTGATATGCTGAATATTGATTTAACACTAACAACTTTCCTGTGCCTAAAATGAATGATCCCATATAAGAAGTTATCAGTCCAGAGCAGATTCTTCTGCTTGAATCATGAAAGCAGGCAGTCCCCCAGTGAGAACAGTCAACTCCACACAGTTGCATAACAGCTGAACTGCTGATAAAGCAAGACCCTTAACTTTCTAGGGCAGGTCTGTAAATTTGGACTACCGACAGCCCACCAACAGTAAAATTAAGTTTTTCAGAAGCATGGTTTTTCTCAGGTTTTGCTTTTGTCATTTAAGATGGCATGAGCACAAATTTGAAATTCCCCTGGAGGGCCCCACCCTCTCCAGGCTGACATTCTCTGCAGTTCTCAAATTCTTACACATTTTGTTTAAGGAAAAAGTGTCCAAACTAATTATAACTTATCTACTCAGTTTGCACTATTGACATTAACCAGTACTCATATAAGTTACCTAGCTTTCTAAAAGCAATCTTTTAGATTGCTTTTAGTAGTAGTATAAATTTTCCTCAGAATTCAAAACAAAACCCTTAGAGGCAGTTGTTGTGTACGTTCCCTACAGTAAAGCACAATCCTGACATCTCTTTTCCTCTCTACACTTCTTGGCAAAAAGTACAGGAAGACTGTTTCTCAGTGGCCCCAAATACTTCCATGTGTTAAGAGCCTCACAGCAAAGATCTTGCTGTCCACGACCATGACGACTGCTTGCAGAAGTAGAGGAGGAAATTTTCCACACAAGTAGTAAGATGATAAACATAAGCAGCATCTGTCACTTTTAAAGGTGGTTTCTAGAAAACGGTACTATTTTTTCCAAGAGCTCAGCTTTTCCAACCTGCAAATCAAGACCACAATAGGGCTATAGCAGAACTGAATTCAAGCAGCCTTGCTGACAAACTGCTTATCTGGCATCACGTGTGCACTATCTACAGCTTCCAATCAATATTAAGAGCATGCATTTCTCCTTCTCTTTCACAGTGAAGAGGTGGAAATTTAAGATTTGAGGCACTGCTTTTATGAAGTACCTGAAAAAAACCCCAAAACCCTAGGCATAGCAACAGGTATGCTTACTGACATAGTAAAAGAAGAAAGAAATGTCTCAAAAACAAGTCATATGAATGGGAAGTGACAGTTTGGACTGCATATTCCAGTTCAGCAGTCCTCCACCTGGAAAAAACTCCTTCGTACTGGGGACTTTAACTACTTTCTCCACGCCCAAATGTTTTTTTTTACCAAATACCAACGCGCTATTACATACAGACTTTTTTGATTAACGTTTAGAAAAACTGTCCCTGATACATAGTGAAGCAAGGAGAAGCTTCTCAGAAAACATACCAGTGTGTTTCATTGCACGGTTTTGCCATAATTATTTTTTAAAGGCTGTCGTGTGACGGCAGACTTTCGGGTGAGTAAAGTCTATCGGATGCCCTGGGACTGCCGTGACTCCGCTTTCTTTCCTAAAATGGAAGCTGCGCTCCAGCCGAGCTCCCCAGGACTCGAAACCCCCTTCGAGGGCCACCCTGCACCCAAGGGCCCGACGGGGCGAGGACCACGTATTCACCGCAGATGATAAACCAGGCAGTTTCCAGTGCGGAAGGCGGGCAGAAAGCTCAGGAATACTTTTCCAGAGAGTGAAATGAGAAGAAAGAATGAAAAAAAAAAAAAAAAAAAAAAGCCGGGAGGGAAGAACGCTGTTTCCCCGGTCTATGAGACACGGCCAGCCAGGGACCCGCCCGGCTCCCTCCCGGGACTGCTTCGCCGAGCCGCACTGCCCCGGCTCCATGCGAGCGGCAGCGCTCGGCCCCCGCCCCAGGGCCTCAGGGCAGGGGAGCGCTGCCTCCCCGGGCCGCGGCTGGGCCGCTGCTCAACCTCCACCCCTCCTCACCTCTGACCAGGACGGCGAGGAGCACCGGCAAGAGAAGAAGCCTCCAGAGCCGCATGGCTGCCCGCTCCGCAAACCCACAGACACACACAGACAGAGACCACGCGCAGCCGACAGCCGCTCCCAGCCCGCCGCAGCTGTTCCCGCGGCAGCACGGGCGGCACCGCCCCGGGGCCGGGCCGCAGCCCCGGGGCCGGGCCACCGCCCCAACGCGCTCGGGCCGCCGCGCCCCGGGGCCCTCCTTCCAGCTGGGAGGCGGGATTGCTCCCGGAGGCGGGATAGCTCCCGGCGCCGGGAGTTGGGTTTGCAGTGCCGGCCGAGATAAAGAAAGAGCGGGGCTTTATCTTGTTGCTCAGCCCGGACCGCTGCCGTGCAGCCTGCCTGCGAACCGAAGGGAGCTCCGAAAGGAGGCTACGGGGCTTAAACTCTGGTCCCAGGTTTTAATAGCAGAGATGAATGCTCAGGTGCTCAAGTACCGCTGCCCTCTCTTAATCCGGGCACTCCCTTTCATTGCTTTTCCTCAGGAAAAGTCACCCAACACAAAACACACCAGGACGCCTAATAATGCTGCCCATGGCAGGCTTGCTTTTTCTTTAGTCAGAAGAAAATAGTTTTGAGTTTTGTATTTGACACTTTGTGCTGAGCTGTGTTGAGGGGCGTGTATGAAAAATACACTGCCCCCAAATCTTGGTTCTTCAGTTGCCGGGTATGCTCTGGTTATTGACTGGATAATAAATAGAGACACACACAGTGTGATTTAGAAGGTAGCTGACTTGGATTCAGTAGTCATAGACCTATACTTTCCTCAGAGAGGTCCATACCTGTTATTTAGCATTTGTAGGACCTTGCCATCTGGAAAGGTGGAATGTCAAATCATTGTCACCAGTTCATAAATTGATGGGTGTTTATTTTTTTTTAATTTTTTGATAGTGCCTAATCAGGCTATTTTTAGATTTCCCCTAAGGCAGAAAAGAGTTTAATAAAAACACTTAAAATTATGCTGTGTTTTAATTTAAGGGCAAGCTTTTTCATTAAAATGTCTGAGTTTTGCAGAAGTAGTATTAAAGTCAACATTATGTAGTGGTTAGCAGCTCCCATTTTTGCCAGACTCCAAGCCTAGAAGGTAAGATTGAATATGTACACATGCATTGTGTAATCAGTGTGGATCTTGCCATTAATGCTATGTGCACATACACAGGAAATTATTAATGTTGCTCAAAGGATGTGCTTTAACAAAGTGTTTATGGTTGTTATTAAGAATTGCCTAAGAAGTCGGTCCCTTGCCAAAAAGAACATGAACTGGTACTCCTTAGACTACTGCACACTTCTTTAATCACATCATACCAAAACATACCTGCTGCCTAAGAACTGAGAGCTAACAGAGAAAACCTAGTTATCTCCTGGATGTTGCCATGTCAGAACAGAGCCCTGTAGCTTCCTGTTGCCAAAATTACTCTTCATCAAATCTACCTTCAGATGAAGTAAAAGCAACTTCCTGTTCAAACAGACTTGAAGTAACTGTACATTATGCTACAGCTTGTGGTTTCCACTTGGTTCAGTCCTTGAGGCAGGGGCACAACTAGCTGGCACTAGCCACTTTATGGCTAATAAATTTCCCAAAATTATAAATATCTGGTATTTTTTTCAATCTTACTAATCTTATAATCTGAAAAATTCAGTGATATTTTGTGAAAATTAGGTGCCTGATTTGCTGTTACCATCTCTTCTATAAAAAAATCAAAATCATTTAATAATAAGGTTGGTTTTCCTATTGTGTGAGTAACAGTTGTAATCTGAGACCCACTTCTTCCAACAGCACCTATTTTTGTCTTGCCCAGCCTGCAATGGTTATCCTAGCAGGTCTTTTACTCTCTGTACTGCTCATAGCCTCTACCAGGAAGTCTCTGCAGACAGTGTGGGCATTTTTCTGATGTGAAGATGCTGTAGTAGGAGAAAAGGTTGCTTTATGGCTTATTTCTAAATAACAGGAACTTTAAAAGACTTGCATGTCTGTGGTTTGACCTGAAAAAAAAAAAAAAAAAAGTGACTTATAGAGCATGACAGTGAAGACTGGAAGTTGTAAACCCAGGTGAAACTGTTCAAGCTTGAATAAAATCTGTAGTGTGCACAGCTGAAGAGCTGTCTCTGACCTATGAAGGTAAATGTTCTTTCTTCTCAGATTCCCCCCATTCCTCTTCTGAAATAAGATTCTTGTAGCTCTTTTACTGTCTCACCCTAATTTTTTCCCCCTTTTACTTATGAGTTTTCAACCTTGCCAGAAACATCATAGCTCTACAGGTGTCCAAAGAAGCAAAGGAAAGACAAATAGATTTTTATTTGCTAAAAATCAGATCTTCATGATGCAGTTAAAACCTTATTGCTCTGTCCCCCAGGGACACCCTTTGCAATCAGAGGGCCACTGTCCGTGGATGGTGAAGCAGACGGACAAAGACAGCACTAAGCAAAACATAAAGGAGATGGGCAGGATTGGCAAACTATGCTTTGATTCACCCTTGTGTTCTGTTACGTGCTATAAAATTGGTATGAGCACGAAAATAACCCTAGAAATTATGTTGCCTTTTTTGCTTTTACAATTCACCAGAATCTGGCAGTACTCTGTAATGACTATATTTCATTCTTAGCTTCAGCTTCTGAAGCTAAGAATCCACACTTAAGGAATGGATTTGGGTGTATTGATGCTGTGGCTCCATCTAACAGCATGTATTAGAAGAGTTCCATAAGTATCTCATGTTTTTTACTTGTTTGGAGATCAAACTAAAGGGCAGGGTTTCATCTCTGCTTTCTGTCATGGCATCTGCTGAAGTATGTGCTCTGATCTTTAGGTTTCTTCTCACTGTGAGGATATAAGTGTTCACATTTGTTTGTATTTTTAACTTAAAGTCAAACATGTAACACCTTATTTTCTTCCAGTGTTTTCATCTTGAGCTGTGACAAGGGGCCAGCAAAGTTTCCTGTAACATTTTATCAGTAAGTGAAGATTTAGGGCCACGAAAAATTGGGTATGGTATAGACAGTCAATACAATAATGATTTTTTTTTTTAAAGGATTAAATATAAAGAACTTGTTAAGCCCTATTTGATCTTTGGTCAGAAATTATAAAAACTGCATCAGTTCTGTTTGGGTTTTGTTTAGTTAGGTTTTGGTTTGGTTGTTTTTTGGTTGGTGGGTTTGTGGGGTTTTTTTGTTGTTGTTGTTGGTTTTGGGGTTTTTTTTTGGAGTCCAAAGAGGCTCCAGAATCTCTGCTGGGTCCCCCTTGGATGTTATTTTCTGGTGCTTTCTGTCTTGCAGGACAGGAGAGACATTAAGATACAGAACAGCTATGTTGGAAGAGACCTTCAAGATCATCGAGTCCAACCCATGCCCCAACACCAGAACTAAACCATGGCACCAAGTGCCACATCCAGTCTTTTTTTTAAACATATCCAGGGATGGTGATTCCACAACTTTATGATTCTTTCAGTGAAAAACTTTTTCTGTATATCCAACCTATGTTTCCCTTGGTGCAGCTTGAGACTGTGTCCTCTGGTTCCGTCAGTTGCTTCCTAGAGAATGAGATCAATCCCCATCTGACTACAACCACCTTTCAGGAAGTTGTAGCCTAAGTGTTTCTTCCCAAGGAAGCAAACTCTATTCCTCTAAAACAAGCTGGTTAATAACAAATAGTGCTTCAGAAAGGAGTTTCTGCAGGTGATTCTGAACAACTTCTGCAAATTACCTGATCTTTGCCACCCTGAGCTTTACCTGCAGTAAATGTCCTCTTTCTGTTTGTACCTCTTTTTCCCTCCAGTAGCAGCAATAATTGCAGTGTGCTTACACGGCTTTCAGCAGTGGCTTTTCTGCTTTGGTACCAAGGTCTGTGTCAACTAAGAGCCCATGTCCTTTAAAGCTCAGCCCATTTCTCTCACTATAAATACCAGCTGGGTATCATTTCCTTTTCAGATTTTCCCCACGTATTTTTGTACCTGGTTTGGTTTTTATCTTTCAGTAATTATCCAAATACCTTTCTATGTTCAAAGTCTATTACACCTTTTTTTCATAACAGTTCATTAGAGGAGACATGATTTTTAGGTCATTTTTCTGCATACTGATCTGCATTGGAAGAGACATTAGGCAAAAAGTTGTTTATAAAGTAACTGTTATTTTATGACATGGATGCCATCAAATATTAGGTCCGTAAGAGAAAACACAATTTATTGATTAATGAAATAATTTGTATCTCTTAAAAGAATTTTCTTATTAATATTGTATTTTATCTAAAACAGAGAGATATTGTTTTTCATGCACCCCTTTCAAAAACAACCCTTAACATGTTTTTTCTTTAACTCCTGTTTTACTAGATTACAGTATCTTCAGTGAATTCTAGAAAGCTGAGCTTTTTGATGTCTAGAGAGACATTTATGGCAGTTTTTCTTCATAAAGTGTGAGCTAGAAATATCTAGTCTAGTATAAATACTGTAAGTAGTCTGGTTATAGCAGTAGATCGTATAGACCTTTACACAGGCCTTTTCACTCCTTATAGCGAAAAGATTGTTTTGGGGTTTTTTTTAAGAAAAAGCCTTTTAAGGCAGGCTATGGGATAATTTTTTCCAAGGAAAGTAAAGCACGTCTTTTGCTTATAGGAGCTCTTGATTCTTCTAACAATTTTCAAATTTATGATAATTGTGTAAACTTGTCTTTGTATTTAACTGCTGACATTCAGGTTTCATGGTTTAGTACATATCTTTTCAAACCTGTTTCTTTTATCTCTTCATTTCACCATGAAAATTTTGAGTATTTTAAGTAATTTTTATTTAATATAAATGTTTGACTTACTGAAAAAAAAATCTGGAATACCTTTCCTCTCTTTTTGGCAAAGTGACATTTTTAGTAATGAAATGTTTGTTCCTTTTGAAAAACATCTGACGTCCAATTTTTTCTTTCTTTTTGTTTCAAGAAGAAAAGAATTAAATTTTAACATTATAACTTTATGCTGGTTTTGTACGTTATTTCTCCTGATACTAAGTTCTATTTGTCTCTGCTCTTCAGAGAGAAAGGAAAGAAAAACTGACTGAAGCTGTTCGTAAACAGGTACATTCAGTTTATGCTGTTTGATTGAGCTGCATCCTTCCAAGTCTAAGTGAATGTGATTTTGGCACTCCTGACGTATATTAGAGGTCTTTTATTCTATAAAACAGGAGCATGTGAGTATATATTTTAGTTGTTCAAGTACTGCTTCCATTTGCCAAATTATCTAAACATTTCCTGTTTAAGGTTTTTGTTCCCATTTACATTTTCTCCTCAAAGGAAAAATAGCACATTGTCATAAGCTGTTATATTCACAAGAAGTAAAACAGAGTTGGAATACCTTCAGTAACAGAGCAATGTTTGTGGTATTCCCAGTACTGACATTGTCTAGACAGTAAAAAAAGTTCCCTTATTCTTGAAAATCTTCCTTTCAAACTCAAGTCTGCATGTCTCATTGTTTCAGAATCAAGTTGCCTAAAACATCTTTCCTGTAAGAATGGAGGGAAGCAGTCATACATGTCACTGCCTATGTTCTACTCCTTCTTGGTCAGGGATGTAGCTCTGTGTATCCAGGGCTTGTTAGGGCTTTCTTTCCTGCAGGGTCTCTGATCCACGCAGCTGAAGCCTCCTGCAGGGTGGACCAAAAGGCCACCTGCACCAGGGACATGAGCTGGACCCGTGGCCTTTGAGGGGATTTTAGTTTGATACCAACTGCATGAACTTTAAGATGACCAGGATTTAGGAATTTCCAATGAGATAATCGCAGGTTGTGTGCTGTGCTGATGGCTCGGGTTAAAAAAACCCAACTATTTAGAACAGGGAAGAAAACAAAGGTTTAATGAATGCTTAATTATTCTATGGTTTGTTGTCTTCTGTATCTCCACCTCTGTTATGTAGGATGAGTTATGTGACTGCTCAGTTTCGTAAACATGGTGAGGGTGTAACTGGATTCTTGAAAGAGGCCAGCAGATCTGACAAACATGGCAAGAATTTAGCAGCCATCTGTGAAGGCATTTTGTTCATAATGGCTTTTGTATATGCACACAAGATGCATCGCATCAGGGCAAAATCTTTTGAGCTCCACTGATAAAACAAAACCATCTCTGTATTCCTTGCTTAGATCTCCTTCATTAAGATGCTATGGCAAATGCTGTTGGCAACTTCAGCCATCTACAGCCTGACAGGAATAAACTATTTTAGTCCTGTGTTGCAGCTGCTTCAGTATGTTATGAAGTGAACTGTTGTTGCCCTTAGCCTTAAAGGGGCTATGGGAAAGAGAGGGAGGAACTCTTTATCAGGGAGCGTGGTGAGAGGACAAGGGGTAGTCTAGGAGAACATGATGTAGCAGAAGGTGTCCCTGACCATGGCAAGTGGTTAAAACTGAATGATCTTTAAGATTCCTTCACTTCTAAACCATTTTATGGTTAAAGTTTTTAAATTTATGCTTTAAGCCGTAGCACAGTTTGAAAGAACATGGTCTTTGTCAGAGCATAGCCTGGCTATGGACTTAGAGACCAGAAGAAAATCAAGTCATCAAGAAAGATGCTCAGTTTGGTGCCTGTTCATGAAGACAGGAAGACACTCTTCTAGAAAAGACATAGTTATAAACATGAATGCAAAATCATGGCTATGAGAAACTTGCAGTGCTTTAAATATGGGAAGACCCAGAATATCTGTTGTGATGCACAAGAGAACTAAACATGTTGCTAGTCATGGATGATCTGAGGAACAAATGAATCCAAAAAGTCAAATGTCTCCCTAATGGGGTGGGTGTTTGAAAAGATGTCTAGGACACCATAGTTCTTATTTCCCTTTGAAACCTTTAAAATTCTCCTTTAAAAATAATTTTCAGAATTGCACTGTATTTCCTGCTTTAGGATCTTTCTTGTGGATTATGTCTTCATCTGTTTAGGAGCAGATGACACTCTCCTCAGCCCAGAGAGCTTTTTTTCAGATCATGACACAGAAATACATGGCTGTTCTTGTGCACTTCGTTGGTGAAAAGAAGTTGATTTCCTGAGTTTGGCTTCCAGAGGAGGGCTGTTAGTACCATTTCCCTTGCAGTGTGTACCACAGTGGTAGAAAAAACAGTGTAAAGATAGGGAAGTCTATATATTTGTCTGGGTGGAGAAAGCAGAGAGTTGAGGAGTTGCTGATATTGATATTGTGGTCCAGTTGAGTAGAAAACAAAAGCAGTTAAAATTATTACATGATTCAGCTTGCAAGGAGTGATAATTTGTTTCACAAATTATTCAGTTGATTGGACTTTCTTTTTCTTTCTTTCTTTTTTTCTTTTTTTGAAACTAGTGATTTAAATTTAGTTGAAGGTTGACAGTAAAATTCTCTACTAATTATTTGCTTCCTTTTCACTTCTGCCTTTCTCCCTTTACATGCAAAATAAAAGCATATAACAGAAGCATATAACATATAACAGAAAGGCACTTGGTAAGACTAAATAATTCAAGTTCTCTTTTATTTTTTTCCCTTAAAGGATATTATACAGATAAAAAGATACGTATTTATATATGGTTTTGTTCCTAATGCTGGGATCTGGGGAGGAAGATCTACACTTTAATTCTTATCAAAAACATTCACAACTGTGTTTTTATAATATTTTCCTCTTATTATCCAAAGAAAAAAAGAAAGTGCAGCTCTAAAGTAAAATTATAATGTTCTTGATTGTCTAAATTTTACTGCATTGCCAAATTAAAAAAATAAAAAAAGGTAAATACAAGGCAAAAAGGCAAACTGGTATGTATGTGAAATACAAACCACACAGCTGGAACACCCCCTTTTCCTGCCTGTGGAATTTACGAAAAACCATTAAGTCAAACAATACAGCATTTTCCATTTGAACTCATAAAATTTGAGTTCATGAAACAAGTTAGCATAACTCTTCCTGCCTTGGGAACACTAACTGTGAATAACTTCTCCACAGAATGTAAGAAATGTGGAAAGCAAGCGTCACTTGAGAAAAATAGCTCATGCATTTGTCATTCCCACATCCATTTTTGTGACTCATTTATTTTTATGCTGCTGTTTTCCTAAGTGCCTGGAGTGCTATCAGAAAGCTTAAACAAATGACAGCAAATGCTCTTGCCTTTTTTTTTCCAGAAGTGGAGGGGGGAATTGGAGTGACGTCTTATTTGTCCTTATAGAGCCGGATTTTCACTTATGGGGCTTGTTATTGCCAGGTTTAAAAATCTCAGTTATTATTCTTTGCTATTCTTATCATTGCTTTGACTTCTTTTCCCCAGATGCTGTTTCATTTTGTTGCCTTGTCTCCTTCTTCTGCATCTGGGTAATAGGAAAAGTCAATTAGACTTGCTCTTGCTGTCAGCAGAAAGCACTAGACAGGAGCCAGCAAAGGAATTCACCACAGCTTTAATGTTAAGCACCCCCAGCTATGTCTGGTGCTATGAAGTCAGAGAGGAGAGCATGTTGAGAGAGAGATTAACTGCAGACCCTTCCCCTGCAGCCTTCTAATGTAAAATCTGCTTGCCAAGATTTAAAAGAAGCTAAAACTACATAGTGCTATCAGATGTCGAGTAGGGATCAAAAGCACAAATATGTATTGATGAGTTCTTGCATTGCTACTGACTGTGTTGCATCTCATTTGTTGCCAAATCCTAATGACTGGGATGGTTTGTTATGCTTCAGCCTGCACTGTGTTAAGTGCAGTGACAGACTTCAGTACTTCAAAGCCAGATAAGAAAGTGGAACACATCAGTTGGTCATATCTTATATCTCAGAAGGGCAGTAAAGTTTATAGATCTGCAAAGGGGATTTCTAGCTGAATTATATATTTTATTACAGGTGGTCCCCAGTTCTAGTTAGCATTTGCTGATGTATGTGCTAGGGAGAATCTTTTTAAAGGTAAAAAATACTACAGAAGTCTGTAAATTACTTTCTTCCTGCTTATTGAACTAATAAGCAGGAAGAACTAATTGTGTGTTCACATCAGTGCCTTCTGTGCCAAATATATATTTTACCCTTCCCTCCATATGCATCCTGTTAGTGTGGGTTCCTATAGGAGACTACCATGTAATGGCACACTGGGGACAGGTGTGGCCTGTGGTTTAGATGAACATTGCAGAAAGGTAGAGAAAGGTGCCCTTAGCCTCTTTCCGTGAATATTCTGAGGCAATCTGATGATGGGGAATGAAATGTCTTTTTATAATTAAAGTAGCCAAGTCCTACAGACTTCCACTGCTATATTAGAGTATAGAATATACAAAATTATTTTTAGTTTGTATAAAGGTTCAAAGAGAACTTTCCATATTTTGAGTAAAGGCAGTGATTGTTTAGTGGTGCAGATTGGGAGATTACAAACTGAGATTTCTATTCCTGGTTTGTGATCTTGAAACACCAGAATCTCTACTTCTAATTTCTTTCCATAGCTCTACATATGGACTGACACCCTTAAAACTTCCAAAATTTAGCTCAGATTTTTTTAACAAGATAAAATGCGCCTGCTTGGATACAGCTAATACAGATTCATTGGATGACTCGAACAAAGCACAGGTAGCATAAACATAATTTATGTCTTCCTGGATACAGAACCAGGAAGGATATATTTCAGGCTGCACAGCTGAAAAACTGACCAAAGCTTTGCTGCAACATTTTTGCAGAGGCTGTGTGAGCAGGAGCATGCAGCACACTGAGCCTCAGCTGTGTTACATTCTGGTGCTGGGGGGGACTTGGCACCACGAAACTGATTCCACCAGAAAAAGCAGATGTTTACAGTCTCTGACAGAGCAGTAACAACCCACTGATTTCCAGAGGCTTAACTTTATACAGAGGTCTCCTCCCTGCTTTGCCAGCCATTTTCTACATTAGCTTCCCAGCCCACTTTCTGAAGACAGCATTGAAAAGGAGGCAGAAGAATCTCATTTTTACTGTCTTATGCACAGCTGAAAATATTTTGAAACACCTTCAGGTTTCACAGCATTTTTCTCTGCTGCATTAACTCTACTCGCTGGACTTAGTCTTCGCATCTTAAGACTGGCTAATGAGAAGGAAAATCAAGATTTGCTTATCTGTTTGTCTTAGAGTAGTGAATTTTCTGCTTCAGAAGTAATGCTGAGCAGGAGAGGATGCATTAAACAGGTGAAGCAATGGACAAACATGCATCTGACCCGACAAGTTCTGTTCTCACCCAGAACTTTTGCAGTGAACTTTTTAAACTCAACACAATGGGATTTAAGAAAAGCAGCAGCTCAGCACATCAGTTTTGGCAACAGTTGAATGTCAAGTTTATGCTGTTCTTGCACATGCCTGTTAGCCTTTATTTGCAAATAATAATTTATATAACTAATTTTTTATACTACTCTTTAAGTTTTCTGTGAGTTTTCAAGTTTGTTTAATTGCATATTTAATAATTATATATACAAATACATTAATTACTAATTATGTAAATTAGTGTAATTTACAGTGTAATATATACCGTCTTCTCCTCTGTGCTCAGTATGTTTTAGTGAAGCATTTGTACAGTGATATAAAGGATTTTAAAGCATAAAAGATGAGGTTGATACGCACAACTAATTTGCTATGTAAACAAAATATAATATTGTTTAACTAGATTAAGTTTACATTGCATAAGTTTTTACATCCTTTTTCAAGTGTTCTGATTTATCATATGGGAAGGTAAAAACCAACACTTGATCACTTGATCAAATTCTCAGGCATCTGGCTTGCAGACCCTTCATTATTTCAACAACATTAATTTTGTTTTAGAGCTCAGAAACATTCCTTGGTAGAGAATGGAAGAGTGGAAGAAAATAATTAACTATACATCCTCAGAAGTATGCTTCTTCAGAAGCTTAAGTTGGAGTTTTTTTTTCTTTTTTGCTGAGAGGAGGATGCATTTTTATGTTGCCATGAGTGCTTTACTGATTGTAGTTTTGAGCTTGTTTTCAAGAGGAAAATATCATTCATTTATGCTGCCATCCTCAAACACTGTTTGGGGAATGTCGGAGAAATCCTCACTCTTGCTGGAAAAGTCAAGAGGAGTAGCCAAGAACTGATACCTGATCTCCTCCAAACTGTGCAGGAAAGATTGCTGTTCTTTTTTCACAGAAAGGTGCCTTCTCCAAACAAAAACCCACCATAACTTATTTCCCAACCACAATCACTGATTGGTATTGGTGATCCAACAAAGCAACATTGATGCTAGATTTAGTTACTTGCTTTGTTAGATGCAATTGCCTACACCTTATCTTAAAATAGAAGCAACCAATGACCTGTGCAGTTATTTCCATTTCTTTACAAAATCTGGGCAAAGAGGAACTGGGAGTTCCAGCAGGCACAATGAATGAGCAATAGGAGCTAGAGGAAGCACAACTCCGTAGTTCACGTTAAGGGATTTCCTGCCTGAGATTTTTCAGCTAATTTCAGCTGCAGAAGTATGTGGTAAAGCAAAGTGGTCTATTGGGTAGGGCACATGCACTCTGCCAGAGAGAACTTACAGGCAAACTGCAAACTTTATACAAAGCACATTCTCCACCCTCAGATAGAGGAAACAGTCAGCAAAGCGTACAGAACAAAGATGCTTATGACTCATGAAACAGATGAATGGGGTTCTACTGGCATGCCTAGTTTGAGTTGAATATGAAAGATAAAAAATGCCTCAGACTATCCCTAGCAAATTAAGCAAATGCTTTATTCAGCTCTGATTATGCTTGCTGCTCATATTTGGAAGATGATTTCTGTTGGAATTTGTCATATCTGTTGTTTTTCTTCATAAAATCTTCTTTTGTAGCCAGTAACCATGGGTCAAAAAGAAGGCATGCACACATACAAAAGCTGTGGGTTGTATTTTAATAGGGATCCCTACTGCTTATCATTGCTGGTTTATGTAATTGTCTGGAAAAGGTCAGCATAGTTTGTGCTGTGAGCAACTGAAGCTGAAAATTTCTGTGCTTCTTTTTTTTTTCCCTGCACTGGACTTGTAATATTTTGACTAAGTGCAGTATGAAAAAGGAACCGCAGGGAAAAAATTACTGAATTCTAGCCTCAGGCTATTGCACCTTTCTTCTTAAATTGTCATGAATCTTACTAACAAAGCTGGTCCCAAATAACAGTTGGTCACAAAATATTTAGTTTAAAGACCCAACATTTTTAGATCTTTAGCTTGAAGGCAAGTCCCACAGTGCTTGGATGGATTATTTCTGTATTTCTCTTATAAATTCTGTGCTAGAGTGGCTATAATTTTGATTTTGTTTTCTCTGGTACATACTCAGTCATATTCAGTGTGACTTTTTTTTATGCTGGTTATACTTCACTAATTATTTCTATAGGCTTTGCATATAATTTAAAATATTTTCTTTGCTTTTAATGTTGTGCTGTTCAAAGCAGCCAACTGGTTGCTTAAATACATCTCAGATGAGGATAGGGCTGAGGGAGTGTTCCTGCTCTTGGCTGAGTGAAGTTAAGCCTCTGCTGTCTAGGGGAAAATCAGGAAGAAGAACTCAACATCAGCTTTTATTTGGATTTCAGAGCTCTGGAAAAAGGCTCTGAGAGATTTTGGCATGGTGCTTGGTCCTTAAGGTTCTGGGGAAGGAATCAGAACCTTGTGTTGTATTGAAAAGAAAAGATGACATGTCACCTGCAAAGCCAAGACAGCCTTTTGTTCTTGTTTAGAAATGGGGAACCTGAAGAGATCACTGGGAGTGGTGCTATGTTAAGGAGCTGCAATCTGAGAAAACTTAGAGCAAAGGCAAGAGGATGAAAATGAAAATAGTCCAGGGAAGACACTGGCAGAGAACATTTGGGTTCTTCAGCATTTTTTCCCTTACTATTAAATACGTAACAGATGGAGTGCAAAAGAATTTATTCCAGTGTCTCTGAAAAAAAGCAGTATTAATTTCTTCAAATTACAAGGCTGTATGTTGTTATTCCTACTGTCTGTCTTTGGGAAAGCAGGCAGATAGAGAGATATGCACAACAGAAAGATAGCTAAATTGTCTTGGAAACATGCATTTTCTTCTCAAACAGATGAAAAAAATTCCATCAACAGTTGCACAAGCTGAGTTTCTACCAGGGGAACCTGGGAGTGATTCCCATCCCTTGTCTTCAGATGTACCTCTCTGCACAATTTCTGTATTGAATAAGGTGAAGACCGGGATATTCATCTCTCCTGAAAAGTTAAGCATTGGATATAGTTGCAGGATTTTTCAGGAGATCCCATAATCAGGGTGACTGGGAATCACAATATGTTATGGTCCTGCTGTGGAGTATGTCTGTCCTTTTAGGTAAATATAGTACAGATGTTTATTATTAGTACAGGCATGTTTATTACAGAAGGAGTTCATCTACCCAATTAAAGAGAAAATAGTATCTAGGAGACTTGCTTTGTAATTGCAAAAGCAGTCATAAGGAGTGCCTTTTGACACACCTGATGTCACTTTCATAAAATATTTAAAGAAACATGTGAGTAATGAGCTGTAACCAAAATAAATTTTACTTCTGCAAGCAGTACTCTGTGAGTGAAGAAACCTGCCAGATTTACTCAGAGCAGCAAAAGCTGCAAGACAGCTGTCTCATCAGAATTAAAATAGAAGTGAAGTCTTTGTTTCAGTAGGGCCTATGTACTTGTTTGTCTTTTGTTTCCTCTTTGTAGTCTTGTTTTGCCCCAAATTGGACACAATAAAGTAAGTTAATTATTCATACTTGAATTTTGTCTAATGATGAGTATGGTTTCTGGGAACAGAACACCTGTGTGTGCATTAATTTCATTTGGAGAATAAATAAACCTAAAATAGGGCAGGCAATCATACTTTACCTCATCTTAGATTTTTCTTACCAGTATCAGGCATTTGCATGTATGAGGCTACAGAGGTGCAAAGGCCAGATAAAATTCTGCAACAACCCCTGCTGCGCTTGTGAAGGGGAATATCCTTCAGCAGATGTTTGTCAGGAGTGCTGTAGTTAACAGAACTGCAGGGATACTCACTCACCTCACACAGGTGTTGCTTCTCCTACCAAAGTGAGAAAACACAGAAAGCTAAAATCTCAGTATAGGCAGGAGAGTGCAATCTAGTTTGACCTAGCAGGACACTTTTCTTGGGAAAGGGTAAGAAAAAAGAGGGCCATTGACCTAGAGTGCAGTTATAGGAAGAAGGTGGGCTCCTGTAGCCCTGCAATGCTAGGGACAATCATGCACTGGAATGCAAAGGAGTTCTGCAGGGATGGTAGCCAGTGCTGTTGGTGATGTCTTTCTGTTGCCTCCTGAGCTTGTCTGAATAAGTTTGTGTCCCAGAGGAGAAGCCGGAAGGAGATGTAGGCATAGAATTTAATTCTCTGTGCATGAGGGAACAAGGCAAGAATCTGCATAAGAAACAGGGAGGATCTGAAATTAGTCATGACACAAAAAGGCTTTTATGTGATATAACCAGCTCCTCTGTGATTGCTTAGAGAGCAGTTCAGCTGTCCTAAAACTGCCTGCTGGGGACCAAATGCTGACTTTTGTCAAAAGATCAAATGCTAAATAACAAAAATTAATGTCATATATGTTACCCTCTGGAAGTGACTGAGAATATGGCAAGACAAAATATCAGAAAAGGGCAGTCTTGTCAAACTGGAAATAATGCAAGGGTGTGAGTGGCAAGTGTTAGTCATCGGTATTTTCTGTGCTCCTACACTGGCAGATCCCAGCTGCCTGCTTAGGCCAGATGCAGCTGTGCAGGGCAGTGTACAGCCCCCAGCTGCATCTGTGGAGAGGTCTAAACTTTCTGGCTGAACAAAGATTGAGCTTTCTTCCCTTCCTCCAGACAGCTTCACTCAGCAATGGAGCCACTGTGGAGTATATGTTCTGCTGACGAAGTGGAGGATCTGACTTTTCACAGGAGTTCCATATGCTCTGGGTTTGGTAAAATACTTCAGAGCAAAGCCTCAAACCTCAGTCAAGACTGACTGTTTTCTGAGTCCTACCTCATACTAAATGTCTGCTGAATGGCACTATACCAAGCACTACAGTTTATTTTATCATCCCCTCAGAAGGAGATTTGCTCCATTTTGAAACAATGAGACTTTAAATATCTATCAGTTAAGTCTTTGAGAGCCTTTTAATCAGCAGAAACCTGGAGTACTACACTGGTTGACTGGATTCTGACTTATCAACAGTGAGAAAACACTGCTAATCTTTTCATAGTTTGTGGTTTATTTATTCACAAAGGCTAAAAAAACAGATAACAGGAATTCATGGGACACCCATTTAAGACTGTTAAGACTCAACAAACTCCAAATAAATAAGCCTAGCCCAGAAAGTTTGCCAAGGTGCAGGTACTATTTCTTTCTCTTCTGCAGTATTTATGTATGTCAAAACTCTAACTGCTACAGCACCTGTGGTTTGTGAAGAATCTTTACTATTGAAATCTCTAGCCCTGCTGCCATAGATGGTGTCTGAAGAGAGCTGAAGATCAGCACAGCTGCAGTCTGGAGGCTTCATATTTTCTTTATTCCAGACATCATCCAGATAACAAAATGAATTTATTACCACCTGATAACATGGCAAAATCATAGGTAGTTTGGCTTTGTTGTTTGGGTTTTTTCCATTTTAGGTATTGGGTTTAGAAGAAAATCAAAACGTTTGTGTCTAGTTATGGACTTGCAAAGAGAGGAAGGGGATTTGTTGCCCAGTGGACTTTTTATTGCACGTTCCTTTCTTCTCTCAAACTGGAGTTATGCTAGTTTTGTGTTTCTGGGAGGAGCATGCAGCACACTGAGCAGAACACAAAAATGCTGCTCTTAGATAATAGGATATTAAGTAACAGCCTAGGTTCTTGGAAGCATTTGCAAGCCAAAAACTTGGTGCTTGGGGCAGGGTTAGGCAGTAGCAGCCCATTTCCACTGCAGTTGAACTGGTCAGGTCCTTTCAGCTCATGGAAAATCATAACATTTAAACCTTATTTCTGGGTTTCCAGCTCTTCTATGCATGCATGGCTCTCTGGTGTGTTGATACTGTTGAGGCTAGTGAAACACAGTACTAAAAACATATTTTAAAGCTACAATGACAGACAGGGTTTTAGCAGATTTTTAGTACAAACAGCACTGAGTCCAAGCTTTTCTAGTCCTCTTTTCAACGTAATGTTTTGTAAATGTGATTCATAGAAATGGAGTACTAAACATGGGCCTATTTAAATTCTGACTTTATCTGGTCCTAGCCTCTGGAATCCTGGAATATTTGTCTGTTATAGTTGTACAGATAGGGCAAATCCAAATCAAACATCCTAGGACCTGTTATTCTTTTCACCTCATGTAAATGTAATTAAGGAAAAAGCTAAAAAAATAGTTACACTGAATTATAAAAAAGTTCTGCCGAGTAAGCATGCCCATCTGCCTTCTGTTTGCATGCTATGACTCACAGATGTCCGGAAATCATCCCTCTTCCTGCCTGCCTTGAAAAAGAAGTTTTTTCAATTAGAGTGTAGCTACCTTCTGTTAGAGTTAATTTTGATTCCTGTGCAGAAAATTCATTCTAGAGAAAATAAAATGGGTGTAATTTGCTAAATAGTTAAGGAAGGAAGCAAAGTCAAAAAGTATACTTACTTTCTTATCTTTTATCTTTTTCTCTGTGTTGCCTCTGTGATGCTTTCAAAATCATTCTGGAGTAGTAAGACATGGTATATCTGCTGTTCTTCATTGTCTGTGTGGTCACCACCAGGACACAGGTGAGGGGGCTGCTGAAAGCTCACTGAGCCACTTTCCATCATTTACCAGCAGTCCTGACACACTAGGGAGGTCCCAGTTGACTGGACCTTAGCAAGTGTGACCCCCATCTACAAGAAGAGTCAGAAGGAGGATTCAGGAAGTTACAGACCTATCAGCCAGACCTCAATGCTGGGAAAGGTCATGGAGCAGATCATTTTGGGTGCCATTGTGAGCACACACAAGACAACCAGGGATCAGGCCCAGAATGGGTTTAGGAAAGGCATGTCCTATTTCACCAGCCTGATCTCCTTCTATGACAGAGTGACTCACTTAGTGGATGAAGGAAACTCTGCAGATCTTGTGTGCCTGGAATTTAATAAGACTTTTCATATCATTTCCCGCATGATTCTCCTGAAGAAACTAGTAGTCCATGGCTTGGACATGTGCACTGTTCACTTCATAAAAACTGGCTGGATGGCTGGGCCCAGAGAGTGGTGGTGACTGGAGTTCCATCCAGCTGGCAGATGGTCACCAGAGGTGTTCCGTGGGGCTCAGTGTTGGGGCAAGTCCTGTTCCATATCTTCATCAGTGATCTGAATGAGGGGATCAAGTGTGCCCTGAGCCAGTTTGCAGATGGCACCAAGTTGGGCTGGAGTGTTGAATCTGCAGGAGTGTATGAAGGCTCCGAAGAGGGATCTGGATTGATGGGTGGTGTGAGGTTCAACAAGGCAAAGTGCTGGGTCCTTCACCTGGGTCACAACAAGCACAGGCAGTGCTACAGGCTGGGGACAGAGTGGCTGGAAAGCTGCCCAGCAGAAAAGGAGCTGCGTGTTTATGTTGACATCTGGCTGGACATGAGCCAGCAGTGTGCCTAGATGACCAAGAAGGCCAGTGACATCCTTCCTGGCTTGTATCAGCAATTAGAATGTGTTCCCAAAACACAAGAGAAAGCATTTTGTAAATATTTACTACAAGTGCATTGTTAGCACTTGATTAATATGACAGAACAAGAGACAAACGTTGTTCTGTTTAATGTTGTGGTCCTTGTTCATTTACGCTACTTTGTTTTCTGAAGGCAAAAGGACACACAAAAAGAGCTTAAGCAGTTTAGAGAACAAGGTTATCCTTGCAGCTAGAATAACTGCTCTGTTTTTCAGTAAAATGATAATTCATGAACATTGACACTAGATGAGTGGAAAATAAGGAAGATGTCATTGTGCAAAACTTTCCATACAGGTAGATTGAATGTGTCAAGAAAAACAACCTACCATTTGATAGATGGTGGTTTTCAAAGAGATCATTGCATTCACCTTGCTGGATTTGTATTGGAAGAGCCAGATGAAGTTGATGCTATTCCATATGCAGAATATGAAAATTTTATTGGAAGGCTCAGAGAAGTAGCATTTCCAGCCACAGACTTGCTACTGAGGTAGCAGCTAAGTCAGTTTTGTATACTCTCCATGTTGAAGCTCAGCAATGTGGAGTGTAACACATGAAGGAAATGTTAGTCTTGATGTACCAGATACACATTCATTTGCAAACAGTCCATAAGCTAAGGACTGTTTTGTTTAGCCATAGATGTAAGGTTTTTGTGGCCAACTTCAATAAGCATTAAAGCTAACACAGCAAGGACATAAGTAATTATTAGTGCAAGCAGCTGTGTGAAACAGTTCGGGTAGCTTTTCAGATAAAGCGAACTGCTAGTGAGAATGCTGATAGATACTGACATTTGTTCTCAGCTTGTGACCTTTCCTTCTGTGATGTTATTTAGTCAAACTTGAGAATTTCAAATAACATCCTTCATTTTGAATGAGAGAAGGGGTAAAATGCATCCATTAAAGATGATCAGCAAGTGCAAAATAATCTTCACAGCTGCATGAATACTGCTTCCCTCTCCCTGCAAGCCGTTCATTCCTGAGGTTTGTGGTTCTAATGCTTTTAAAAAATACCTACTTTATTCCTTTAACTCTGTCTAGTCTCTGTTCTAGATCAGCCTCTCTTGGCATCAGTTCTGGCAGAGTGATGATTCATTAGTTTGCCCTTGACACTCAGTTGTTTTACAAATAGGACTAGTTTTGTAATAGCCTAGGATTTCCATAAAAAGAGGGTGAAAGCAATTTCAATTAATGTATTCTATTCTCTCACAGTATTTGTAGAAACTTGCGTTTTGGTACAATACCATGGATTCTGAACTCCAAGTCTTTGGTAGCTGGATTTATTGTTCTCCCTCCTGCAGGATTTCTTTGCTGTGCAGTCAGTATACTGAATATATTGTAACAGTTTTTAATGAAGGAAAACTTTTTTAAAAATTGTCTATTAATAAGATTTCTTTCCATTGTTTTCCAAAACTATGTTACAGTCTCAAGTGTGCTTCATAGAGGGAGTTTGCATTCAAAACAATTCTCCATGCTTTTATCTTAAAAAAAAATAAAAGATTTGAGTCTTCCTGGTAAGACACATGAAATCTGACTAATAAAAGGCAATTAGAGTACTCTCCTTAGTCCTGCAGTACTCAGAGCAGAAAGTAAATGCTGGAAAGAGCTGCTCTAAAACTAGTGATACATGTTGGACTATTGTTTACAGTTTCACTATAGATCTGGAATGCCCTGGCTTCAGCAACTTAAGAGACACCATGAAAGATATCTTTTGAAAAAAATGGCAAAGTGTGATTGCTTGTCTCAATGCAAGTAATACTCTATGATTTATTTTTTCCATAGAATGAAAGTGCAATTGATTCTACTGATCTCTTACTGTGTTTCAGGTTTACAGTGCTCAGGCTCTGTAGGTGATGTACTCTAGGCATGTTCACACATGGCTGCTTAGGAATGGTGCCAGCATCCTAAAAGTCCTCTGAAATACCACGACTCTCACACATCCACAGACTGGCATGGTCACAGTGGGAGATGGGGCTGCATATAAAGGCTTATTTCTCAGGACTCCCTACCTCCTTGGTGGAGATGTGACATATCACAGGTACATTCTTTTGAAAGAATTATGAGATGGGCACCTTCACACTTTTCACCTTTGTCCCTGACTTAACACAATTATTGAAATGTCATCTTCAAGTTATCATTCTGACACAGGCATTTAAAAGAAATTCCAATTCTACTTTTTATCATACCCAAGTCATTCATACAGAGTAGATAAGAGCAAGGACCATCTGTTTTTGTGTTTGTATGTGAGGGTATTGCACTCACACACTCACTACTACAGGAGAAACATTTGGGAAATGACTGGCACATAGCAACAGAAAACAACAAGTCTTTTTTGCTATTTATAAGATGAACCCTTCTACAATCATAATGAAGAGTCTGACATTGCAAACACAGAATCACAGAATCATTGAAGTCAGAAGGCATCTCTTGAAATCATCTAGTCAACACCCCATCTGAAGCAAGGTCAGCTAGAGCAAGCTGCTCAGGACAAATCTCCTACTGATCATCAAATTATACTGGATTATTAAAAAACTCCAGTAGTTTATTAGAATAATGTACTTTGTCTTACCAGTTTCTGTACTGAACATTCATGGTTCCTGTTTGTAACTATTTCTCCGAAACCATGACAGTGAAGAGTTGTAACTGAGAAAACAAAAAGGTCTGTTCTTAATCACATGATTCCAAGAGCTGAAATTTTAGGACAAATAAAATGTACAAAGTTTTTTTAATTATGCAAACAGCACATCACCACTGTTCTAGACTCCACACAAAGCTGTATAGAATCTAGAACTAACATCCAGCCCTTGAGGAGAGCAGTGGATATGAATTAAGTTCCTGTATTGTGAAAATAATGTATTTTATAATCAAGAACTTCCTCAGGCTTTGCTCATCTCAGGGATGAAAACCAGCAACTGTTTTAAGAAGAAGCCACAGCTGATCTCAGCTACCATCATGACTTTTTAAAGAAAGGGCTACTCCACTTTTTCTTGGCAATTATTGATTACTTCAAAAACAGCAAAGGAGAGGGAAATGTTGATGAATTACTTTGAAATCAGCAAATAGTCATAAGCATTCTTTGCTTTCCTCTTCTGGAAGCTTCAAATTCTTTCTTATGTCATTTGCATTTCCATCATATGACTTTCAGTGATTCATCCCCCTCTCCTGTTTGTCATAACTCTTCTTTCACCCTCCTTATTTACATCTAGCCCACCCTGAGGTTGTTTGTTTGTTTTTAAAATAACATGTTCTTACTCATTTAATTATTCCATAAAGGTCCTGGAGACAGGAGACTTTTTTCCTACTCATGTGAGTAATGTCACAGGCATGATGTATCTAGGATTTTCAAAGGATCCAAACAGGTTGGTTTCTTAAAATTAATGAACAGGTGACCCAGAAGATTCTTTGGGTGGTTGGTGGTTGTTTTTTTTCAAAGATCCTCTGATGGGCTTGGTTTGGCTGCAGGGGTCAGTAGGGGTAATTGATATTTTTTCTCCTCTAACTTTTCTACAAGCATACTATGTCATTTCTGAGAAAGCTGATACTGTTTTAAAATTTCCCATGGGTACTATGAATTCCATCATCTCACATCATATTGCCAACTACCAGTAGGCATCAATCAAGGTTCCTATTCAACAAGATGCCATTGACCTTGAAAATGGCTTTTTATGTCTTACTGAAGTAAACCTGATCTGACTTTACAAGATGATCTAGAGGAGGTTTTTTCCCAAGAATGGGTCTACTTCTGGTAGGTTATTTTTTCTTCCTATTTATTTGCAGATACACGGCATCTTATCTTGGGCTTTGTTTAGAGAAATATATCTTCTTCTAAAAGCTGCTTCTTTTAAAATCTGATTTTTGGTGTTTTTTCATCTGACTTCATATTTTTTCAAATAGAACCCCTGAAGATTAACACTGCTCCAATGCATAACTCCACAATACTGAGAGAGTTGTGAGAGATCTGCTAATATTCTTTTTTTCTCTGTAGCTCTGTTACAGGACCACTGCACTGCTGAATGTTCTCTTTGCAGTGGTACTGGCAGCCTTCCCACCCATAACTCAACTGTAGAGCTACATAACCTCTAGAGGCTTCTAGGCTGAGCAAAAGCCCAAGGGGCAGGGGTGCAGAGTCCAGACAAAAATAAGAATAATGGCCACCAAGTAATTACTATTACATGGTGATCAGAATTGCTGAGGTTAATTTGGATTTGGTTTTGGAGTGTTTAGTTTTGTATTAAAAATATTTGTTGAAATGTTTACATTCTTTTTTTTCCCCCTTGAAAATAACTATATAAAAACCAATCGATAAAATCTGAACTTTGCAAGGAGAAGTTGATTAGCTACTAGAAAGTGGATATTGACCAAAAGACACAGCCGTGTCAGAGTTGAATGAACAAAGGAAAATTAGAAATTATAATCAATAAACATTTACTAAAAAAAAAGAAATTGTCAATTTTAATAGATTTTAAAATAAAGTTCGTGATCTGCCAAGTGAAATTAAAAGACAATCTCCCAGTGTTTCTGAAGGAGTTATGATGTTTCAAATCACAAGAGTGGGCATCCTGGGTTTGGCTGGGACAAAATTAATTTAAGTTACAGTGCTGTATTTTGGATTTTTGTTGCTCAGTAGTGCTTAGTCTAAGTCAAGAACTTTTCAGGCTCCCATCCTCCCTGCCAGTGTGCAGGTACAGAAGCAGCAAAGAGCAAGCATGGCAAGGACAACTTATCCAAAGTGGCCAAAGGGATATTCCATACCATAGAATATCAATATATAAACTGGGGGAGTTGGGCAAGAGGGGCTGATCACTTCTTGGTGATGGGCTGGACATCAGTCAGTGAGTGCTGACAATTGTATTGTGCATCACTTGTCTTTCTTCAGTTTTATTCCTCCCTCTCTCCTTTTCTCTCCATTACAACTACTATGATGATTATTATTAATTATATTTAACTGAAATTATTAAACTGTTCTTATTTAAACTGATGGGTTTCATCTTTATCCAATTCTCCTCCTCAGCCCACTGGGGGTGGGGACAGAGCAAGTGACTGTGGTTACACCATGACAGCAGTGCAGTAGAAAATATAGACTGGGCTTCCTGGCTTTAAGGGAAAAAAAAACACACACCTATGTGTTGACTGATACCTTCACTCAGATCCTTTTCCATTGTTTATTGCCAGGAAGCTGGAATGTATGACCTAATTCCTAGAGTAGGTCCTTCCATTTTCCTGTTAAGAATAGCTTGTCCAATAGATGTAAATCTTGAGGAAAGTTCTTGAAGCCTCTCAGAAAGGAGAAAGAAAGCTAAGCAAAGTTCCTTTTCTTCATCTCCCTGTTTTAGGGGTGCTTCCATCTTTTTTCCACTGGGCAGTGCTCCTGCACTGCTTCTCTTTTCAATACCACTTGAGTCTTCCAAACTTTCATCTTGTTTCCATCTGACTGGAAGGAACATGATGGATGCAGCAGCCTGAGAGAAAGATTAGTGAGCTGCTCGTGTCCTTTTCTCTCATCAGACAGCTTGCAGTTGGATATAGTTGGTGCATTGAACCCATCTTGTCCTTTACAAACCTGAAAACTGTGACAGATCTTGGTTATAAACCAGAAAAATTCAGCTGCAATTTTCAGCTGTTCAGGAGCTGACCCACCAGCACTTCAGATCTCTGCTGTAGCAATGAGAGGACAGTTTGCTATGGCACAACACCCTGTGCAAGCAAAGTAACCCTCACATGAGAACCACCTGCATCCAAACCACTCACTGATCTCCCTTTTAAAAGAATACACAGCTGCTGGGCCCCGGGGAGGAAGGAAGGGGTCTCTGGTCACTGTAGAGGCTGGCATTTGTGGAGCCACATGATGTGTCTGAGCTAGAGGTGAAGATGCAGATGGTGACTTTTGACATAGTGGTGGGACATGGCAAGCCACTGACAGGAGGGGTGGCTTCAGTTTCCCTTCCAGCACACCATTTCTCAGAGAGCTGGCAGTGGAGGGGCAGAGTAGGAGACTACTTCTCACTCCTTCTCTCACACATCTCCCCAAGGGACATCTTGAAGAGCCCCTACCTTTGTGGTCACACTATGTGCTTATGGCTACCTCTGAAATCTAACTTGAAGAGATCACCACTAGCATATTTTTAATAATAGTATATTAATGTATATTAATATATATGAATATATATTAATAAAAGGTGCTGCATAAAGCAGTACAGACATGAATTTTATTAGTAAGCTGTGGATATGTAAAACATGCATGTGACCTGTTCAGTGACCCCAGAGCAAGCTGAGGTTATCAGGAAGATACAGCTGGCAATGTTAGATCTCTAATCAGGAAACATTCTCAAGAATGTTGAAGATAACAAAGACAATCTGTAGGGGAAAAAAGCAACCAGCCATGGTACAGAGGTCACATAACCCAACCACTTACAGAGGAGTTTGTAACAAACTGAACAGGCAGAGACTGTGTATTTAAGATCGTAATGAAAACCACCAGCTCTGTACACGCTTTTGCTTCAGCACTGGGTATGCAGAAATGTTCACTTGTTACCTTGAGTTACTTATGTATAAATGTTAGAAGATCATGAGGGGGAACAAAAACCCCACGTTTACATGCTTCCCAAGGTTCTGTTGTACTTCAGCTACAATTGCCTGTCTTATGTATAAAATGAAAAATCCCTCTATTTCCAGCCAGGTAATTTTTCTAGAGATAAAGAGGTAAATGGGCCTCAAAATTAGGTGATGACTTCATTGTCTTTGAATTTGTCACCACTGGTGATTGATTGTAGGGCCTACATGATAAAGACTGACAGCTCATATGATGAGTGAGGATGCATTGAAAAATAATCATGATTCATTTTCTTTTCTCTTGCAGAAAGTTATTTCACACAACAGCCACGAGGGGAAAGTCACAGGAAGGGAACAGCTGTTAACAAGCCTTTAACAAATCACTTTAGTGGCTTTTTAGGTGAGACTTAAAAAGAGTGATGGAGGGAGGAAACTATTAGACTTTCGTACAGCAAAATCTTATTATGAGAGAACTCCAGGACATGATAATTTGTTCTTTCTTTTATAAATAGAAAAATTATGACTTTACTAGCATGCATCACAAGGCCAGTGCTCAATAAGACATGCAGTCTCATCTCAGATGCAGAGCAGAACCTGTAATAAAGGACTAGCTGCTGAGCTAGCTGGGATGTCATGTTAACACTAATCCCAGCTCCTTGGAGAGGAAGTAAAGAGCAAAAGGACACACAGTCAGAGTACTATGAAATCACTGTAATGAATGCATATTCCCAAGGAAATAATTGCTGGAATTTTTTTATTTTTTTTTACTATTCAGTGGTAGCAGACATGTAGCAAGACTGAGCTTAACAGAGGTGAATGCCTGTGTTGGTTGAGGAAACATAAGATCTGCTCCACTAACATTTGTTTTGGATGAGCTCAACTTATAATTATACAAATTCTTCTGTATTCAGCCTTTGAATCTGGCATTTTCATCTAACTGGCTTTATAAGCAAAACTTGGCTCTAGGTAGCAGTTGATATTCAACAACTTCACAGATTTTTTGATAGCTAGACTGTAAGGAAACCACAGAAGCAACTGATGTTGCTAACAATAAGGACTGATAAAAATATCTCTTTGGAGACCTGAAGTTAAAATGAATAGATTATAAAGAAATGAAGAATAGCAAATATCTTCTGCTCATAGCATTTCCCTTTCTCCTTTTTTCCCCTACCCCATTTTTTCAAGCAGTAGTAGCATTAGCTTCTGGTTATCATGCTGCTGAATCGTCCTCTTCATTAATTCCTGGCTCATCTTCTTCCAAATCATGCCAAAATTTAACCCAGTGTGAAATTTTATGATGAGGTTGCAAAGTAGAAACTTAGCACGGGAAGCTGATGTCAACATTCAAAGGAGTGTATACAGTCCTGTTCACCTTTTAAGGGAGATTTTTGGGTGGTAGCTGCTCTGATCCAGCTCTATGCATTTAAGATTAAATTAAAAACAAACAAACAAAAACAAAGAAAAAACCCCCAAACACCAGCCAACACCAGCAGAAAAACCCCTTCCTCCATAATTCAGCCTCTGCTTTCCAAAATGTAACTGGCTTCATGTCAAAGACTCACAGTTCTTTCTTCCAAAATTAATTTTTCGAGTGGTATAAACTCCACCTGCTTCCAACTGGAATACTGTTGAATTTTGAAGAATTATTTTAGTTACAGCAGAAAGAAGGAAGTATAACTAGGCCAGTGCAAACAATATAACTTAATACTCTAAGTGTCATATGAGCAGTGCTTTCCTTCTCCATTCCTTCTTTGTCATTGTTAAGAATACACTATGATGCCTCTCTCCCTGGCCTCACAGTTTATTTTCCATATGAATAAAATCTCCTTTTCCTGAGTATGCCTTTGGGCTACCAATAATTTGTACAAACTGACAAGTTTTTTTAATAAAGATTTAAAATAAAATTTCCAGAAATACAACCCTGCCAGCTCTCCACACTTCCTGTATCCTCATTCTTTTCTTCATACTTTTCAGCTAATGATATCTCAAGACAGTGTTTACATGGAGAAGTTAAAGCATGGTAAATCTGCAGATGTTTTATGAAATCAGACTCAGATCCAGCAACTGAAGTAGCAGAGCTGTTCTGGCCTTTCAGCCGATGCCAGGAAATCAAAGAAAGTATGGGCCAAACAAAAAGGGAAAGAAAAAAATGTTTTCTACCAGAAATAGAGCATTTGTCATATGCTGAAAACCTGAATAAAACAAAAACTCAAAAAAACCCCACTGGCTATTAATTCCTTCTCTAACTTTACATATGAAGGAGTCTAAAGAAGACCAAAGGAAGCTGAACCAACTTTTGAAACTTGCATTGCAAAACTCTCATCAGTATGCAGGAGGCTACTCCTTCCATAGTAACACTCTCATTGCCACTTTTTAAATGTTGGTGTAGTTTTTACCTCATATAAAATGATTCAAGTTCCTTTAATCATTTAAGAAGAATCATTTAAGAAAAGAGAGCATGCCTCCTGCAGGTGCAGTGTGCAGCCTTCTGCATTACTCTACCTCTGATTCTTCAGTTTATCCAGTGAAATTTTAAATAAACTTTGGCAAACAAGCTTTAGAGAACCTCATAGGAGGATATCTCACAGGCCATGAGGTACTCCTGGGATACAAGTGCTGTGATGAGGACTTTTGGACTTGAGCTCTCTCTATATCAAGTGACTTGATACATAAGACATGAAGAAGGGGTTTCACTTTATACTCATCCTTTTTTGAAAAACAACTAAGGCCTTTCTAGCTAAAGCAAAACAATATCTGCAGATTCCACACAGACTTAGGAAGTTGCCTGCATCTCCCTGTAGACAAAGCTCATTTTATGTTTGTACTTTGAACACTGGCATCTGTGGCACCACGAAGTGCCTTATTCTCTCTGAAGCTTGTTGGGACTTGTTGGGAGAGCTGCACAGGCAGCACTGAGCATTATGTGATGTTCTCCATGTGAGTATTTCATTCCCTACTGTTCAATAGAGCCATTTGTAAGAACGTCAAAGGAGGATACTTCTTTGTATACTATTAGCAAAAGCAGTAAGGAAATAGTGTGCTTCTGACTCCCTTGTCAATGAAAATGTGATGAAGGTGTTCAGGTTCTCTAATGTCACAATTACCAGCACAGAGCTGTATATAACACATCTCCTGTTGCAGTGACACCCATGGTTTAGGTTCTTTTATCTTTTGTGAACTGTAATTCCCATTGGTCCTTGCTACAAGACAGAAAAGGGACCCTTAGTTACTCACTGTGGGAAAGGACATGATAAAGGTTGGCAGCTGGCTAAATAAATTTTCAATGTGTTTATCAAATTTTCCTACAGAAGTAGTCCAAGTCTTCATAATCTTATATTAATAGTGATAGAGCAGCACAAGGCCATGCTCAGCTTTTCCAGTGCAAATCTTTCCAACAGGGGAAAATGCACACTTTTGGACTTGCAGGATAAGGACAGCTGAGAAGTTCATTTTAATCAGGATGATCTTTGTAGAAGACTCCAGGTTTAGTTTTTGGAGATTGTGTGAACAGAAGTTTTCAGTAACATTATTGTTAATGGTACTTTGGCAAAATTACAAAATTTCTTTCTCAAAAGTTAAGATATACCATGGGGGAGGTACACATTTTTCAGCTGCTAAATGCTGTCTTGCACCACTTGGGAATCTTTAGTGTGATGTAAGTCTTAAAAAGATTGGGGTTTTTCCCACTGGTCCTGGTGATAGGGAACAGAGTGATAACTCTGTTCCCAGGGGGAAGGAATCATTTCCTGAGCAGCTATTTCCTTTGTCAGCATGCTGTTCTGTGGGAAGCCTCTTGCCTTGTTCACTGGTCATTATTTCATCCCAGCTTGTGTGATGTATCTGTTTTCCATTACTCTGTGTTCCATGATATAGGTGCTCCAAGAAACGGAATGAATTCACCATCACATTGTTTCCATAGGAGAGGGGGATTCTACCATTCACAGTTGAGCAAGAAGCAACTAAGATACAGAGGAACCCAGGGAAAATCTTCCCACTGTTTTGGAAAATCCAGCCTCAATCCTCTGCAGCCTGATTTTTTGAGAGCACCTTATATTAGAACATGGGTTTAAACTGCAGTTTGCAAGAAGTAGGGTGCTAATACTCACTTACAAATTTTGATGATAACATAATTAGTGACATACACAATTTCAGATTCTGTGAGAATATTTCTTTAAAAAAGCATTGTAACAGTGTGCTGATACTTCAGTGACTCAGTTGGCTCCACTAGAGCATAAAACAGGTATTATATGAAGAACAAATTGCACCCTTTCTACCACATATTTATAGAAATTTGTTCTTATGCTAGCACAGATAATACAAGATTCCAAACTAGCAATCAGACCGCCATCATGAGGCTCCATGACTCGTATGTGCCACTCTATCACTCTGATGATAGCTTTTTATCTTCTATCACAGCTCTCCTAGACACAGTCTAAATTATTTGCCTCTCAAGAGACAGCAGTCAGTCAGGCTTTCTGAAAGTGATAAAGAGGAAAAATATGCTGATCAAGTGCAATGCACAGGCTGCTTTTAAACACATCACTGCACGAGTCTTTGTTTTCAGGGGCTTGATGCTGAGAGTCTGTTTACTGACCCAAACAGCTGAGGGCAAACCTCTATATCTGGGAGGGATTATAGAATGACAGTATTATCCATGTTGGGTTGTTTTTTTCTTTTAATTTATTTGACTTCAAGGGCCTTGCTTTTGTAACTATGTGTACCTCAAACCCTGTTGTCTTTTGTTGTATTCCTTCCCCATTTTGGCAAAAGCCTTTGATGATTCCAAGTGGTTCTAAGTGTCAGGAGCTGCAAGTGGAAAAGTTTTTAAAAGATATTCAGTAATTTCTTGAGAAATTAGAAAGAATTGTCCTTTTTGTATACAAACAAATATGAAAAATCCATTCCAGAATAGCCCACAATAGCTAACAGTCCCCTGGACAATGAAAAGTTCTGGTCAGAGGACCAGGAGCCATGAACCTTGCCATCATGAACCCAATCTCAGACATGTGTGTCAGCTCTCTGGACTCCCAGAGATTCTGCAGGCCTTGAGGCAGCAATTCTTTTTTCTTGTTTTGGTGAAATTTTTGACAGTGGCTTAAAAATTCAAACTGTCTTACACCGTTCATAATGGGATTCTCCTTCTAGCACCTTTATTTTCAAGATTATAGCAAATAATTGTTGCTGATACAAATTCACATTTTTACCAAGAGTGTAGCCAGCAGGACTAAGGAAGGGATCCTCCCCCTATTCTCAGCATTGATAAAGCCACACCTGAATTACAGCATTCAGTTCTGAATGCTGTAGAAAAGGACATTGAGGTGACAGAGTGTGTCCAGCGAAGGGCAACAAGGCTCATGACAGGACGAGAGAATATGTGTGTTCTACTGTGCCTGCAGTGAGAGCAGCAGAGGAAATGGCCCTGGGCTGAGACAGGCACTGCAATGGGCTGCCCAGGCATATGGTGGAATTACATCCCTGGAGGTGTTTAAGAGGTGCCTGGGTCTGGTGCTGGGGATGGTTTACTGGTTTAGGGGCTGCAGTGGTAGTGCTGGGTTGATGGTTGGACTTGATGATCCTAAAGGTCTCTGCCAGCGCTGATGATTCTGCGACTGTATATTGTTGCTTTCTCTTCTGTTGCATTTCTTTCTAGTACGCAGCATGGCTTTGGGTGAAAGTTATTTGTAAACCAGGATTTGTTTATATTTTTCCCAAAAATGGTAGCTCTGTTTCCTTCCTTTTCTCATCAATTGTTTTGTCCTATTTTGAATAAAAAGCAGCCACTGGGCATAACCATTCAATTTTGTTTTCACAGAACATGCTAATGAAAGTAAGCCTAGAAATGTATGTGCTGTGTCTGGCTACAAACCTTTAATCATGAGCAATCTGCATTTTATAAGCTATTAAAGGATTTTGCAGACTACACTTTTATGAGCAAGGGTTTTGAGGGCAGCACTTCATCCTGCAGCCCACCTGTCCCCCAAAAGCCAGCATATTTAGGGTATGTACTCAGGCACCAGGAGGTACAGCCAACTGGACATGAGGATGCATCTGCAGTCCCACACATATTCCTCTAGGTTATGCTCAAAATTCAGGCTGAACACAAAAATACACTTCCCCTTTTACTGCTTTAGGCTGGAAGTATGCTGCTCTGGCATGCCACTTGCAAGCTAGGCACTCAGAGGATGGTAGAAAAATGAAGAAGAGGGGATTTTTAGAAATCTAGCACCTTCACCATTGATCAAAAAATCCTTTCTGGAGCTGATGGAGTGTCAGAAACAAGAAATCAAGCATCCCTCTCTGTTAATATTATCATTCCACACAAAAGAAGACACATGAAAGTGTCTTCAAGGGCATGAAATTTCTGTTAGTGAGTTGCTTTCTTCCAGCTTGTGAGATGCAAAAAACCAGAGTCATACACGTTGTAGTTATGCCAGTGGCAAGATACTATATAGAAGCGATTACCTGTAAATAAGCAAAGATAAAAAAACCATAAAAGAATAATGAGTGATTATGTGATTATGATCTTAGAAGCAGAACTTTCCAACCCCATTTGGTGTGCAAAGCACTGTGAATATTACTTTTTCCCCCTTGGCTTTATCTCTTATTGCTTCTGAAGATGGAAATTGAATTTTCACCCTCACTTTACAATGACTTTGGAGTAATTGGTTAGCAAAATACATAAAGCTGGGGTGGAGAAAGATTTACTGCAGCAGTTTTAGTTGTATCCATACAGAGTGCCATCTAGGGGAGCTCAGTAAAATCTCATCCAAGATTGATAACCTCTTCTCTCCTTAAAAATCCAACTGGAAAATTCTTCACCTGTAGAATAATGCTCCAGAATCTTGCTACAGATACTAAGTACACCACTTGAAGTTCATAGGGTGACATTAAAATTATAGGAAAATAAACTGGCAAGAGATTATACAGGATACAAACTAACTAGGTCCATAAAATCAACAATCCCTTGTTCAGCTTGTGAGAAAAATTATGAGCTTTAAAATCCTAACATGTAAATGCAGTGATTAAATCAATTAAGAGAATTAATTTTCTTTTTTTCTCTGATAGGACAGAAATCTTTAACTCTTACAAACATATAAGGAAATTAGCAAATTTTTGTTTAATTTTGTTGGCCTGGTTTGATCTCCTGTTCTAACCTTATATATTTTTAATCAATATATATTTGCAGTAATATGATCAAGTCCATAATTGCACTTCTGCCTAACATTTCCTTTACTTAGGATTGCTTGAGTCAGCCTAGAGAAGTCTGTTTTTCCTCCTATCTTTGTGGAAATTGTGATAGGCAAGCAAATAAATTCTGAAGGTCTCAAGGCAGCTAATTATGCTGAGCTACTTTGATGATGCTTGAATTTCTACCATTATTTAATTTCCCAAGATAAAATTGCTAAAGAAAATGTGCTTTATTTTTATTCTTTTAGAAAGACTCCTAAAATTCTTGTAAGAAACACTCAGAATGGCCTGTGCATTTCAGAACAGCTCTTCAGTCTTCAGGCATGGGGGCATATGCAGACTAGGTTCCTTTCTCCTGCAGGAAGCATCATCTGTTCCTTACACCATCCCCATCTTCTCAGATGTACATGTTCCTTTGTCATCTCTTTTTGGCCTAACATGGTCAAAAAACTGTATCTTACACATAGCAGTCTCACAAGGCATTGCTTAAAAAGTCTATTTGAGTGCAATAGCCTTGCTGTACCTCCTCTATTTGAGTCTAATAGTCTTGCTGTATCTCCTCTACCATATACATTTCCTAAATTCTTTGGGTTAGGAGCAGCCTTCAAACTCTATTCAGCTCCTAAGTTACAGTTCAGTCTATGGCTTGGCTCCTCAGTGCTGTTAAAGATATGTATCTGGAAGACTTCATTCTGCTTGTGTCTCTTATGCATCATGATATCACATTCTGTTCCTGGGAAAAGCTGCCATAGGCTGGTTCTGTGTTAAATTAGACAATGATAGAAGCTGTTCTCATTTTCACTTGAGCTGCACAGAGTTTTTTCTCTACAGTATTAACATAACAATTTATACATATTTGATATTTACAAGTACCAATGGAAATAAAAACGGAGTTTGCAAACATATCAAAGTCATTCTGTCATTTTTTTCATCCCTCTCATGAATTCCTAGCACCCATTTTAGCAGCAATCTCCACTCATATAACTTCAACATGAAGATAACAGTAAATTTCTTTATTTTTTGTGAGCATGATTTACAGAAGGGGCGATGAAAACCAATTATTATTATGGCTAACACACTAAAAAACTACTTGAGCTGTGATACTTGGAAGCAAATTAATGGTAGAAATTGTATAAATGGTTAATAAGTATGTAATCTGTTCCTGCTCTGTCTAACATTTTTCAAATTACTAACCTGGAAAACTCCGAGAGTTAATGGTACCAGTGGGCAAAATTCCTCCCACTTTCATCCCCTTCCAAGTCAGTGTCAGTATCCATTGATGTCTGTAGGTCTCAGACTGTGGGACATAACACATGCTTCAGTTTTGTGCATACCTAAGTGCACATTTTACTTAAGTAGGTATACATATTTCTGAAGCCAGGGAATGGTAAAGGATCTTAATTTTATTTCACACTGAGTAACAGTGGGTGAAGTTGTGCTGTGATTTATTTTTTTCCTTAGTAGCCAACCCTCTAATGCAAGCTCTCCTTCCTCCCATTTCCTGCTTTCATGAGAGAGAGGTGCTGTTATTCAGCACGTGGCTTTGTCTGCTCTACTTAATGATAAAATGACAAATGTAGAAGAATAGAAAAAACCCAAAAATTGCAATGATAACATAGCCATTTTCCCCCTTTTTAAAGAACAATCTATGAATAAATCATCCATAATAGCATATGATTATATTTTACAGTATCTACATTATAAGAAGCACAATAAGCTTCAGAAAGGTAAAATGAGTTTTGCAGTGCTTTTTATTTTGTTGTTCAAGGTATACTACACTATATGGAATGGAATTGATACCTAATAAATGTACAAAATTAAGAAGGGAAGCTTAATTCTTCTTACTGGATATATCTGACAACATTATTTAATTTTGTTTGCCAACAGGTTTTTGCTTTGTGTTTTGTTTTTCTTAGAAGCATTCAAGCTTGACATGCCTATGTACAATTGCAGGACAATTCTCATTCTCCTGGCACTAAATTGCAGTAAATCAGAGTTTTAAATGGAATAATCTGTCATGGGAGAATACTGCATGTGGTTAAGTCCTGGTCTCCTTGAAGTGTTCTATGTTAAAATGCCAAGATGGGAAATTGTATTAGCCAAACACCTCTCTGTCTGCCAGTAGCTGCTTTGAGTGGAAATAAGTGATATAAAGAACCTGAATTGGGGCAAATCGCTTCCTGAGTGAGGGACTGGTACACAGACATCCCTGTCCCTTTCTAATTAGCTCCAGCAGTCACTGTGCCCATGATTCAATTAGCACTTTGTAATTGTAATTTCATTCTAACCCTATTTTTGATTTTATATAATGCCTCAAGCAGGCTAAAGTTCTTTTTCCTTCTGTCAGAAGGGAGTTACTAGCAGGGAGCTGGAACGGCCCTGACAGACCTCCCCTGGCAGGCACTGTGCCTGCTATGTGAAAATGTACATTTCACCCTTCAGCTAGATCTAATTTAGAAATCTTTGAGCTCTTAATGATTTCCTATAGTTTGGCCTAATTGAATCTAATGCTTTTGCATTAAAACTAGAATGCCCAGCTGGGCTGAAGCTGAAAGTACATGACCCTGAAACACAGTCCCAGAAACACAGAAACCCTCCTGTATTTTGGCACTTGCCATCCACTGCAGCAAAGCCACAGCCATCTTCCATTTAGACCCAGTGCACAGATTGCAAAAATAGTTTGGTTAAGACCAGAGTCTTCTGCAGAACTGGATTAGCACCAACACGTGCAGCTGCTCTGTGCAGTGATGCTGCTGCAGCCACGAAGACTCTACTGCAGGAGCTGCTCTGACCAAAGTGTCCCCCTGGGAGGGAAAGGGACTCTGCTTCTGCTGGGAAATGTGCCACCCAGGTCAGCATCACAGTGGGAGCTGGACTCTGGAGCTCTACCTGCTCTGTCTGACTTGAGATGCTGTTTGTGATTGACCAGCACCTCAAAAGTTCTGCCTCCAGCAGGTGCTGGGAGCAGGGGAGACATGGTGGCAGACAGAACCTGCCTGGGCTCCTCTCTCTGTGCCTTCCACCAGAGTTCGCTGTTGCTGTTTCTCTAAATCTATTAAACCCACTACTGAAATCTTTGGTTTCTCTATGAAATTCTCTTGTTGAAGGCTTCTACAGTAGAGGCCCACATACCATGCAGGGTTGATCCATTATCAGTGTTTTTGGGGGTTTTTCCTGTCAAATTCTGCTGTTCATTTTAATGTTCAGCAGGAACAAGAAATATTTGCACCATGTCTAATCCTAAACCTCTTCTAAGAACACCACACCACAAGTGCATAGTACAGAATTTCTTATTGATTTATTAATAAACATAAAATAGTAACAAATAACTTTCAAGCACAAATGCAGAATATGAACTCATAATCTTATCCTCAAGCTAAGAATGATTCAAATGATGGTGTGAATAATATCTATTAATTGTCTTGCTACTCAAATTGTATCTGTGCAAAACCAGACAGACTTGTTTTTTTATTTTAAAGACTAAGTTTAAGTAAAAGCTCTGCTGGTGCGTCCAGGGGGTTGGAAGAACTTAGCCAGTTGCTGTTATATGTTCAAACTAAGTCAGACTGTTAGGCTCTAATATTTGCATTTCACAATTTCTGGCCTACTAAATTATACTTCCAAAGTAAATACCATTGCAGTACAGCTAATTATTTACAAAAGATGAGCTAAGGAAAGCAACTGCATCATTTCTGTTTTCATTGAGGTGAAAAATACAATCATCTTACTTAATCCTATGCTCCATTAGCAGGAAATTTTCCATTGAAGTCAGCACAGAGCTTGGTTTCACAGGAAAATATTGTATTCTGTAGCAACAGCCTACCTTGCTATCAGTAAAGTCAGTGGAATACGTGCTTCTGAAGGTGATGGTAGTAAAGTGGGATCTTCAGTGGTGTTTCCTAATGCTACAGTGCTACAGTGGCAGGAAAAGAAACATTGATTTCGCAGAATAAGAGAGGTTTATCTCAAAGAACAGATTTGCTTCTGGTTAAGAACTACATGGGAGTGGGTCTGAAATTTAAGAAACTTCAAAGTAACCTGCACTGCAGCATGGAAAGAATGTTAGGCCTTATGAATTTTAATAATCCCCACAAGGACAAATCAACTCATTCATTCAATGACTTCAGTGTTCCAGTCAATCTCAAATTGCACGCAATATAGCACCTTAAATTGATGATTTTGACGTTTACTTCTGTTTTTAACAAAACCCCCTTTGTTTCTCCCAGAAATGCCACAGAAACAAATTAAATATTTTCTTCTAAATGAAAGATGTTTCACTTGACCAGACAGAAGTATTTTTTTTCAACTTTTAATTTGGCAGGAAGCAGGCGAATCCTGTTTTATCCATATTTATTTGGTTTTGACTGTGGTTTGTTTGCATTTTCTTTCTTTGAGCTCTTTCATAGGTGACGTTCTGAAATGTATTGTAAATCCAATTTGACAGTCAGAGACACCATTTAGCTCCCAAATCACTTATTCACTCCTCATGGGATAGTATGTAGGAATATCCTCTCCCTGTTTTCACATGCAAAAACCTTTGGACCTCTCCATAGAGATGTTCACAGTGTGCAGTTAAAGAGGGATGGTGCATAGATCTGGCCAATTTGCCTGCATATTTCAAACAGAACAATATTGTCTCTGGATTTTAGCCAGGGAAATAATTTAACTTCTCAGAGCAGACAATTTTTGTCTTTGGCAAAGTTGATACTCCCTAAAGAAATAAAAAGATCAACCTATGAGCTATTGACTTAGAAAAAATAAATTATTTTAACAAAGTGTGTTGCAGTAATGTTACTTGTAATGAGTTTAATCACAAAATTTTTCCAGTTCTGAGTTTATGCAAAAAATACTCATCTGGGCAGATTTATAACACCAAACGATACTTCCATATTTATGGAATACATATTTCCATAAATAATTGGCAGAACAATCTACCAATTGTTCATAGTTTTTTGCAGATATTCCCATTCTTATATCCCAATTATATCTTTATAAATGTTATTACTTTAATAGATTTTTTAAGATTAAAGATTTTATAAAATTGATCACTACAAAAGAAATTTGTTCTCCAGTTTGAGGTGTCACTTGTTTATAAAGCTTCAACCTTCATAAATTTTGAATTCATGGTAACTCTGAATACCAAGGTTAAAATAATAGCAATAACAGTCACTTTCAGGATTCAGCATAGTTTATACACAGTTTTATTTTCCCCATGACTGCTTATTAAAGGGGTGGACAAGCACCCCTTTGCCACCTGACCCTGCAGTACAGCACTTGGGTGACAGTCATGCTAGGCTGTTCACAGTAAACACACCTTGGACCTGTGTTGTTAAACTTAAAAAATGTTTCAGGTCACGGTTTTAGCCTGACCAGGGAATTTGCAGGCATGGCTCAGGAGTCAGCACTGGCCATTGACAGGTCCAAATACACTGTGTGCAAGTAAACATGCTGCTGTGGGTGTCTGCGAGCTCAAAAGGTGCAGGTTTTGGGGGTCAGTTGGCCTCTGCCAGAGAACAATCCTCTGCATATTTAACTTACTAGTGTAGCTGAAGCTTTAGAGGGAGCAGTACAGCTAAACTAATTTTCATGTGAATCAACAGTGGATGAAAAATTTTCACAAAGATGAAAGAATGAACCTGATCTTTACAACTCAGCTGACTTCACACTTGTATTATTTTCCTCTTTCTTAAGTAATGGTTGCAGCATTTACTGATTTTAGATCCTTAGCAGAATAAAAGCAGATAAAAAGATCAGTGCATCTTATACAATTTTTTCTTTGAGATCCATAAAACTGTATCTTTGCACTGCTGCTGATTCTCATTTTTCAGATGCTCTCTATTGCAGCACTACCCCAAAAGACACAGCCGCCACATAAACAATGCACAGACCAGGCAGTGATACAGTACAGTGAGGAAAAGCAGATGTTGAGGCATGGAGCTGGGGCAGGGAAAAGGAGGGAAGCAGGAAATGCATGAAAAGCATGGCATACAACATAGCAGAAATCAGCTACTTTGAAGTATTAGCTATGACAGGAATCACATGAGTTCTGCATCATCTGCCAATTTTAACATATGTCCTATAGAACTTAAGCTGGAGGACTGAATCAGCATCATACTGCAGTCAACCACACTCGTTCCCACAAAAACTTCTCTCCACATTCCACTTGAGAGCAAGGCCCAGAGACCTGACAGGATAAAAACTTCACGGCATCTTGAGGAACTTTTAGGCCAGAGCAAAAGGATCAGCCTGACCATGGTGCCTCACCAAGCAGCTGCTGTTGACAGTAGAAGTCATAGGGTTGGCCAGTGGAACAACTGAGAAGTAAATCTCAGCATATTTTATTCACCATCCTTCTTTCCAGACTTCTGACTGCTTTTTGCCTCCCAAGCAGAGGCTGCTTTAGCCCATGGGTTCTCAGTAATACCCAGATGAAAGCCAGGCACCTGGAACAGGCATGCTGTTCTTCCAAATGTATATGGCAGTCTAGTGTAGGCATCAGGAACATGATTCACCAGACCAAGGCTGGACACATATCTGAATTAGCTGTCCAGAATACATTTATCATATAATGAAAAGGCTGTTTCTACAAAGTGACACACCTCATGCTGAAGCTGCTTTCTGAAATGAATGGTACATTAGAAAGTGCTGTTTCCCTCCACTGATAGCAAAGGGAGTTCAGATGTGCTTCAGACATGGTCACAAGACTGCAGTAAAGTTAATGAGGTGAAGTTCAGTCATTGTTGCTATATATAAGAAATTAAATAATCCAGAAAATAGACTGTCACAGTCCAAGATGCCTTGTAGGCGAATTAATACAATCAAAATTTCATTAAAAAAAAATTCTATTTCCCACAGCATGTTTCAGTTTCTATTTAATATAGGAAACACTGTTGAATGAAATATTATTATTTGTAGTATTGCTCTGGAATGTCCACTTGACAAATCAGGATGTACCACAACCAGAACATGAGATGTTATGTAGACTTAGGCAGAGGATTACTTAAAGTTTGTCTGTTGCTAGAAGTAGATGTCAGCTTGCTCATTTCTAGGAATCAGCTAAGCCTCCTTGCCAAGAAGAAAGCTTATAGTACCTGTAGCCTTTTGCTTCCTCACAGCTTTTTGGGAGCAGCCTTTCCTAGCTCCAGCCTGAGGCAAGAAGCAGTCATGAGCAGTGGTGTTCTGGGAGACTCACACCCTCATGTTTTTTCTTCACCACGTTAAAAGTGTAAGCATGGCCATATGTGTCATTTCTGAGTTTCCCAGAGCGGAACAAATTTACAGTGACATGTAAGGAAGGCCTTTAGAACAAAGCTTCATTTCTGCACTTATCCACAGGTACAAACCACAAGATTTAACAAGGATGTAGAAATACCCATCTGGATCATCCCAGTGGTCCCTGGAACCATTATTCTGACTTCAGCAGTGGCAGCATGATATATTCTGTGGATGTCACATTAATGGGAGGTTTCCTTGCACCATTTATCTGTTTGGTCTGTGGGTGCCCCAGGAAATCTGAGATCCTCGTGCCTACCCAGCGTGCCAGTGTCCCATTACAGGGACTCCACTGATCAGTGTGCTGTATTGGAGGGCAGTTCAGCTGACTTGCTCAGGGACATGCACTGACAATCTCTCACAGCTGAATTCTTTATAAAAATTTAGGAATAGAGGTCTCCTCCTGGATCTCCCCACTTTTATCAAGTACGACTGCTAGCACCCTTGAAGGACACACACTAAATAGTTTATGGAATAATATACTCTTAAATCCCAGAACCACAGAATATTCTGAGTTGGAAATGACCCAGGCAGATCATCAAGGCCAGCTCTTACACACACAGGGCTCAAACCCACAGCCTTGGTGTTATTAGCACCATGTTTTATGGTCAGGAAAATATTCAGCACATACCCAGTGAAGGGTGGTTGTGCCTTGGAGGCAGGCACATCTGGGAGGTGTGTGTTAGTATTACAATTAGGTTATAATGAACCAACTTAACCCAAGGAGAGTGATTTTGCCACAGTTCAGTAGCAGTACATCTGCTCCCATCTCTCCTGGCTGGCAGGTGCTGTGCACTTCATTGGCTGTGTGATATCATTGAGATCCCCTTCAAGGATTGCAACAGAGCCTGGCTGAGATGTCTCCACTATGCTCTACCCTCCATTTCATCCCTCTCAACAACCTCAGCTTGAGGTTGCTGGTTGAATATGTGGGGAGTCACTGTGGAATAGGTTTCATGCATGCCAAACCACATTCCATCCAGGAAGCAGCAATTTCATTTCACCCCATAACTTCAGTACTGTTACAACTTTCATTAGGATTCAAATACAATTTCCCAATTTTCTCTAATTTCAGCCCAGTCATCTTCCTACAGTGAGTTTACCATTTCCCGCAGTCTATTCCCTCTCATACATCCTCAGAATCCAGTAATTTCATTCATAAGTTGAAATTTGCAATAGTGTGACCTCCTTAACTTTTCTACCAAGTCACGCAGGGATTTTATTTGAGTTCTTTCCTTTTTGAATTGAAGCAGTTTACCATGGTTTATAATACAATATTTGTAACAATATCAATACAATAATAACACTACTGTATGAGTCCTGGCATACTGATATGGTATTTAAAGCAACACAATTGTCTAGATATATTTCCCTTTACCTGACCTCTAGCCATTCATTGCAACCTTGAATACAGAGCATCTGACTCAGCTTCTCTCTTTCTACACCAGTAAAAAGTGCCTGTCTGCTGATGGCCTTTTCTCTCTATTTCCTTAGACACCTGTCAGCACCTACAGCCCTCTTTCTAAGGTAGCATCCATTGGCTTATAATTAGACTTTGAGGAGTAAAATGTTTTTAGTCTGACAGGTATCAGGAAGCATTCAACAAACAGCACTCTTATTGCATTTTCAAGGATTCATGTTGCTTTGCATTTCTTCCTGGCCCTGTTATATCTTCTGTTGGGTTTAACTCTCTGTGCTGAAGCAAAATAACACCTTGTCAGTAATGGGGTTAAGCTATTAAAAAGATTACACACAATTGTCTTGGTTTTTATAGGCTGCAGGTTTAATAATGTTCTACATCATGTCCCTCAGGTCTTGCATACTAAAGGATCTTGCTTACTGTGAGGATCTCAGATTTCACTGCAGAAAGGGGAAATATCTACCCCTCCCTATTGCAAAGAAAACCTTGAAAACATTATTGCAGCAACAATAAAAAAATTTAAAATCTGGAATAAATTTAATATAAAAGGTTGGTTCATGTTTTTTATGATTATACATGACTTTTGGCATGTATAGGGCAGAGGGAAGTAATTTGTTATTTCTGAATGTTTGCAGGGGTAATAGTGATGGTGGAAATCTCATAGTTGGGAATGCTTTAGAGCAGTAACAATAGCATTCTCTCTTGAGTTTGTGTAAATATGAATAGTCCTACGGTGTCATTTATTCTCTCTGCAGATTCAGACCTTGATCTTGAAAGCTACCCCTGGAAAGTGCTGCAGTGATATGCAGTAGTGGTACGCACAGTTAAGAAGCCCTGACTGTGCAAGATGTCATCTTGCAGCTAAGAAAACTGAGTGCAAAAATTCAGAGACATTTAATTTATCTACTTTACAGAAACTGCAGTAAGTTCAAATCCTGTGCTACTAAAAAAGGAAGTTGCATAATGCAAAATTCCTCTTCACTAATTGTCCTTTACTCCAAAAGTCAAAGGATGCATCTCCTCCCACATTCCACCCTGGCGACACGCAAACACCAGCATGAAAGTAAAGAGAAGGATTTTAGTGAAAAAAAGCTGAAAGGTTGATACCTTCCTTTCGATTCCATTAGGTGGAGCTCTCAGACAAGAAGAAATGAATGAAATAAACAACCCAGCAGAGGCACCCTTAGGAATTATTAGTACTGTACTATGCGGGTATTTTTCCCTGCTGTGAGCTCTCTTTTCTTGATAGAATTATTTTTTATCCAACTAGAACTCTTACTACATACTTTCAAAACTACTATTACTCAGCAACCTGCCTCTACAAGTAGGTTTTCATTAGCTTAAGACATTACTGAGATCAAGCTGCAAACTTTCATCTGTAGCTGCAGGTTACATCATTGGTCTCAACATAAATAACCAGACTGACAAAGAAATAGCTATGGAACAGGGAAGAAGAGCAGATACAGAATTTAAGAGCAATTTATAAAAATCAGAACATTCTAGCAAGTTATTGACCATTAATGATAGAAGTTCACTGACACAAATGGTGCAGGATTCAGCTGAAAATGTTGCCATGCAAATGCAAGGGCATAAATCAAACTAAAATGGCAAAGTGTTTGCTACATGATTTTCTGCTGCTTTCCCATTCTAGTTTCTACTTTTGTTTTTATCTCATACTTAACATATACATTCTTGAAAAGTTTTGAATAAGCTCTCCCAATTCCTAAACAAGAGGAAGGATGAAAATAATGCTGTTTAAAGCATTGTTTGCTGTATGAGCAAAGGACAGAATGCTGGATGCATATTTTCAAGACTATTGGCTCTTACACTACTTGTTATGTGCAGTAAGTTAGAAATGTCAATACTTTTGCCAAATAAATTCCTGCTTTGACAAAATTGGAAAAACATAAACAATATTATAAAGATTATCTGAATTAACAGAAATTAGCAGAGATTGTCCAGAGATACACAGAAGGAAAGAGTCCAAACTGTTTCCTATTAGATTCTACACCTTAGTTAAGAGAAATGATTACCTTAATTTAATCAATTTAACTGTAATCAAATCTTGCTAGTTTTATCTTTTATGAAGGCAAACAGGACAAATTTGTAACTGACAATTTCAGTAAAGCTTTAGCCTATTTCCTAAATTTATCCTTGATACAAAAATATGATCCTTTAATGATTTCTGAGGTATGATGCTGGAAGGTGGTGTGTATTTTGTGTTTGAATATCATGTCTGGTTCCAGATTTTGCAGCAAAATATTCTGTGGACACCTGAACAGCCTGCAAGTCTGTTCCATTTTCAGACTTTTTAAAACTTGTACTCTATTGTACCAAAACCACCTTTTAGCACATTGTGCTAAAATAAAAAATATACAATGCCCATGAGACATAAGAACTTGCAACTTCGTTTCTGTGTTGAAATCAGTTGGCCTCAATATTTGGCAGGCTTTACTTTTACACATTACTCTAGATTTTTTTCACTAATGTAAAAAGAAATCTTTTGGTATTACAATCTGCTGCAATGTAGGAAGGGTGTCTTTCCCCAACACTGAAGCTTTCTCCCTCACTTCCATATTCTGCTCTGCACAATTCCTCAGAGGAATGTTTTTCAACAAGGAGTATCTTTTAAGCTTTTAATTTTTCTTATGGGCACCTGCCACTGACATTAGAAAGGGGTCACAGATCAGATCTGACCTTTCCTTCTTGGCACAGACGACACGGAGCAGGTTTGTTCTGGTCATACTGGGCAAAGAACACTGCTTCTGGTGCCTTGTAGCTTCCACAATTTGTTTCAAATGCAGAAGGCACAAAAAGCCAAAGCATCAGGAGCACATCTCATTTTGCCCTTGCCTGCCTTCAGGACGGCTTTAATGACTACAACATGGGTAGGCAGTTTTCAAGCTCCTGTCTCTGAATCTATTCCCCTTTCTGATGACAATACATATCTCTGCTTTGATATGCTCCATTTTTGGTCATATATGGCTACTCATAGCCTCTACCATACTTATCCTGAGACCCTTACCTCTAATGGAGGGAATTATTATTATCCCTATTTTATGTCTTCAGGCTACTTGATTTCTTTAGCATTTTCTGTGGAGCCCAGGGCAGAGTAGGAAACTGAATCCAATTCTGATGCACTCCACCTCTGCCCATTGAACTACAGTGCAAGATAAGGTGATGTTATGCAAAGAGGTGAGTGTAGGTCCGATTTAAACTTTAAGTGTGGGAATGTAGCTTATGGCAGTCTTACCCCACTTGCCTAGACTCCAGAGAGAAGGAAGCAGGAGAAGGGCCACGATGGTGCAGAACTGAAGCATTTTGGTGCCCCACAGTGAGCCTCTGATAAAGTCCTGAAGGCAGAGAGCACAGCTGGTAAGATTCATCTGGCTAGGAATGGCAGAACCAACACACCCATTTTCCCACTGTAAACCAAAATACTCTTTCCAAATGTGAAAATTGTCTACCAAGAGCTTGTTTTTAGGAGATGAATATTTTTCCTCAGAAATTTTTCCAGCAGAAAATTCTCAACAATCCACTATATGCCCTCTTAATTCCCCTCCTGCTTTCCAGTGTCCATGTCCTTGAAGGGGTGAGAATGTTTGCTTTTCCATGATTCAGTATTTCCCTAAAGTACAGCACGGTTAAAAGACAGACATGCAAACTTAACTGCCAGGATTTCCATAAAGTTCAATTAAAAGCGCCAAGCTATTGTGACTAGCTTTGTCAAAATCTGGGTGATAAGTTCCGCTGTGCAGAAAATCGTGCTTCTTTCACAAAACACTGATGAGGAATGGCGGGTTGTTGCTTCTCAAGAGGCTGCAGGCACACAAACCTTCTGGATGGATCAGCTTGCATCTGACCAATGCACCCAAAGCTGAGCTGCCCCTTTGAAAAGGACTCTGAGAAGACAGTCAGTGCACATGCTCTGGGATCAGAAGGGAGACAGTGTGATCTTGATAGGAAAATAACATTTACACAGCCAAAATCCTCATCTGTTACTGATCATGCTGCACTGTTATCTTTGTTTTCTTCACCCGATAATCAGGCATGATGCTTTGAAGTGAATATAAATCCACTTTTCTTGATTTCTTTGCCTATCTTTTTGGAAAAGTGCTCAGTGCTTGTATGGTGAATCCCAATATAGTTTCTTTCTGAATATCTGTTTCAGAAAACACACCCCTACTGCAGCACAGTGCAGCCTATAGCAATGAAGAGGAAAAATAATAAAATCCTTAAAGACAAATCTGGTATTCTGAGTGCTATACTTGGGTCAAACTTGAATCTGAAAGGCTTCTTCGGACCATCCAAAAAATATTTTCTCTCATTTATCACAATAGGTTATTGGAATGTTAGAAATTTCTGCTAGTGTGAATAAGTTGAATTAGCTGAACTCATTATACTTCTTAAACCAAGTTTTTATTTGCTCTGAATAATTCAGTCTCCTATTTAGTAGCAGTCTCCTCCTCCTCCTAAACTTCATTAAAGCCTTATCCTGTCAGTGGCTGGGCATCTGCTAGTATGCACAGGTGCTTTGAGAGGCTCCTGAAATGCTGTGATAAACAAAGCTTCCCATCCGAGTTACATGTTTCACTCAGGACTGATCTGCTCAAAACCTGGTAATCCTGCACATTTGTTTAAACAAGTGGTTCTGTCATGACCAGCCCTGGCCTACTTTTCCCAGTGCCTTATTTGCTGCACACACGTTTCGGCTTTCCAACTATACTCCGAACACAGGCTGCCTTTTGCTATCTCTTAGAAAATTGCTCAAAGCAAAGTGGTCCCTGATGAGGGGACACCAACCCCACTCTGCTACACAGAGAAGAAACTACAAAGTGCTGCTGATGCCAGCACCCATCAAGCCAGAGTTATTAACCTGCTCCTCAAGCAGGCTTGGGATTCATTTCTCTTAGCTGGCCAGTTTGACTTATGGCATGGAAACAGAGGAGCAAGCTGAACATAAACATGAGACTCCTGCAAAAGAAAAATCTATAGAAGAAAATACAAATGCCATTAAAGGACAACAGCATTTAAAAGTGACCATGTTAAACCTCTCTTGACTACTATCAAGAGACAGATAGAAGAAAAAAACAGTTCACTCCATGCAGAATACATTGTTCCTCATCTTTCAAACAGACATGGGATAGAGCCTTTTGTTAGGCATATTGATCTCTTTCACACTGCACATGGGCTATCATTTTTTTTCAGGACATCTTTCTGCTCTTTAAATGACAGCTTGATTGTTGGAGCCAATCTCCATCACAGCAAAACTGTGTGTCTAGTGGTTGGGTGAATGAACCTATTAGTCCCAAAGAAGAGTTCTGTGGTCACTGGCTAGAGAAAATGATTTAAAGTTGAAAGGATTCTGTTTTGATGTTCAATATCCAAATCTTTAACTCATTGAGGATTCTTTAAAGGTGAATGCAAAAACAAAAGAAAGCTTCTCCACCAGCTCTTCCACTGAACTCAGTATGATGTCAGGAAACTCCTAGATATTTTCTAAATAGTTCACCTTGGGTTTGGTTTTCAGTAGAGATTTTTCATTTCAAATGTATGATATAAAAGGACAGATTTTATTTAAATGCAAATAAATCTATAACCTAAGGTATTTGTAAAATGTTTGTGTAAGAGTGTGCAGGATGAGCTAAGGGGAAGGGAAGGGAAGGGAAGGGAAGGGAAGGGAAGGGAAGGGAAGGGAAGGGAAGGGAAGGGAAGGGAAGGGAAGGGAAGGGAAGGGAAGGGAAGGGAAGGGAAGGGAAGGGAAGGGAAGGGAAGGGAAGGGAAGGGAAGGGAAGGGAAGGGAAGGGAAGGGAAGGGAAAGGTCTAATTAATTTGTATACTTCTCTCTCCCTGCACTAACTGAAAAAAGACTAGATTAGCATATTTAAAGAGTCAAACAACAAAAAAATTTTATAGACTTCTACAACATTGTACCAGGTGGGGAGGAGAAGACATTAAAATTTCATCAGATTTCTCTTTTGAAATCTGATGGAAACACAGCTGAGCCATATTAGCTATCTGTTAGGATGAACATGTGCCTCACATAAGCTTTCTTCTGCCTTCTAATCCAAAAGACATGTATCAAAAGTGCTGGTAAACAATTAGGTCAGAGATAACTCCTTTGAACCTCCTTTTTCTTAACTTGCTTGCTGAGTTTATTCCAGGTTTTCAAATTCCTGCTGATAAAATTGAAGAACAAAAGTGCATCTGAGGTTCGTGCAAGCGGCAATTTTAGGAGTACCTTCATTCTCTAAACAGCTTGACTTTTCTCGTCAGGGAAGCGTATCTGTCACATCACATGTTCCTCTCCCTAAGACCCAGTAACAGTTGGCTGATATCTGAAAAAGGATGATATTCAAGAATGTGCAGTATTTCACAGTTACATTCAAAACAATAGAGCAATGCAATCACATCCACTTTCTACTCCTCCTGGACAGAAGAATTAAGAAAATCACCCAAACCTGGTTAGTGAAGCAGTGCCACAAACAGGAGTACAACTGAGCTTTCCCAAGTCTCAACCCTACTGTAAAACCACAGGGACATAAAACGCTCTCGTGGTATCTCAGAAATCCCAAGTCACTCTAGCAGACAATGATATCAAGAATAAATCCAGCTGGCATCAAACACAGCCTCAGCTAGGTACAGGATGAAATTCAACCTGGGAAATACAGAGAATATGGTCCCTATGGCCAGGCCATGCCAGCCCCTGCAACATCACACAAACTGCCTTCCCTCTTTTTCTGGGATGAGGTGTCAGGTTTGGATCAGGAGCAGCACAAGGACAGGCCCAGCAGTGTGTGAGGCAACAGCACAAAGACTATCCCAAATGTAATTGCCTGTGCCAGATGCCCTGAGAGAGGCTCAGAGGGCCTCTAAGTAAACCCAAAGGCAAACAGATCTGTCCATCCTCTGCTGTTATCTCCCTTGAAAACATAGGAGGGCTGGTATCTGTAGCTTCAAGAGAGTCTGGCAAAGTAGACCTACCTAATTTTCTGCCCCAGTTTGAAGCTTTGATTTGGTAAAGATTCAATCCTTACAGCCTTGAGTAATTTTAGTTACTTTTTCTTGCCTTTCTTTTCCCAAACACTCTAACCTGGTAAGTGGAACTCCAGTACCCCAGGAGGGTATTACTGATGTGATGCAGCCTGACAATATGTAACTCCTGTCTCCATCCTGCATTTCTACTCTCAAGTATTCTATAAAGAACATTTTTTTCAAAGCTGCATTGTGCCTAAAATTCAGCTAATCTGTTCTTTGCTGTGGCCAATAAGAGCTTTTTCTTCTCCCCTTGAATGACCATTATCTTTTACCTCTCCTTGCTGTGAATTTCTCCAAAATATAAGCTCTTACACCCCCTTACATTAAACTGCATCTTCTGAATACTGCATATGGATTATGAACTCCTATGTTTTTTCTCATTGCTTTGGTTCATCCAAATAGCTGCCCAAAGGGAGGTCCATTAATTAGCATATCTGATAACTCAGATCTTGTTTTCTGGCTCACTCTTGAGAGGGAGATATGTTCTGTTTGTTTGATTGCTCTTCATGCTGCGTGTTCATGTCTACCCAGGCTTTTATGTTGCGTCCATCATCATGAAATGTGAGATGGTTGATAATTCTCTTCTAATTCACAGAACAGACACTGTCTCGGCAGCAGTGCATTTTGGCCCAAAAAGCGGCACTTGAAGCCTGACATGTAATCTATGGATTTGTCCAATCTAATTACTGCCACTTCCATCAGTGTTTTTATGATATAGACATGCATCCACTCAGAAAAAATCACTAAAGCTACAGAGGTAGCTGCCAGGCAGTCAGTCATTCCATCACTTTTGGCTTGGAAATTATTTGAAAGATGCTATAGAGTTGGAGGGCTCTGATAAACACCATCAGTCCCTTAAAAAATGTGTTTTCCTTTTTTTCTGCTCACATTCAAGTATTATTTTAGTAGATTAGACTCAATTTTTCACTAATTAACTGTACTTTCTTGTAATTAGGTAAAATGCTGGTTTTGTTGAAGTCAGTGAGTAATAAAACTTCTACAGCAAAAAAATATTGAATATATCAATTTTTAAGATAATAGACTGAGGGCTGGGGTAAATTAACATGCATTGAGCACAGTGCAGCAATCCCAGACAAACTGCTGCACTCAAGCTTGTTTGCTCACAATTGCCTTTAGTGTTTCTAACATGTGTGACTCTCTTCAGTGCAGAAACATTCCAGGAACAGTTGGCCATGTGCAGTCACTGGGCATCTTAGACATGTCTCTGACACTCATTCTCCAAGGAATTGTTCTGGAAATCTGAAAATCATTCTAATAAACCAGAAAATGTCTTCTTATATTTTCTTGGATTTATAACTCCAATGAAGCCATTAGAAACTGGGCATGCAATGAGAGATCATATTTAAAAATTATCAGTCTGTGTTTGACTATCTGCACCAGAACTGCCTCTAGCTAACACCAGTGTAAATCACAAGCCTTTCACTGACACCCCTGAAATTATATGCAAAAGCAACTGTCCTTAAAAATGAAATGTATTAGGCTGGTTAGGTGTTTTCATTGATAAAGGAATTAAGAAATGCGATTTATTTCAGCCTCAACTCATGAGTGTCCTGCCCAGTCTGCTGCTGTCCTTACTGAAAGAGGGAAACACATTGGTTTTGCATTGCTGCCAATTTTGGGGTTACGGTGAGAGAATATTAACAGTTACAACTTCTCTGAGCAGCAATCTGTGTCTGTACAAGCCTTATCCACCAGCACACACCACTGGCTGCTTCCTTGTCAAATACAGCAGCTGAGTCCCAGGGATTCGATGGCTTTGGATCCCCTCCCAAGCCAGGGATGCACCATGAGTCCTCAGGATTTGCTCCCATTAGTGCAATCCAGGATGACATAGACTGTCCAAGCCTGGGGAATTTAAAACTGACCCCGTCTTTCCAATAGATTTTAGCAGGTTTGAATAAACATCTTGGATTGGAGAGCTGACAGGGAGCAAGGATAACTTCATTTTGGCTAAGATTGCTGGTAAAATTAACAAGAAACAGCCCAGTCTCCTTGCACCATCTACGTCGCACAAGCATCCCTTACAAATCCCAAGCATGGGATTTAATTTGGGCATTTAAAGCTGCCTGCATTATGTTGTGACTCTGGGTCTTTTAACCCATCTTTTCTGCATGTTCTTCCTTGCAAATGTATATTTGATGCAGCACATTTTCAAAGGGAATAAAAAAAAAAAAACACTAAAAGCTACATGTATTAGTATTCCTGTTTAATTTAATATCAGCTTACTAGGTGGAAATTAAAATGATTTTTCTGTCACTGTTATCTCTCTTCACTTGGCAAAGATTGATTTCCTTCTTCCCTGCTGCTTACTAATAAGACATCTGAAAACTAAGTTGGTTTTTATGTTTACTTCCTTGTTTAAATCAGCTTTCTTAACTAAGGACAGCTTTGGCAATATATCTGCTGCTTAACTTGTGATTTCTGTGTTGGCTCAGGCTCCACTAGTGACAGAACATCAAACTCAGAGAGACTATATATTTTTAATTACTCAGGAATGCCCTCGTGCATAAGTACATGCAAATTAAACAAACGGATTTCAAAACCGGTTCAGAACAGATTGCACATTACACAACCACATTTTGGTTTCAGAAATGATGGTGCATTATTTTGCTTCTCCTGCTGACAAGTACGGAGGCTATCAGCCATGCCTTGCCTTTCCCACTGCTGTGCCTGGCACTGCCAGGTTTGGTACCACTTTATCGAGCTGGCAAACCAAGGAAGGCTGATGGCAATTCACAAACCATTGAGTGTGAGAATCTGCTGAACAACTACTCTACATGGAATGACACCTTCCTACAAAGGAAATATAATGTCCAGCAAGTGGATTAGAAAACATTTGTCTCGAAGAACAGGACATGAGCACCCAGCCATCTGCCTCCAGAATCTAGCACTTCTTTGAACTGGAAATGATAAGCTGATGAGCACAGTTGCTGTTTGGAGTCCAAGCTGCGTTGTATGAACTTGGTACTTGCACCCCGGTGGCAAGACAGCTCTAAACAAGATGCAATCATCATCAAAAGGTTCAGTGAAAATTGTGCAGGCCAAGGTGGTCATACCGAAGGAAAATGTAGGGAAAATGGCCATCTCCATACTGCAGATTTGGAACTAAAGCATTAGAGACAGAGGTGGCATGGCGGGTATCCCTAAAGAGCTAACCAGCCCTTCTGAACAAAAAAGCTGAGCTTTTTCAAAAAGCTGTGTAATGTGTCCTGCAACACATTCTCTTGAGATATTATCTCATGCCCTTTAGACATTTTACTGCATTGGAGGCCTCCTTATTTAAGGGCCTAATATTTCTATTTCCTAATATTTTCTTTCCACTCCATCTTAAATCCCCATGCTTGGCATTAATAACAGTTTTTCCTCTAGTATATTTGTGCCTGGAATACCTACATAGCAGTATCTTACCTTTTTACTCTTGAATTTGATTATCCTTCATTTATCTGCTTTTCAGGTATTGAAGTTTAAGTCTTTCTTTCTCCCTCTTGACAAAGTTGCTCTTGTCCTTCTTGGGGGATGATGTCTCAAGGTTTCTTTCAGCCCTTTCTTCCTTACACAGTTCAACGATGTTCTTCTGTGTTTCTGTATTTTTGATACAACTGCACTCAGAACTGAAATTCAGCAAGAAGCTTCTGTGAAGATGCACCTGGTCTGTCCCCACTAGAGATCAAAGGTGGCAACTCCTTGCATTGTACCAGAAGCAGCTCACACCATATGAGCAGCCTGTGTCCCACCAAGGGTGCCCTCATCAGCCACCTGCTTGGGTGACCTGAGGGAAGGGTGCCTGCATCTCTGGTTGCCTCGCAGCGCAGGGCTGATCTTGGGGCACCTGGCTCCTCGCCTGGAAGCCTGGTCCTGATCAGCTGTGCCGGGCAGGCAGGCAGGTGTCTGGACACACTTCAGGTGCTGAGTGCCAAGGTTGGTGTGCACGTGATGTGCCGCTACATGGGCACTTCTGGCGCTGCAGAATTCGGGGGTGAGTTGAAAGCTAAACCAGACCTGCTGCTGGGGGTGAATATGCAAGCGATGCTCTTTCATACAATTTCCATCTTCCTGCCCTATTTTCTTGCTATCTGTCCTGGTGCACCTTTGGTGCATATGCCAAAGGCCACAGAACCGCTGAGGGAAGCTTGGCAGGCTGTGACCCATGCCGACCTGCCTGAATGAAAAAGAAAAAACTTTAATTTTTTTGGAGGTGGGAAGGAGTGACCTTTCTGCTTAGAAAACGGAGACAAGCCTCAGCCGTCCTCCCCGCCGCCGGCCCCCGCTCCAGGTCGGTCTCTGATGGGGGATATGGGGGATGAAGATGCCAAATGCAGGCGGAGGGGATGGACAGGGAAAGGAAATCCCGTTCCCTCGCACCCCGCTACAGACAGGACCACAGCACAGACCCGGCCGGCGGGGCTCCCCCGCGACGCGGCGGGAGGCGGGGGGACCGCAGGAGGCAGCGGAGGAGGGGAAGGAGGAGGAAGGAGGAGGGGGCGAGCGGCTGGGAGGGGAGGGAACACCTCGGCTGGGCGGAACACGCCGGCCGGCGCGGTCCCGGGCTGCCGCGGCCGGGCTGCCCGCGGCTCCCACTGCCCCCGCACGCTCCCTCTGCGGCCGGGGGCGGCGGCGCCCGCCGCGTCCCGCCCGCAACTTTCCCTCCCCCGTGGATGGCTTTCGTCGGAGACCTGCAGGGCAACCGGGCGCTTGACACCTGTCCCCCATGGGCCGCCCCCGCGCCTAAGTTTGCCGGCGGCCGGCCGCGCTCCGCCGCCGCCGCAGGGCGGGCTTGAAGCCGCGGCGGGGCCGCGGTGCCCATGGCCGGGCGCCCCGCCGCGCCGAGCTGCCCGTGCGCGCCGCCCCGTCCCGCCCGCCCGGGAGTCGCCGCGCCCGCCCGAGCGCCGCAGCGGGGGCGCTGAGCGAGGCAGCCCCCGGCACTCCGCCACCGGCTCGGCGCCAGCCGCCGGTGCCCGCCGGGTCGCTGGCGGCGGCGGCGGGGGTGGCGGCGGGGCCGCGGGATCCGTCCGCGCTCGCTGCCCCCGTGTAGTTCTCGAGTCGTCTGTCCTCGGCGGCGGTCCGCGGGTGACATGCAGTCCCTCATCTCTCCGGTGACCAAGGCTATCCTGGTGGCTTTGTTCATCTTCGCCATCCTGCTGATCCTCTACGTGATTCTGTGGTACATCTGCCGCGATGTGGATTGCGACCATGGGATCTGAGCGGCGCCGCGGGGCCAGGGCTTAGGAGCCGGGATTCACCCCGCGGGGCCGGGAGCGGCAGCGGGAGCCCCTCCGGGCGGCAGCCGCCGCCACCGCGGCCGAGCAGGGGAAGAGAAGGGGAAGGAAAGAAAAGAAGAAAAAAAGAAAAAAAAAAAAAAAGCGAGCGAAGGACCGAGCCGAAAGAACCCGGAGGACAACTGCGATCAAGAAACCAACCTGAGCTTGACCTTCAGAGACCAGGGTGACCCGGTGAGTCTCCGCTCTCCGCGGCGCGGGGGATGCGCGGGTGCGGCGGGGCTGCCTCCCTCCCTCCCGCTCCGCTCCCCTCCCGCTCTGCTCCGCTCCCCTCCCCTCGCACACACACACACACAAACACACACACACTCGCACACGCACGCACATGGATGTGGCACAAGCGCCGCGTACACACACACCCGTGGATGTGCGTGCCTGAGCGCCTGCTGCACGCAGGCATGCGTGTCCCTTGGGGAGAAGCAGGACCCGTCCTGCTGGCCGGGATAAATTGTGCCTGTCCCCGTCCCCGTGTCCCCCCGCTTTACATTTTTCGAGGGGACAAGGCGCAAAAGGCAGCGCGCCCGCGGGAGCGGCCGGGCGCGGGTGCGGTGCCGGAGGGCGGCCGCCGCGCTGCCTTTGCGGCCCCACATTGGTATGCAGGCGGTGGCTGCGCCGCCAGGCAGACCTAAAAGGTGAGCCCTGGGGATGGGGGAAAGTCAATGCCTCATCAGTCCAGGGGCAAATCGGGAAGTTACAGAAAATGAAGGGAAGATGTCAGGTATCCGGCTGGTGCCAGCAGGCAGACTTCGGGGAGGGGATGTGAAGCAGGATGAGTTTCTCCTTTCTAGGGCCAGGTTGATGGAAGGAAGTGGGGGAGATGACAGAAAAATGTGCATGGGAAGTTCTGGATGGTAGTGCTCCGTGTCTGTCTCACTGACACTGCATTTCGTACGTGCTACTCTCTGTAAAAGGGTTAACACTCAGCGGTTTACCACATGCTCAAGCTGGGCAATTTCAGAAAATGTTGATCAAAAGTACACAATTGACGAACATGTACATGCTGACTTGTTGGGACACAAGAGGGGATGTATCCTGCCCAGCCGTTTTCCCACCTGAGAGAATTTGTTGTTGGCGATTTCTGCTCTTACTGTTTGGTTGTACTGAATACCCTGTGCTGGAGCGGAGAGACAGCAACACATTGTGTTTGAAGTGGAAAAGACCTGCTGAAAGAAAAATGGTCCCAAACACTTGAGCTGTAACTGTTTCTGTCCTTGACAGGCAAGCTGTCAGGAATAGGAGCAAACTCCAGCTGCGTGCGTTATCCCTGGCGGGATGTATTCGGGTGCCGCAGGGTGTGGGTGCCTGTACACCGTGGGGAAGAGGAGAAACATCAAATTCACATTTCAAGCAGGGGAGCAGGGAGCCAGCCAACTGTAAAGTGCAATTGTGTGATTCGGGGTGATTTGACATTGAGTGCTGGTGACCGAAAGCTCACCTCTGCAACAGGGGTCTGCATGCGGAGGGAACTGTTTGGAAGGTGAGTCTCTTGCCATTTTGGTTTGTGCTTCAGTTCAGACTGTATTTTGAAGGGCTTTTGACCTGACTAGTTGATCAAACATGACATTACCGTTAACACACGCTACTGATGTGATTATAACAGCAGTGACATCAATGTTTCTTTGCCCTGCAACTACAGTAGCAATGCATTTGTTTACTTCCCCCATGCACGCTCTGAAATGTCTGTTACTCAACAGCTCTGAACAGCAAGGGAAGAGGGAGGAGGAGGGGGAAACTTACAGACATTTAAAAATGGCTATAGCTCTGTTTCCCTTATCCACGTAATGATGTGGAAATAAAACAACCTCTAAGTCTTCATATTTTTTATTTTTTTCCCCTCCAGTCAGTACACTTTTTTTTTTTTTTTACCAAAGTAGCAAAAATCTCTTCACACTTTGACATGTCAGGTTGTGTCACATGTTCCCTTCCGAATTAACAGCAGAGCACACCTTCTGCCCCTCTCCCAGCTGGCAGGAGCTAGCGGGTGAGACAGTTATAGAGGCTTTGCCATTTAGTGTTAATTATTTCACAGTAAACCAAACTGTTATTTATAGAACTGGATGAAATGTGGCAAATTAATGTAGTTTTCAGAAATCTTTAAATATCAAGAGATATGTGTGCGGGTGATTAAATATCTGAAGTGTTGATATGACCAAACATATTTTGTGCAACCCATCATAACTGACATTAATCAACTTAATAATTGTAGAAACCATGAAACAGTCCCTTCACTTGTTGTCTGATTGTTAGTGCTCCCAGCTGGCTCATCATTCTTCTTTTAAGCCTATTGTTTTTAGGAGACATGATGTAGAATTTTTTTTTAAATACCTGTTTTTATTCTAAATAAGGTGACTATATATGTATTTATATATAAATATACACATAAGATTTGCATACAATCTAATGGGTATTTTCCAGCCTGACAGAACTGAAAAATAAGCAGAGCAATGATTAGAGGTATTGAATTTGATTTGTAGTTGTAGTCACAGATGTGTTGGCTTTAGTTCAATACTCTGTGTGTTCATTATCGTGTATTAGCAAATGTAAAACCCTAAAGATCTGAAACACACCTTTTCCTATTGCTGCAATGCCTCATAGAAGGGAATGATATCCTGGCCTTGCCCGGCTGTGCGTGGAATTTTGCAGTTGGTTTTGACAGAGTCAGAAATATATTGGCGGATTAGCATGTGAATTTGTAACAGCATGATGTTATACTAATGTTGAGATATTAAAACAGTAAAAAAGGTAGAAAATATTACCGTGGAATACCTAGAGACCTTATTTTTGTAATTATTTACTTGTTTGCTGAGAAGTTTGGTGGTGTTTGTATTTCTCTTTAGTGTTTGTGCTCATGCCTCAACTCAACAATTTTCCCCATCTTGCTCTCTCTTAATGTACAGGAGTGTTTCAAAGGTGAGCTCTGAAATAACACCTGTGACTGAGATGCAGTGCATCAGGTAGATATAGATCACCTGTAAGTGCTTTTTGCAATAAGAGAGGTTGTAACATCATGAGCTTTTGTTTAAAGCATGTGCTTTTGTTTAAAGCAAAGACAACTTGTTATTGTGATTTTTTTTTACTTAAGCAAAGAGAAATTTTTTACCCTGTTACAAAAATTAGTAATTTCATGGTCTGAAACTATGTTTTTAGTCTAAAAGCTATTTAATAGGCTGTTCAAAAACTGTGTTAAATGATATTTCAAATCTTTGCCCTTTTTTTTGTGTGGAAAGAAACTGTGAAGTTACCCCTGCTTCATCAGCAGAAGTGTAATGAATTTTATGGATTAATTCCCACTGCAAGGTAGCATGCTATATCATGGTTCTAGGGATCTTGTCACATCAAACTTAAACATGCAGTATGTTTCTGGATAAGTCATTCCTTACTCAGTTCCTAGTCAGGCAAATTCCTTGCAGATTTATTAAATATTTTCTGTACAGGGCATGTAAGAAGAGTAACCGGGCAATAAAAATCACAGATTTGCTTATTTTCTTCCTTATAAAATGGATTAATACGAATCAGTGTCTTCCTGGTTTGCCCTCTGTGCATCTTATACCACTTCCCTGAAACAGGCTTAAAATGAGCATTGAAGATGATTCCAGAATAGGAGGGTCTCCACAGAGATGAAAGGTTAGCCGAGGTCCAAGAATGGACAGTGCTGCATCCTGGAGATGTCCTTGTGTCATCCAGATGCTCAGCTGTATTTTTTCCCCTTCAGGTGAGTGTAAAGCAGAGAGCTTTCAGGCTGCTGTAAGGCAGTACACGTAGATCTGCCCTTTGCAGCTCCAGCCCCATTTGTTGGAGGGCCCATTCTAGGACTGGTTTTCTACTGTCTGTTCTATGCAAGGTGATGATTTTGTAGTTGTTCCTCGCAGTCTTAAAATCTATGAGCCTTAGATTATTTGGAATGTGACAAGAACTTGGCCCAATTTGTGTGTTTATAAGCAGCGCAGTGGTGAGATGGTTTGAATTAATTGTACAATTGATGCCACAATTCTAACACTTTAAACTGGAAGGGCCCTTTAAATGACAAATTTGGGGGCAGTATGAGGGAATACAGTGTCACTGTAACAAGTGTATTAAACCTGCAGCTTGAGCAGGCCATATCTTGCTTCTTGCTTGGCTAGAGTGACAGTCTTGCATTGGTAATGTTCATATAAACTCTGTGTGTAAGGAGTTATTGAAAAGGTGGTGTAAGGGAGTCATGAAAAGCAGGCTTTTTTGCTCCTCACCTAAAGATCCATCTCTGCTCCGGGTACGATGAGCCTGACTGCTCCTTCCCTGCTGCATGGCGCGTCAGGGCTACAATTGGACACTCAAACACACAGGAAAGTTCCACTGCTGTTTCTCAATGGATGACTTTTCCCCCAGTTTTTCTTTGATGCATGAGTGTTTTCTCCTTTTCCTTCTAAGCATTAATCCTCTGAACTGTGACTTAGTGCGTAATGCGGTTTGTAGACAAACTGCACGGATTGATTTTCCTGAAGTGGGCTGACCAAATGATAAGTGTATTGGAAACCAGCACACACTTGCTTATTTGTTGTTCTACATTAAGGTAGTTTTTCTGATGAAATATCCTAATATCTATTAAAATATCTTAAAAAAAATTACTGGTTACTTTTAATATGCATTGCTGGTATGGTACATGTAGTTGCATAGCAGCATCTGCTCTTCTTAGAGGCATTCTGATAACTTTTAAAATTTTACCCGAGTGAGAAAATGTCAGCTTTAGCTTGGAGAGGCTCATAACACTGTCTGCTGTTGAGAATTGCATTCTTATTTTGAATGTTTTGATATATTACTTCGGAATACTAAAGATATTTACTGATGTTTTCACAAGTCATTAAATCATACGTAAAGGACACCAATAAGGTGACATTCAGACATTCTGTATTTCACTGTAGAGTGTAGTTTGAATGTGGATTACAGTTGTGAAAAAGATGTGGAAAAAATTGCTTGTGACTGATGAAGAAAGACAAAGGTTTGTGAAAAAAAAGAAGAGTGTTATATCAAGACAATAGAAGAGAGACTCCAGTGTGTTCAAATTTTAAGAAGTGGCACTAATGTGAAGGAATATGAGAAACTTAGAGCATTAAAATTGCCACTTTGCTGTACAGAAACTGTATGCACATATAAATATGCATGCATACATATGCCTGTATATATGTATATACATTTACACAATCTATGTCATCATATCAGAAATTTGCAACTCTAGAGCAAGTTGAGAATCTTTACATGATTTTTTTCCTTTTTCCTTGAAACTTGACTCTATTAATGCCCAGTTGGAATTTACTTGAAAACCAGATAGTTTTGCAGATGCTTTCTTGAGGACTCAATGATCACAGATGAGTGATGTTGAATATTGGGCTTATAAATGAATTGTTTTACAAAGAAAATGCTACTGCTCCATTCACTTTGGAAAAAACATTCTGGTTATGTGGGCTGGAAGAAATACATTAATAACAAATAGATTTTATGTCTTGTGTTTTCCATTGACCTCAAAGAGACAAAGTCGCTACTTAACAGGGAAAAATCCTATTAGGTAATTAACCTATTATGACCAAGAAATACATATGAGAAAAGAATATCTCAGAGAAAAGATAGCAGAACTGTAATATTTGGGCTCAAACCAGTAATAGCCAACATATTCTTGCAAAAGTACAAGTGTACAACTCTTTGATGTAATAAATCTTCTGTATTTATGTTTTTAAGTGCAAAAGATGTAAGAATCCTCCTGAAGTTATGAGTGTTAAAACTTATTCACAGTGAAACCTGCTGCAGGATTATGATGCTTTTTGGGTATTATGATATTTTATGTAACACCTGAGTAAGAAAATGTTTTGGTTTGCATGAAATACAGCAATGTATTACCAAGGGCTATGGGGAAAAAAAGTGTGTTTTGTATGAATAGTCCCTTCTGTATTAATTGCATATTGGGGTAAAGCTGAACTCATAGAGAAAATTTTATTTTCTCTTGATGTCCATGTCAGTGGCGAGTTTTGACTGTTGTGAACCCTATTAAATGGATACCCAGCAAAGTCATCATGATACCTACAGCAAAAATTAAACAAGGTCTTCATTAAGTTGTGCTCTTCATGGACACTGTATGTGACATAGGTAACCTGCACTGTGTGTTTCTTATATAGCTCTTATGATTAATGCACTCCTGAACATACTATCATCACCTCCCTTGTGAGATATGTGTATATAAATGGACTTAAAAATGAGTTTGCTGCTAATCTCCATTCTAATGACTTGTTTTTATTTTCTACTGCAACACCATTCTGGCACACTTAAGAGGTACAATAGCTGAGTGGGAGTTTAATGAAGTCTTGGTATCAGTGAAGATAAAAGGGAGACACTGAGCACAGAGAGGACATCAGTATGTGTTTCTAGTGACTGATACTGCATAATTCAACTTGACTGCAGTGACCTTGAAACATTGAAGTTTAAGATCCTTAGGAGGGGGCATGGCAAGCTCTCTACCCTGCTTGTCAGGAGAGCTGACCTTGCCCTCTCAGGGATCTGCTAGGTAGAGTACTGTGGGATAAAGCCCCGGGGGGAAGAGGAGCCCAAGAAAACTGGTTGATTCTCAAGGATTGCCTCTTCCAAGACCAAGAACAATGTATCACAAAAACAAAGTCAGGCAATAATGCCAGCTGGCGTATGTGGATTAACAAGGAGCCCCTGGCCAAACTCAGACACAAAAAGGAAGCCTACAGAGGATGGAAGCAAGGATAGATAGTTTGAGAGGAGTACAGCGAGATTGCCCAAGTAGCTGGGGATAGGGTTAGGTAAGGTAAAGCCCCGATAGAATTAAATCTGGATGGGAACATCAAGGTCAACAAAAAACCCCTTCAGTAGGTATGTGGATTATAAAAGGAAGACTAAGGAAAATGTGGCTTCTCTCCAGAAGGTGGTTTCCCAGGATATGGGAAAACTGGGGAACACGGCAAATTTTTTGTTAGGTACATGAGTTGGCAATGTGCTCATGTCCTTGCTTCCTTTTTGTGTTTGAATTTGTTCAGAAGCTCCTTCCACTAGACCCATCCAGCCTCACCTTGAATACCTCAAGGAATGGGGTATCCACAATTTCTCTGGACAACCAGTTGCTTTCTCTGGACAAGTAGTCTTTTCACCATCTGTAGAGGAAAGAATTTATTCCTAAAATCTAATTCAAACCTTTCTAAATCTAAACCTCTTTCAGTTTGAAGCCTTTTCCTATCACTGCATGCTCTTGTAAAAAGTCCCTCTCCAGCTTTCTTGTAGCCCCCTTTAGGTACTGGAAAACTGCTATAAACTCTCCCCAGAACCTTCTCCAGGCTGAAAAGCCCATCTCTCAGTCTGTTATAGCAGAGGTGATATGCTCCCCGTTCCCTGGTCATTCCTGTGTCCTCTCCTCTGGACCTGCTCCAACAGGTCCATGTCTTTTCTGCACTGAAGCCTCCAGAGCTGGAGTTGAGTAGTCTTTGTCCTTGGAGGTTTTTAAGACCTCTTGAGCACCACGGTCTGACCTCAAAGCTGGCCCTACTTTCTGAGACCTTCTGAGCTACCTTCCAACTTGAACTATCCTAGGATTGTATGATCCTATCAAGCATGTATTCTTGAGAGTCTTCTGCGGGAATGAGCACTGGCTCATTATGTTATGCACTTTTTCCTTAACTCTTAATAGGTGCTAGACAGGTAAACCAAAAGGATAGAGGCACAGACCTGGGACTGGAACTGAGTGGGAATCTGTTCCCAGTAATCCTAATCATCCTTGCATTTTACATCTACAGTTCCTATCCTATGCAATACTCCTGGATATGGTAAGGTGTTGAGCTGAAGTGGAACCTGCCAGTGCACCACTAGGGCAGAATGATCACTGTGCTCATATGTGGAGGATGAAGCCTTCACAGATCACAGTGGCCTGAAGGATGAAGACAAAAATCGCAATATACTTATAGGCTGCTTAATTCTTACACCTCTGTGGGGACTCCAGCACGTTTCTAGGAACTAGAAATGAATTCAGTTACATCGCTCTGACTACAATATAATCATTCTGGGCATACTCTTGTGTAGTGTAACTTCTTCTGTAATCTGGTCCAGTTTTTTTCTTTATGTTTGTCTTCAGCTGTACAAAGCCTGTCACATTAACTGTCGTGGCCATACAGTTGGTATGTAGTTGGTACTGTAGGATTTTCAGGTACTGCCTGGCTTAAATGTGAACTGTGGCTTTGAAGAAAAAAGCAATCTCATGGGAATGGCGTGCTTCAACCAAACCTGTCATCTCATACCTAGGCTACTCACAGCTTATATTTAGGTGGAGAGCAGATTACTAACTAGAGAAAAAGGCACTTAATGCAAAAGGCCATTGTACCTTTCCTTCCCAGGTAGAAAAAGGCTTTTCCTCAGTGCTCCAAGCTGTGCTGCAGTACCTGCCTGTCTGACTGGATGGTGGGCAGACTCAGGGAAGCTGCACAAGGTGATGGTGGGCCCCCTTTATTCTGACATTTCATCATACACCTAAGTGTACTCCAAATTTGCAAGACTGAGCTATCAAGAGTAATTATTTTCAGTGCAAATCCAAGATAAATGAGAGCTGCAGTGCATCTGTTGTCAGGGGTTTAAACAGTGATTCTCTCATGTTAGTATGCAGGCTTACTGCCACCCCCCACCTTATTAAACACATGAAAAGCCACATTTCTGTACCTCAGTTTTGTTGGTTTTTTTTTGCTTGGAGATGTATCAAAAAATGATGAAAACATTTTGAGCATAGGAAAAAAACTTACATATTTGAATGCATAAACTGCTATTTTTGAGAATTTTGAAGTGACGTTAATTTTTTCTCTCATGTGGGCTTACAAACCTGGAGAGATTTTAAATTACAAGTGGAAGAGAAAACTTGCTTTTTACTTGAGTTCATGAAAGCTCTCTTAGTTCCAAAACTAAATTATGTATGAAGCTGTAAGGTTCTGTATTGTCTATTAAATTCACATGACAATTCCCTTTTTAAAATTTTACACAGTATTCAGGTGAATAGATAGTATATGTAATCTATTTATTTCAGACTTCTATGGACCTGCTGCTGACTTTAGGAATTAAGTGTTTTGACTGTTCCTGCCCCAGGAACAAGACATTGACACCAAATTAATTTAGTTTGAGACTGCATGTTGAAAGTGCTGTGAATTCCAAGGATAAACATGTAATGGTGTTATGAAATAGTATTATCTATACTATTACTCTTACTACTATACTATCTATTATATTATCCATTTCCCACAATTAGCTAAGGGTTCTTCTCTTTTTTGGCAACACAAACAAGGTCAGCTGGAAGGAGGGTAGAGTACAACAGACAAAGCTGGGACTGGCTTGGAAGACACTGCAGCCACTATTGTGAGTCACTCTCTTTTAATCACGAAGGCAAAATCCTATGGGCATGTGGGATGATACATAAAGGAAAGCAGAATTTTGCTTGCTGTGGAGGAGCTGTTCATTTGTTACAAACATTCAGCTGACTTCAGTGGAGTGGTGCCAATTTCTGTTAGCACAGGAGTTGGTTCTGAGGATACATATAGGCGTTAATAAACAGTTGGAGTCCTTCTTCAGGCTGCAGAAAGTAGCAGCCAAGTAAGGGATGCAGCTAGGATGACATCCAGCCACCTTTGTCACTCTTCAGCCTCTGTAGCCACGTACCTTTTTTAAGCTGATTTGGCTATGATTGATATAATACACAGAGCTTAAAACTAGTAACATCTATTAATGTGTAATATGTGTTCTATACAAAATGCTGCTAAATTAAAAGGCAAACTGTTATTTTATGAAATAGAAATTAATGATACATGGTTGAAAAGTATAGCTATGTAATGTGTGCCTTTGGTTAAGCAGATTTCTTGAAACAAAGTGAAAGAATCATCACTCCTGAGAACCTCAGTATGAACCAAAATGGAGTCACTCTTGGATAAGCTTATGGATATTCTGCTACTATTTTATGAATGTCAGCTAGGCAATCTAGACTTCTTAAACACACTGTGGTCCTCTGGATGACTGGAGAAATGAAATGGCTCTTGTGATAATTGTAAAAACAACTTAAAGCCTCTTGAAATTCAGCAAGGAGGGGGTTCACTGAAAGGCAGCATCCTGAATGGGATGTACCAGTGGTAGCTGTGCTGTGTGGGTGGGAAAAGTTTTGCAGGATATCTTGCTAATAGCTAGGAAGAAAAGATTAATATACAGTATAGCATGAACTGATGGATGGATGGATGGATGGATGGATGGATGGATGGATGGATGGATGGATGGATGTCAGGCAAATCCTCTGGGGAGTGGCTTTCCCAGGTGCATTCCTCATGTGAAGATGCACTTTGAAGACAGAAGAGTCTACCCTGACAGAGGCTCTCCAGTGTCTGGCAAGGAGTGGACCTGCAGGGCTGTGGCATCAGGACATGCTGTATTGTGGCGGTCACTCTTTGGTGCAGTCTGGGAAACAAGTTCAGATGCACAATACAATTTTAGAGTGATGTGCCTTATCAAACAACAGGATGTTGTGACCCAGCATGGGCATGTTAGCTATCTGTTTATTGGATATTTAATTAAATAACATTGTCGTCTGTGTAGTAAAATGCATTTCTTAATTTGCCATTTTTTAGATAGCTGTTGTTTGAATTAAGCTTGTGAATAACCTTTCTTTTATAGTCCTGTGATTTCTGCACTAGAACTGTGACTTCATTTCTTTTTGACCTACATTTGTATGAGTAGAGCAGTTGCTTAAACTGTGAAATCCATTTATTTTTCTCTTACCATTTCAGTTAGCAGGTAGTTGCAGAGCTCTTTTGTTGTAAGAGTGTAATAACTGGCTGGATGGTGTCTACTGCTTGATTTCAGTTCCAACACAATTTCCTCATGCTTTTTTATCCTAACATGCAGCCCTATCACCTATCAGTCTATCCTCCTCCCACCAGAGCTGTTCTGCTAGAAACCTGTGCTGGATTTCCTTTCTCCTGTGTAGGCAGCAGGTTTTGTGACCTGATAGGGGACAGACTGAAAAATGCAAAATTATCATCACCTCTGAGCATCACAAGAGAGGAGAATAAGCACTTTCAAAGCAGAAAGTGACTACATTTTTCATTCCCTTGCTGTAATAGTAGCAGATGGTACTTGTGGACCAGAATAATTTGTCCTTTGAATAATGGTCCTTGCTAAGGAAAGCTTAATTGTGTTTTTTCCAATGTGTAAAAAGTAAATTTTTAAAAAATTTAAACCCACATGTAAATCCTTCTACTTACCTGCATTTTGTTGGTTTCTTTTTTACCAGTTATAATAGTTCTGGTTTTCAAAGCATTCTGTGTAATATCTGTTACATTAAGGTTTGCACCAAGAGGATTTATTATCAGGAATTAAAAGAGATGTTATACAAACACACATGTGCACACATTTATTACCAGTGATGCTTGAATTGCAAGTGGTCACTTCATTTGCCTATTACCACCAAACTCATGTTGATTTCCTTGTTTTGCTTAACTTTAGGTCACAGTTTATTACAGTTTGTTACGCCAGGTCGGTGCCCCAGAAATGAAGGGCGAAACCACATTGTTTGGAAAAGCAGCTCCCGGAACTCCTGACAGTGTAAAGTTTCTCTGGCCTTTCATTACACTTATGCCAACAGGAGTGAGAATGGAAATAAACCCCTTTGCAAATTAAAGATGCTTCTGAATTAACTTTCTGGATGGGCTTTATCTCTGGTCGAGATGGTGGCCCACCCATGCTTGTCTCGTTTTCTACTCAGCACCTTGGATAAAGGATTCTGTCTTTTGAAAGAATCCTCAGCTTTCATATGTGGAATGCCCTTATTTTGGTGCTGTAGCATCATAGAAACTCTGGTGTTATAACAGAGATTTGGAAAGTCACTTGATTTTCCCCTGACTTGAACTTTCTCAGCTCTTAGTTTTTTGAATGTGTGTATATCTATCTATCTATCTATCTATCTATCTATCTATCTATCTATCTATCTTTATATAAATTTTATTATTTGATATAAAATGCAAATGATAAAATCTTAATCTATAGTTTTTATATTAAAAAGCAATCTAAAGGCATATGTGTACAGAAACCTATATCAGGAAATTAAGAATTCTTAAGGAGAGGAGAAAGGAAGAATTGCTTGAAATCTAAAACACACTATAATATGGCTTTATTACTTAGTCAAGGACAAAAAAAATAAATAAAAGTAAAGACTAAACAATATTTCTTCATTTAAGAAAAGTTTTCTGTCTCAGGGAGTTAACCAAAGCATAAAAGTATTTCTGTAAAAATCTCACAAAAAAAAAAAAATCCACTTATGCGCAGTTAGCACTATTGCAAGTTTTTTTCTGTTTATATTTGAGGGTGGTTTATGCCTTTTTAACTGTGCAAGACCTACTGGAAAAAGCCTAGTCAGTCGTAGAGAAAATTATTGATTTTTCTGTACATTTAAGTGCACTGGTGTGGAAAGGATGGTCTTACACTCCTAAAATATTTTTCAAATGTAAACAGCAGTCGACTTTGACCAGCCTGCATTTGAGTTTGCTCAAGACGCAGCACCCTGGAGGCAGAAAACTGTAGCAGTAGGAATAATACAATATCCCTGTAAAAATAGAACAAAAACTGTAATAACAGAAATAATATCCAGCCTCTATACTGTAAATACAAAAGCTACGTACACCATCATGTCCAAACCCTTTACAGAAAGGATGGGTGTTATTCCCCCTGCTATAAAGGAGAGGAAACTGCGGCTGAGGAGGCTGGGGGCACTTCCTTGAATTTTCTACTTGGACCATGGAAGAGCTAGGTTTATAAACTGACTCTCTGTAATCCCAGTCCAGTGAGCTGCCCTTGAAACTGCTCTGAAACAAGATAATGATGTTGGTGATTACTGTGTTTTGATCTGAGAATGTAGTGGTAATGGATTGCATATCGTACACTATCATTTCATGTAATTTTCCAAGCATTTATAAATAATTCAAACTTCAGGTTGGATGTGGCATATCAAAGTTTGCCATATCCCCTTGTCTTTTTGCATCAAAGGAACATTGGAGACAGTGCTGACATGTTATAGCCATTAAATAAAAAGTGAGATTTTGTAATGAATGACATTTGAGTACCAGCATTTGGCTTATAATGGTAAAGTAAGAGCTTTGCTAATAAATCTGGTTAGAGCACTGCCATCCCAAGGAGTTTATTGACACTGTAAACCTTTGTCATTTTAAAGGAAGACTAAAGGCTGTTTTTGACAAGATGAAAGAGGGTTGTTTGGTAGAGAGGGCAGGGTTCTTTACTGTGAACATTCCTCTTAAATAATATGTCATTATTTTTAACAACATATTATATATGTCAGCTTACACTGAAGTGGGAGCTGCCACTTGCAGCAAAAAGGAAGCATCATTCTAGACTCCAACTGAAAAACCAAAGCAACTCCAAACTGCAGATTTGGTTATATTACAGTGTAAAACTAGAAATGTTTGAAGATGCCTTTGACCTTCAAGCTCTTTTGTTAAATATGGGAACAAAAAATGACGTTGCTAAATCTTTAAAGTTACATGAACGATCACATTTTGAAGTGGATTGCTAAATGTTTAAAGTTGCATGAATGAACACATTTTGAAATGGATGTGGTACAGAAAAAGTCTAGAAACACTTAGGAAGGATTCAGAAGGTAGAACTGCCTAATCAATTAAGAAAGAAAGAACCCAGCATAAGCAATGATTGTCCATGGTACATTGGCTAAAACCAACATGGTTTCTTATTAGTGGCACAGAAGTGGAAACAAAACCCATTCCATGTGATGGCACTTAAAATACTGTTGGCTGTTTTAAACTTGGGTAGATGTGCTACAGGCAGGAATGCAGACTTCCCTGGAAAGCATGTGAAAGAGATAATGCAAAAAAAACCAACATGGAGAATCCTGTTAGTGGGTGAAAATGCAATGCCTCCTGTGACTGGAGATTTGGAAGTAATGAAATTTCAGTCAATCGATTATAAGGCTTGCTGGGAGAGAAATGCTATTTTCAGTGAAAGCAAAAGAGATGTTCTGTTTAAACTGCCTGGATGTTATTAATACAATATAATTGCTTTCTTAGGTATTGTAATAATTTTTGTAGCAAAGAAATGTAGAGAAAAGACCTGCAGGGATCATTAGTTTAATCTGTTGAAATGTACAGTGCTCCACTGCCCTCTTTTGCCATGCACCTGGAAGAGCAGCAGCTGCAGTAACAGGTGCCACCACAGCAATGGGTGTCTTTTTCTTCCAGGGCATGTGCCTTTTGAAGGGGCTCACAGACCAGTGACAGCACACAAGTGATCCTTTGGGAATCTTCTCTTTCATGTTGCAAAAGGAAAAATACTTTGAATATGACCTCTTCATTTACATGCCTAAGGATCAAATATTCATTCTTCAGTCCCGTAGATTTTCCAGTAAAGTCTTAATTGATACTTGGAGTTTGATCTCAAGCAAATTTCTTCAGAAGGTACTGTTATGCAAAACATCTAACAGAGATGCTGAAAAAATGGAGTTAAAAACTTACCCCTTACCCGGGTCTTATCCTCCACCTGCATTCTGCTGAGAAGCAAATCAATCTGCTTAATATCTCTTTTGTAAAAGTATTTTACAAAGAAGGAAACCACCATAATAGTTTACTATCTGTCTTGCTTAGCATGTTTTAAAAATTCTGTGCTAGCCCTTCAAAATCTTCCTGTTAGTTCAGAGGGTGCACTTGAATAATTATGTTTATAGTTGTCTTTCTGTTTTTCACAGTTGACAGTACCCTCTAGCAGCTTGAAAATTATTTTGGTTTTCCTACCATTTTCACACTGAAATCTGTGTAGAAAAGGAATAGCCTTGGGCTGTTGGTGCCTTACTGTCATGGCAAGATATATATTCTTTTTTGATTTTGCACAAGCATCACTGACAGTGAAAATAGAGACCTTGGACCAGTTTTTATCTCTCAGGCTTCCTGCAAAGTTTGTAAAGAATAGTAATGAACAATTAATCCATCCTAAACTAGAGTTATCTCCTGGCTAAACCTGTTTGTCTGTATTTTTACAGCAAGCACTTTCATTTTTGTATTTTGTGGGGAAATGAGTCTCTTATGCATTCATTATTTATACAAAAATATAGGTGGAAATACAAAGAAGTATATGACACAGAAAATCTTTATGCTTGTATGTTGCATGTACATTCTCTAACACCAGTTTTTTGAAAATTATTAGACTCTCAATTGCAAAATCTGGCTTATAGCATCTAACTAAGGTTTGCTTTTTATGTGAAGAGGTAATAAATATTCTGAGGACTTTATTTCTGTATTGTCTATGACAACTCATTTGTTGCTGTTGAAAATAACCACTCAAATATTTTTAATTGATATTTCCACCCGTGAAAAAGTGATGCAGTATGGTACCCACTGCAGTATTCAAGTCTGGGAGCAGAGGATATGCATGGAAGAAATGGAGAAGACTGTTGGGAGGCAAAAGAACATTGCACAGAGAGAGATGTTTCAAGGAGGCAGCAAATCTAGAATTCAGAGTGCACCTTAAGAGCATGCAGGAATGCTAGGATGCAGGGAAGTGGACACTACTGAGCCCTTTTCTCTCCCTGATTAGATCTACATTTGGCCCCAGTGAATTTTGAGATTATGTGGCTTTAGCAACATACCTACCTTCCTCCAGCAGTCTCTAACGAAACTGAAGAAGGAGCTCTGGCTGCAGCCCAGCTGAGTCCTGGACATGAGCAGGCAGGGCTTGTAACACAGCTGCCTGACAGATCTGTGAAAGTTATCTTGCACTTGGCAGCTTTGTGATACCAAACATGTTCACATAACAAACCTCACAGAATTCACAACAAATCTATGGTATGCTTTCTCTGGCCTTGCCCTGCCTTGCTTTGCCTTCCATTTCTTGGCTTGGCTTAGCTTGGCTGGGCTGGGTTTGGCTTTCTTTCTCTTGCCTTCCCCATCTCTGTTTATCTACAGGTGGCAATTCCTTACTGATAAAGTCTCTCTCAAGGTCTTTGAAATGCTTGAGTTCAGTTGCAAAGGTTCCTGCATTGCTTATTTTAGGAAAAACCTTCTTTTAAACCAAATGCCCAGAAAGCTAAATTACACTTTCAGGGTACTTATCTGACCCACTGTCAAGCAATATTTCTTCTAAGTCTTAATTTTATTTTTTTTACTGAAGATAAAATGTGTCAAGAATGAGCACCATGACACAGCAACAGCATTGCAAACCTGTAATAGAAGGACTTAACTACCAGTGCATGGGATTAATGAAAAGCATCTACATTAGTGTTTTGATTTGGATCAAGAGAATGTATTTAAAATGGTTATTGCTGGTTATTGCCATTTTACAGACCTTGGATCACATCACACCCAGTGAGTGTGAGAGGCCTTCTCTTTGAGCAGCACACAGTGCAGTCTAGAAGCTCTCCTGATGTGCTCCAGCTGTTGTTTACTAGTGATACTGGTCACACACAGCTGCCTGAAAAATATGTATGTTTTTTGGAAGCTACAGAACTTTCCAGAAGCTCCAGCTTTAAGTGCTTCAGCGTCTATCTACCTCTGAGCTTACTCCACAATGTTGGTTAGGATTGAATCCACAAAAGTGATTTTTCCCATGTTTTGTAGGATTTTCAGCTGTATGAAGCAATCATTGGTGGAGTCCAGAAACTGCATCTGTAAACTCAGTCTCATGGCATTTGGGCAGCTTGTGTACCAGCAACTGAAGCTCTCCATCGTGGGTATTTCATATTTGATGACTCTTTATCTAGCAACATCCTGTACTTGATAATATTTTTTAGTTCTAGAAATCTGTAGCAGTAGCTGTAAAATCTAATTTAATTATGGCTAGTATCAGGAAAATACTAAACTGTTCAAATGCTGTGGTTTTATAATTTGAGAATTTTTGTCATTTTAGATATAGATACTTCTACAGTTCTGTTCTTTATGAGCCCATAGCTGTGATCTATTAAGCAGTTATATACTTGGTCCTCTGGGTTGCTGTTATTCTGCCAAGTGATTATTATTATATTATAAATGCACAATATTTTGTGACTACAGCTGTGAAAAGATGCAAAGGACAGTAGGTGGTTATATCCCGTTGAACTTCAAAGGAAGCTGATTCCAAAAAATGTCAGGATTTTTTAGGTATCCCAATAAAATGAACAGTAAAAGGATAGCAATATATACCAAATTATTGAGCATTCAAATGGGATGTTTACAGGGGCTGTCAAAAAGAAGTGGGATAATCGTGTACCAACAGAACTGCATACAAGTTATATCAATTAATAAAAATAAAATATGTAAAAAGACCTACTCTGATCTTTAGGTCAGAATAATGGTCTGATCCTCTATTAAGAATTTTGGATATTTGTAACCAGTTGAGAAACAGCTGAAGAAAAACACCTGTGTAGGTAGCTGAAGAGATAATAAATCTGTAAAGAGACAATAAATATGTAGGGGAGAAGGGATGTGATTCTTTAATATATTGAAGCAAGGAATCCCACCATTGCCATTCAGTAAGTTGCCTGTTTAGCTATGGTTAATTACTGATACAAATGGTAGAAAAGGATGTCTTTGAATATCTGAAGTATGAGCAAATGAGCTAATGTGAGCACACATGAATTTAAAAGTATAAAATCAAAGCAGATAATGCCACCTTTCTGAGGGGAAAATATAAAATTACTAGACATTGTAAAATGTCTAGGGGGTAATAAAACATTCTACATTGTGTCTCTCAAAGCACTGTGTTGAAAAAGAGAAGAATGATTTTGGTACAGTAAACACTTGTACTAACATTGAGAAACAGCTTACTGGAGGACTGCGTTAAAGGTGGCAGGTGTTAGGAGTTAGACAGGAACATTTGCAGTGAGACAGATGAAAAACAGAATTGTAAGGCATAGTTTATTTCACGTCTCATGAGTTGTCTGCCTTGACTACAGATTCCTTTGGCCAGAAGCATCCTTGGTCTTGTGTTTCACTGATAGTAGACTTCCCTTGGGTTGCAGGGTGGTAATAATAATTGATTGAAAAATCAAGCATGTGCTCTGCAAATTTCATTTTCCCCATCTGCAAAACAGGTTTTGCTGTGCAGGATTTAGTTCAGGTTCACTTCCTGTAATGTACAGGGGTCTAGTCCACTGGACCTATTTTGTGGGTTTCATAAATAATTATTTTTAGGATGGCCACTCTTCCTTGGCTCTTCTGTCTCAAGTGGCAGCAAGAGAAGTCTCCATCATCTAATTTAATTACCTTGGATCACCATCTCTATAAAGGTCTGTCATTCTCCATCAGATGATCACCATTAATTAAAACTTACTTTTCTCTACTTTCCCTTCTCCCTAGAGGAACACTAATGAATGCCAACTTTTATTCTTAGATCCATAAAGATCCACTGCCTCTGGTGAGGTCTTAATGTCTACCCTTTGATGTGAGAATTTGATCCTAAGATGTGTCCAATTACAGAAGTATCCAAAGAAAGATTCACTTCATAAAGGAGCTTTTCTGGGAGTTACTGATGAACTGCTGTGGTTTTTTTTCATCCAGTCACTACTTCATTACTTCTGAAGGCCAGTGGTTTTGCTGAATGTGTGACATTCATTAGAAAGCAACGTGCTAATCAGAGTACTCCTGTTTCATGTCAGATGTTCCTTTTTTATTACTGTGCTACCTGACATTTTGCTTGACATTTTAGAAGCTGGATAGAAATTTTTGACTTTCAGTCTTTATCATGCTGAATGCATGTGAGTGTTCTGTCTTTTCCATAAAAAAAAAAAAATAAAAAAAAAAAATCAGGCAGCATATTGCTGTCCCTGTGATGAGGGAGATCCTGGGGCTCTGTAGAGGTTTACTGGATCTCTGTGAAAACTTTGGTTCCATCTTTTCAATTTTTTTAGGATCAGCTTTGAGATTTTGAAGGTTGTGATAATCCAAATATAGCTTCAGAGCAGTATGAGAAACCTCAGTATGTATGGATCCCATCAAAGATCCAATAAACAAGAAATCCAAACAAATAAAAAATGAGACAGCAATATAAAAATATAATTAAAATGGCTTGAATGACTAACCTCTGTGTTGGTGAAAACACATGGATAATTTAACAGAAAAATTGCTGTAAATACTGTGACAGTGATGACAACTGTCATGTTTGTGTTTGATTAGATTCTATTCTTAGAATCATCAACTTTGACTTTCTAATTTCATCTGATTCCATTAGCCTCCCCATAATTTTAGGAAAAAAGTGTGTCTAATAATCAGGATTGGAGAAAAAAGCCATCCTGAAAGGTTCACAGACTCAGTAACAGATTAGAAAAACAATTCCTGAAATGTTAATTTTACAGAATGCTCTTTTAGTCTGAAGGTACTATTTTGAGCCAGACATCTACTAAAATCAGGTTCACCCAAGCCTCACATTCAGGTGGTGCTTTGGGGTGGACTCTCCTGCCCAGCTGGGGCTGCTGATGGGAAGCAGGATCTGGGGAGAGCCTCCAGAGGGAGATGCTGCCCAGCAAACATGCCACCAGGGTGTAAAGAGGAGCCTGCTCCATGGCTCTGCCTTGGCTTCCCTGGGCTCCTGGGGCTTGGGTGCAAGCCAAGCACTGCTTGAACTCTCGGCCCTGAGCGCTTGGCTCTGGAAGCCCTGGTTTACCAGCGCAGGTCGCCGGAGAATTTTATCTCCCATGCTTGTTCTTGCTGCTCCAAGTGATGCTTGCAAGGAAGTTGACAATTTAATGAGATGCTTGGCATTAAAAAGGTCTCTGTGCTGTATCCAAGTGCTTACTTTTATGAAAACCCGTGTTTAGTTGGCACTTTGAAGTCGGTGAATGTCTGGATCAAACTGTATGGGCAATGCTAGGGCTTCCTAGAGTAAGGGCACCTCTGGAGCACCTGGGCAGATCAAGAGCAGGAGATGCTCCAGCACCAGTGGAGGCCCACTGAGGAGCACCTTACACTTTTGCGGGCTGTGTGGTTTGGAATTTTTGCAATTTGTCCTATACCTGTTACTTTTCAGTGCTTGCTCAGGCACAGGCTGTGTGCTGAACTTTGTCTGGAAGTCAGCAATATCACTGTACTACTCAGCAGTTTGGCAACACACTGAAAATCCCACCATTAGCTTTTCAGTGTGAGCATGTCCCTGCTCACTACATGGCCTCAGATAAGCTTGTTAAGTGATGGAGGCTGACATTTGCTCCTGGAGAGAGAGGCCTTTATTTGGAAAAGTTATCAGACATTAGAATGATTCATCTGCTACTTGAGGCTAACTGTTTAGCTTTCCTTCAAGTCAAATTAAACAGTTGCTGTTGGCATGAAAAACAGGGAAGGCAGGCAGAGTAAGAGAAAGGACAACTTATAATTAAAATCAGGCTTGATCTTATACCATACTTCATTATACCACTGAAGAAAATGGCTGGTTTTACTTCCAAATATTTAGACACTCCAAGCAATATTCATCCATAGCAACGCAGCTTTAGACTAAGCAAGAGCTAGTATTACGGTAGGAAGATTAGCTAAGTAGTTTTAAATGCTCTTAAATGGCAACATAATCTTTGAAAAAGATATCGTGTGGGCCTTAAAAAATTGACATTGGCACAGTCATGAAGTGGCAGCTGACCTGCAAGTGTGGTGTTGCTTAGCAATACTTCACCATCAGGCAAATTGAGAAAGTGGGCTAGAATGATTTACACCAGGGAAGAGATAAATGCTAATTTTCTCTAGAAGATTCAGGTTACTGTGGTTATTAGGAAGGATATTAGATCATAAACACCTCTCCACCTCTTCTTCCTTTATTTTTTTAAGGTGTTAAAAAGTACTTCTCCTGTGAAGACAGGATGAGAATGTTGGAGTTGTTCAGCCTGGAGAAGAGAAAACTCTGGGGAAACCTTATAGCACCTTCCAATACCTAAAGAAGGCCTACAAAAGAGCTGAGAAAGGATTTTCTACAAGGGCTTGTAGTGATAGAACAAGGAAGGATGGCTTTAGACTGAAAGAGGGCAGGTTTAGATTAGATATCCAGAATAAATTCTTTGCTATAAGGGTAGTAAGGCACTGAAACAGGTTGCCCAGTGAAGTTGTGACTGTCTCATCCCTGGAAGTGTCCAAGGCCACATTGGATGGTGGCCCTGAACAACCTGGTATAGTGGAAGGTGTTCTTGGCCATGGCAGGAGTGTTGGAACTAGATGATCTTTAAGGTCCTTCCAACTCAAACCATTTTAATATTCTGTGATTCTATGATTTTGAGAAAGATCATCAATTAAAAAAATCTGTGAGAATGCAAGTGCATTTGCTTCCAGAACAGTAATTTCAGAAATGGTTGATACAAACAATACAGTTGGAGGGAAAGAATAATTAATAACACAAAGGAAATTTTATTTTAATGCTTCTGTAAACATTTGCATAGCCACTTAGACTTCTGGATCAGTTGACAGAGTCCTGACCCTGCCAGAGTCCCTGCAGGTGGGATGCTGAACCTGCCTGAACTCCAGATGCTGCCAGAGGCTGTGCCAGCCCAGCTGAGCTCACTGCAGGACCCAGATACGAGTTAGCTGGTGGTCTGTGTTGAGACAGATGAGGCAGAAAAAGAAAGTATTTTGAATTTGGAAACTTGGTGGCAAAGTTTTAGAGTTCAATAAAGATAAGAAGCTTCTTTCTTCTCTCCCCATGTTTTCATGTGCAATCCACTTTTTATGCATCCATAGCAGTAGGTAAGGAAAGGGGAAGCATTTTGCTTCACCTTGGTTGCCTAGTCCAGACAGATCTGTTACTTTGTGTGAGAGTAAAGGGAATGCTTTGTCTGTCAGACTTTCTTGTTGTGCTGTAGTAGACACAGGATGCAGTGATGCCTTCTAGTGTACTGTGTGGCTGACAGGACAGCTTTGCACAATACGTGACAGAGGTGCTGGGCTCTCTCTTGTTTTACCTATAAATTTTTCCTGTGTCTTAAAAACCACAAGAAAGATAGCTGAGGTTCCATCTACAACACCCACCCCCCCCCCCCTGCCCCGGCACCCCCCTCAAAACTGCTGGTTTTACTGGTGGTAGACAGGCAGTTTAATTTCACTTCCAGACCATAGGAGCTATAGGTGTGCCAAATCTCTTTGTATAAAACACATAGATTCTTGTTATACCCTCCCACTATGATTTACACAAAGCCTAAACCCAGACTGAGGTCTCACTTCCAAAGGTTTCTGTATGAAATTAATGTTGCACTAATTGAGCTTGTGGCACCCCAGAGATACATCCACACAACTGAGAGGTGCAGCATGTTTGCACCATGTGACACGGGAGCTGCTCAGTACAAAGATCTCAAAAACTGAGGCATGGTATAGGTTAGAGTAGATGGTATATTCTGAACTGTAATACATATATTGTGTGATGGATTTCGATTAAAAGTACTACCGCATTATTATGTGGTATCGGCCCATAGAAAATAAACACAATAGCTTTTCATTTACTGGCTCCTTTAGTACATGGTCAAAGAGAGAAAAGGATTTCATACTGCTGTTGCTTAAGCTGGAACTCTGACGTTTCTATAGCAGATGAAAAATGATTTTCTAGGCATATTTCTGAGTTCATCTAAACTGAGAGGTAGCTGTTATCTTTCTGTAATACCAGAATGTTTGTTTGAGAAATAGTTATTCCTCTCCTTAAAGTGACATAAAGTACATGAGAGCAGGATGCAGAGGGTCAAATACAGACTCTTCTGTGCAATAAATAACTCCCAAGTCATAACTCATCTCTTTATATAAGTATCCAGAAAGTTTTCAGCACATTTTTGTCTTGACCTTTTAGCACAAACAATAGTACTTGTGCTTGCTAGGCAACTGATTTTTGCCCATCACTTGAGAGGTTAAAATGAAAAAGCAGTGATTTTTTAGCACTGTTTCAGAGGACTGCAGAAAGAAAAGGTATTTAATCGAATGCATAGCTTCAGGGAATTATTAACTGCTATTATGAAAATAACAGAAAATATTTCAGAATCCCTAACTATGACAAATGTTTTTTGCCAGTCTACCATTTTAATGATAATTTCGAGAAGAGACAATCAGAACTGCAATCCAGAGAGCAGTTTCAGGCAAGAAGTAGTGGGAGAATGTCACAGTTCCTTTCAGATAAGAAAAATAAGCAACATACACATATGGAAAATAAATCAAAATGCACCATTAGAACTCCTCCTAAGTAAGGGAGTGAAGAAAATCCTCCCCAAAATGTATCTAAAACTTGCTGTGGATGTGTATTTTCCTACTGTCATCACTGCATCTTCCTGTGACTATGACAATACAAACCAGAACCAGACACTATTAATGATTTAGTAACACTGAGGGATGACTGTGCGTGTTTTATAAATATTTACATTTTGTCTTTATTAATACAGATTTTGCTAAGCTGACAAAGGACTGATTTCAGTAGGGAACGCAGACTTCTGTTTGACCCCCAAGTAATAGAGAGAAAATTAACCTCCTTACACATAAGTAATAATAAAACACTTTAATCCAAAGTTAATACAAACTCTAGTCATATTCCCATCTTCATACAGACTTTGCTTTTGCAGGGTACTGTGCAACTTCACTTTCTTGGATGAACTGTGCAAAACTACATCAGTGTATCTGCCTAACAAATGCTCCCTGAAGAATGCGAAGATCCTGAACGAGTTTGCAAGGGCGCCCTGCTAGCTTGCACACATCATCCGTGCCCTCAGTGCCCAGTTCATGGCCATAACCTCCTGCTCCCTCCTGCTCTCAGCTCGAGCACTGGGCAGGCTGGGTGAGGCTGCAGAAGCGGGCGTCTGGCTCTGGGGGTCTGTGCCACAGTGTCCCTTTGTCAAGACATCAGCCGTCACACATGAGCTTTCCCTTCTCCAGCCTGGAAGAGGCACCTGTGGAGCAAGACTGAACTTGAACTGAAGTGAGAAGATGGACAACAAAGTGTGATGTTCCTGAGTTTGCCAAAAATATTTTACTTACCAAACGACATAGCTTTCATGGGCTGAGAGACCTTTAGCAGAGAGGAACTGTGCAGCAGGAAATCTGGGCTCATTTCGCTGTACATATCAGGCTGTGGCCAATACCAAAGTAGCTGTGCTGACATGTGAAAAGTCATCTGATGAAAGGCCACTGCCAAACAGGCCCAACTCGGAGGAGGAATAGCCTTAATACATTCTTTTTCTTGGTTTTGGTTCCAGAAGATGTCTGTGTCTCATGACTGTAATAATACTCAATCATCATGCTATAATGAAGGGCTTTTCATGTAATCATCTGTAGAACTGATTACTTTGGTCTATACTCTTATCATGCTGAGCTTCCTGGCAAAATTCCCACTGACATCAGTAAGAGAAGGATTGGAACTTTCCTCAGCAGTTTACTGCTTTTGTTTGACAATACCATGCTTTTCAGACACTTCACAGTGGAGATTAAGCATTTAGACTCTTAATGCCTGAAATATTAAAAAGGCATTGTAGACATAACACACTTATTCTCAGATGTCTAAGTTTGTTCTGGTCATTATTGCTTCTAGGAGTACAGCACCAAAGCAAGGCATGAACTGGTATAGAAAAGCTTTTATCCAAGATGCTGAAAATGATAGACTCTCAAGGTGTCAAAAATAGGAAGGAAGATAGGAGATTTGATATTTTGGATGATATAGAAACATTTGCTTGCTTTTTCTTGCCGTTAAAAAATAACCAATCAAGCAACCCAAACCACTAAAACTTCAAAAGATAATGCATCCACAGATTTATTCATTATTTTTAAAAAGTATACTTCATCCTTTTCAGCAAAGTTAATGGCAAGTTTTGGCTTTAACTCTGAAAGAACTTGGATGCCCAGGAGATTAGTAGGATCTGAAAAAGGATTGAACATTTATAGGGATTGCCAGAACACACATGATATGAACTCTATAAGCTCGTTTGTAGAGGTTAAGAGCTTGTTTTTCAAAATATTGAATGTATGTAATTCATTTTGACTTGAGTGGGAGTTCAGGGCATGCAGCAGTGCCAGAGAAGAGACCTTAATTTCCTGTCACAATGGCCAAGTGTCTCTATATTTGGATATTCTTACTTTTCATAATTTGCACCGCAGTAGCAATTAAGGGATAACATTACAGGCAACGATCCCATTGTACTAGAAATAACAATTGTTCATTACTCCAGAGGCCTTCAGCTCTAAAGCCAAGGCAATTATCGGAGACAGTTTATTGAAAAGAAAAGTGAAGAGCAAATCCCTGCAGAGCCCATCTTTAGGCACCACGTGCAGGTGCCTGGGTGTGGAGGCTGCTCTGTGGAAATCCTTTGCTTGTCCAACACACAGGCAGGCCACTTGAAGCAGTGGCAGAGGTGCCCAGAGTTGTACAAGGTGGCACTGTAGCATTCCCTCTGGGGACCGTGTAGGTCAGGGCTGGGGAGCCCAGCCTGTGCAGGGCAGGGACAGGATGAACTGGGCTGTGGAACTGCGGCTCTTGCTGTGGGGTGAAACACCTCATCACCAAGCATTATTTTCCCCTACTTCCAGCAAAGCTTTTGATGCAGTTGCCTCTCAGAGGGAGAACAGGTTATTGTGGGCTGCAGCTTGGCTTTTCAATGAACTAGGCATTTGTGAGTGTGGTCACGACAGCTGGTCCCCTCCCAGTGCTGCTGACACATCTACTGTGAGGGTGTCACAGGAGACATCCTGCCTGGTTACCCAGTTTCCAGACATGGAGGAGCAGACTAAGGGGTACAAAGACAGGTCAGGGAGTGCAGGAGAACTTCTCTACCTTCCAATAAGCACCACCTTCATGGGTGGGTAACAAACCACCTGTGCTGTGGTTTGCCATAAGATGTGTATGTTTCCATAGCATTTTACCATGTTTCTTAGGGATTGTGCTTCACAAATACTTTCAAAAGGTCCAATCTCAACTAAGGAGTTGCAGGAATATTCTAAATTCGGTGAATGGTATATGGAATTTTATGGCTATGTCTGCACTCTCTAGAAAAGGGATCTGGTGCTCCAGGGGTTTTTACCTTGGACCAAGTCCATGGCATAGCCTGAACACCTGCACACCCAGGAGTGTCTCGTGAAGGGCCCCTTCTTCCACAGCCCAGATGCCTCTGGGATGCAAGCCAAGCAGGCTGCTGGGACAGGCAGGATCTGCCTCCAGAAGATCTGAACTAACAGACTCCTGCAGGTGTACCACCCACTACCTGCACTCCCACAGGCATCAATTTTGTGGTCAGAAATAGACATAAAAGTTGAGGTTATGCACAGCACTTTAGCTGGCCAATCTCTTCTGTGAACTGATGCACTGAGCTGTTTTTCCAGAAGCATGACATTCTGAAGCTCTCCTCTGAAATGCACATCTCTCTTTGTCCATCATTTTATCAGGGCTATGCTGCTTCTAATCCTAGCTCTCCTCTGAAATGCACATCTCTCTTTGTCCATCATTTTATCTGCTTCTTTGCCTTGCCTGGGTTTTAAGAGGATTCGATTTTGCACATTAGTCCTAAGATGTGAAGGCTTCCATATAGGCATTGAAAGAAAAATAAATTGAAAAAAAATAAATTCACATACACTAGTAAAATTGCTTTATCATGATAATATTTATTGTTTTATCGTCATATAAAGAAAAAAAATGAAAAGAAGGAAAGAAACAAGAAGGAAAGACAGACTTCATGATCACGATATTTTCAAAGAGAAATGGAGCTGTAAGGTGTCAAAACTTAGCCAGTATGCAGACATTTCCACAGTGCTTAGAATCTCCTCCACAACATTCTTGTTTAACATCAAAATATTCTGTTTCGTGAGTTGAAAGAGTTAAATTTTCCTATTCCTTTTATGTTGACTTCGTAATTGTATTGGAATAATGAATTAAAAGCTAAGTTTCTACTAAATGCTGCAGATATTGATATATGTAGGGCAGTGTTTTGACAGTATCTATATGGAATACCTAAAAATCATAATTTCAGAATTTTTCTCTGAGAAGAATTTAATTTTTATAATTCTGATTCAGCATGAAAACAAATGTTGAAATATTAATGTATCCTCAAGTGTGGAAATTCTTACTGGTTGTAATTATAATTATCCTAAATACTTTTGTTTCTTAAGCCAAATACAGCAATAGCAGCTAGAATATGCTGGCCTGCATGTTGTAATCTATTGAAATTTGCATCTTATGCTTTTAATTTGAGCAATTTTCCTTAATTTTTATTTTCTTACTGTGTATGCAACTTATGCAAGGCACATTTATTCTTAAATAGCTGTTAGTCATTTAAATATTTTGCTCTGTTGTTTCTTATATCAGACATTTCAGCAATGGGATCTTAGCAAAGCATAAAATGTTTTTGACTTCTTATGACAGCATTTGTTTGATCTGTTCCCTTCTTGCTTAGGTTATGAAATTAGAAAAGAATAGGCTATTGATAACCAAAGAAAAATATGTATAGAAAGTTTAAGATTTTTCCAATAAACCACTCATGTAGAGCTCAATTTTTTTTAATTTTTTTTTTTTTTTTGGTATATTAGACTTCTTTTCTTAGGTATTGCCTCTTTTTTTATCACTATGTCTAGAGATACTCATATCCCCAGGTGAGACCTGAGAGGATTTAAGGGGAAGAACACACCATCTGGAACATTTTTTCACTTTATACATTTACAGCATGATTTAGCTGTACCCATCAGCTCTGCAGCTTGGCTTGGGCTGTGCAAGTTGACTGGTGTTTTTCTAGCTGCTGTCCCATAGGATTTATGGTTCTGCAGTCCAAATCCACCTTCCAGATCCCTGCAATCCCACTGACAATTCATGACATTGTACGAGGTTAGTTGAGGATATCATTTGCAGTTATGTGGAATCATTTGATGCCTTTATTTCCTTTTTTTTTTTTTTAACCTAGGGTCACTTTCTGGAACAAAATCATGGCTTAATTACAGGGACCTTATGGTCAGTAAAAAAATTTGAGACTCAAAGGCAGTGTTGCAGTGGCTAGTGATAAAGCAGAAGAGTCACAGTTTGGATAACAGATTTTCTACAGCATGCACATTTCAGTTATCACTAGCTTTTTTCCACTCTTGGGAAACCAACCCCAAAAGCAGACTGGCCACTCTTAAGGCTGAAAAAGCCCCCAAGAATTAAGAAGACAGGATTGGCTCCTGGCTTGAGCACAGAGACTGCTGGAGGCCTACTACAACGCCTTTTTGTTAGGATTGATGGAGGGAAATGTTTTGTGTTGGAAGGTCATTCTGGCTGCTGCTTTATTTTCTATTTGTCATCTGTTTTTACAGACCTGAAAAAGTGCTGGGTATTTCCAGCCAGCCCTCCCTTGCTATGCTCCTTTCCACAGTGTTCTTGAATATTCTGTGCAGCTCTGCCCTTTCATTTTGCAGCTGGGTGTCACGTCCAAAGAGAATCAAAGCCTACTGAGATGCAATCCATGGACTTGCTGGGCTTTGATTCTTGCCCTTCATGCATTATCAGAGAAAATTCTCAGCCTAAGGAATTTATATAACTGTTGAAAAGATACTAACAGCTGCAAATTAGCTCCTCCTGGCCATAGAAACATAGAGTCATTGAACATTTCCAAGGATCACAACTAGTACTAGGCCTGGAGATAGTTGGCAATAGGGACCATAAGACCTCTCTCTCCTTCCTCGACCTAGACTGTATCCACTAGGATTTTGTCATTCTGTGACAGAGAAAGTGACAGGTGAAGTTGAAACTTTATTTTAAACCTTTAACTTCTCATGTCACTTGACTATACCCTTGAAGGAAGGTGATTTATGACACTGGCTTTGCCTCCTTGCTCTACTAGGAGATGAAGTGAGGCCTGACAGGGATATCCATCTTCATTGCTGATATTTTGATTGGAATTGGTGGGTGCTAAAGATGCAAGAGACAGTGACTGTGCCTTTCAAAATATTAGGAGGTGAAGAAATATGCTGGAGGAGATGGCAGATTATCAGAGGGGGAAAAAATTAAAAAAAAATCTCTGTTAGAAAACCAGTGTTTGTTTGCTGACTACTAATTAGTCCATAGGGGTTTTGTCACGTAATTGTTACTGATATTAACAGATATATTTCTTTCTAGGCACACAACAGGTCATATATCTTAGTTTGAATATTTTCATTTGGTTTATTCCATAGGCAAATAAAAAAGGACACTGAAAAACAGGCAAAGCTAAGATTTTGCAAATCCACTAAGTATCACAAAATACAGGAGGATTTCTTCTGCTTCCAAGACTGCTGGCGCTGGGTGGCAATTGGGAGTGCTTGGTATTCGTATTCTGGTAGTGACCTTCCTCCCTTAACAGCCAGATCCTCAGAAGAGTCACAGCATTGAGACATGAGAGCGTGGGTTTGGGTTGCTCTGTAGAAAGGTCAGAGGCAGCAGCCTCCAGCTGCAAGTGCAGGTACAAGGCAACAAAGAAAAATAAACAGAAGCTTTGCAGAGAATGGACTGAAGCAAGAAAACAATATAATAAATAAATGTAACACACTTTTTTCTCATTTCCAAACTCTGTCTAGGAGGGCTGGTAAATAAAACTAGTCAATCTGTGGAATGATTCCTGGACAAGAAAATGAGTTAATGTGCTGCAGAGTGTAGAGCTGCTATGCACCATCTCTACCTGCTCGTTTGTTTGCCCCAGACGCAAATATTTCCTATCATCACCAATGATAATTTCTGGACAGAGACACTGGACAGAGGTGACAAAATCACACTTCAAATGCACATGGATTTTAGTCACCAATAATTTATGTTAGATTTTTACTGGTGGCTAGAAGTTATCAAGAAATGTGTCTCTTGGGTAGTGAAACCTACTTTCCTCTCGTAAATGCAGAATAAACCCGAGAGAGAACAAACCTCAGTAGTATGCCACTGATGCATAGTAAATGCAATTGAAGGTAATATGATTTCTATTTGCAGGCACAATGCTAATACTGAAAGAAGAGCAAAGTTCCCCTTTGTGCAGAGGACCTGAATGCACCAAAAGTCATCTCCTGAGCACTCAAAATTATGTATTTCTTGTCCCTCTCTAAAAGTGTGAATGAATTTCAGTCAAAGGACAAACAAACCACATTCAGTTGGTTTTATTTTCTACTGGAATCACTGCAGTTTGTATAAACTGGTTGGTCTAAGAGCAAAAAAACCTTCAACCAGCAACCAAGCTTAAGTATGTGTACTAAGTGGGCCCATCATCCAGTGCAATGGTCAGAAAAATGGCTTGAAATTATTAAGGGAAAATCTCGGAAACTATCAGTCTAGTACATAGTAAAAAGCCCAAATATAGTAGATTGCAGTAGATTGGTCTGTGTAAGCAAGAAAATAGCAAGGCACACATCAGATTCTTTCTATATGGAAAACTACTTTTTTTTCCTGGGAAAAAACCTGAAGCATCTACACATGCATTCAGCAGGTGTGTTTATTTTCACCTATGACATAGTTAGCAGCTTGTGTACAATGTCAATGTCATCAAGTGTTTGCTTTTAGAAAATTATATCGATTGGAGTTTTTTGTCTTTTTAGAAAACCCATTGCAATACATACTGTGAGCATAGGGAATGACACAGCAAAAACAAGAGAGAAGTAATCAGCATGGTTTCCCCCCCAGCAGGAATAAATCATTATAACTATAAATCACACAAGTTATTACAGGGCTCAAACAGCCCTGAAAATTCCAAGTAGCAGAAGCAGATAATTAAAGAGGAAAAGTTGAGACCAAGCCTTCTATTTAAACTGTTTCAAGAACTCATTGCAAATACTTTCTTGTCTTTCTTTTCTCACTTTCTTTTTTTCTTTTAAATGGCAAACAAACGTAATTGGAAAAACAAAGTGCACCAAAAATATTACTTACAAATTGTCCTTAGCAGCATAATGGCCTAATTGGTGAAGGGGTGATGCAGTCCCAGAGTAAGGAGAATGGCACAGATGGAGAGCAGTTGTGTGTGCTGATGAGAGGGCAGATGCTCTCAAACGCATTTTGCAGCATTAGATATCCTGGCTCATGTCCATCGGCAGCACCGATCTCATCACTCCCAGCATGTGAAGAGATTTCACCTTCTAATGCCAGGGCTGCATGGCTGTAATGAGGTGCACCAGTGCTGGAGACAGCATGAGAGCCCAGGAGCAGAATTTTAGGAAAACATCCAGAGCAGTTGTCATCTGTATTTTCATATGACCTTGCAGTTCAAAATAGGGTAGACAGCAGCCTGGCATGACTAGCTGATTCTGTGCAGGCCTTAACAAGAACATCCCTTGTCGGTGGTTCACTTATTACTCATCCTTTAGTCTCTGCCTAGTTTACACTTGCAGTTTTGCTCTATAAATATATGAAATACTCTTCATATCAACACCTCTTTCCGTGTTGAAGTCTCAGTTACAGTATACACTCCATTGTACAGTTTGAACAGGGGGTGTCTAAATAAAAGTTGACAGATTGTGTTGAATTGTGAATTCCCTCTGAAGAGACATAGAAGACCTTTTACAGTAAACAGGAAATGAGTAAGACAAAAAGGCTGTTTATGAAATAAATTGTTTAAAGATAGACTGAGAGTTTTTCTTTCCTGCCTTCTACAAAAGTAAAGGGCTATGCAATGAAATCAGAAGGTGGTAAATTATAAAATATTAAAATATTTTGTGATATGATGTATATAATCATATAAATAAAATGCAGCAGACTTAGAAGAGACAATAAAATTAAAAAATATTTTTGAGTATCACCTACATATCAAATATATATAAAGAGAATTGGCAACAGGACAAAAAAAAAGGATATAAAATCTTCAGAATCTTAGCATAACAACCATTACTAAATAGCAGTATAATAGGTAGAAAAGGAAAGTAGAGATTACCACGTAGGAGGTTGTTTGCTGAGAAGATTTTAAACTTCCTCTAAGATATCTGATCCTGGCTGCTGTAACAGATATATACAAATCTGTGCTGATTTTCCATCTCATCCATGTGGCTCTTCAGTGCCTGATCCTGTCCCTGAACTACAGATCATGCATTCCTTTATATGCATTTCTGAAGCTGAGTAAATTTTTTTTTTCATAATATCATGATTTAAACTAACTGTTTTGATTAGCAGCAGGAACAGTTAATAATTAAATAGAGAAGAAAATTCAACCTGAAGGTAGAAAAGAGGCCATTTCTTTGAGTCTGATTATGGGCAAATTTGTGCATTTTTCTGTAAACAAACTGTGTTTTCATGAAGCAGTAAAGTTCTCTTTCACTTCATACTCTCCATATTAATTCAACAACAAGAAAGACAGAACTAGATCCTTGATTGCTATTAATGACATATTGTAAACAGTCATATTGTCAACATTGTCAACATGACATATTGTCAACAGTTGCAAGACAATGCAAAACAAGGGCGTAATTGATATCATGACTAACAAAAAACAAGGGAAGCCAGATATGAAATCTTGGCTTCTCCGTGAGAAAAAGACAAAAACAACCCAGCAAACCAACTAAAACACAGTGAATTGGCTGTCAATAGTCTCATAATTAAGAAGCAAAACCCCAATAGAAGGCAGGCTGGCCAGAAGTGAAATGGGTGCACGTCCCAACATGCAAGTTGCAGGAAACCCCCTTGTTTTGCAATTAGAAACCCAGCTAGTGAAACTATAAGCATAAAGCCACTCATCCTGTACATAATGTATTGTTTTTGTTGCTTATTCATCTTTAATCTGAAACAGTAGTAAAGGCTTCTGAATTTATACTTTCAATCAATAAAAACTTGTTTCCTAGGGTTTGCAACTTGACTATATGGTTGTCAGGAGAATTTGGACTCCATCACTAGTTTTTTGTAGCTAGTCAGTGTTATAACCAATATGACTCCTTTATTTCAAGAAGTAGCAATGCTGTAATGTGATTTATATACAAAATGTGATATACATAATGTGATTTATATACAAAAACTCAACTTCTCTGAGTAAAGAAGTTACAGCATAAACCAATACCTTTAAACACTTCTCTATTCACTCCTGGGTGCAAGAAATGTCCTTCGCCATTCACAGGCTTAATACAATTTGAAAATGTTATTTTGCTCTCTGTACACATAAATGTGCATGTACGTTTACAATGTATATACTTTCTTTTTTTTCATTACTAAGGCAGTCTAAACTCACTTTAGTAATCTAGACTTTAGATAAATCTGCTTTGAAGTGAAGTCAGGGGGTAGGAAAACATCTTCTAGCTGGGATTATGGAATAAAATGTTCTGTACTGTTAAAGCAGGTTATCCTATAGTTATCAATTAACAGTTAGAGTGACAGCTCTGACTGGGTGATGGTATTTTTGCAAGTTTCTAGAAAACAAATAGCCTAGTTATAAGAAGTAGGTTTAAAGATTGCAAGTCATCTCTTTAATTGTTGGTTGGTTTGGATTAAGGCCTTTTACTTGATGAAAAAATACTTGTTGTAAAACTGTTTTAAAAGCTTCTTATGCATGTAAAATACCTATGTCATTTTATAATATAATGCTGGTACTTAAACACATGCTCTTAGACATACAAACACACACAAAAAATCCCCAAACTCAGACACTAAGAATTTAACATCTATACAAGCAGCAATAGCTGAGTCTTTTAGGTTAGCCTTGTTGTCATTAAATACTGAATGTAAATGGCTGATATTACTGAAACAGCAGCAGCAGATTAGAAAGTAATATGAAGCCAAGACTAATCCAGAATCTGAAATGCATCATTTCTAACCACTGCACCTCATGGGAATCTGAATTTCATCTATCAGGCTCGAGCAATTTCAGCACTCAGGGAAGCCAGAGGACTAAGAATTACCCACTTTGTTACATATTTGAGAACATCTAGCAAGAGATTTTAAAAAATGGCCAATGTTTCATTCTGTACTGTCTCAGCAGACTGGGATGTGATAATGATGTTGAATTAAACTGCTGTCTTAATAGACTTTAGAATTAAATTATCATAAGTAATGGATTACATATAATCAAAATAGTTTATGGCCTCTAAAAAATATGACTAATATCATATATAAAATTGGAATCAGATGTAGAATCATAGAATATTTCAAGTTGGAAGGGCCTGAAAGGATTATTGATTACAGGTCCCTGCTTCTTGCAAGACTGCCCAAAAATAAACCATGTGACTAAGAGCATTGTCCAGATGCTCCCTGAAATCTGGCAGGCTTGGTGCCATGACTGCTTCCCTGGGGAGCATGTTCCAGTGATCAATCAAAACTGAAAGTATGTTCTTAACAGCTGTCAGGATGAGCCTTTGACTTTTTCCATCCTTTAAAGTATTTTTATAAGCAGAATGAATTTTCTGTGATAATTTCTAGGACATACATTCTAGGGGTCAAACTACAATTCTGGAACATCTTGCACTGCCTCACAGACAAATATTGGAGAAAGTGCAAGGTGTGAGCCCTGCTGAATCTTCTCTGCAGTTGTTCTTAAGGCAATTTGGCATTGATCACGCTATGATTTGCTTTTACACTGAGAAAAATTAGATGCAGAATGAAAAATAAAGCTCATTGTTTACTGAGACTTGGATCATCTCAAGGACAAGGAATAAGAAATGTCTCCTCAGCCATCAGATGTCTCCTCTTACCATGTCTATGCCATATGTGAATTTTTCCTCAAGAATAGCAGGACTTACTTATTTGTTTAACTTTTCCCTTCAAATTTAAAATGTGGAGTCTGTTAATTTCTTGGCTGTGCAAGCTTTTCACACAGTTCCTTTGTGTTTGGTAAATTAATGTAATGCTATAGAATAGCATAAGTCCAAACCAGTAGTGCACGAGCCAAACATAAACAAGTTATATAACACTGCAATCATTCATTTATTAAAGTAAGTAGAAATTTCAAGGCGTACGTAATCTTTTTGGACAACTGACAGGCAGGTGTGATCGAGAGAACAGAGAATGCAGTGATTGTAGGCAGATTGAGAGACAGGTTTGTCTGGGTGATTAGAAAGTAAAGTGAGATGGAATTGAGAAAAATGGGAGAGGGCATTGGCTGTCCCAGGACGAGGAGAAGTAACAGTGCAGAGATTGTTGAAAGAGTTAAAGGAACAAGCTGCAGCAGTAATAGGTGTCTAGGGAGATTAAGGAGGCAGCACCCATTGACAAAGAGTAGTGCGAAGTATTTGTGCCAGAGGGAAGGGATAAAAAGAAGGGTAAAAGGGGCTTAAAGACCTGCCAGACCCTTTCCTACTCTCAATAATCCCCCAGTGTATTGGATACAGAAGGGAGAAATATAACATTGGGCCCTGCACATGTCCCAGCTAAGGTCATGGTTGCATCCCTCCTGTTTGTGATCCACCTCTCAGCACACCTCTGCCTGGGGTCAGGGAGGGGCAGCTGCCCCTTACCCCAGCGCTGCCACAAGATTTTAGTGCACCAGGCTTTTCAGCTCCACTTGCTTTCAAACATTCTCACCTTACAGACCAGAAGGGTGCCCATCTTCATCCTTCCCACTGCATGACATGATCTAGGTTAGCAGTGAGCTGGACCATTTTTTAGCAAAGTTAAACCAAAGTGAATCAACCTCTAGGCTTTCTCACAGTTCCTGTCTTCTGTCACCTGCATGTCTTCCTCTGAATCATGTTTTGGCCTGATCTTCCCTCCAGCTTGTTTTACACATCTCTTTACCCACCACTGCATTTGCTCTCTCATATGCCACAGTCCTGGAGAAAGGCAGCTGGAAACACCCCAGTCAGTCTTTAGAAACATCAACAAAAAATAAGAGATGCTCCTTCCGTGCTTGGGGGAGCACTGAGGTCAGAACCTGCCCCCAAGGAGCCAAGTGCAAAAGCAATGTGGGTCTTAAAGACAACATGTGAATCCAATCTAAGAAGTCAATTGTCAATTGTTTAAGTAAATTGTTGAAACAGGAATACATGTGGAAAAGTATCTTCATACTGATGTGAGGCACACACAGACTGGGGAACAAAGCCAGGTCATTTCAAGCTGTATGAAAAGCTCAAAACAGGTAAGAATTGCCCTCTTCTGGCAGCAGCAGGTGCCTCCACTGACTGTCTGAAACATCAGTCACAGTCCCAACTTCACATACATGTGCATGGGGCACAATCCTTGCCACTTTGGTCAATTCTGTCCAACTCTGAAGATCTTGACATTCAAACTCCCATCTCTCAGCTTCCTTGACCTGGTCACCCATCTGTCATCAGTGTGAGGACACCCTGCTTGTGGCATGGAGTCACCTGCCTATCTATAGCTGATATGAACAAAACCAAGACTCTCATGTCTTCAAAGGATTCAATCCCACTGCTTCCTGAAGCTGACTGGCAAGCTGGAACAGCAGTGAGTGTAATATTCAGAAAATGCCCACAAACAGCACAGATGTGAGACAAGTGCACTCTGCTTTCAAACCTTCAATACCAACAGCAGCAGTGTTGTCATAGTCCTGTTTGGGTAAGGGGATGGGCAGGATTACATGTACCTGAAAGCTGGTCTGCTACTTTTTCCCCACAAACCTTGCCTTGAGCAATATTATGTGGCACTCAAGTATTCTTGCAAGCAGATGCAATAAAAATACAGGTGCAGATCAACTCATGATGCCCAGTTTTTAAGGAGTGATTCTGCTTTATTATTTCCTTCATATTAGAATGGTGCTAGCCACACTGCTGATGAAAGATGTGTTTGTCTTACAGTATTGCTAAGGAAGAGATCAAAGACACGTGGTGGACCTGGGTGTTATGGAAAACTCTTGCTTTGGACCATAACAATCTTTCTGTCCATTTGCTGAATCCTAACAAAATACTCTTAGCTATGGGTTGAGCAGTGTTGCATAGGGAATGCCACAGGTGCTTGCAGACATCCCTATACAAACACTGAAACAATCACATGGCAGTTATTGACATGAAATTTTTTAACACAAATGAACTAACTGTCAACAAAGCCATTTCTATAGTGGGCATAATTAATCTTTTTTATTTAATAGCATTATTTTCTTGGTGATGGAATATTGCCAGAACGCCCTGCTTGTTTAAATGTCTGAAATTCCTCTGCTCCTCTCCTGTCCTGATTAACAGAAACACTATGCCATTATAATGCAACAGCTTTTCCCTTACCCCATCTGAGGCACTAAGGAATGTATTAGCCAGAGCTGGATGTTCAGTGGAACCTTGACACCCTGTTCTTCTTTTGCTGGGATTTTCTGATGAAAATCAATTCCTTTGTTTTACTTTCTGTGGGGTTTTGTTTCTATTCTTCTGTTTCACATATATGCTGGTTCTTATCCCCTGAGTGCTTATCATCCCTTGTGCACAGGATTTTGTCAAAGTGCTTTTGAAACTTCATGTAGGTTAATCAATCAATTAATCTACTTACATACATTTTCCAATAAATCCAGGAATTACATAAGAACTGATTTCCACTGCTGAAATAATGCTGGTTACATCTAGAATTTCCATGATTTATTCTTCTTTTAGCCAAGTTAAGTTGCCATATACAGTGTGAAGCCTATTAATATCCCTGCTCAATTCTCAATATATGCAGTATTTTTAAGTGTTTTATGATAGAAGTTTTTAATAAAAGCTTGTGTATTTTTGTTAGCAGCTCACCTGCTTTATATGTATATCTCCATGCAAGTTTTGTGGGTAAACACGTTTGGAGATTTTAAAAAAAATATTTTTATTTTTGTAATTACTTTTTTTTCTGCATACCTTCTAACTCTTTGGCCTCTAAGTCTTGACTGAGAGGCAGGGGGGATGCTTAGAATTTACCTGATATGGAGAAAGCATAAGAGGGAAGGGGAATGCAAACCAGACCAAGCTACTCATGCTTCAGGCTTTTCAGAGCAGATAGATCCTGAAAGTGTGACATACACTGAATACTTACATGCACAAATACAACATTTACTGCAGATATGATTGATTAAAAAAAAAAAACAACTCATTAGGAACAATAAGCACACTATGCTCCTTGCATAATAGCTGAGTGGTTTGAGGTTTGAGAATTTTGTGGAAGAGGGGAAGTTGTCCCTATTCCAAGACTGCACTGCACTTATTAGTCCATATTTCGTCCTGTTCTTCTCTAGTCTAAAAAGCATAGATTTTTCAGGGAATGTGGATTTGAATACTGTTGCCTCATTCCCATGAACTTCAGTGCTAGGCTGAAAAACCCTCAGATTTCTTTATTGTGTTCTTGGGTGTCACATCCTTATAGCCACACTGCCAAAGGCAGTTCTTTTCCCAATGAGACCATTTTCTTGAAAACTGAAATATCTGAAAAAGGCTGAGAGGGACCAAAAGCCATCCCCATTCAGTGATAATTCTTTGACGGGGAAATGCTGTAGCATGGTTCTGTTACGTGTAAGTTTGATCTTAGAACAATCCACTGTGTATCTTCCCTAGTGTCACTGGAGAACAGCAGGCATGTCCCATCAGATGACTGCTCACAGCAGAGGAGCCTGCTCTCAGTCCCTGGGACTGTGTAGTTTGCAGACATCTCTCCCTTTGGGAAAGTTTCTTTCTAAGCAACTGACCCTCCCCCAGCTACTACGAAGGCTGCCTAAGAGCTTACAGCTCCGTACAGATCTGCTATGCTCAAGTGCCCAATATTATGCAAGATGATGTCTAGTTTGAGGGAACCTAAAATTACTCTTCTTATATAGAGGAAGGAAAAAAAAAGGCATAGGTCAAAAAAACCCAAACCAAAACAAAACCAAAAAGGCAGCCTGTCAAAATTGTCTGTAGGTGCAAAAACCCCTACCATGAATTCCAGATGTAATCCCAACTGACTGTTTCCCAGCACTGCCTATTACTGTGAGCAACTCCCTACTGAACCTGAAAGCTCCTCAGGCATTTAACTATATTCACCCACACATGTTAAGGAGATCCTGTTCTGGGAAGATAGGCACTTATCTCTTGCCTCAAGTCCCAGTACAATCCAGCTTAGGAAGACAGGCATTTAAATCCCTTTTAGAAGCCTGAAAAATTAGCAGCAGTCAGAATTATGTCTGACTTTTTCCGACATGGGCCATCAGTTTCCACGTAGGTGCATAAGGCTGAGAGCATGACTTGAGCTAAGCACAGGAGTGCCAGTGTGCATTTTACCATTAGTGAGGGACTGATGTGTCACTGACATTCTACAAGACTGCCCCAACTATTGCACCACACACCACACTTGGGTAGGAAGCATCAACCTCTGCTACTGTGCGTGGATACGAGGAGTTGTTGGCTCCAGTTCTCATCTCAAGAGAAGAAAAGAACAAGGGGAGCAAACTTACATGTGGAAAAGATGTTCCCATACAGAAGACAAGAAAAACAAAGCATAACCTTTTAACTCTCCACCCTGTGCCAGAGAGCATCTGGACTGCTAGGCCAATCTTGGGTTTGCTTTTGTCTTCTCTGAGGTGGCCCTGTGCCTCATGAGGCTGCAGCACTTACCATCCACACTACCTGATGGTTGCTGGTTATGCCATTCTGCTGGGAAATTGGAGCTCAGGGCTTAATTAGAGTCTAAAAACATCACCCACTTCCTTTCTTACAAGTTTTTGCATCTTTATGCAAAATGTGGGTGGAAGCACTGTGATCTCACTAACGTCAGTCCTGCAGTAGGGATAGAGAGGCTGGATCCTGTGTCGATGGAGTGTTAGGAGTGTTTCAGATGAGTTTCCAAGAGGAGATCAGTGCTCTAGCTGTAGGCTGGCTTTGCCCACTGGCACTGTGAGTTCAGTTGCAGCCAGCGGGAAGAAGGAGGCACTCTAAGTGCCTCAAAGAAAGCTGTCATTTTCTGCAGGTCTTCAGAAGTGCCTCTCTTTGTGTCCTCTGCCCATACAGCAAAGCTGAGGAATTAGATTGCTCCTTTTGTCCCTTCCAGGGCTAAGACACCTAAAATTTCATTGAGCTAATAGTGTCTCAGTGAGGTATCTAAAGTAGATGGATGAGATTCCAGCCTGAATACTTGGGGGTTTGGAGTAAATGATTGCAAGGAAAACCAAAGTGTCAATAATAAGATGCAAGCGGATGAAAACCAAAGAAAAGAAAGTATTGATTAAAATAAGGATGTATTAGAAGACTATTTGAAAAGAATCAAAGACTACAGCCTGTTGTAATTATTTTCATTCCTCCTGCATGGCCTATTAGCTTTAGAAAAAAAATAATACATTGTTGGAAAAAAATTTTCTCATCTTTTCTGTGACACTCTACTCATGAACCACAGAGGGCTTAAAATCATTTGCAACATGCTGAGAAAAAGTGGTGGGTCCAATAAGACTGTAATGTTAACCCATCAGTTTTCCCTCACTTAGTCTAATTCCTTGGATAGCATTGTCTGAAAAAAGACAGAGGAGTATTTATTGCAGTAGCTTGAATATGCATCAATTGATTTTATTATAGTAGAAAACCTGAGAAAGTATGGTTTATTTATATACAGATTGTGTAAATACACTGTAGGCAAGTTTCACAGTTTAATGTTGAAAGGGCTTTCATTAATGGTGTAGTTCTGAGAAAAGGATATAAAGCAACATAAAAGAGTCAGGATTTGATTTTTACTGAGATAAGTTGAAAGAATAATTCACCTTTAGTAAATGTGTTTCTTCTTTCATGTTGTTTTATGTGTTGCTCTTTCTAGTATTCCATGCATGGTTGCAAAAAAAAATATACATTAAGAATGAATCCCTCATTGATGTGACTTAATGATGTCTATAATTTATGTTTGCCTAATTCTCTGTGTTAATAAAAAAAAATCACTAGAGATCCATAAAATTAAATGGTTGGTTTTGTCCTGGAGCAACTACACACTGTGCTTTTACTTTAGGTGTATTTCTGACAGAAGACATGAAGTCAGTTCTGCTGAGCAATGCAATCTGATACTGAAAAAGTATGTTGTTAATTGTATTATTTTTTAGAAGGTATGGAGTGGGTTTTTTTAAAGGCTAGGAGATTGCATTTCAAATACACTTCCAGAACTTTGTATGGCTTCCCATCTTTCTCAGAGACAAAAAGTTACCTAAAGATTTGAAACTGAATATATGGGCCAACGTTTCCTATTGTGCAATGACTATTTTAGTTTGTATCGATACTGAGGCTCATCTGCATTTTTGCAACCCCCCCGGTTCTGTGAATGAAAACCACGGCATCAGGACTAGGCGCTCTATTTCCTGCAGCCGAAACCAGCCAAGAACTGGTAGATAGGACCCGCTTCTCTGTCCCGAGTACTCAGACTAAGCCTGAGCATTGAAAAGTGACAACACGCTATACCATGCATGCGATATACCATTTATCACTGTAAAGAAGGTATCCGTCAGACAGGTGTAAAATCCCGGCTCCTGAGGTACACTGAGCTACATTTGGAGAAATCGGTACCTGCAACTGAGACCTCGGGAGGAGTGAGCTGGAGGGATGCCCGAGGTGAGAGGGGCCGTACCCAGACCCAGCGACGCCGTGGGAGTCCGCAGCGGCCCCTCATTTGTGCCAGAGTGAAGGGAAATGCTGAGACAACGCGAGGAGCGCTTTCAGCCACGGGATCCTGAAGCCGTGTGCCTCGATCCGCCTAGGCACTGACTGGCTTGTAGCTGTCACAGATGTGGCAGCGAGAGTCCCTGCGCCCCAACCCCGGCGGCCTCACCGGGCCGGCTGTCACGCCGCTACCGCCTCCCCCCTCGCTGCAGCGTCTCCGTCTTCCCCTGCCCAGCTGCTCGGGCGTCCCGGCGGGGGCTGAGCCGCCGCGTTGTCGCTGTTGCCGCCGCCGCCGAGGCCGGTCCGCCCGCCGCCGCCCCTTCCCTTCCCTTCCCCCGCCACCGCACATGCCCAGAAGGGCGGGAGCCGCGGCGAGCCCGGGCGCTGCTGTGACAGCGGCGGCGCTTTCCCTTCCGTGGGTGGGTGGGGGCCGCGCCGCGCCCCCCGGCCCGGCCCGGCCCGGCGGAAACACTGCGCCGGCCGCCTGCTCGCCCGGTGCCTTCCCCGCCGCGCCCCGAGCCCGCTGCCGCCGCGGGGCGGGAGGCGGCCATGTCGCTATTGTCTGCGCTGGTGCCCTTGCTCCGGGTGTACTGCATCGGCCTCCGCGTCATCCTGCACCAGCTGCGCCGCCGCTTCCAGCCGCGGTGCGCCCCGGCCTCAGGTGAGCACCGCAGCCGGCGCCGCGGGGCGGGGCGGCTCCGGGCCGGGGGGCGGCAGCCCCCGCCGCGCAGAGGGGAAAGTTTGCCGCGCCTCCCCCCACGCACCACGGGCAGGCGGCAGTTCGGGGCCCTGGGGCCGAGAACGCGCGGCCCAGCCGGGAGCGGCCGGACAGGGGCAAGGAGAGAACAGGGCAGGGCACCCGCGACCTTGGCTATAGCGTGGGGGTGCCCCATCCCCCGAAGCGGGGCAGGGGCTGAGGCACCGCGGCGGCCCCGGCACGGGCGCTGCCGCCGGACTCCTCCCCTGCTCCCCTTCGCTGGCTGAGCAGGACCCGCCGAGCTGCCCGAGGGCAGCGGTCCCGAGGGGGCTGCGACTGGCGGGGCGCCCTCCCCGCCCCCGCCGCACCCCGCCCTCGCTGCCGGCGCCAGGCCCCGGCCCCACCGCCCCGTCCGGCCCCCGGGCCGCGGCCGCCCCGGACGCGGGGCGGGGCGGGGGGCCGGGCCCGGGACGGGCGCCTGGCTGCACGCCGGCCTGACTTGTGGCCTCGGGAGGCGGTGTGGGGGTTCCGTGGTCCGGGGGTCCCTGCTCCTCTTCTTGCTCTCTTTGGCTCTCTGACAGTGTCTCCTGAGACCTCGGCTCAGAGCCGCGCGGGCGCTCCCTCCCTCAGCCCAGGTAGGTGCTTGGAAGGCGGGTAGCGGCGAGCAGCCTCCCCCGGCCCGGGCGCTCCTGCTGCCGCCGCCCGCTGTGCCCCCACCGCACCGGGGCGGCCGGGACCGCCGCTTCGGCTTCCCTGTCCCGGCTGCTCCGGGAGCGGAACGTACCTGTGCTCCAGAAGCTTAGTATTTGATACCGGCTGACACTCGATGACAGCCTTTAAGCTGACAAGTGAGTGACACTTGTAGTTTTTTCTAAGGGACTTCAGATTAGTCGTTGGTTTAAGAAGTTAAATTTTTGCACTTTTCTGATTTGGATCAACAGTGTGTTCAATGCTGACTTGTGGGAAACTTTGAGTTTGTCAGAAAAAAACAACGATCTGCTTGCATTACTCTTGAAGAATAAAATGTTTCTGAATTTATAAACTAAGAGCAAACTATGAATTCAGGCAGATGTTGTAGGTTATCATCAGAGCTGACAATACAGCTGCATTGAAGTCCATGCCTTTAACTTTCTCTCCTTTTCAGCAAGTAAGCCTTTGTGGCCCTGTAGCTAGTTTTAACCAGAGGAACCATAAAAAAAGTAATATTGAGAGGGCCTAGTGTTTCAGTAAGGAGTTCAGGCAGATGAGGATATTGGCATAGACAATACTGAAGTACTGGGAAGGAGACAGAATAAGTACACCGCACAATAGGAGCTTATTTGTTCATCTTGTCACACGTCGCATCCTTGGGTAGTGTTTTGTGTACTTTTTTTTCATTCCTGATTCTTCTGTTGGGATTCCCTTCCTTATTCTCAAAAGGCAGCAATGAAACCCGCAAACAAACGAGAGGACCCTGGTGACAAAAAGGGCAGATGCGCATATGGTTTGAAGTCATCTGAACATTTTTCTAGCATTAGCGTTTCTTGGCAGAGGAAATTTGGGTATTTTGCCTAGGGTGTGTAACACTTTCCAAATCTTTTTTTGAACCACAGAGAAACAGCATGATGAAAATGTGACCCAGTGTTTTGTTGCACTCTGCTCTTTGCTGCTAGTGAAAAAAAACTGTTGAATTTGGAAATGCCAGAGGAAGGCAATGAAGATCCAACCCAGGAAATGTCACTTACCAAGTGGGACCAAGGCAGATTTGACAGATGTGAAAAGTTTTCTTTGAACCCTAACTTGTGAATTTTTTTCCCAAGGACAAGTGGTTTCCTCCTCAGCTAGTTGTTTGCACGCAGTTCCCTCTTGGCAGTTACCTGCTGCCTTGGTTTCACTCGCTGTGTCCAGCCATTGCTTAAAGAAATTATTCACCTTAACAACTGGAGCCTTTTTACCCAGATACCTCGTTTCCATAATAACTTCAAAATAGTGATGTCAGTGTAACAAAAAGCAAAAGTGTTGTTAGAACAATCTTGGATCAGTAAACTACAATTCCTGTAAGAAAACCCGGGGTACCTTTTTCAGACAGTAATCTAGGAAGGTGTGTATGTTTAAAATTTTCTGTATCTTTTCTAAGGGGTGTCCGTAACTCTCACAAGTACAGGCATTTTATTGTCAGGGTGCTTTCCTCGGGAGAGCTTGGAGTAGCAAAGGGGAGCTGGGACAGACAGGACGGGGAGGCAGAGGTAGCCATTCCTCTGATCCTGTCTTCCTTGGCCCCATTTTCCATATCAGAGTTCCCACTCTGTGCAACAGCACTGCAAATCTCACTTGAAGATTTAAAAGAGAGAGATGATCTTCTGGCTTGTCCTTTAGCTCAGTGGATGAGTAAAAGGTTCTGGTCTGAATGCAGCCCTTCTGCCTCTGAATTTTCCAAGAAAATCTTGCTTTCTTATCCTTCTTGTGAAGAAGGACTCAGGATTTTAATCCAAGTAAACAAAACTAGTTTCACTTTTATTTTTCCTTACCCTAACTCAAGAGTTGCATGCTCTTGGCACATGTGCTTTTAAAAGTGACCCATGTGTTCTTTCACATCCTACTGGAGTTCATCTGATTTTTTATAGATGGAATTGAAGATATTTTTTTGGGGGAAAGAGTTTGAGCTCTGAAATCTAGGTTCAGTGCAAAAACCTGGTAATTGTTTTGACTTGCAAACTGAAAAAATAATAACATTCTCTATTCAAGTGAATGTCCCCCACCTCAACACAGAGTAGGGAAGTTGAGCTGAAATTCTGATCTTGAAGCTCGGGGAAGGAAAATATAGAGCTGAGACTACAAACAGGGTGTGCAGTTAGCGATTGCTTCGCTAACTAAAATCGGCATAGAGGAAAGTGCAGAAATAAAGGGGAACTTAAGTTAAACTTAAAAATACTTCTCCAAGTACTAATTGCATAAACAGTATAACTGCTAATATGTAGTTTTAGTGTTCAGTGGTTTAAACTATTAATAGTTTTCTTAGAAATTACTGTTTGGACTTTTTTACAGTGCTTAATCTTAGTTAATTGGAGGGAGGAAAAAAGCCTTGAATGACTAAAGTTCCTGATTAAAACAGCTTTTTAAGAACACAAATCTAATCAGTGGATTGATAAAAGATAAACCAGTATTAATTGTGACACCAGGATATTACCAGTGGAAATGTGATCATCAAAAGTCATCCTACCAATAAGAAAAATGGTTCATATAATTAAAAGCTCCTCAAGAAATTTATTTGGCATCTTTCTCCTACATTTTTTCTTCTACTATACATATTTCACTGAAATTTAGTAGAGCAAATCTAAATCCTGAATGTTATGTAGTACTTTGAAAGTCTTTGTAGTTAAATTTGGAACCTGTAATGTGTAGAAAACTGTATCTGAAGAAGGTGATTATATGGATTAAGTTAAGGAGATCTTAAAGGTGACTCCTTCTTAAAAGTGGTTGAAATTTCATACATTTTTTTAATTTCCTCAATTTTTAGTTACTCAGTGTCCACATTTATACCAAGTTTCTTTACAGTTAATTGTGAAATGTTGATTTAGGATCATGCATCTCTTAATTTTGATTCATATTTTGAGGTCTCTTACTTTATGTGACTAAAGCGTAGTGGGAGCCTGAGCACTTCCTGCTCAAAGCTGTGTGAGCTCCTGATAGTAAATCATCCAGAGGTGGATAAGGAAATGACCAGATAGAAAGGATTGATGGCAGGCAAAAATGCAGTTACATCAAGCAGTTAAACTCTCTCCCCACGCATGCCCCTAAAAGAGTCATTAAGTTAGTTTCGGAATGAGGAATCACTTTATGATTGCCCCTCTGGTGACTGAGGCAAAGGTTGTGGGACAGGGATACCCACAGGGTGCCATTGCTGTTCATGCACAAGGAGGTAGAACAAAGGTTGCAGGGTGTCTGCCCCCCCACGTTCCCTCACATCCCGGTGCTTGGTTTCACAATCCAAGTGACTGTCGTGTGGGTTTTGAACCAATTTTCTTTGCCAGTGGGGAAACTGAGCCCTGCCTGCAAGGGTAGCACGGCTACCTTCCACGACACAAGCCACCACTAGCACTGATATTTTGGCCCAAGGCCTGCCCTGGAGAGGGAAGTCATGTGTTTATGTTAGGAGAATGAGACAGGGAGTCTGAGAGGTGTAAGGAGACAGCATAGTCTACCCCCAGAACAGCAGGGATGAGGTGCTAGGGACAGAAAGTCTGGACTCTTCCTCCTCCTGTGGCAGCAGAGTTTGCTGCAAAGCCAGCCAGGGATCCTCTCTGCAGGCTCTTAGAAACCTCTGTCCTGGTACTGGTTGGTGGTGATGCATGGAGAAGGCAAGGGAAAGAAACAGCAGCTTCTCCAAGGTGCTGTTGTGTGGGTAAGAATTCAGGGTTGCTGTTGCTTTTGCCAGGACTAGACTATGAACACTGTTTTTCTGAAAGTGAAGTTTACCTCTTCCTGGAGTAAAATGAGAGGTGTGGGGTTTGTGTTTGTGTTCATAATGCTAGTTATGCTGTATAACACTCTATGAGAGGCAGGCATGATGAGCAGTTTATATTTGAGCTGCTACTAAAGGCTGTATTATACTGGCATATCCTTAGCTGTGGCAGTGCTGCTCTGGGCCACTATTGCCAAGTGCCTGATACATCACAAAATGAAGGCAAAGCTGTGACATACATAAGAATGAGGAGTGGGGTGAGTCTGTAACACTCCTATACTCTGAAAAACCTTCTGCTTTGTCAGTTGGTGATGAACTTTTTATGATCCAAGGTGCGTCATACTAATTTTGAACATTAAAGATGCATCAGCGCTTTTATTTCAGTGCCTTCCTCCTTACTTTCAGGAATTGCCAGGTAAACTGCAGGGGTAGCTGTAAGATTTAATGAAATGCCATGAACTTCTGTGCTTCCTCGAGACACCATGTCATGGATTGAAACAGAGGAATCTAAAGGCTATGATAATATGTATCAATATGATGTGTCAGTGCACTATCTGATAGCATGGCAGGGTTACCTCATTACACATTACACCACTTGGTCTTTCAAAATCATCCGTTTTTGTGGGATTGCATACCTTGGTGCTGTTGATATGCACATGTTTGGAATTAGGCAGCATTACCATGTTGAATCAATAGTTTATCCTGGCAACTTAAAGGCACTGAATGAATCACAGTAGAAGGCATGCTAGTAGGCAGAACTTTGCCCCTCCCTCAGGAAAAAATGCAAAGTGTCTACACCCAGAAGTAAATCTTCAGAACAAATCCAATAAAATGCTTGCCCTGCATCTCTCATTCTGCTTCTAAACAAACAGTTGTGTTTAGATAAGCATGTTTAGTATCAGTTAACCTGTCTTTGGTTTTCCATTCGGGGCATTCAGAAAATGTTGCAAAATACCAGCTGCAGTTTAGAGAGAAAACTTGTCTTTTCTTGTGAATGTTCTCCAGCAGTAGAAAGCACACCAGAGAAGCTTGCACACATGCTTTTATTTATTTTTTTCTTTTTAATATTCCCTTGCAGCAATATGAAAAAGTCAGATTGTTCCTTCCTGCCCTAACCAGCCAGTCTTACCACCTGAGGATTTCTTGGCTTGGGCACAGGTGCAGCTCCTGAGCAGCAGAGAAGTAGCAGTGCTGTTGTTTTCAGTCTGACACTCCTTATGTTCCTCTCCTGTTCTCTTGCTCTGGATTTTTGTGAAGGAAGCTGCATCCTTGTCTAACTAATGCCTGCCTTCTCAGTGCTGGCCAAGGCCCTGGAAAAGGGCTTGTTGCTGTCACAGTGGAGTGGAAGAAATAGAGAAGTGTCAGTGCAATCGTGTTGTGCTGTGACTTGGCTTTTTGGTGTAGTGATTTCAGCTTTGGTGGCTGCCAGCTGCCAGCACTGTTCACAGAGGCATTGTAGGCCTCAAGTAGCACTTGCATGTGACTGCACAAGAAGTGTTTTCCTGTGCAGATATCAAGGTATAGATTGCCAAGTCTTGCCTTATCACCATACTCATCTCTAGTGTCATCCCCTCCCAGCTTCTGTAGCCTTTTGAAGAAAGTGCTGCAAAATTATTTTCCAGCTGATGTGGATAATAACAATTATTAGTGCTTCCCTGTCTGCTTTTCCTGTGATTATAATGTACTAGTGTTCCAGGAACCACAAATGTGAGCTAGTACTTCAGGAGATGACTTTGATTTCAGAAAGAGAAGGACAGGAAAGGTGTCAGACACGTATTGTTGATCTGCATGTAGGTTCAACCTCCTTTTCCTTTTATTTCAGTCAGAAAACATCTTTACATTTGAGAGGAACAGATTATTGCCATAATTTGCATCACAGATTTTTTTATGATACTTTTAAAGTGAAAGCTGGAACAGTTAGATCAGGCTTGCAAAACTTCTTTTAAAATAAACAAGAAAACCTTTGCTCCTTCACTATCAGGTTTCAGTTGAAATAAATGTTAACAGCAAAAACAGTTCAGTAATTCTTTGGCAAGAGGATGTTAGTCTAGCTCTAACTTAAGAGGCAGGAAAATGCTATAGCAGATGACCAGTTCTTGTGACAGTAATTTATCAAGTCTGTGGTGGTACTTATGCTTTCTCTACCCAGAATTATGAAATTCCAGAAAAAAAATATTTACTCTGGTGTTCTAGCTCAGTTTCACAGAAGAATGGGATGTATTAAAACCCCTTTTAATTTTTGACAATCCAGTGGGCTTCTTATAGGTCACACTTGCTGCAAATTTCATCTTTAATTTTGCAAATGTAATTAGTGAGTAGGTTTCTTGATACAGAAACGCTGATTTCACATAGTTGAGTGTGGTCAAACTTGTGCTTTCTCATTGTATCTTTATCTTACTGCCTTTATCAGGTACTCATTAATGAGTGAAGGATCAAAAGGTGGGACGGTGGCCAAGAAGCAATGGAGAATAAAAGTTTAGAAGGTTCCCCATCAGACCTAAAGTTAGTGGCTCACCCGAGAGCAAAGAGTAAAGTGTGGAAGTACTTTGGGTTTGATACCAATGCAGAAGGATGCATATTACAGTGGAAGAAGATCTACTGCCGTATTTGCATGGCACAGATTGCCTATTCAGGAAACACATCCAACCTTTCCTACCACCTTGAGAAAAATCACCCTGATGAATTCTGTGAGTTTGTGAAAAGCAACACTGAGCAAATGAGGGAAGCCTTTGCCACAGCATTTTCAAAAATCAAGCCGGAGTCATCGCAGCAGGTTGTTCAAGATAGCCTCATCATGAAGACCTACCAGAACTACGAAAACAAAAAACATCAGGAACTGACATCTGCAGTCATCAGCTTAATTTGCGAGGGCATGTATCCAGCCTCCATCGTGGATGAACCTACCTTCAAGGCCCTCTTGCGAACGGCAGACCCCAGGTATGAACTTCCGAGCCGGAAGTACTTCTGTACAAAAGCAATTCCTGAAAAGTACAGTGCTATTAGAGAAATTGTGCTGAAAGAGCTCACTGAGGTTCTCTGGTGTGGCATATCCACAGACATGTGGAGGAGTGAAAACCAGAACAGGTCGTATGTAACTGTGGCAGTTCACTTTCTCAGCAGCAGTCCTGCCAACTGCCTGGCTGTGAACTCGCGCTGTTTGAAAACGTTCGAAGTACCGGAGGATAACACTGCAGAGACCATTACACGAGTCCTTTATGAAACATTCATTGAATGGGGGATCAATACAAAAGTCTTTGGTGCTACAACAGATTACAGTAAAGACATTGTAAAAGCTTGCTCTCTCTTAGATATTCCCGTACAGATGCCTTGTTTGGGGCACACTTTTAATGCAGGAATACAACAAGCTTTTCAGCTCCCCAAACTCTGCAACCTTCTTGCCAGGTGTCGAAAGCTGGTGGAGTATTTTCAGCAGTCTACAGTCGCAATGTACATGCTGAGCGAAAAACAGAAGCAGCAGAATATTCTCCACTGCATGCTGGTAAGCGACCGTGTTTCCTGGTGGGGAAGCACGCTCGCTATGCTGCAGCGCCTCAAGGAGCAGCAGTTTGTCATTGCGGCTGTTCTCGTGGAGGACAGCAACAACCACCACCTCATGCTGGAATCCAGTGAGTGGAATACAATCGAAGGGCTGGTGGAGCTGCTCCAGCCTTTCAAGCAGGTTGCAGAGATGATGTCTGCTTCAAAGTACCCGACGATAAGTATGGTAAAGCCACTTCTCCACATGCTTCTGAATACCACTCTGAACATCAAAGAGAACGATTTGAAAGAAATCAGCATGGCAAAGGAGGTGATTGCTAAAGAGTTGTCAACCACCTACCAGCACACACCTGAGATAGACATGTTTCTCAATGTTGCAACTTTCTTAGATCCCCGCTACAAGAAACTGCCTTTTCTTTCAGCCTTTGAGAGGCAGCAGGTGGAAAACAGAGTGGTGGAAGAAGCAAAAAGCCTGCTGGAGAAAGTAAAAGAAAATAGTTTTAGAACTGAGGAGAAATTCTTCTCTGTTTCAGAAGAGCCCCCTATGAAAAAAATCATCATCTCCTCTACTCCTCCTCCTACCAGTGTCATTAACAACATGCTTGCAGAGATCTTTTGCCAGACAGGAGGCGTGGAAGACCAGGAGGAATGGCATGCTCAAATCGTTGAGGAGTTGAGCAACTTCAAGTCACAAAAGGTCCTGGGTTTGAATGAAGACCCATTGAAGTGGTGGTCTGACAGATTAGCACTCTTTCCAGTTTTACCAAAGGTTCTTCAAAAATACTGGTGTATCCTGGCCACAAGGGTCTTCCCTGAACGCCTTTTTGGTTCTTCTGCTAATGTTGTGAGTGCAAAGAGAAACCGGTTAGCCCCAGCTCACGTGGATGAGCAGATCTTTTTGTATGAAAACAGTCGTAATGGGTCTGAGGCAGAACCGGAGGACGAAGATGAAGGAGAGTGGGGTTTGGAACAGGAACAGATTTTTAATTTAAATGACTCGGTAAACATAAACAACAGTTTCTTTAATATTCGAGACAGTGGGTTTGTTTAACAGGACTGCTGCGGTACATTTAATGACAAAGAAAAGAGGTATTTGTCTTAAGTTACCAAAAATTCTTCTGTTGTATGCTATGAATGCTGTAAATATTGAACAGTTGTAACAAACTTGATTTAGCTTCCACTGTCTGTGTTTTTCCCACTGTCTTAAAACATGAATGACTTGTGATCAAACAGCACTGAAATGAATGAGGAAATAAATTCTACAAAGATCGTGATTTTTGACTGTGGCCCAGATTTCAGAAAGCACTTATCCATGTGCTTCCTTTCCACTTGTTTCAGTGGGAGACAAACACATGCTTATGTGCTTTCTATCATAAAATTATTTTCCTGAGTTAGGACCTTGAGGAAGTTTTTTTAAATGTATGCCTCCATTTGTAAATCCTGTGTGACTCAGGATGCTAGCTTTAAATTTTGGATTTTAAAATGTTTTTAAAATCCATAGGTCTGAGCAGTTAATATTTTTAGAATATATTGTTGCTATGGAATGAAAAAAGATCTTGAGCCTAATTTTCACTACCTCATGTCTTAGGTCTGGTCTATGCTAGTAAAGTACAGCTGGTACAATTATGTTGGTTAGGGGACTGATGTGTTATTATTTTAACTGATACTGTGCTGGCATAGGCTGTAGTGTGGATGCATTTATACCACGATAATTTATTTTCCTTTCCAGTGCAGTGTAAATGGTATGAACACTTAAACTGGTATTGCTGTGTCCACATTAGTCCAGTTTTACCATTTAACTGCAGCTAAATGGCAAAATTGTTTTTTTGTTTGTTTTGCTTTGTGTCTAAGCAAGACCTGATTGTAGTCTCTTGTGTTTTTGCAAAGTGGGAACCAAGTGTGGGGTCGAGGCAGTGCTGTGTTACCTTCACCTTGTGCTGATGCCATGGCTGATGCCATGGCATAGTGTGTAGCAGGCAAGGCATCAGGCCTTTGGTAAGGGAGGGAGGGGGAGAGGGCAGGGAGACGTCTACAGGCTACTGGTCTACTGGTTTGTCTATGTTATAAACTCCATAACCTCTTCACTTAACGGGGACTTTGCCCAGGGTAGCTTGAAAATTTTGTTGGCAAGAAAAGCAAAATAAAAAGCTTTAATATTATGTAAATATATTTAAAAGAAGGGGACCCCTGAATTTCCTCACATGTATTTAGTGAATCTTTAATTTTTTTTTGTTATGTTAGCACTTACAATCTTTTTTCACCTGTCTCTTTTTAATTCAGTTTGTAGAGTGGACTTCAGTCCTGTCCTGTGTAATGTTTGAGTACTGTTTCCGATTAGTTGTGTATTGTAACTACTCCCTTTGTGTCTCTCAGCATAAGTGTTTTAAGCCCCTTTGAGAACTTGACAAACAAGAAAAAAGAAAGGAAACCAACCTGACACCCCCCCCCCCGCCCCCAATGTCTTATGAAATACTGCAGGTCATAAACAGGATCAGAGTTCACCCTAGACACAAAATAGGATGCACCAGGTTCTTTTTCTGAGCTGCAGTGGAGAACTGTTGGCATTTTCCAGTTACAATCAAGGTTTGCTTGGGGTTTTATTTCTGTTACTGGTGTTTCACCCCCCCCACCTCACTGTCAGTCTACAACTATGTTGAGCAATATCTGTGTGTTACTGTTCTGGAGGAAGAAAGTTGGGGTTTTTTCATCACAATGACACCTGTGGACATTGGGTTTTAAAAAGAGCACAGACAGCAGGAACATACAAAAATGGGAATGGTGATGGAATTGAATCTATTGCCAAATGGTTTGTTTATGGTTTGGTTTAATAATTTTTGGAAGTTTGAGGCCTCTGTGTTCTTTGTAGGTGGTGGGAAGGGATGGGTGAGTGAGGAGAAAGGACAGAGGTTAGGCTGAAGGAACAGTGGAGTAAGTACTTGCAACTACATAAAGAAAAATGTTTAAGCCTGGGAAAAATGCAGTTAGCAAGTGGTGCTGTGTTTGGCTGTTAGTAAGCCTGGGGTTTCACTTTCCAGCCCCCTGAAAACTGATTTGCACTTGTACAAAGTACATGCACTGTGCATCCTGTTGAATGTTGCTACTCTCCATGTCCACTGAAGAGGTGTATATGTTTGCCCAAGGCACAAAATGCAGGCTTGGCCTAAAATTCCACAAGTAAGTCTGCTATCTGTGAGGGCAACAAAATCAAATTATGGAAGGGAGTGAGATACCTGAGCTCCTGTGACACCCCAGCAGTCTGCCAGGAAGAGCTCTTGGTTTTTGTGGCCATCACTTGCAGGAGCTGCTACCACCACTGCAAGCCCTCCCTCCAGGACCTGCACAAATGCTGGTGTGAAGTGTGTGGATCTTGTCTTACATGAGCATAATTTAAAGCTGTGCCCTCACAATCAAGGCAAAGCCCAGAGCACCCTTAGTCTGGACTTGCCCTTCCCCTGTTGGCAGCATTGTATCCTTCTTCATCCTCCTAGGGCTGAAAAGAACCAGTGACGCTTACAAGAAATTTTACTGAGATCAGTGCAATGCACTGCTCTCTTTCTTCCAGCTTCTTTTTATTTTTTGGTATCCAAAATAAAATTGTAGGTGGTTCAATTGATGTGTCTCAGCATTCTTTGAAAAAAACGAGAAGAAAAAGAGCAAAACCATTGTTAGTCTTACCCATTGTCTGTGAGATTTTTTTATTTAATGTTCTAAACCTGGAATATTGTTAAATAAATCAGAAAAATAAGTTAGTTACTAGATTATCTGTCTGATGTGTGGTCATATCTACAGCACTTTATGACTGAACTCTTCCGCAATAGGGGGAGGTTGTATTCTGAGGATTTAAAGCTATGCATTTATTTTCCTTTTGATCCTGTAAGTTATTTTTTAAAAATGCTGTACAAATCTTTTGGATTAAAAAAAATGAGGATGAAAAATGTTGGAAGTTTAGATGGTTTCTCTCACTTAAATACGTGTGGTGTTTTTCATTTATTGACAAGATTTTCTGTTGTTTGGTTGGGTGGAGAAGGAAAATTGCAGAGCTGTTTTAAATATTGCTACAACTTGAGTTAACCCTCATGTTGCTGCTAAGGGTGGGCCCAGAACAATTTCCTAATAATGCTATTAAGTCAACTTTATGTTTGTGTTTCTTGACAGCTTCTTAAATCCACAGCCTAACGTTTCCTTTTCCCTTCAGTACAGCTGAGACATCTTTTTGGAGGGGCAATAGAGGAACAACCTTCAGCTTTTGAGTACTTTCATGCTGAAAAAGTGAATTTTAACAGGCTCTCAAAGTATGTACTCTGTGTCAAAAGAAGAATTGCCCTTGTCACCAACTAGGTATTGCCAATTCAGGATTAAACCTCAGTGGGCTAGGTGAGGTTTCTTGGGGTAACAATATAACTAAAGGGAGTTTTGGGTTTCTGACCAACTCTTGCACAAATTTCACCTCCCTCTGCCATCAGGGATTATGAGAAGACAAAAGAAAAAATCCTGAACCATACTGAAGTTGAAAAGGTGAATTTTTTCCAGCAAACAATGTCTGAAGTGATTTGGTTTAAAGGAGGGCAATAAAGTTCTGTATTATTTATGGAAAGGGTGTATAGTTTTAAGTTTCTGTTGCAGTGGTCTGTTAGATTAATTTCAAGCATTTTCTTTAACCAATGTCGTGGTGTCCAATTAGCTTTACAGGAGCATTTGTAAGCATGCAGGAATATTAAAAGCAAAAGAAACACAAATTGATTATTTGTAATATTTTATAGGACTTCTGAAAACTTAAAAAGTCATGTCTAGTTCTTGATTTTTAAAAAGAAGGGGCTGCCTGAGGACATTTCTGAAGGAGGGGAAACGTGTGATTATGAACACAAAAGTAGTGTATTTTACATACTCCATGACAACTGGATAAAGGAAACTTCATGCTGGAAAAATTGCTTTTTATTGTCTGCACACCATCCTCCTTTTGACAGTCTCAATTTCTGAGTGTCCTTCTGAAGATCTGGTGATCCTGGTTTTTGGTGGTGTTAATCTAGTCTAGACTGTTTTTGTTCTGCTGAAAGGACTCTTGTGGTCTCTTAAGTTTTGTGGCTTTTTTTTCCCTTTGGACCAGACTGTGTGGTCTGTCTTGCCTTATCTCCTCCAAATTAATGTTCTGCTAAATTCAAAACATTTTTAGGGAACATAGGGAAATTATGGAAATTGCGTTTGCTTTTTTAGTAACATTTGGTGCTGTAGAGAGAATTTGAAGATACAGCTTCATTTTATGTCTGCCTTAAGAGCACATCAGTAAAGCATGTCTTAATGATACTATTTAAACTAATTTCAAAACATCTCTTCAGTTGCAGTTTATAATGCTGTTGTTTTTACATACAAAACAATTTCCTTTAGATTGAACAATAACAATCAATTAAATATGTATTTATTGTTGCAGTGCCCTTCAGTGGCCCTGCAGTTGGGTTAAAATGCCGCAAAGGAACTGAGTTTAACATTAAAAAAATGGAAAAAATTAAAAACTAACCACTGTCTTTGAGCTTGCCATGTGTTTTAAAAATACAATTGGATTTATATGTTTTTTAAAATTCAAAGGCTGTTGCAGCAAATATTTTCAAATAAGAGTCCCTCAGAATTTGGAATTGTTAAAATATTAAGATTTTGAGCATTTCTGCTGACATTTCCACACTGAGTGGTATTGATTTATCTTGCTGCCAGAAGATCACAGAAGTGATGCTGCCATCTGCAGTGCTTTGAAATGATGATCAGATGTAACTTTTTTCAGGTTTTGAAAAGACTATTACCTGCTGCACATGTGTGCTGGTTTCCTTGCATCAAAATTACTTATTTCCAGTGACTTGAGTTTGCCAAGTCATCCATCCTGTCTTCTCTCCCTGGTCCTGCCAGAATGCTGGGTGGAAGCAGTAGGGAGGCAAACTCCAGCTTCTTCTCTTATAGAGAGACTTGTTTGAGAGCAGATAAAATTCAGTTTAAAAAGAGTTTAAACTAGGTTCTTATTCCAGGTCCATGGGGGCTACAGCACCTGTGCCATGCTGTGAGAAGGCAGGGCTGGTGCTTCCTGTCCTCACAGTGCTGTACACTGAGACACACGGCTCAGTGGGACCAAAATTGCCTGTGTAAGGGGAATATGCTGGGGATTTGAGCTCAGCACAGCTAGGAAACTACACTCAGAGCCCAAGGCATAATTAACATGTCAGGGTAGAAATAGTATGTGTGCTGCTTGCCTTAGATAGGGGTTTAAGGTAAATACCATAATAAAATAGTGGTTTGTGCTATAGGCTGAAGCTCTGCCTGGGAAATTTTGTGATTATTCAAATAGTCATGTGTTTAATACTGACATAGAAAAGAGTGTTCTGTGACATTTAAATAAATATTTTATATAGAGAGTAAAGCTTCTGTTCCTATTTGATAGATATTTTGGGGATAACACTTACAATGGTTTTCCTGGAATACATGCCATGGTTAGAAGTACACCAAGATTCAGCTATCAGAAGCAGTGGGGCAGTCCTATTTGTAAGTATAAGAGACAGGAGGGGATATTTTCATTTGAGATAAGTGACAAGTGTCCTTTTTAACACTCTTAGGAAGGAGATAATTAAAGTGCATCTGTAAATGCTTGTGATAGCCTCATAATTTGGCTATATCAGTAGAGAATTAAGCCCTTTGTTTTCCTTAGTTCACTGAAAATATGGCTGTTTTTGTCCATAGCTGTATGTGCATGATGTCATGTTCAACAGTGCTTCCCAAAACAATGCAGAATAAGGTTATTTTTAAAAAGGCAGTTTCTTTGATTACATACAATTTTCTGTCTGTTCATTGTCCCCAAATACTTGCAGTTACAAATGAAAAACTCACCCATTTTTTATTTCTCCCGTGGATACTGCTTTTCTTTTAAATTTGAGACATTTTGTGTGTCGCTGTGTTTACAGACACTGCAATTGAAAGGGTTTCATTCTCCCTTTCTTTCTTTTTGCTTTTTCTGTTTGCTTTTTCTCTCATGAGTCATTAGTTAGGTTTACAGTGATAGGAATTTGCAGTCATAACAAGGAAGATGTCAAGTCAGCATCAGGAGAGCTCATGCCAGAAACATCCCATCCCATATTGTGAATGCAGTGCTCCAAGGGAAACCTTCATCTCAAAAACGACCTTCTGATGTGTGTGTGTGAGAGAGAAAAATGAAGTGCTTTGCAAGCAATGCACAGTTCTGTGTTATGGGTGTTAGTGCTGTTTGGTGTGAGTTTGTGCTTTGGGATGCACTCAGTGCTTTGGCACCAAATAAAAGTTTCTTGAGCACACAGCAAAACTTATATGAACAGAAGGAATGTAATAACAAATGTGGGGAATGCAATTGCTTTACTTATGGGAACAGATAGGAAGTGGGTCCTAGGGAAAACACTGAAATTTTATCAGGAGTCTTCAATTCCTGTCCAAAAATCTTGATAGCATTTAAAAATGCTAAATGACTGGCCTTCCTGTAGTCTGACATTTAAGAACGCTGTAAAACAATTGTTTTACACACTTCTTGGTGTTCACATGCTGCTGGCAATGAGCTCTGTTAACTTCAAAAAACTCCCGCACTCCCAAATGGCCAGGGAAGAGTTCTCATTAATGAGCTATTGGAGAAGAAGGGAGATTAAAGCTGTGACCTGGCCTCCAGCCTGTGGGAATGTGGGCTGAAGGGACTGTTTCTGGATGATATTTTCACACATTGATCTACATAGATAAACATTCACATGCAGTCCAAGAACTTGCCACTGATCATAAATCTGTCTGGTCCCAAGGGAGTGAACATTGTGGTGAGAAAGCCAGTCTTGTGGATGAGTGGAGCGTGTATTCCTTTTGTCCCTCATTCTAAGCCCCACTGTATTTCCTGTGCAGGCAGCAAGTATGTTGGTGCTGCTCTTTGCTGTGTTATTTGCTGTGTGCTTCTTGTATTCCAGGTGTAAGAATAGGAGAATGTGACCTGCATGTTTTCAAGCCTTGGTGAATGCAGGCAGAAGTTCACCTGCACTGTTCATGATTTGCTGCCTGGTTTCAAGGATTAGTGGGTTGAGCATAATACAGTGTTTACCCCATGGTCTTGAGAGCATGAGACTGGCATTGCTGATCACAGATTCCTGTGTACCTGCTCAGAGAAGTGAAGTGAGAAAAGCACAACCTTGTGTGTGTTGTATCTGAAGGTATGACTCAACACCCAAGTGGGCTTAAAGTGCTCACATAAATAAGTTCTGCTGTAGTCTTGTATACAAACCACCTTGTGCATGCTCTGCCCACACCACCCCACCTCCCCTTCATCAATGTTCACGAAGATTTCACAGTTCTTTTTAGACAGATAAATTCAGAGATAATATATGAAACTATTTGTCAGTTGTTAAGACCATTGCAATATGCTTTTTGTGCCTTTTTTGGCAATGCATGCTAGAGCTGATGGAAGATAACATTCTTATTTTATCCCAGAGACAGCTCTTCCCTGCAGTGAGGGGATCAGCTCCGTGCGCAAAGTTGATCTGTTGGCTGCACTTCTGCCTTTTCTCTAGGCTGTTTAGGAAAGTTGCTGTGCTCCACAGAAGGAAAAACAGATTCCTCCAGAGTGTTTTCCCTGTGTTTTTGTGTTGCTGGGGCTGCTTTCTGGTCTGCACATGCCTGAAGGAAGGGGATGGGCCAGGGCTTTTGCCATGATTCTGCTTCTTCCCTGGGCTGATTGGCCCTAGAAGAAGATTGTGCAGAAGGTGACACTGCTGGGTGATGAGTTCTCAAACACCAGGACTAATTTATATTTAGTCTAAGATAAAAATGATAGAAAATGTGACCTTAAAAGGAGTCTGCAGAGTCTATGCACTAACTCCTTGACTTAGGTCTCTAAATACTGATTTAGGGACCTTATGTCCAAAAGCAATCCATTTTGCATGCTCTGCCTTTAGACCTTCTAAAAATGCTGGCATCACAAGTGTGTCTCTTTTAATATCCTTCAAATATTTTGGGTGGACTGTGTATGAGATGCAAACCACGGTAAAATTTTTTATTTTACATGTGTCCATTTTGTCTTCCATCGTGCTTCCAATGTTAGTACCATAGAATTATTCTATCTAAAAAAGCTATTGGAACACTTTAAGTCCCAAATGTAGGTGAACTTCAGAAGTAAGAGAAATATTTTCCCCCACAATTCATACACTGGAAGGCTTAATTATTCTGTTGTTGAAAGAGGCAATTGTAACCGCATTTTGCCCAAATATGGGAGAATGTGAAGTGTAAATATTTACATTTTTAGGTAAAATTCTGAGTAAAAGGCTTAAATGTAACCACCTCATTTTGTGCCCTTACCTGCATCATAGCAATATAGAATGAGACCCATGGTATTTCAATGAGGGTACAAGTGAAAGAACCCTCTTTTACTTAGTCATTATTCTGCTTGTAAGATGTTTCAGTTTCAATGATTCAGTTGTTACAAGCATAAAATCAACATTTCCAGTAGATGTGAATGAGCATTTCTATTGCATGGATCTTCCTCAGTAAACAGGAACTTAGGTTCCTTTGTTAATTTAGAACAAAAGAAAGAAGGAAAATGGGGGTACACTATTATAGGTGGAAGGTTGAGTGTTTGCTTTTTGCTCATGCAGCTGAAGCAGTGATGGATTTCAGAGCCAAGTGATGGATTCCATCTGTGCATTTGAGTCTAACGATGGGCAGATGGTATCTTTGCAAAGGATATATGGTCTTTGTCTTCAAGTCAGCTCTCTGCCAAGCAATGTCTGGTTGTGCAAATTCAAGCTTCTGCAGTCTTTTAATTACTGCAGTTTTGGGGGCTATTTGGCCTAAGATCTTGTTTAGGTGATAGAGAAAATTCTGTTAGCTTTAGTATCTCTGGTGCTAATGATAGGATGCTGCAACTCAAGAAAATGAGCTAGAAAATGTAATTGTTCCTTTGCGTCATAAAAAGAGTTGTTTAACCAAATTCCACTCAGCCACACTTCAGCTGAAGGCACTGGAGATTGTAGAAACTCAACTGAAGAATGTAAGAGCTTTACTGACAGGGCAGTTGGGTGGATTAAGGTCTTGAGTTATGCAGGACCTTGAGTGGACTCCACCTCTGAGTCTGCCTGTGTAAGACAAGTTGCACAACCTTGTGCAACAGCCTTGTCTTGTTTGGTTTAGATGTGAGTGCTGAAGCACCCTCCTAACATTTTGCATGGCTGGAAGGCAGGTGGAAGTAGTAGATCCCATGATGTTATTTTTAGAGATATTTTTGTAGTAGCTAAGTAATAAGTCAGTTTTCTTAGACCATGTAGGTACTGTCCTGCCACAAGTGCTTTCCTTGGGGCTCCCTTGCGCAGTGCTGCAGTAGTGTTGAAGTTCCATGGGCACTGATGTGTGATTCTTGATTCAACTCAGTCGTGGTAAAACGTTTAATGCATTGAACAATGCATTCTTAGGAAATACTTCAATACCTATGCTACTATGATTATGTTTGCTTTGCCTTACAGACTGGGCAAGGATCAAGATTTGTGCACTTAAGAATAAAAACTGTTGTATATCCACACTCAAAGTTTCTAAATTACAGATGTCATTAAAGAGAGTGATTTTGGGTTTGTGGCTTTGTCATACTGTATAAAGTACTGCATTAGAGCTGCAGATGTGGTGGAATAAAGCAAGATTCAAATGGGCATATTGCCAGCAAGGAAAGAATATATTTGAGGGCTGCAGTTCCCAAAGCAGATAACTAAAAAAGCAAGGAAGTTTTGCTTCACATCAGGGTTGCTCTTAAGAAAAAATAAAGTTACATAGTTTTGTAATAAAATAATGACATTTGTTTTCATTTAATCATATCTGTGCTCTGCTAGGAGAGCTTTGATACTTCACAGAACATTAAATGGGCATGAAAATTACATCCCTCATCCTACCCAAAACACCCTCTGAGTTGTATAAAGCTGAGTTAGAGTGCTTGGCTCTGATACATTTCTGCTTTTTGTTGTGTGCCTGTTTTCTGCCAGACTATGCTTTCCGGGTCATGGACATTTTGCTGTCTGAGGGAATGCCTAACCATGATTGCTAACATTGCTCAATATTTTAAATTATCCTGGAGAGGTAAAGAAACAAAAAAGGAAAATTGGACCAAAAAAATTCACTGGACTTGTTTCTGAAGGAGGAGTTTGACGGAACAGTTAAAACCTTTGTTTTTCTTCTTGTTGACACACTGGTAACGCTGGTAACATGGTTGGTATAACTAAACACCTGCTCAGCTCTGCACCGAGTTACCTTCGGATGTGAACTTCACTGGCATGAGGAAATGTACAAACCAGGAGCTGAAGTTAATGAACCTTATGAGTGTTCAATGAATTTGGGATTAAGCTTTTATCTGCTATCCTGTGGGCAAGAGATTGATTGCCAGCTCCAGCTGCCCGGGTGCGATGTGCTGCAGCAGGAGGCAGGTGATGTTCCATGTTAGCCATTTGTACCCAAATTGCTGATTAGGGCCCCAAGGCTGCATTCTTTGCAAAGCCAACCCACAAGGTGTACTCTGTTCCAGGAAGGTTATTTTTAAAACAGAAACAAATACTTCTGTATGATAGTATTTTTTTAACAGCATGTCAACCAGTCCCGACTAAGGAAATTACAGAGGAGTTGGGAGTCAGACCTCATTCTTTAAAAAAAGTTCAGTGGTACCACTGCAAATGGCTTATGAAATCTGCAACAGTCTAAGAATTACACAGAATGAAAGGACTTCGTAAACAAAACGTTACTGGCACTACACTTTCTGCAGACCAGGACTGAGTGATGAAGCTTGTAATTTTTTTGCTGAATGTATCCCAGTGAACAGAGTGCCTGCAGAGCAGTAACTGTTGTCTTTCTGGCAATTGGATATAAGATAGAACTAACTAGATAACTGACTGGTAACTAGAAATGGGACATTTGCACTATGAAACACTTCTTATAGCTGAGGTACAAGGACTTTTCTTGGACATATTTTTCCAAAATAACATCTTGTTAATGAATAAAGTCATCCAGGTGAATACAGATATCACCTAATCTGCCAGCTGAAGTGTTTTCATGCTAATTAATACCACTACCTATATACGCCAGTCTTACTTGTGCAGTCCTAGCTGGAATCGCTACATTTCATGGTGTACAATTTTAAGATTAAATACTCTGCTGAAAATTAGTAGGAAAAAGGTCAAGAAATGCAAAATCCATGTTCTCTTGATGATGCTGTACTTCCTAATTATATGATACAGATATTTGAAGAGCAACTAATTTGAGTCAGAAACAAGTGTCAAGAGCTGCAAACGCTGCCATTAGTAGTGCATAGTAGATGCAGAGTTCTTTGAACTTGGTTTTGGGCATGTATTCATGTCTTCCTGTGGTCCTCATGGGTTCCTTTTCAGAGTCTATCTATTAAAGACATTATGTGTAGTTGTCCAGCACTCCAAGGAGGAAAGGCATATTTGAAGATACAAGAAAGAGGATGTAAAACAACAAAATAGGTGGGCAATGTTGAAGCCCGGACTTCAGCTTAAGCATGACCCTGTTAGGGTTGTATTTTGGTGGCATATGAACTTAACAGTTTATGCTCTAATATAATGATGTTTAATGGGTTTTTTGCTATCAACTGTATATTGATATATATACATCTCTTCCACATCAATTTTCAGAGTATTTTATTTTTTTTCTGAACATGTACTCATTAATGCTAGTCATAAAATATTCTAGCACAAGTGAAAACCATGATTTTTTTCCCAGTATTCTAATCCAATTATCAAAGTATTTGTTTTCTTCCCTAAAGAAGAAAAAACATATACATACCCACATATGTATATAGAAAATAATTGCAATTTAGCAATGAAGTCCACTCTTTTTCAGTCCAGATTTATCCAAGCTGCCACCCTTGGCTGTAAAGAACAAAGTTATCTTTGCAAGTTTGGTCTGGCTCATGGCTAGCACGTGGTTTTGCTGAGGGTTGTGGGGACAGCAACCGAGGCTGTGTGGCTTGCTGGACAGCATGTGTCTGGCTGTTCTGCTAGCACCCTCTCTGCAGGTGTGATCTGTTCCTTGCAAAGGCATCAGGGTCCGTGTCAAAGTGGCTTTGCAGTGTGCTCCTCTGGCTTGGCACATGGCAGCTTGAAGGGGGAGATGCTGAGGCCTCTTCTTCCTGCCCAGTCTCTGACATTTTTAACTACACAAAGGGCTAAGTAAATAAAGGGCTGCCAAAGTGCCTGTGCTCCCTAGAGAAATGTCACTCCTGTAGCAGGAGTGTAGGTGATGTCATCCTGGTGAGTTGTTCTGGATGTCCCTCTTTGTTCTGACAGTGCTCCCATGTGCCTCGCATTTGACTGCAACTACTGGTTTTTAACTTGAACACTTCTCTCCTCCAGGATAAACCTGCATGGGGCTGGCTGTGCTGGTGTACTCCACGCTGGGCAAAGCACTGCCCTATAAAGTTACCACAAAGATTAGCAGGACAGCACTTGCAGAACAGCTTATTCAGTAAGATGATATTTTTTATTTCCCCAAGTGAAACAGGGAATGCTGGTAACTGCCTGAAACAGCAATTGGGCTTTGCTGGGACTGCAGCACTGGTCAGACTGCATGAGGACACAGACATGTTGGCCAGATGTCTTAGCATGCCTTGGGAGGGAGGTAGTGCTGTGCTGAAATGAAGGTGGTGTGACCCTCAGCACTGCTGGATTTTCTGTGTGGATAGTTGCAAAGCTTCAAGTACAATAACAAAAGAAATGCTGATGTAAGGGCTACAGAAGCTGCTGGTGCAGCTTGCAGAATTGGCAGGGGCTCACTTTTCTCTTGCAAGGAACTGTTCGCCTTTTACCTTCTGTATAACCAGGATTTTTTTCTGGGAGAGATGCTAGCTGGTGGCAAAGCCCCACCAGAGAATCAAGTGTGAGTGGGCTGGCTGTTTACTCCGTGTGTTACAGGGGGCTGATGGAGTTGTAAGGCTGGAGTCTGGAATAGAAATTGCATTTTAGGGTCATATCCTTCAAATCACCTATCAGTCAGTGCACAGTGTAACACATGTGTTTCAAGTGCCTTGTATATTTATGGAAAAAGGCCTAGAGAGAAAAGTATTGGAAACAGCACAGAGCTGCCAAACAAGCCAGTACAAGCTCTTGGGCTTTTATTCCTCAAGTTCTCTTTTTTTTACTCCCCTTGATATGTTTACATTGCTAAGTTCCTTTATGCTTCTTAAAAAGAAAGCTTCATTCAAATAATTTTAATTATTTAGCACCCAACAGAAATTAAACACAGCTATAACTTTTTGCTGTTAAGTGTGGGGTGGAATGAAAGCGCTGTTTATTGGCTTAAAATCATAGGATAATTTAGGTTGGAAGAGAACTGCAAGATCATCAAGTCCAAGCATAAACCCAGCACCATCATGTTCACCAGCAAACCATGTCTCTAAGTGCCACATCCCCATGTTTTTTGAGCAATTCTCTGGGCATTCTGTTCCAATGCTTTCACCATTTCAGTGAAAAAACTGTTCCTAATATGTAATCTAAGCCTCCCCTGGCAAAATGTCAGGCCATTTTATTTGGTCCTGTCACTGTTACCTGGCTAGACCTACCTTTGAGAGGTACTCCAGGTATCAGCTTTACTGGAAACTGATGATCAGCTTGGCTTGATGAAAATAAGAGTATAAGATCTGTTATAGCAAAGAAAGTGTTTTTGGTTTTTTTATTCTCAGAAAAGAGAAAGAAATCATGCCTTGAAAAATATTGCACACCAAATTGGCTGTTGCAGAGCCATAACATTTGAGCTAAATCCTCTGGTCAGGTGGAAAAAAAAGCAGGCATGAAGCCTGTTTATGGTACCAGTGATGCCTGAAAAGTGCTGGTAGCTCTGGCTGATGTCCTGAGAAGGAGTGCCAGGGTGCACTGTGATGTATCAGCCTGTTTGAACACCTGGTTGAAGAGCGAGGTTGTGAAGTGCCTCTGCAGAAGGGCCAGTATAATTCCTGTAGCTGTCACCTCCCTTCTTAGAAGCAGAACGGTTGGAAGGTGTTCGTCAACACAGATGCATATTTTTATATGAAAGGAGTTAATCCCTTAAATTTTTGGCAAGATATTTATAGAAGGTAATTAAATGTAGGAACAAAAATAGGATGTTTGTGTCATGCTCCTGCAGCATTATCAATAATGGGACTTGTCTTGTGAGTAGTTGCACATTTCTTCAAAGCAGCATGTGATGCTCTCTAATTGAAATATTAATAGCAGATAATGACACTGTGGAATGATGGCCTCTTAAATGGAGACATACTTTAACAGCTTTTAATCTGTGTGGTAACTGCATATTAAAAATCGTTGACAATTTTGATGAAGACCAATTATAGAGCATGCACAGTAGCTGTTCTTCTAAGGTAACTATTTTCCTAAGTCTTGTGAATCTGCTCTAGATTGATGGGCTATAAAATTTAATTCAAATTAAAATTTTCACTGAAGAATGAAAACATCTAATTAAAAAAAATCAAAACAATTAGCTGTCTTTATTGCAAAGTAGTTGTTTTCCTTGAAAACTTCAGTGCATATTTTATGAGAAACAAGAAAGATGAAAATTGAAAGAAAATCCATGAGTGTGAGATCACTCCAGCATGTGTTGAGAAAGAGGATTTTGAAATCAGTTTTTTTCTAGTAAAGGACTGTTATGAAACAATTAGGAAATTTCATATATGGTATAGTCTAGACCCTTCTGTACTTGCACATTCATGCTCAATTTGAAAACCCTGACCTGTTTGTGTTATCAAAGAGACAAATGAATGAAATTCCATATTTGGAACACAAATGTTGCAGCTGTCTTGAAGACAAAATATGTGCAAGCTCTTTGTACTTGCTCATTCCAAGTTAGAACTGGTTTTTAAGTAGTCTTGAAATTGAGCTTCATCCAGAGGCTCAGGGGCTTCAGTAGAACTACCTTTAAAAAATAAATTTAAAAACCCCACAAAATTCTGTTCCATCAGGGATTTTTCCTGCTGGAGTTTGGCTGATGGCCCTGGGAGGGTGGCAGCAGGGGTTGGGCAGCTGGTACAGCTGGGGCATCAAGCTTGGGCAGTGCCCTGCAGAGGCAGCGCCTCTGGGGCTGTGCAGCTGTGAGTGTCCCCCTCAGTGGCCTGCTCTGCTTCCACATGAGCCCTGCTTTCCTTGGGGCCACTGCTTTTTGCCAAGAGGCACCTCTAGGAGTGACAATACAGACAGCTTCTGCCCTGCCCTGACTCCTCACCAGGTGTCAGCCAGACAAAGACATAAATGTGCTGGCCAGGAGTGGGTTTGAAGGATGTGGAAACAGGGCAGAGAGGGAGAGGAAGGGATGTTGAGACTATTTTCCATGGTTTTATTAAGTCAGTAGCATCTGAGGTTATTCTCACATTAATGTCAATGCTGTAATGGCTTCTGATTTGCTTCAAAAATTTTTAATAATATGGAAATGTGCTTTTTAGCATTTTGTATTTTAATAAATTACAGGTATCTCAGGGAAATTTTTAGTACTGATTGGTTGATGGGCTATGTTTCCTGTTAACTAGATTTTTCTCAATATTCTCTAATCACCTTGTACCTCTCTTCCTGATTCTAATTACTAGAGCTTTGTATATAATAACAAGCACTTCAGTTCACAAGTGATTGCAGTGTTTTGAAGTGAACTACTCCAGAAACTTTCAATTACCTTTTAAATTCTGTATACCAACTCATGACTTCTGCTTACTTATTTGATGGAAATACTGTCACCCCGAAACCATAGGAAGCAGAGGAGACTGTTTGAGTGGCAGCAGAGCATTTTTGTCAGCTGGAAGAGGCAGATCAGAATGTGACCTTCAGCTGGATGCTCTTAAGCTTGATTGGGATATGGAAATTACATTCTCTGTCTCTGGGAAGAGAGGAGATGCAGTTTAAACTACTCTTAATGATCTTTCCAATGTTTTTTTTTTCTTCACACACACACCCACCCCTCACATTCCCAGAATATAATATAATATAGTAAGGGAATATTTAAAGAATCGACTTTCCCAATGTATTGTTTGCCCAACTGTATCTCTCCATCTGTGCTGTGAGCAAGATGGAATGATTAATTCAATCTTTTAATAGCATGTGGTCAGAATAAGAGATGTTGGAATTCACAAGCAGTAAAAGTAGAAGCTGTAAAGATGATATTGAGGATTGTGATACAATATATCTTGTACTATCTAGGAATATGATGACACAGTCAATACTGTCTTGATAATAAAAATTAAAATACTTTGTCTTTTGAAAGGTATAGGTCATAGTGCAAAGTATAAATTGTTTTCTGTTGTCTTTTTAATTCTTCTGGTGAGATGCTAAAATGCAGGTGGCAATATTTTGCTTTTGGTTTGGATTTGTAGTTTGGCCATAAGTAGATCAGTCTTTCCAGTTTGACCATAAGTAATGAGATCACTATTTGCTTCAGTTTCTGCATATGAAAGTGCTGATGAATCATAGAATCGTTGAATAATTTAGGTTGGAAAATTCCAAGTTAACCCACACTGCCAAGTCCATGGCCAAACCATGTCCCTAAGTGACACATCTACATGTTTTTTAAATACCTCCAGGGGTGGTGACTCAACCACCCCCCTGGACAGCCTGTTCAAATGTTTGATAACCCTTTTAGGGAAGGGGAAGAAATTTTTTCCTAGTATCTGATATAAACCTCCTCTGGAACAGCTTAAGGCCATTTCCTCTTGTCTTGTCGCATTACATGGGACAAAAGATCTAACCTCTCCATGCTAAAATGCCTTTTGGATAGTTATAGAAAGCAATAAGGTCACCCCTGAGCCTCCTCTTCTCCAGGCTAAGCACCCCCAGTCCCCTCAGCTGCTCTGTGACTGAGTTGTGCTTCAAACTCTTCATCAGCTCCATTGCCCTTCTCTGGGCAATAATCCAGCGCCTCAATGTCTTTCTTGTCATGAGGGGCTCAGAACCGAGCACAGGATTCCAGGTGTGGCCTCATCAGTGCTGAGCACAGGGACAATGGTCCTGCTGGCCACACTATTGCTGATACAGGCCAGGATGCTCACTGGCATTCTTGGCCAGCTGGACACACACTGGCTCACGTTCAGATGCTGTCAACCAGGTCCTTTCTGCTGGGCAGCTTTCCAGTCACTCTGCTCCCAGCCTGTAGCACTGCATGGGGTTGTTGTGACCCAAACTCAGGACCTAGAAGCTGGTCTTTTTGAATCTCATACCCTCTGCCTTGGTCCATCAATCCAGCTGGTCAAGTTCTCCCTGTGTGGAGCCTTTCAGCCCTCCATCAGCTTGACACTCCTGCCCAACTTGGTGTCATCTGAAAAATGGCTGAAGGCACTCGATCACTACATCCAGACCATTGATAAAGATGTTAAACAGGACTGATGCCAAGCCTGAGCCCTGGGGAACCTCACTTGTTTCCAGCTACCAGCTGGATGTAGCTCCATTCACCACTACACTCTCCATGGCCAGCCAGCCAGGATTTTACACAGCAAGCAGTATGTCTGTCCAAGCAGCCAGTTTCTCCAGGAGAGTGCTGAGTTTCAGCATTCTGAGTTTCAGCAGAAGCTGAATATATGACTTTCCATACTTTCTGAGCTTTGGGCACTTAAAATGTTCTCCAGACTTGAGGGTTTATGATGGAATGTTTCTTCCATGCAAGGTGTTGGGACTTGCCTGCATAGGTTTATTTCTATAGCATTTGGGATTAAATCAAGAATATCAGCTGTTCTTTTCTCCTTCTCCTTCTCCTTCTCCTTCTCCTTCTCCTTCTCCTTCTCCTTCTCCTTCTCCTTCTCCTTCTCCTTCTCCTTCTCCTTCTCCTTCTCCTTCTCCTTCTCCTTCTCCTTCTCCTTCTCCTTCTTTCTCCTTCTCCTTCTCCTTCTCCTTCTCCTTCTCCTTCTCCTTCTCCTTCTCCTTCTCCTTCTCCTTCTCCTTCTCCTTCTCCTTCTCCTTCCTTTCTTTCCTTTTTCCTTTTCTTAAGTCTTTTTGTTGTGAAATAACCATCACTTACAGTTTTCTGAAATGAGGTTTCTGCTCCGCAGTCAGTTATGACATTTACTCTATTTGTAAATGGCGGCAGCATCATGCTCTGCTGATTCATATTTTCTCCAGCATTTCAAACTCACTGCCATTACCGTGCTTTTTGGTCAAAACTGTAACCCAAATGCTAATTTTTCATAGTTAGACATGAAATTTTAAAACCTTAAGAATTCTGTGCCACATTTCATGCAGATAACTGTCAAGGTTTTTTTTAGATATATGGGATGTGGTCTTTCCAAGGGAAGACCTTTTCTGAGATTATTCACATTTCATTTTGGTTGTTATTTATGGCTTCTTCACTGGATTTATGAACATGATTTGGAGAAATCTACATTTATTTGGGACTTTAGTGAGTGGAAAAGTGTCTTTAAATGTCAAATGTTTGGTTAAAATGAAACTTTCACTGTAGGGAAATAGCACTCGGAAATAGGGAATTGCACTTGGGAAGGCTTTTGTATGCTTGGGGGTATGTCTGAAAGCAAGAACTTGAAATGGTTTCTTACATCCTGAGGGATGTAAAGTATTGTCAGATGCAGCTGCATCTACTCGTTAGCTGTTCGGGAAATCTTGGAGCCTAGACAATCTTCGGTTCCTGGTAGAGAATGAAAAAGTAATTCTAATGTCTCAAACTTTTGCTGGATGGGAAAATGCATTCTACTAGACTATGCAGAGCTATTTCCATTGCCCCTATTTAAATATCCTGGGATAAGCTTCTCTTTTTCATCTCTCATTTCACAACAGGAAAAAAGTATAATTACATGGTGACATGACTTGAAGAGCATTGGGAAGTTTTACATAAAATGACATTGCCCAAGGTATTGCAGAATTACATTTGCCCAGAGGGAGGGAGTATGGGAATAAGCATCAGTAAATCTGTTCAAAAGATAATCAGATGCTTTTCTTGATTTAAAGATACACCTGTTTATAACTTCCCTATCTTCACTGGAGTGAAAGAGAAGAAAGCCAAAGAGTAAGACTTAATAGGTAAATATATAAAAGGAATGAAAGATAAGAAGAGCAGAGAATACAAATGGAAAAATCTCCTTCTCCATTCTTGTGATAGTATTTTCCCATGTAAAAAAATGATATGGGTAAATGGAGCCTTTAAATATATGCATATGTAGGGAAGATTAGTTTTTTCTTGGAGCTAGCATTGCGTTTCTTCTCACGATATTTTTAACAAATCCAGTAATCTTTCATGTGCAGGCTGTGTCTGTTCAGTATAGTGTAAGGAATTAGTGGGATTTCTTCATATTATTGCAACAACCATTCTGCACTTATTTCACAAAACCCAACGTTATATTTTTGTGAATTGCCTTTTATGACTGAGTCTGGGACTGCTCACATATGGATCGCTGAGCTGAGTTTGTGCCATGCCTTGCCAGTGACAGTGCTGTCCCCCACACCTCTCCAGTCCAGCCTGATGGCAGCAGAGCCCTCCTTTCCAAGCGAAGGCAATGCTTCATGGCCTCATCCAAGTCCCCAGCTGGCATCTGTCCCAACACAAAATGATTGCCCAGTGAAGCAAAACATGCCATGTGTGGTGTAACGCCAGTGGGTAGTCAGGTGCCAGATATTTTTGCACGAGTTTGTCAAATGTACTATCAGCCTTTATCTGAAATAATTCTTAACACTAGTGTTTCTCCAGAAAAAAACAAACAAACAAACACCGGCTTAAGCCAGAAATAGCAAGAATATGTAAGACAAGGACTAGTGTGTGATGGCAGAAATTGCTTGATGTCTGTTGGGAACTTGCAGAGCCATAATTAAATTAATAGAATTTGTACTTGTCGATGTAAGGCAACTTTTCCATCTCTTGGTTACTTCTCTATCACCCCATACCCCTCCCAGGGATCAAGTGCTCTCCTTTTCTACACATTTGGTTGGGAACTTTCCTCCCAAGAGCAGATTGTGGGCAAACTTGGATTCCTGATTAAATTTCAGCAGATTTTAATGCTGAACTGTGGTATTTTCCATCTGACTGATTTGTATAATGGTGTTCAATCAATCTATTTGGCACTCATTAAAAAAAATAAAATTCAAATATGTTATCTTCAGATGAATTTTGGCAAAAGGAACAAAGTACTCAGGAACTCTGGCCAGAAGTGAAATTCAGGACTTGGGAACTGCACCCTCTCATCTACTTTTGCTTTCTTTTACCTTAGGGCAGCTTCATATTTGTTAGGATCAAATTTCCTAATATCTCTGTCAAAATCAGCCTGAACTTGTACTGTAAAAAAATCATATATATGCTTCACCAAATCATTTTTCAATGCAGCCTTATTTCCCATTGTCTGAGTGAAAGGCAATTCTGAAATAAGACAAATTCCCAAATTAAAAGTCCTCTTTACTTTTTTTTTGTATTCTCATCCCCCTCTTTCTTGGGGGAGAGGTGGCAACATCCAGCTTTTTTGCTGTGTATGATCAATGGTCCTGATGCAGAAGGTCTGCATGGGGTTTCCTAGAGGAAGAGGTTCTTCATGGACAGAGTGAAGATAGCATAAATCAGTTTGGAAAATTGCCGTCTATATAATTCTTGAAAACTCCAACTATCATTTTCTCCAAGCAGCCCTTATGCCAAGTCTAGCAGCATCACAGAGTCCAAGACTAACATTACTGAGCATCCTATTAGACAAATAAAGCAAAAGCACTCAGGCTCCAGTCGAAAGATGTATGAAAATGCATCTTGGCTCTTTTAGCCAGGCAGGACTTCTTCACTTGCAAACACACTAGTCATATGCTCTGAAAAACAGGGCACTGAAAATATATGTGAAAGTGGAGAGGAAATACTTTTTTGATTACTTTGGCAATAGCTGTAGCTTACTTTTCTAGCAGTCTGTGGATCAGTACCTTGACTTACCCCACCAAACCATGGTTGATTTACATCTGTAAGGAGCAGTGCCAGTGTCCTCACTGGGGCCCTTTTTTGGCTTTGAAGACAATATCACCATGCAGACGTTTATGATTCAGGTGTATTGAATTGCTTAGAGCTGTATCTCTTTCACCTGAATACCTGGAGGTGGGGGGAAGGTGAAGAGAGGGGAAAGGGGAATGAAGCACTTGAAAATGACCTCATCTTGACCAAAAAACTTTTTCCTGTGTCTTATTTGAAAGTCTAACACTTCCTTCTGCTTCCCCTTCCACACCCTGCTTTCTACACATGCTTCTCCCTTTATCTGCATTTATGCTGTCTTTCCAAGAATCACTAGAAGAAATGCAGATAGGTGTGTCATGCAAATGAAATTTTTAGCGTAGCTTTCCACTTCCCTTCCCACTGTTAGAGAGATGTCTTTCCACAGGTCTTGCATTTTTGAGTGCCAAAAATTCTTGCTCTGAGCACCTGCCTTATTTAGGGTATTGTTATTTTTCTTTAGTAAAAAATATTTCTTTCAGGACTGTAATGCTGGCATCATAACTTCCATCTTACTATTGCACCAGTTTATCTTGCATATTTTCTAATATGTGGGGGCTTTTTTAACTATAGTTAGGTCTTGTTGTGGATACTCATGCTCCAAACTTGTGATGTTGGACTCTAATAATACCTGTTGCTCTCTAATACCCCCCAAGGCTCCACAGTGTGTTCATGAGTTGAAAAAACAAGAGGAAAATGAGCTATTCTGCTTGTTTGTAGTATGACTTCTGCATGTGTTAAATGAGATATCTAGGAACAAGTCCTGTAGTGGATTTTGGGAGCTTGTATCTCAGTCTTCTGTGAAGGGCTTGTCATCTTGCCTGAAAATGTTATCACTTCATCCCTGTAAGCAAGCTGGCATGCTTATCAAAAAGCTAAACAAATGTTATAAATTTAGAGCAGCCTTAAGTTTGGTTGTTTTTTTTTTAAAGTTGTTTTCATTGGCAATTTAAAAAAAAATCATTAGTCTGGCTCAGCAGATGTTTGCTGCTAACTCTGAAGAAATGTCACTTGTTCCTGTGTTGACAGTGTCAGGAAGGGATGAGTAAACATGTTATCTCCTTAGCTGGCTGAGCACTCTGCTTCTCTAGTTGGTGTGTCTGCCAGCTCCTCTCCTTTTGTGTCATTTGCTGCCTTGCTGCACTCTGGCCATTTGTCCAAGCATCCTGGATATGTGGTGCCTTGGCTGGAGTTACAGCACTGGTTGGGTTCCCAGGCAGCCCAGAAAAAATTGCTGCTGCTGTGTGGGAGCTCTGTGTGTTGTGGAAATGTCCACTTCATGGGGCACAGGCTGAGTGTGCATTCCCCTGAAATACAGGGATGGAACTTCTGTGAGTTTCCAGAATTGGTAAGTGTGAGTTGTTGTTTGTTGTTTCACTGGCATGCAGCATTTCAGGCTCTGTGTGCCTTGTGCATTGGTTAAACAAGAAACTTATGTGTGCCAGGGGTTTTGCTGTGGTTTTGTGAGCAGTTGTTACCAGTCCTATTCCCTGTCAGTGGCTGCGTGGGAGCTTTATTAAATTAGGTCTTCCCCTGGCTGCTGAAATTCTTAGAGCCATCTGACTGCTGCTGTTCCATTAATAGCACCTTGAGATACCTATGAGTTTGTAGGGTGAGGGACACATTTCCATGGTTTGGTTTCTCCTGCTGTTCTGGTTCTTCAACACCTTTCTCTTCCCATGAGTAACTCCAGGGCCAGCCTCTCCGATACCTCCATTTCCTCATGATTCTTAACAAAACCTGGGAGGCTTTTCGCCTCCATGATGCTGCACTCCAGCTGTGTTTGGAAACAGATGCTGTCCCTGGGCAGATAAGTCTCCCTTACACCATGCATCCAGCCATCCAAGATGTGCTGGACTGTTGGCCGTGTGCCTGTGGAGCTGCATGTGTGCATGGCATTTGTTCATCAGCAGAAGGCCCGGTGGCCTCAACTGCTGAAACCAGCAGGATGCCTTTTCACAGAAGGACTCGTCAGGCTGGTTGCCACCTACCTGGTTTCCAGCCTTAAAGGCCTTCAATCTTGATTGCATATTGATGTTCATTAGGAAAGTGATTGGAAGCAGAAAAGATTTTGGTGTGCAAATTTGGGAAGACAATTTGCATTTGAAAAATCATCTGCACAGGCTTAGGACAGGCTTGAGGCACACACAGTTTGTCTGGCTTATCTGTCAGGATTTGAGTACCTAAATTGTCTTCTGTTAGGATAGTCCTGGAATGACATTTAAATCCAGACCCTGTTTGCCTGGTTTCTGCCAAACCAGAATTTTACGGAGATGTCTCTGTAAGGCACACAAAAAAGGCTGTTGCTAAAAGCTGCATGGGTTCCCCAGCAGTTTACTGATTGCCTCTCAGAGTAGAAATTGAATTATTTTTTCTACATCTGCTTAATGGCTATAATCTGAACATTGACACAGTATAAATCAGAGAAAAAGAGTCAGAATATTTTGCAATAGGAAAAACTACTCAATAATCCTGTGGTACACTGAGCTATATGATTTCTTTAATCCATCTAGAAGAACTTGATTGTGCCTTGTCCTGTGGTGTTAGATGAGGACTGGAAATTACAGTTTGCCTTCTTTTCTCACTCAGTGTTGCTATACAGGAATGGCTCCAAACTTGGATCTTGTTACTCAGTCATGAAACTAAATATTCATTGTTAGTTCTTTTCTTTTTATTTTTTTTCCATCTATACTTCTGCCAGTTACCTTCAGGCCTAATATTTGCATGTAAATTATTCAGTTATAGCAGGAATGAAAAAAAAAAACCCAAAAAACTGTTGAGATTTGTCTGTAGGGATCTCTCCAGCACAAATACCACCAAAGTTCCTGCACTGTGTGGCCAGTTCAGGAGGTGTGGGCAGGTCCCAGCATGGCACCTCACAGGTGGACACTGGCCAACTTTTTGGATGCCTTCAGCTGTGCTCAGGTCTTGCCTGATAACTACAGGTGACTGATTCAGACAATCTAAATTCTACCCTTGGCCATCAAGGTCTTAAAATGAAGGTTAATGAGGAAATTATTATAAAGAAATTATAGTTTAAAGTCCAATGGTGTGCCACAATGACCCATAATGTGCCACAATGCAAATGCTGGATTACTAAGATAGGAGATAGAGCTTTGTAAAAATCTAATGTAATTTGCTTTAAATAAACTTCTAATACTTTTTTCTTTTTTTTCCCTTGGCCTCAAGCACCATGTCCTGTAAAGGTTTCAGAATACCAAAACAAGCTACTCTCAAGGGAAGCTCTTCTTCTGATGTTTGCATTGTCAGTATTCACATGGTGTATTTCTGCAAAAAAAGAGAAAGGTTGCTGCTTTTGTTTTGATTTGGCTACTTCAATGACCCTCATCCCTGCTCCAGAGCTGAGATTTTGCTGGCAGGAACTGGTCATTGATATGGAATTGGTCATTGATATGGGTCTGCAGACTGTCTTATTTCTGTGTGGTTTTGGCAGTTGCAGGGGCACCCTGACAGCCCTGTTCCAGAGTCCCTTGAAAATTAGCATTTTTTAAAATTACAGAATTGCCTTATGTTCTTTGTAGTATTGAATTTGTGTGAGAATGTCTATGTACATGGAATTTATTTCTGATTAAGGACAAGTATATTTAAAAGGAAAATGTTTTTAAATAGCCTTATATCAGGACATAATAAATCTGCCTTATTTTCCTGTTTTAGGGTAATACACTTGCAAAGTAAACAGGCTCATATGTTGTCCAAATACACTGGAATGCAGACAGAACCTGCAGCTTGAGAAAAGCTTCTCTCAGCCATTGGTGTGATAAAGGAGCACCTAAGGACTGCAGGCTGGTTTCTTTGAACACAAAGGGAAATTAACAGCTACTGCTTGGTCAGGGGATTTCATTAGCACAGGGCTGTACCATTCTCATGTCCCACGGAGATATCACTGGCATTATTCCTCTGAACTTGAGATCAGTATCTGCCTCCTTACCAGGAGCAGAGGGAGAGAGAGAACTGGGGTGGTTTAAATAAGTTGCAAGAAGTGCCAGAAGGAATCTCTCTGGGCATTGCAAAGCTGGTGGGTCTCCACTGCCTCCTGCCTGGGGGGGCTGTGAGGCTCCAGCTGCACTCACCTCAACCTCTCATACAAAATAAACCAGTACCTGCTGAAAACCAGGCTGAGCCTAGGTCTGCTTTGAAAATTTCATGCTGAATTTCATCATAGAAGTAGTGTTTTAACACTGAAAGTTGTAAATTCCACATTAAGTTGGAGTTCTAGAGGGAACAGGGCACTAAAAAACTGCCTTTTAGTGGAGTTGCCCCTGGATACACACAGAGACTGTATTTGATCTTGACTATTTTTGTTGAAATAAATACTAGCTGTGTCTCATTTAAATGGAGGTTCATTTTACATTAAGACATCTAACTTGATGGAAACTGCACATGTTTTTAACATTAATAACAATTAAGAATTAATTGAGGAGTTTATTTTCCTCCTGCCCCACTCCCCTCCCCGATGTATTTCAGTTTTTCCCTTTGCATTTCCCATTTTGACTGAAGTGAGTGGATAGACTGAGTTGTGCCATGCAGTGTTGTGTCTATACAAAACCATGTTATGTGGAAGCTGTACCTCTTGGAAATAAAACAGATAATGACCACTTATCTGTGTGACTGCAGCCCTCATTTCTCCCTCCCTCTCTGCTTTCTTAGGTCCTTGGAGCTAGCTGCTACAAGCAGGCCTGTTTTAAACCTCTCTGTAATATAGGATCACACAGAATTCATTTTGTCAGTGGAGTCTTTAAGTGGCCATTAGGACAAAAAAATTGTCCTTTTCTTTGCAGTGACCATGGACAGGGTAGGACTGGACTTCTTTTATCTGCTAAATCAGCTCCTCTGATAAGAACCACATAACAGTGATACCTGTTGTTGCTTTGGTCTTCTGACTTTCAATTTTCACCTCATGTCATTCCCCTTCCCCAGTCCTGACTTCTTTTTCTCCTTTCCTTTCATTAATTTTCTTCTAAGTGAATTTTGCATTAAAATGTCACTTCTTATTCAGTAGGTGGTGCAGTAATGGAAATGAGTGACAGCACCTGTATGCAACACGTGAAATCCAAATGTCAGGTAGCAATGTGGTGAGAGGGCAGGAAGCAAGGGAGGCATGGGGAGGCAGAAGAGGAAGAGAAGGTACTCAGCCCCAAAAGAGTGCATTTTCTCTTGATGAGATTTGGATCTGTGGGCATTTTGTTTAGAGTTTAAGATCAGAAGTATTTTTGGTGGAAATTGCAGGGCTGCTTATAGCTGAATTGAAGCTGCTTAAGAAGGCTCCTGGAGAAGTCTTATTTAGCTTGAATTATATATGTCAGGACACCTATGTGCATACATATCACTGTAATTGGAGTTTACCTTCAAAGAACTACAAACAATTTCTGTTCTTCATGGATGGGAAGAACCGAGTTGTTACTTGAAGAGAACAGAAATTCATGTTGAATCATGATGGAAATCACTATGTTTCAGAAAAGATGAAATGTGGATCCTTTTTGAAGTTGCTGTGAAGAAAGAAGCTTGTATCAGTGCTAGTACTGTGTTTTATAACTATGTAAAATATGAGTTGGTGTTGTGCAAGAAAGCAATCCCCTAAAAACCTGGAAATCAAAAGAGAAAGTCCTTTGATAGATGAAACTTGGCATATTTTAAACATTTTTTATCTATAGTGTTGCCTATGGACACTGCACCAGAGCAAAATGTAGTATTCAATACTATTTTTCCTGTGCAAATACCTCACAGCTTTGTCTGCAAAGCAAATTAGAAATTCTTCTTGGTCACCTAAGTACCACATGGTGCTTCACATGAAACATTCTCCACCCAAAAAAAAAAAAATTATAATTGATATGAGACCTAATTCACACCTTTCCCAAGCAGTTAAATGATAGTGCCTTTGCTCTGCTTTGGCTGCAGGACTTCCTCCATGGTGGAGGGATGTGCTGTGCAACCTGCACCCAGTGTGAGAGCTTGTAGCTGGAATGGCAGCTGCTCTGCAAGAGCCATCCCAGATGCTTCTTGGCTCACTTGGCAGGCTGAGGGCTGCCTGGGGACACAGGAGACGTAGGATGTGTCTAAGCCATCCCTCTAGCAGAGGGAGTTTGGGAGCATTCCCTGCCTGCCAGGCTGTGTGTGGGTTAAGGAGTACTTGGAGTGGAGGCTGACAATGGGCATCGGGGATGCTGGCTTCTGTGGGACAGGGGTGGAAAAAGCAGATGGGGCCTTTCATGCAAGAAAATTGCTTCCTCCTTTCTTTGGGGCTCAGGGCCTTGTGATTTCAGAAGGGAAAGCACTCAGTTATGCAGGGAAATTAGGTCAGCTGGTGTACTTTTGATGGCTCACCTTTGACTGAGATCTTTCCTCCATGTTACTGACAGAGGCTGGTCTTTTGTCATTCAAGAAATTTTCAGGGTATCATGCTGCCAATTGAATTTTTTTCCCTGTACACATTGAGTAAGCCATCCCTGAGCTGACGTAACTGCCACCACCTTGCTCAGTAACAAAGTTATGGTGGAAAATTTAAAGGTCAGATGACTGCAGGATGATGAAATGCATGCAAATAGAAATGAGAAAATTTCTGGAGTGGTTGTTTACCTTTTGTGTCATCAACCTCAGTCTTTAGTGAACTGTTAACAATGGAAAATTATAGTGCAGTAAATAATGGTGGATGTTCCATAGTTTTTGTTTCCATACAGAGTTTGCTTCTAAGATTGTTTACTGGGCTGGCTTGAGTGGTCTGTTAAGTGTACACTCTTTAAAATACACCTTAACTTCTTAATTGTGTTACTATTGTGAACTAACCTTGTGTTATTTCTTTTTTCTCATATAGTTTTCCCTACACAAAATGGAAAGGTTGCTATAGTGACTGGAGGCACTAAAGGAATTGGTTACCAAACTGTGAAGCATTTGGCAAGACTTGGCATGCATGTGATAATAGGTAAAGTCATTATTTTCTTAATATACATTTTGTTTCATAAAGTCTTTTTTTTTTTTCCTTTTAAGGTATATTTTCTTTCAGGCATCAGGGAAATGTAGGAGAATATTTTGCTAGTGTTCAGCACAAATAAAGATTGATTTAGGTTTTGCTTTGCAAGATCTTAAAAAAAATAGTGGATGGGATTTTTTCTGTCGGACTTGGAAGAGTTGTACTACTTTAGATAAGAACTAAACAATAAAAAACCTTAAAAAGATGAGTATTACAAAAATATTTTGGTTCCTTGTTACTGGGAATGGGTCATGCATCAGCATTAGGGTGTATGTGTTCATTCAGAGGAAAACAAATTGAAGAGTTGAAAGAGTATTACAGTATAGTGGGTAGTACAGTGAAGTAGTATTACAGCATAGTTTAGTGCAGGATGATCTGTGTTATAAGGATAGAGGAAGACCTTATAACTTCATCCATGTAAAAATTGCACATTTACTTCTCAGTTTGTCACTGTAAGAGGCCTTTGTAGGCAAGACAAGAAAATAAATACCTAGAGATTCAGTCGTGTTGGTCTGAGATGGACTGGGCAATTCACCTTCTGGAGCTGCCTGTTTCTCTCTGTGGGTAATAAAGTGTTGATAAGGTGACTGAGTTAGAGTGAGACATTTGAAGTTAGGTGAATTTCTCTATGAACTCAAAAACTGTCCTGTGTGCACCATTTCTTCTTTCTACCACAGACACTATTTAGGAGACTTCCTATTTTTTAAAGCTTTTTCTACTCCATATATATATTTATGCACTAATATCTCTACTAAATCAGAATGTAGTATAATGAATAGTTATATGTTTAAAATGCTACATTTTCTCATTTCATCTTTCCTTAACTAGATTTTTACCTAAACCCCTGTAACTTGTATTCCAGAGAATCACTACAGATTGCTGCTTCATTGTGCACTATGAAGCTGGTAATGCCATTTTGTTCAGCTTTTGTAGAGATTTTGCTCTCTCTAAGGTTCTGTACACATATCATTCCCACTCCAAACAATGAACGAGAGCACAGTAGCCATGTACTTTTAATGTAGTGCAGTCAGTAACATAATGGAGTTGTCCTGGAATCATGCAGGTGTAACACCATTTACTCATACATGTTTTAATAGATGTGTCAAACCCAAGCATCTGCAAAGTGCAAGTAGATGCTTCTTTATGTAGCTAAATGCTAGATGTTACTAATGTAGCTAGATGTAGCTAATGATGTCAGCATTAATATTTCACTAAAATTGCTTTTCATCTTTAACGTGTACTGCAAAAATGTACACAGTGGGAAAACAAAAAGAGTTATTTTCTTCTCATTGCATAGGGCCACAAAAGCATAGAATGTTCTTTTTTTCAAGATTTATTTTGTATCACATAAAGTTTAGGGTATTCCATATAACAAAATTCAGTGGAAGAGTTTTGGGAATGGGAGGGTGAGTTTTAGGTGCAGAATCTGTAAATAAGCTGAATTTTTTTCAACTCACAGTCACTCCCTCATAAATCTCATTCACTCACCCTCACACCAATAGTCTCATAAGCACCAAGATGTGTGAGCTCATGTGATCTTGTGAGCATCACCCAAGTATGGGAAAAGGTCGTGCCAGCTGACAGTCCTTATCCTGTCCCTGTGGTTCTTCTTGATCAGAAGTGACAGGCTAGTTTATGGTCAGATCTGCCACAGAAGTTGTGCAGTCTCATTCTCTGGACATATTAACAATTCATCTGGATGTGCCCTGTGTTACTTGTTCTGGGTGAAGCTGTGTTAGCAGAGGGATTGGACAGAGCTCCCTTCCAACCACTACTATTCAGTGATCTTTTATATTGCTCAGTACATTTTTCCTGGTCTATATATATAGGCCTACATATATATATATATATGTCTATAGCCTATTTTTAGGCTAGGCTAACAGGAAAAATAATTGTATGGGTATTATGCTGTAACCTGGAGATGTTATCCTCCTGATGGCAGAGTGCATGGTTGTCTGCTGCCAGTCTTCTGTGCTGTGGCCTTGACATGCACGGCACAGGAACAGTGTCCTCAAAACGTGTCTTTTTTTGTCAATAAAGGACATTCTTTTAACACTTTGATCTTTCTTTTGGTGCCTACAAACACACACACTTCCATTCACTCCACAATTGTATCAGTCTTTCTATTTTCATTACGAATCCCTAAAAAGGTGAATTAATGAAATTAATTATAGGAAGCATTTGATGAGTAAGTCTACCAGCTGATTCATTTCTTCCAAGCAAACTCTGACCTAAACACTGAGCCCTATGAGTCACAGCCATCTTTTTTGCCTGTGAAACTCTTCAGACCAAAGCAGCCCTGTCAGTGGAATGGATAGTCCCAGGCGCTTTTCCAGCTGCAAGATCATGTCAGTCTCAAAAACACATTAAATGCAATGACCTTCCATCCTTGCTCATAACTGTTGGACCCAAGTGTCCAGAGTGTGTTTGAAATATCTGCTGGCACGTTGGCATGCATTAGCACATTCTGCCTCAGGCCACACAGGGCTCAAATAAGAGAGCAAGCGTGCTCAAGCTTTCTCCTCCAGAAATGTTTTCACCCTGTGTTTGTATATAGACATGAAATTCTGTGAAAAAGGTGTGGATCTTAAGTGAATTTGGGCTTGCAAGAGAGACTCGTGTAGCTTGCAGTCAATCATGCTCAATCACTGAATGCTTGTTTGCCATTATAGGAGCTGTAGCAATAAAGGATGATATCTCTGCAGCAGGCAAATGAGTCAAGCCTGAATGTCTGATGTGAAAAATGATCCACCGTTTATGATGGATGTGATTTTGATTCAGTTTGACATTTTAGAGGAGTAAATATTTGAAACAACCTACTTTTGAATCCAATCCACCAATGGAATGAGGAAAGCAAATAAGTAGAAAGTATGTTATCTTGTGGAGCTTGAGTAGGCGCAGTATGAAAAGGCAGTATGTTCACTCAGAGCCTTTACAGCAAGTGGTTTCATAGTTCTTTTAAACCTCCTTGCTATCCAGTCCCAGCATTGGTGCACAAGACTCCATCCCCCATTGATGCTTTCCCTCTGCAGGTGATGCTCACCCTGCCCTCAGCCTCTCCCTGGGAAAGAGGTTTTGACGAGTGCTAAAAATGATGAAAGTAATTTTCTGTATGTTTGTTTGATAGATTTCATTGAGGCTTTCTGCCAGGCTGCTTCTCCTGGTAGCTTTGCTCACAGTCAGCAGGGCTTTTACTTCAGGAAAATCTCATGGCAAGCACCAAACCCCTGGTGGGGAAAACTGATGGCTGTGATGAATCTTCACAATCAAGCCATACAGGGAACTCCTGCTCTCTGCTATGCAATTTACTACTTGATCAATAAACTTGCAATTTCATTTTCAGAGAGAGAAGGTAAATGACATATTGTATTCAGCAATGACTGATATTGAGGGTGGTGTTTTGTATGCACTTACAAATAAATATGCTCTTCACAATGAGGACATTGGAAATCAGGATATCCTGGACATTTCTATGACCTCCCCCAGCCCAGGGCATAAAACACAGTAGGTTCAGCTCTGGTTCAAGGTGTTTGCCACAGTTTTGTGAGTCTCAATTTAGAGTGATAAAAAGGCATAAAGTCTTCATATTCCTTCCATCCTTGTTCACAGATGTTTAATTTTGTAAGGATTCTGTGTGTGCATGTTAAAATTGTTGACTCAAAAAAGAAAAGCCTCCATTTGATTTCTTTTTTTTTTTTTTTTTTGTCCTCAGTACATTAATAAAAGAAGGTTGAGATAATGCGTGGTAATATCTAATGTAGAAGTTTTGATAATTCTATCTGAAAACAGTGAATAAAAATCAAAAGATTTGCACTTCTACAATGTTACACTTATGCTTGGTATAAAACACCAGGTTCAGGGCAGTGTAATCAATCTCTAATGTCTGAGTATATCAGTGTCATAAGTTTCTAAGACAGGCTCACACTTTGAAGGAAGCAATCTCAATATACTTATATATATGTATATATATTCAGGTGACTTATTTGAGCTTTGCAATTTTGGCTTGAGCCCTGCAATTTTGGCATAAATAAATGTGCTTCCATCACCAGATTCAGCACTTCTGTGTGACCTCGGTAAGCTCTGCAGGAGACTAAGCAAGAGATATTTCTGTCACCTCTTTCATTCCCATTAGTTTCCAATTTTCAAGCTGGATTCTCTGCACCATGAATCAGAATTCTTATATTGTATAATACTACAAAGTGACTTTAGAGGGATAATTAAATCCTATCAAGATGGTGCAATAGTTCATTTTCAAAGACAGTTTGATTTAATTTCAATTACTGAAAATTTCTATGGGTTACTTTAATAGTCTTTTTTAATATACATAGATCTATGAGATGCTTGGGTTATATATTTTTTCTTGAAAAGTATTTATCTTCCTAATTTCAGCCAGGTTTTTTTAAGTCTGAATGAGTTCTAGAGCTAGTCAGGAAGCGTCAAAATGTTGCCAACCTATAAAAAGTGGGTGATGATTTCTTTTTTCTCTATGAGCATAAGATTCCTTTACAATTGTAATTCAGTTCAGGTTTTATCATATCAGTGCACTGTAATCAGGGTTATCAAAAACTCTGTTTACAGTACTGTTAATTATGCACCATACATGTGCACACAGCCACACACAGTCTTCCAAATATGTATGAATTTTGTCAAACAGTTTAGTCCCTAACTTCTGTTGGAAAACTGTCACATCTGTTCTTGTTTTAACACATGGTGCTTTCAACAAATAATTTTGTAGGAGGGGCACATAATGAACTGACAAGTGCTTCAAATTGTATCAAACTGTTCTGGGTGATAAAGACCAAGGACGTGTGAAGAATTGCAGGAAGACCGTAAGAAGCTGAGTGTTAAAAGGCATGTACAGCTCAATGTAGATCAATATGGAGTGATGGACATGGGGAAAAAATTTAATGCCAAAAGAAGACATGATGGATTCTCTGTCAAGCATCACCACTTCAGAAGTAGATCTCAGGGTCAAAACAGGTCATTCTGTGAAATTCAGTGGTACCCCATAGGGTGCAAAAATCAAAACAAATATTAGAAATTATTAGAAAATGAACAAACTAAATAGACAATATGAGTTGATTCAACTGTATGAATCCTTTGTGGGCCAGAACCTTAAATACTGTGTTGTGTTCTGGTATGCCTATTTCAGAATGGTTTTGAAGGGTTTAGAGGAAAACAAGTTTTATCAGGGGGATGGAAAGGCAACCTTATGAGAAGCAACCAAATGGGCTTGAAGTCTTCAATCTGTTCACTGTCTCTGAAGTATATAAAATGAGCGGCTAAAAAGATACAGATACTTAAAGTAGTATCAAGACTGTTACAAACTCAGTATAAACACGGTATTGGACATCAAAAATAAATTAAAACAATCTAAAACAGGTCACTGTGATTAAAACCAAAATGCATCAGCAGTGTGAAAGTATCTGCTGCATAAAACCTTAAATAATCCTTGGTAAAGGAGAAGTGTAAGGTGGACAAATTCAGTGCTGAGCAGTTTTGGAAAACGTTGTGCATAGGCCAGTAAGTGTGTTTTTTATATTAAAGATAAATCAGGCATTTAAAAAAATGTAGAGTTAAATATGTGTTATTGTAATTTTGGAAGAGTTAGTGCAGTTTTTCTAGGTGTTTGTTTAATTTATTCATTAAGCATTTATGCTTGATGTTTTGAAATATTCAACAACTCCATGAATTAATTTAATCCTGGTTTTCAAAAGCTTTTGTTAAGATTCATGCCAAAAGATTTAAAGTGGCTGGCTTGTCTTCAGATAAGAGAAAGGTCTCTTGTAGTTTAGTAATAGAATAGGAGGCAAAAAACAATATTAAGAAATAATTTATCAGCTTTGAGCTGGAGCAAAGATACTTATGGTCCCTTAGACAGATGTTCAGTACATTTATAAAAGACAGATACAAATACAGATTGAAGAGTGAGATGATACATTTTGTTTAAATGTGTTTAGGATATTCAAAATTGTTTGACTATTGATAATTAAAGGATTTGAATTTCTGACATGTAAGGAGAGGCTTGAGAGAGCTGCATTTTGCCTGAAAAGGAGAGAAGGGTTAGGTGGACCTTTTCCAGTGTATAAGTACTTAATAGGAAAAAAAACTTTTTTTTTTTTTTTTTTTTTTTTTTTGCATTGTGGGTGGTCAAACACTGGCACAGGCTGCAGAGAGAGGTTGAGGAGTCTCCATCCCTGGAAACACCTGAGATCTGACTGGATATGGTCCTGGGCCACCAATTGTAGCAGAGGGTGGTACTGGGTGGTGTCCAGAGATGCCTTGTGAAATCTTAACTACTATGAAGAATAGGAAATAATCTCCCAATAGTGGATGACTGTGTTATGAAAGGATGGATAAATACAGTGTTAGTAAATGCAAATGCAGAATATGAGAAAAACCAGCCACACCTATGTATTTACAAGAATAGGACCTAAATTAACTCCTAGTCAAAGAGTTAAATAAATATTGTGATTTACTCTTGGAAGCTCTATGTACAACATCATCGATATTTCATGTCAGTCATAAAGGCAAATAAAATTATATTACTTAGCAGGAAAGAAGATGAAAACAGGACAGAAAGCGTCCCTCTTCCTTTATAGAAACCATTGGATCATCCTGCTGTGCATACTCAAAAGGAGTCTGGTTGAACTGGAAAAAACTAAAGAGTGATGGTTAGGAGTAGAGGATGGCTTTGTACAAGGTGGGGCACAGAACAAAGGTCCTTCTGTTTCCAAACAGATGACTGAGGTGTGATATCATACAGTTATGAATGGTGTAGAAAGTGAAGGAGAAGTGGTCATTCCCTGTATTATTGTACACAAAGTAGGGAGCATCCAACAAAATAAAAAATACAACAAACAAGCTACTGAAGTACAACCTTTTGAATGTCATTAAGTGTGTCATTAAATCACAGAGCCTGCTGTCCCAGAACTCTTTGGTGGTCAAGCGCTTGAATGAACTGAAAGTGCAATTAGGTGAAGTAGTGCAGGCCATGTTCATTGGGAGGCTATGTGTGACCTTGGATTCAGGAAATCTCTGAAACTTCCTGCTTCTGGGAGGGTGTATTGGAGAAAATTACTCCTAGATTTATTGTTGTTGTGTCTTATCCTTAAGTATCTGCTACAGGTTATTGTTGGAAAGAGGGCACTTGTCTAGATGTATCTTGGGTTTGTAAACAGGGTCCTTCTTAACCTCCTGTTAGAACAGGTGGGTAGCTGGAACCTAAGGCAATAATGAGGATTTCTTTTCCCTTTGCAAATCAACATTCTCTCCCTTGCTCATTTTTTGCTTCTTTTCTCAAAGGAACACTTAGAACAATTTTTTTACCTTTCATGTATAAAAGACATGTATTTAATTGTGACTGCTGTGTGATGAACTCAATGACAAAAGACATGTGGTATCTCTAGATACAAGGAAGTTTGTATCATGTTCACAATTTATTTTTTATATCTGATCACATCCTTATACCTAGCTTTATTGAAATCCATCCCTTAAATGTTTTACAGATGAGGTGTAAGATCTGTATTCCTTTTATTGAAGATTTTACAAATTCCTTTAAAAGAAACCTTACAAATTCCTTAAAAAACCTACTCATATTTTATTGAGTTCAAATTTCTCATCCTTGGAGATTTTGGGGGCAGTTATTCCTCTCTTTTAGGCATATTCTATTTTTTGTGCACACTCATAAAATCATAATCTTCCTAACCCTAGCTGATAGGATTTTGTTTTCCTCTCAAGGCATTGGGTGCCCTCATAAGCCCTGTCTTCAGGCTGGTGCTTCAAAGAAATCAGTTCCCCTTCAATCATAATGAGGATTATGCTACTCTGAGGAGGCATCTTGATTCAAATTTCCGTTTGGAAACCTTTGTATTCTGTTGCACAAAGGCATCTAATCATTATCCTTTGCAATTCGCCAGTCCCATGGAATACACTTATACAGAATTGATTACTGTACCACCAAGCTTTTCCTGGTAAACACGTAAGGGTTTATGGGCGCCACTTCTCAACTTGGGTTGTTCAAAGTCAGCAGTGGAGAGAGGGGAAGGGCCATGGGGCATGCTGCACACCCTGGAAAGTTATCCATTGTTTCAGGGAGTAAGTGATCTGTAATTATGGCTCCATAAGTCAAGGGATGAGCGTTATCTCAGGTTCCCCAGGCACTGGTGACTGAGGGGGTCACACTTGCCAGCAGCTGGGGCGTGTGGGAAGAGCTGGAGGCGATGTGCCAGCACGGCTGCCCTGCCACTGGGCAGCTCTCACTCCTGCCTTCCCTCGGGGGTCCCTGCAATGGGTTTATCGCAGGGTGAGGGGTGCCTTGTGCACAAGGTGGCTCTCAGGCTCCAAGCTGGAGGGGTCAGGTCTTTCTCTGGACACCACATGCTGGTTGCCTTGAGTCTTCTTGGTGTTCATCTCCAAAAGTTTTTATTTGTCTTCATTTGTGCTATCTTACTGAAAGTGAGGAAACTTTTCCTTTGGCAAACTTAAGTAAGAAAAGGCTTTTTAGATTTTTGGGTTTATTCTCTCCAGGCAACCTTAAGCTTTACAGGCTCTATTGTTGATCACAGACTATTTTAAATTTTTTTATAATGCCCCGAAATACATTTTCTTGAAACATCAAGATTGCAAATTCTTAGTTTTGCAAAATACCATTTGGAAAAGCTCTTGCTTTCTTTATCAGGATCAGTCTTGTACATAAATTCAGTGTGTGAGTGGCAATTACTCTTTTGAAGAGATAGTCACATTAAAAGAAATTAAAAATATTGTATTAAAAATACATATAGATGTATCAGAACCCCTTAATTAGCAATAATGTGTTTTTAGCCCATGCTGGCTTTCTAAGGCCATGCTTATTTCAGGCCTTGTTCAGATAGAGCAATCTCTGTGATAATTCTGTTGAAATCCCTGAAATAACTTTCAGAGTTAGGATCTACTTAAGTGACTAAGATGACAGAGCCTGACATTTAGGAAAAGATCCAAAGTCTATTAGTACTGATAAGAATTTTAGTGTGTACTTCTCTGATGGCTTCATATCAATTTGCTTTGACTTGTGATGTTTGTGTAAGTAAACGTGGAGGAGATTTGACTAAAAATTATATTTAAATATGTTTTCCTTTTTTTCCAGTATTTTTTAAGAATTATATTTTTATGCCATTGAAATTATATCTGATTTTATAAGGGTGCATCTGTTTAGAATGATTTTATTTTTATATTATTAGGTTTTTTTCAGAATTTATTTTAGTCAGGGTTGTTATTGAATAAGTCTCACCCAAATTCTTCACTATTCTGTGTGGACTAATTGGAAAAAAACCCATCAGGTAGGGCACTGAACTGCTTGTATAAACAGTTCTTGAGACAATTATATCTATTTTGGGTTCCCAGTAGATATTTTAAATTAGCATGAAAAGCAAGATTATTATGGTTTTGGGTACTTTGATGATCTAAGCTCCCAAGACAATGAATCCCTCTTTCTCAAAGCTTTTTCTAAGATTCCCTCTCTGTATAAAATACATGATCTCTCTTCCCTTTCTTACCCTTCCCATCAAACCATTTGAATTCAGAGTAGGCAGATCTTATGCGACAGATGCTATAACACTTGAAATGGACAAATTCTGGTATATGGAACATATGGAAATTATGGTGAATCATTGAAAAAATGTCCAGCCAGAGGATTAGTTTGTGTATCGAAAAATTTTTTTAAAGAATCATGACAAATATGATACTGAGGATTTAAACCAGCTGACTGCAGTAAGAATTTGACCCTCATCTAGCAAACCATCCCCTTCCTGAATTTAGGGTGCTGTTCATCTGTTCAGTGCACTTGAAGGTTGTGACCTTTAGTGACCCAATTTCATCAAGAAGTTGCGGATTAGTTTTGATTTTTCCCAACTCAAAGCTGACTGTGTTAGCTTGATGACTTAAAAAGCATTTTGAAAAAAAAAAGAATAATTAATATAGCACTTACAAGGAGGTTGATCTTTTTGATGCCTGCCACTCACTTTGCTTAGAAGATGCCAGAAGGATGCACTAGAAGGGAAGCAGTGCAAAAGTGCAACATCCCTTTCCTCTCCCCACCTTCCCTTGGCAAAGGAGTGCTGATCTCCTTAACCTAACTCAGAAGCCTAGATTAGCCTCCCAGTTTCATGGTATCCTTCTGATCTAAGTGTCTTTGTGCTTTTTGTAGGGATTTTGGTCATTTGTTCAATGACTTTATTCTTTCTTACAGGATTTTCTTTGAAAGAAGGATTTTTAAAACCTCTATTATTATGGCAGTTTTCACTGAAGCTATTTCAATTTTGCCATACTCCAGCCTTCAGTGTTTGGTTTTCAAACTCTGTTGGATCAGGCTGGAAACAGACATCTGAAGTGACTGTTTAGCAAAATAATAATTTTTTTCCCAGTGGTCTAGAGTGAAAAATATGCAAATATGACAAAAATGAGCTCATTTGGAAGGCACTGAGCTTTAATGAATAACCATTTATATAACAGCAAAATAAAGCAAATTAAAATTTGTTGTGAACACAAGCTCTTTTAAAAGAGCAAATTAAATGGACATACTGAGAGTTATATCAAGATACTGGAGGCTTTAAGCCTGATCTCTGCACGAGAGGTGCTGAATAAAAGAGGAATCAAATAAGATGTTCACAGAATTGGCACATAAGTATTCTTATTTCTAGCATAACACTATACAGCTTAAAACACTGAGTTTGAAATCCTACTCTAGTACATTACTTGAGGTGAAACAGTGAGGAAAATAATCTGTTGCCCAGAAACCCCATGCACAAATTTCTCCAGAAATGGCAGTTTCACTGGAGGGTTTGTTTGTTGATGCTGCATCTATATCTGGAAATTAGCATCAAACTGAATGTTTTTCTTCTGTGCAAGGCTGGATGGTTTTAAAGGGGAAAAACAGCAAGAAGAAAATACTGTGAATATCTGCTTTGTTGTCTTCCTTCCTTCCTTCCTTCCTTCCTTCCTTCCTTCCTTCCTTCCTTCCTTCCTTCCTTCCTTCCTTCCTTCCTTCCTTCCTTCCTTCCTTCCTTCCTTCCTTCCTTCCTTCCTTCCTTCCTTCCTTCCTTCCTTCCTTCCTTCCTTCCTTCCTTCCTTCCTTCCTTCCTTCCTTCCTTCCTTCCTTCCTTCCTTCCTTCCTTCCTTCCTTCCTTCCTTCCTTCCTTCCTTCCTTCCTTCCTTCCTTCCTTCCTTCCTTCCTTCCTTCCTTCCTTCCTTCCTTCCTTCCTTCCTTCCTTCTCTGTCAGTCTGAGCAACATAAGTCCATATTAAACGGAATTTGTGGACAAAAGTTGTACACGTGTATGACTTTAGATTTTATGTGAGAATTATTTTCTCTCCAGTATCTGGAATGCTAAATGTATTAATTTTGGCTACATTTTTGTAAATGTTGTGTTTTCTTGCGTATCATGAAAACAAAGATGTGTCCTTTTTTACTGCAGAAGCACGGCTAAGACTCCATTCTCGAAAGAATGCATCTTAGAGCAAATACAAGCATGTACCAGCTAATGTGAACAGGGGGCTGAACAAGATACCTACTGAGGTCTCTTACAACTTCATCTTATTCTGTGGTGCTGTGAAAGCAGGAACAGGATACTTGCAGGCTAGCACAAAAAAAAAAAATCTGTATAGAAACTTTGGCAGAATTTTATATAATGCAGAAAATAGAAAGGCAACTACATGAAGTTCCTAAGAGATAGAAGTATTGTTATCCAATTTAGATAATAAACCATAGGTATTTTGATGTTTCATGCTGTGGAAAATATTTGTGGATGGATAAATTGAATGTTTAAAAAATTTAACTTGTGTTAACAATTCCTATATCTCTTTTGCTTATGTTTTTTTCCTTTGACCTGTTATAAAAAACTTGCCAAACAAATGTCAGACAATTACTAACCACCTACTTAAGCTGAATGGTACAAAAGACATTTATGTGATGCTTAATCACATTTTATGCCAGCACTAATAAATTGCCTCATGAGCATTTGAGACAGGGTAGTCAAGACTTTCCTCCAACTGTGGAAGTCTTCATTTTGGAAAAAGAGGAAGGGGAAATCTGCTCTAACCTGTAGTGAAGTTTTTGCAGAATCTGGATGTGATACAATTTACTTGTATCACACGATCAAACCTCAAGTCTGCTGGTCCAGTAGATAGTCCTACTTTATATGAATGAATGAGATAAACTGGCAGAACTTGTGGGAATCACAGTGCATTTCTGCAGCCCTCTTTGAAGGCCTCTGCAGAACACCTTTCCATCTAAAACTTCATACTGGTTTTACACTGTGGTTGGCACTTCATAGTTGCTAATCCTTAAATTGATTGCATTGCTAATTTTTCATTTTCTGTCCTTTAACAGCTGGAAACAGTGAAAGTGATGGCCAAGAAGCGGTGAGGAAAATAAAAGAAGAAACTTTGACTGGAAAAGGTACCATATCATATATTTCCTTTCAGAAACCATTTCCCCTCTCTTTTTGCTGTCATCTCCTTTTATATGAGATCCCCTTGTGTATTGCTAAATTTTTTTTAAAAATTTGGGGCACTGGAAGAGGTTGCCCAGAGAAGTTGTAGATGCCTCCTTCCTGGAAGTGTTCAAGGTCAGACTGGATGGAGCCTTGAAAAAACTGGTCTAGTGGAAGGTGTCCCTGCCCATGGCAGGAGGTTTGAAACTAGATGCTCTTTAAGGTCCTTTTTTCCCCCAAATGGTTCTGTGATTCTATGAACCGAATTCCTGAAATAAATCTGACTCAGGATATTTTTTTTAAAATGTTTTCAGCCTTGTTTGGCTTTACCATTTGTCATTGAAAAAGGGTTACCTGCAAGTTATAGTCTGCCTATGTATGTGTATGATTTAATAGATGAGAAAAAAGTCAGAATGCCAACAATTTTTGCTAGGGGAAGGACAGCAGGTAAAAGTATGTGTGGCTTTCACATTCTCTGAAAAAATTCCTTTGCCAAGGAATTTTCTCCTGGGAAGCTGAGAAGCCTCAGATAAAAGGAAAACAATTCTTATCTCATTTGCTTTTCCTGTGTTTTGCTTGTATGGATTGTGTTTGGAGATTGTTTACCCAGAGGTGATTGTTTCATTGGACTCTGGTGTGAGTTGTTTTGATTTATTGGCCAATCGGGGCCAAGCTGTGTTGAGACTCTGGAAAGAGTCACGAGTTTTCATTATTATCTTTTTAGTATTCAGTAAGTATGCTTTCTGTATTCTTTAGTATAGTATAGTATAGTATAGTATTCTTTAATATAATATAGCATTATAAAGTAATAAATTAGCCTTCTGAGAACATGGAGTCAGATGCATCATTCCTCCCCGCCACGGGGGTCCCTGCAAATACAATAGTGTGTGCTCTTTCACTTTGGTTGTTTTAGGAGCTAAAAGGTTTTTGAAAGATCAAGGCTGCTTGACTGGGTCATTTGACACATGTTAAGATCTTATAATACTTTGCAAAGTAAAACCATTTTCTTCAGTGTTAATGGACCTTTCATATCAAGCCTAAATTCCTACCTTTCTGTGGTTCTTCCCTTATTTCTTTTATCTGATGATCTGTCATGTTTGTAGAGGTATAAGGACAGCATGGTTTGATAACTAAGAGAAAAGGCATGTTTCACACTACCTGCTCTGTAATTGTAATTTGCAGTTTATGGTGGAGGTTAGTGTAGCTCACATTTTTGTCCCTGGGTGTCACTGGGTGTAGTTCCTAATGGTGCCTGATGATTCATTCCTGCCACTTTGACGCATAATTTCTTGGCAAAATACTAGGGCAGTGTTGCTAGTCCAACCTATTTAGGATCTTCATAGCTTCTTCTAAGATCCGATTCTGTTTTTGTGCCTCTAATAATTACTGTTATGATGATCAAAATACATGTTAATTATTATGTTAAAAACCCTTTCATTATGATTTATCTTTTTACTTAAATAAATGTGCATCCATTATAGCCTCAGGATACATGTATGCTAGTTAAAAGCATCATAAATTAAGGCATAGTTAGAAGGATCATGAAAGGAAAAAGGTAATTATTACATCATTAAAGTCTTTTGCTGGAAGTTTCTGTGCAGAGACCAAAACCAGTTGGAATTAATAATGTCATGTGACTTGCATCAATCTGAATAAACCAGGGTCTATGTTATGTTCTCCCTCTGTGTGATCACAGGCTTTTCCAGAGCTCCAGTCTTTCTTGTTTTTTCTAAGTAAAGTCAGTTATAGCCCTCAGTTATAAACTCCTAAGACACAGATGTCAGTTTGAGGAAGCTGAAAGAGTATTTAAACTTGACTGAAGTTATTCCTCCTTGTAATTATTTTAACTGAGGCTTAAGTAATCTCAGGCCCTGATAGGTTTGGCCTAAAAATAAATTGGGAGAGTATCGTCTTTTTGGAATTTCTGACTGATTGAGGAAAATTTGTATTTACGAGTGCAATGTCCTATACAGAAGACTTGTTCAGAACTGAGAGGCCCTCCTGTGTTACTTTTTATCAATAAATCTGCACTTTGCTTTTAATAGGATGTGTGTGTATATACTAAGTGTCCTTGGTTGGCTATATGATGTTTGTATCCAAACCAAAACACCAAGACAGGGCTGTGCAAGAGTATTACCTTTTCAAAAGCTACAGTTCAAGATCTGTTTAGTCACTGCATGAAAACATTGTCAGTTGTCTTGACCCTTTTCCCCTGCTTTTTCTTTGAGCATTTTTCATGGCCAATATGAAAACCCTGCTTTACAGAAACCGCTGCCATCAGGAGCATCAGACTCTTGAAGGACAACTACTCAAAATAGTATTTTTGGCAGTCAGTGTGGTCAAGATTGGGACAATATAACTGTTATGGACAAACAGTATGAGTGATTACCATCAGTTTGGTATCTAGATCTCAGATTCCTTAGAATGAAGAAAATCTCCTTGCTTTTTATCAGGTTAGACAGCAACAAAAGCAAAAGGCAGCAAAAGACCTTGTCCTCTCCTTGTTGCCTGGCTGAGCCATACATAGCACAAACATCCCCAGAGACAGCTCTGGGAAGATGCCAGGCTTATTGAATGCAAGTAATTACAATGTTTTTAAGGCACTGTCATCCTTCTCTGTCTTGGCCTTGTCTGTCTGGGGCTCTGTCTGATATCTAAGGGTAAGTAGTTTTACTTGACATAATCTGTACTTACTTCTGGGACAAGTGAGATTCAAAGCATGTACTTAAGTAATTCCTGTGAAGCAGCTGAGGAGCAATAACGTGCTAACAGTTGCAGAGGAGGATACAAGATAATAATAAAAAGGCTATACATGCAGGTGATGGGATTTTTTTTTCTTGTAAAATCATGACAAGACATGAAAAAAAGAATGGAGAAAATTTCTGAATACAGGGAGGCAGGAAGCCTGGTTTCCCATCCTGGAGGCATGGAAAGCAGAGCCAATACCAAAAGAGAATAGAGAACTGGAGAGGAAAGCAGTTGCAGCCATTTGCTACAAAGCAATGATGCTAAAGGACTCAGAAAATCTAAACATTGTAGTGCTTCATCTCTTCCTTCCACCTACCCTCTCCCGTGGTGTTGCATCAGAAATCTTCTTGGTTCCTCTTCCTGCTGATTCCAGACTGTTTAAGTGTCCTCCTTGGTTTTGGGTCTCTGTTCTGGGTAACCTAATACAAAGTGTACGGAGGGAGGATGTACATGGGCAGTTGAGTGGAAGCAAATAAGCTACAAGTCCTTGGGGCATGATAGACCCAGTTAGCTTAACCATCAGAACCTCCTCCATGATAAAAGAAATCACAGCCCTCAGATATCCAGAACAGGCCAGAAGTAGTGTTGCATTGTCATTAAAATTCTCACACCAGCACTATTTCCAAAAGACCAAGGGCAACACATTGCTACACTGTGAATCACAAAGCTGGGAGAAGCCAGGATGATGTGGACGTTTATCTTGCTTCCATTTGTTAAATTGGGAACTTGTGTTGTTAATAGTAGCAATTATATGGCTGGGAAAGTCGTTGATGACTCGGGATTGCCACAGAGATATTCTAATTGGATAAATCTCTGTAATTTGCACATGGGGTGTGTCTCAGTGTGTTCATTAGTTAGATCAGTTGGGTGCTTTTCAGGCAACCCTCAGCTCGTGGCTGCTTGCTCAGTGCAGGTTCCTATCAGGAAGGGCACTGCAAGTCCTGGCCTGGATTCTCTTTGGACAGGACTAGCCTGGGAGGTGAGTTGCAGCAGTAACAGAGCATTACTGCATGGGAGCAAACTTCAGAGTTTATCTGAGCCTTCCACAGACCTACAGCAAATGCCTATGTCAGGTGCCCTGCAAAAATGAGATTCAGAAATGGACTTCTATTGATCTGAACTGCTTGTTAGTGCAACCATAGTTATCAGTGGTGAACAAACTTCACTGAGCTGTGGAAATGGGGGGTTTCTGTAATAAACTCAGCTCTCAATGATACTGCAAAATAATCTCTCCATTTACATAACAGAGTTATGTCTCCTGACTCAGTTACCCTCAGCTTATGTCTGCAAATGAAAGCTGGTTTTAGCATGATGATTACAAACATACAAATGTTGAAAACTCATATATAAACATGAATGAAAGCTTCATTCATTCCAGCAAAGGTTCATGAATGCTGATGGAATCAGCAATTAGCAAAACTTTATGCATAAATATCACATAGCACAGTACCAGGGGAAGGCTCTCACATTCAGAGTTTAGGAGCTGCAGTTGCAACTAGAGTCAAAGGAGACAAAAATTATCATTTAGTAAGAGAAGAGGGTGTAAAAGTCATATTAAGCATAGACCTCTTCAAAAGGAGAAGCCTGTGTTTAATCTCACCCAACATTTTTGCGGCAATTCAAATAAAACCACAATTATAAAACTACAAGCTAAATTCACAGCATTCATGAAAATTCCATTTGAAGTCAGGTGAGAAAGGAAGAACAGACTTTCTCCCTCAGAGTTAGAGGAATGCAGAGGTTAGCACAGTGGCAACCAAATTGTGTCATTTACAGTCTGACCCACATCAAGACAGCGTGGGCCAAATACTAGAATGAATTGTCTTAAAAAAAAAACAACAACCTGGCTTTTTCCCAGAGCTTTCTCTAGAGATGTTTATGCTACATGTGGCTCAGCCAGGGAATAAGGAGATGACAAGGTCTCTTGCTCCCTTTTGTAGTATAACTTGCTAATAAATAAGGAATTTTTCCTTTTTTTAGAGACCTGAGACTGAAGAATTGACGTGAGAGAAGATAGGCTAATGTGGCTGACTCGTACCACATATAATTACAGAATAACTTGTGGGTGGTTTCCCCACAACACTTGCTGTGTCAGGCACCATTTTTAACAGAGCAGTCCAGCTTTTTCTGCTGTGTACCAGAGAGTTTGTTAGCTTTCCCTGAAGGCTAGAGGAACTCCTCTGCTGAGTTCCCAAATTCACAAACTTTTAAACATGGTGGTGGTATTCTCATCATGTTAGCTGGAGTTGTCTTCAGCAAAGTGTTCAGCAAGGACTGTTGCCTTGTTAATATGTGCAAAAATGTCTGCCAGGATTTCTTTTGCATAGCACATCAAAGATGTCACTATGGAAGTGGTCATCCAACCAGCCAAAGATAGTGAAAAATATTTGTGTTTGAGACATATCTTCCATAAGTGTGCATAAGCATGTGTGAGTTTATGCTTGCTTGTGTCACTTTTTTTTTTTTTTTGGTGGTGTTTTGAGTTGTAAAAGCGTCACATCCTGGGCTTGTGGCTGGACCTAATGAGGTTACTTTGTCTCTTCTACCACATCCTATTGAAATATCCTTTCTCTACCACTGCTGAAAGACCTGTAGGATTGGTTTAAAGAGCTTCCTGACAATGACAGTGCAGTTTCCTCCTACCTGGTTTCTTTTCTCGTGCTGGTGCCTTATCTCCAGTACTTGGCTTTGGCAGGTGAATGACTGCCCTCAGTTGGAGCTGTGCAGCTGAACACCAGGCTTATGAAGGCATCTTAAAAGCCAAGGTGCTGAAATGAATGGGAGTAGAGAAATCTCAGTCTGACATTGTGCCACTTTGCAGGACCCTGTGTGGGACTGCAGAGTTTTTCTGCTTTGTCACTTGATGACAGGTATAAGAACCTTGCCAAAACATTAAGATTTATTTTCCTTCCACAGACACATTTGAGGTTATATTAGGTATATTCAAGCCATATGAACATATTTGAATATTGAAAAACATGGATGAGTTAAACTTAATCTAAATTAGTGACTGGATCCTCCCCATGCACAAGGATGAAAAACTCTTTTCTGGAGACCAAGAAAGTAATGCATGGGCTAATACTTTTCCTCTGTGCTCATACCACTTGTCCCTTATCCAGAAAAACTGGTGACTTTTTGCTTCATATTAAGCAGGGAAGATTTTAATCTACAGAAAGGTGTATCCAGAGCCCTCTAATAAAATCACTTAGGTGAAAAGTTTTCAAATCAATTGTCCTGGTTTTCTGTTTGTTTTGCATAATTATTTGATACAAAACTGTGGTTAAATTTGTTAAGCCTGTTTGCTTATGTCTTTTCTTGCTCTCCTTTTGACTTCCAGTGTAACATGATACAAGATTTCTCCTCTCAGTTCTTACAGATACTTAAAACAATAGACAACCCCCTATTTTTTGGGGTTTCTTAACCCCAAGTGTTTCTTAAATGTTTCTTAAAACACTTTGGAAATTGAGTGGTCATGTTAACAGTGTGGCAAATCAGAAATTAAGAGCAAAATGGGTATGGTTCGCATAGCTGAAGATGAATTGCATATCTGGATACTGAGATGGAGATAAAGTCTTTCAAATGGGAAATGTATTCATAATGCAGGCACAAGCTCTGCCTGTTAGTTTCCTGAATTCCCATTTCCATTGGAAATGTGAAACACATTTCATTAACAGGCTCTTCCACTAGGAAATGTGATTTTCTCTTATTTAAATTATCTCTAATTGAAACTTAGAGACAAAGAAGTGCACAGGTGTAGCTGTAGGCAGAATAACAAAGTCCCGTCAGGTGTCTTGAAATGATTTTCTGAGAGTAAATCACCAAAGCTTTGTGTGACTAATGGCACCAGAGCTCTGAGGTTAGGATTTTGCTGATTGTGCTTCCCTAGTGAAGGCAATCTGGAGAAAGGGAGTTTCAAATTAAAATTGCCTCTTCAAGGCTGGAAAAAGCTCCCATTTCAGACTTTTACAGGATTTTAATCCTCTTGTATGCACTTGTAGAGTGCATGATGTTGTGCAGTGACTGGGTAAAGGTGCTCCTGGGTTTGTCACATCCTTTAATATGCCATCATTTTTTCCATCTTGATCAGTAGTTGCAGGCAGGTTGTGTGAGCTATTTCTAGACCTTGTCTGTTTTCAAGAAAATTGCCAGCACATACTGAAAGACAAAGCCAAGAAAAAAGCAATTTGTGTTCTCTCTGGAATGCTTTCATATTTCTCTTCCAAGATCTACATTATATAGACCTATCTTCCGTGAGTTACATGTAGGGCTTTAGAAGTTAATTTGCTTATAACAAGTAGAATATTTTCTGTGGCAATGCCATTGGCTTCTGTACTGGAGATCCAGCTGCCAAGAGCATGGAGAAGTTGTGGGCTGAAATAAATGTGGAATAAGCAGAGTCTGTATGCTGTGTGAGCAACCTCCCAGGTATGAGCTGCACATCAAACAACAGGTGCTGGTCAGCCTGCATGTGCAGGCACTGCCAGTATTTCCTTGTCAGCTCCATCCTTGCAGCAGTGTGGTAGAGCTCCAGAGGAAGCACTGCTAGAGAGGAGCCTCTGCACCTCCCAAGGACCAGTGCCACTGTGCTAATGCTTAATTTGTTCTTCAAGGACTATTTTTTAGTGGCAAAGAATTGAAGCTCTGAATAGATGTCCCAGTTCCTAAATGAGTTATGAGCCAGGCTCTCCTCAGCAGTGCCCAATGACAGGACCAGAGGCACTGGGCACAACTGAAAATGCAAGAAATTCCATTTAAAATGTAAAAAACCTATATTTATTTATTTATTTATTTATTTTTAGCATAAGAGCTTTTGGGTATCAGCACAGGTTGTCCATAGAGTTTGTAGCTTCTCCAAAGCCATCTGACCACAGACCTCAGTAACCACCTCCAGGTGGCCCAGCATGAGAAGGGGCAATCTCTTTCCAGCCTCAGCCACCCAGTAACTCGTTATATCAGCAAATTTTGGCTGCCAAACCCACATGAAACCCTCTCTGCTTTGGGTGTCCAGACCTGAATACAGGTACTGTAACATACACAGATTCTAGGACTTCAGGGCCTTCCAGAAACTGTATCAGTGTTCACACAGTGCCAATATTAAATGCATATTGTGATAGGAATAGCAATAATTTGGCCATAATTCGGTCTTGGGAAGCAGGTATTTGAAAAGAACTTCATAGCAGTGTAAAAAATGTTTTCATTTTTTTACTTGCACATCTGTGCAAGTAAAAAAAAACTTTCTGTGGAAACAAAGGGAAGAAATGTAGGAAAGCTGATGTTTAGAGTAAGAATGACTGAAGCAGCTTACATTCTTGTTTCTTTCGGTGTTTTGGATTTTGGCTTGTTTTATTGCTGTTGCTGTTGTTGTTTTTGTTACTGTTGTTTAGGTATGTTTTGTTTGTTTGTGTGGTTTTTTTGTGTTTTCTTTGTTGTTTTTTTTTCTTGATTTTTGTTTGTTGCTTTCTTTTTTTTGTGTAGGGCATAAACTAATTTTTGTTTTTAAGACTTGAGTTTTACAATATAGATTCCAAATTTTATGTGTTCAGGATTACATGATGTATGTCATCTCTGCTCCATTTTCATCATCTGACTGTAAATTATCATGCTCATGTAAACTTTGAAACCCTTCTTAGCCTAAAGTCTTGCAGGAAGTGTGTAATGCCAGCATTTTTTAATGGTATTTTCTGATACCTGGTGCTAGAAAATCTAGTTTGTAAGAAGAAAAAGAAATATTCCTAAAAACGCTTATAAACTCTTCAATTAAACCAAACATCTAACATGATAATCATTACAAGCCTAGTAATCATGTCTCAGTTTGGATTTCTGTACACATATTGAGACACTGTTTCTGCACAAGGTGATGTGAACTGTTCCCACCACCTGATTAATCTCCCAAAGATGATGCTCAGCTGTGTTTCATTCCTTATTAGATTTTAACATTATGTCTGCCACTGACTTCTCTTGCCAATATTACTGTTGACTTCAGGCTGCTTGGCAGGATTGGCTCTTCACAACTGATGTGACTTGAGGAGACAAAATAAATCAAATCATCTTTCCAACATTTACTTTGACCTAGTTGAAGAATAATCCTTGCCAATGTTTTAGCTCCCAAGCATGAAAAATGTAGGCCTGTGGTTGGAGAGAGATCTCCATGGCTCTGGGCAAGATTTGCTCTTGTTCTGTGTTTCCTCTCATTTTACTCCAATCTCACTTATGCTCACTTGTGCTTTTTTTAAGAAGTAATTTACAACAACTAAGCTTCCTGAACATGGATCTCATTTAAATGATAGAGTGTTTGTACTTCTGTCTCTTTAAGAATTTGATGGCATATCGGAGGGAAAATAAAAGGAAGGAAAAATAATACAAGGCAAAAAGCAATTTCTCCTTTTCAAAATTTTGTCATGGCAATTGGGGGCTTCTGAACTGGAGGTTTGTAACAAGTTAATTTTCCAACCTAAAATATTGCAGGCTTTCTGTTAGCTTATAATCAGCACTTGAAAGTCAGTCAATGCAAAAATTCCATGGTCCTAGTAGGAACAGTTTTTTGTGAAGACAGAATTTTTCCAAGAGATATGTCTGTTTGAATGGCAAAAGAGAGAAAGAAACACTTTTACACCCATATCTACAAAATAACACAGAGAAAGTGCAGAATCTCTGTAGAAGGGATTAACTTGAAAAGTGGCAGTTTGTGTTCAACCCAATCTAAATCAAAGACTTTTCATCCCAGCTGTGTGTCTTATGTCCCTTATAAGTCTTATAGACTGCTGTACTATAAAAGACAATCTTTGTTTTAGAATATAGACTTTAAAATCCTCTTGAATGAATAAACTTCAGCTTATCAATGCTTTGTGTTGATTTGAAAATGCACACTATAAATGATTTGAGTTTTTGAACAAGAAAATTTTGTAAAAGTTTATTAAAAAAAAATTTGTTTAAAAATTACCACAAAATGAAAATATCCTATGGAAAACACTTATTTTGTGTTAGTCTGAACCCTCTTTCCATCTATCTATCTATCTATCTATCTATCTATCTATCTATCTATCTATCTATCTATTTTGGTTTTGGTGGGTTTTTTTGTTTTATTTTGTTTTGTTTTTTTTTTTTCTTTTTTTCTTTTTTTTGTTTGTTTGGTTTTTTGTTGTTGTTGTTTTTTGTTTGTGGGTTTTTTTGTGTTAGGGGGTTTTTTGTTTTTTGGGGGGTTTTTTGGTGTTTTTTGGGGTTTTTGGGTTTTTTTGTTTGTTTGTTTTTTCTTTTTTTTCTTTGAGCTGATGCAAAAATTAATTGTTCCCTGGCTAAGTGAAGTTTTCAATTGGGATTCCCTTCAAGACTTTTTTTCTGAAAGTAGAAGAAAAAGTGCACCTCCAGTGCCATGAAGGCCTATACTTTGAGGCATTAGCTATAATAATAGAGATGTCAAAAGTGTGCTTATTTGGCATAGACAAGGCTGATATACAGAGCAATTCTCCTGAGAATCTGAGGTTCTTCCTCCAGTTAAGATAATCTCAAGTGGCTGGAAGAAGACTGCTATACTAGAAGATACATGAAACAACTTTTTAGTCTGGAATCATAATACTGTAGTTACCTTGACTACCAATGATATGTAACTATATTGTGTTTGCCACTCTAGATGCCCTTTCAGTCAGTCCTGCAGACAGCAGAGACAGAATATTGTTTGTCTCTTTGTTTGTTTTTAATTTGCTTGAGTCATACCTCCAGAAACATGATAGTCAGAAAGCAGTACCCATTTCTGTGTTTCCACCCAGCAGGAGAAAATAGTATGTTTGCCTTTGCTTGCAAAAGAGAACAATTTGTTGCAGTGTTCCCATATCCAATTAAGCTGTTCCTCGTCTCAGTGCAATCAGAAGTAGAGCATTTAGGGCCATGTTTGCATTTACTGGTGGGCATTGGGCCCCGGGGTGCTGGCAGTGTGTGTACCTGTGGAGATGGGCAGCACACGTGGCTGCAGCAGCTTTGGGGAGCTGACAAGCTGAGCTGAGAGCTCCTTCAGCCCCTTTGAGCTCCGGGGTCTGCCTCTGTCTCCCTGTGGCAGCCTGTCCAGGCAGGAGCTTGGGACAGAACCCAATGTCTCAGCCTTGTGCAGTGGGTGCACAGTCTTTAGGGGAGGGGAGTCTGAGATAGACATCTTAGTAGGTTTTTTGGTTTTGGGTTTGTTTTTTTTTTTTTTTAATTTATTTTAATTTTTGTTTAGATGACAAAGAGCTCATCAGGTAATGTAAATTGCTGGTGCCCAAGGTAATTTTTCAAAGGTAGTCCAGATATACCATTCTTAGGCTGTGTGAAAATTTAGCATCTATATCCTTAGTCTCTTAAATGTAATTTTGCCTTATTTTCTAAAAAGAATGTTTTGAAATAAAGCCGTTCTTTTGTGCTTCCGAGGTGTTTCCATGGGGGTTATTTTTCAGAAGCTGGATGCAAAATGGCTAATCCTTCATTTCAGCTGGAAAAGTGCTACCTGCCAGCCCCATTTTTAGGGATTTGTAAGGCAGTAAAATGAGGAGAGAACAGGGGATTTAATTAATTTATTTCAGCCTACTGTAAGAAGCTCATGCTCTGGGGAGTTTGGGTCCAGGGCAGTGTGGTGACTCATGGGGGACGGGTGTGGAAGGAGTGGGTGGGGGCTGAAAGGAAACTGTGGTTGTGGGTCCCAGCCTTGGTCTGTTCTGTGCAGCTCAAGAGGAATGGACCTGGGTGGTGCTTTCCCTGCTGTCTGGCTTCATGGACCCTTTCCACAAGCTGCCATTGCAGCAATCTTTTAAAACACATCACCTTCTGGTGCTAAAAATTAGTGATGTTTTTCCTTCAGTTCCCTTTTAGCACCAGGTGGAATTATATGTCACTGATGATATAAGGAGTATTCTGTCTCAGAGGGATAGTATAAATTTATGCTACCAGCACTAAATTATTCTTTTACTCGAAAAATAGGTTTTTTACTGACCTTTTTATTTTAAAACATTTTTTAAAGAATTTATCTTTTTTTTTTTTTTTTTGCAGGTTAATTTCAGATTTTGCAGATTCATTTCAGTTAATATTTTTTTTTAATATAGTCTAGCCTTTGAGTTAAATAAAAAGCCTTCTACTGCAATGGATGCTATAAAAAGGAATATGTACCAATGTGTTCAAAGAGCAACTGAATCAGGCAGATAAAATGGGTGAAAAAAGGAAAACAGATAAGAAAATGATAGGAGGAACAAAAACTCCACAACATGAATTCCACATTTTGTGTTCCATTTTCTTTTTGAATTATCATATTTTTAAATTTAGTTTTAAATTTAATCCATAATAGACAGTTAAGACACTAATGTGCATAATAATAATCCAAACAAAATGGAGAGATCCTAAAGGCTCACAGGAAAGGGAGACTAAGGAGAAAACCAACACAAGGAGTAGACAAGGATTAGGAAGCATGTGAAAACAGAGAGAAAGAACCTGGAAAGAGGTTGCTGCCACATAAACTTGAAGGAGCATAAGATCATATCCAAAGAATATTATGTGCAGTGGTTGACTGTTTATTTAGTGTTTGTGCTAAGCAGACTTTTGAGTAGATGGTCCCTGATTAAAGAATTGGAGTCACTCTGCAGTTCAGGATTTCTTTTTTGGAAGTTGCATTTACTACACTTAGAGAAACTCTCAGAGAGTCGTGTCCTGGTCAGCAGTGACACAGCTTTCACAGCCATACCTGCTTACAGGGATGAGCTGGGCTAGCACAGGGCACACAAGGCTTGTTTAAGTCCCCAAGCAGGATGTGTGAGGCTCCAGGCTTTATTCTAACCCTCAGCTTCCATATTCCCGGTAACACTCCATCAAGGAAAATTGTGTGTTTTCCTTTCCATTCTGTATACTTAACTTTCCTTGTCTTCTCTGAAGATCTTCCAAAGTGTTCAGAATTCCTGGCACATTTATATTTCCATCTCTGTCTCTGTCACTCTTTTCCTTTCTCTCTTCCTCACTCTTTCTGTCCTTTTCTTACTCTCTCTTTTTCCATCTTTCTTAAAATAAAAAAATACAGAATAGAAAATACAGCTTTGTAACACATATCTGCCTGTTTCATATTATGTTTAAGAGAGTACTCGTGTACTCATAGGAGTTGCTTTGCTTTCTGTGGTTTGCATACTGCAAGCCAGCATTACATATCAATAGGAACAACCTGTAGTTTTATTGCGCTTTTTCATTTTTAATTTTAAAAATTATCCCAGATTAATGGTGCTTGTATAGTCATAAAAATTGCACATTTTTAAATGGAACAATGTGATTTGATATTCTTCATATTTTATCCACTATGCTAAGTTTTTTTAGTTTCTCTTTAGCTGGCTTCGGAGATGGAGACATCCTGCTGCCCAACCGGGAAAAACAAGGTTCTTCATTGATTTTATATAGGATTGGAAGGGTACACATGAATGATATGGATTGCATGATATCTTTTCTCTGGAAACTATTCTGTTAAATTAGTTTCAAAGCTGTCAAATTAAAAGAAAACAAACATGGAGTTAGAGTGACATGTTATGTCCAGTGGCTATTTTTGTCCTAGGAAGTGGTATCATGCTAGCCTTGGGAAAAGCCTGAAAGATAACTTCCGTTATTATTCAACTGAAAAGCAGAAAGAGTGACTGAATCATTAAGCTCATTTTCTCTGAAGGGGATGACATAGCTATTGATGGGTTTTCCTCTCTTCTTGTGTTCCTGCCCTCTTCATCTCAATGGCTCCCTGGCATCTCCATTCCCACTGAACCATCCCTCTGTCCTTTTCCCAAACCTACCTTCTCAAGTCCAGTATGTGTTTCTAAATATTTCTGGCTTCTTTTTTGTATATCTTGGAACTACTAATTCTGAGTTTGCCTGCCAAAGGCAAGGCAGAAGTAGGTATCATTGGGCAGACACAGAAATTTAAAGGCAGGAACTTAACCTCTACTTATCCATCAATGTACTTTCATCATTGCCCCCAACCAGTCCCTTGTCAGTGTGGCTGTCTTTTGCCTTTTTAGTTATCCCTTGCACAGATAAATTCAAACATTTCCTGCTTCTCTAGGTTAACAAGGAAAGCCCCTGACTTATGCTATGGGGAAGGACATCCAAAGCCTCCATCCATAGCATGGAGGTACAGAGCTTCCCCCTGCTGTCTAGGGACTGGAGACTCACACTGCTCTATGTGTTTTGTACAATAGAGGCTGAAAGAGTATTACAGATCACCACTGCTGAGGTTAGAAGCCCTGTTCATTCTTCCCCCTTTCTTTTGTGGAAGGTGCATTTGAAGTGCTTCCATCAGCATATATGGACCCAATTCTCAAGCATTATTAAAATCTGGGAAGCTGTTTTAGTGGTTGTATGTTCATTCTGGACATGAACAGCCAGCAGGTAGAAACCTGTGAAACCACACTGGAGCTTTAGGAAGATAGAATGAAAAAAACCCCAAACAATTAATGTTACTTTTCTTTTATTGACTCTTTTTTTTTTGTTTTTCCTTTTAAGTTGACCAGTATCCTTCCCACCTAGGGGCCAAGTAACTCCTTAACTCCTTAAAAAGTGAACATTAAAGGAAAATAGATATAATATTATGGTCAGAAAAGAACTTGTCATTTATGCAGGATTAAGAACTGTCAAGCATTCTGTACCTAACAGTTTGTATGATTACATTCAATAAAAATTACTTACAAAGCTACTTGATTGTTGCATTCACATATTTCTAACCCTTGTGGGGGGAGTATTATAGTCTTCTAAATAATGGGGTTTAGGGCTGCAATTCCATGTCTTCTTGAAAACTACCAGTTGGCTTTAACCTAATCAGGGATTCTACCTCATCATTTCAAACATACTGCCTCAATTAGAAACTTGCCTCAGATTTAATGGGGAAGTGACAATTCCAGCAATTCATCTGGACAGTTACTCAGGGATACTGAAGGTACTGAGGCCAGAATTTTGATCCTAGTTGGCCATAAATTTGTTCTGGGAGGTGAGTCTCATGGCTCTTCAAATCTGAATCATAAGAAGTGTGCAGGCAGCTGTTATTCCCACCCATGTACATACTTGCTACTAAAAGACCCACAAACTAAATTTGTCTATTTCTTCAGTCAGTAAGAGCTGTAATTCAGCTACATATTTTAAAATGCATGCCTTGTAATATTTTTGTTTCCAATGAATTTACAGTTAATTGCAAGGATTATTTTGAAGGCTTCTAAACCCTTATTTAGCTTGTACAGTGCTGAATAGTGGTGTGATTTCTGTATATCCCAGAGTTCATATATGCTAATCAGTCTGACTGCTTAGAAAACACTGCATAGCATTGGACTAATTTGCAGGGAGAGTAGCCTGTGAAAGTTGGCTATTAGCTGGTTTCAGTCACCTTTTGTCTACACATTGCCTGACAAGCAGCTGGATTCTTGTGCGTTCCCAACAGCTTGCAGTTCCCATGCAATGAGGCTGAACCAGGCTTTTCTTTATTAAGGAAGAAATCAAGCCAAAAATAGTCTCTGTAAGTGCTGTTTTCTTTTATACATGGTAGTTACAGGCAACAAATCAAAGATCTTAGTTGTTTTATGCTATACACCCTTGCCTGCCATACATACACACACACTTGCAGACATTTTGCAGTCCTTCCTTTAATGAGGTCCTTATTCTGAAGAGGTCACACTCTTCCAGAACATTGTTTGTTTTTCTCTGCTGGGGAGCAGCACCTTGCACGGATCTGCAATCATTCCCCTGTTAAGTGTTGTCTAATTGCCCACTTCTGCTCCATCTTTCAGGAAGTTCCTAATGATCCTCCCAAGCCTCTGTTAAGCTAAATATTTCTGTGTTGTCAGCAACTTTCACCACCTGTCTATTCAGCCTGCTTTACAGAAAATTCCTAACACCTGGCACCCAGCACTTGTTTGGGTATGAAGCAAATGAACCACTACATTTCTCTGGGGGGGTGCTCAGAACTGGCAGCAGGTAGAGGCAATGACTGCTCCTGGTGAACAGGAGCATCAGCCAGCCTTAGAGTCAGGGGCATAGGGAAAGGTTCTCCTTGGGGTCCAAACAAACCTGACACTGAAAACCTGGGCTGGGTTGTTTTTTTGTTTTTTTTTGTTTGGTTGGTTCTTTTTCCAGTGATGTGTGTACAGAACAGCAAATGTTCAAATAAAACAAGCATGATTTGGAAATAGCCAGTGCATTTGTCTCAATCTTATGATAGCAATTGTACTAAGCTCTGTGGAACTGAAGAAGGAAGCTTGCAGGTTGCAAAAGCAAGGAGCTGAAGGCACCAAGAAGGTAGCACACTAGGATGCACAGCAGCAAGCTGCTGCTGTGTAGCACCTTTGGAAAGAGGATATTTTATTCAGGAGTTTTCCTGTAAATTACCTACCTCAGTGTGTGGGTGTCAAGTCTACTGAGAAGATGGAAGAGCAAGTGGTTAGACACAGAAAAATGGGAATGCTGTGTCGACTGATCAGAAACCTTGCCTGGAAAGTGAAGCTAGTTTTAAGTGAATGCAGCAAGGAAATATGTAAGAAAAGGCTGGATAAATTTGGAGGCTTTTTTTCCTTTTTTTTTGTAGTAAAAGAAGGAGTCAGAGAAACATGAGCTGCGGGCAAGAACATCAGAAGGCTTTGTAAAGGTTTTTGTGAGCCCTGCAACGTGTGCCTTTAACCTAGATATATTGAACTGAAAGGGATGCAGGTACTAGCATGAAGATAGACAACTAGACAAGCGTAAGATTTTTTGAGTGGTACTTTCATGGCATGGACGATTTTTATCTCACAAGGGAGAGTTTCGAGAAACAGATCCAAGCATAGGGATGCAATAATAATAGTGGAAGAGTTAGCAATAGCTGAGGGATGACTATGAAGTCAACTGCAACTGGAGAGCTGTTGGCTACATTGGACACATTAACTGTATGCACACAGATCCTTCACATTTTTTAACACAATAAATGAACAGCAGCAGTTGGTATTGAATCTCCATATTCAGTTTCAAGAGTGATATAAATTGCTGACTAAATGGTTATTTCAGCATCCTGGCTCATTTTGTGAAAGTCTCAGAAAGCAGAGCAGTGTGGATGAGATACAGGAATGGTTTCTAAAGATGAGCAATTGTTGGACTTTTTAATTACAGTCAGCCTCTGAATTCATGAGTATGCTTTCTTTTTTTAATGTGCTATTTATCATTACAATGAAGATCTAAAAGCTTCATTTCACTATGTGAGTATAGGGAAAATTATAAATTGAGACTTATTTTGGCTAGGTATTAATCTTTTCTTATGTAAGCCAAAAGTGAAAACTCATAAAGGAATTAATATGTTGTTTCTTCTGTAACATGTCAATAACAGCTTGTCTTTGGGAATTTCAGCCTTTCTAAATTCAATTTGGGCACTTACATTTAGCACTTACGCTACCTGTTTTAATTAAGAATTGGCAGGCATAAAAGAAAAAAAAAATCTATTTTATGAGCTGATAGTATCTTAATTGAGAATGCCTGGCTCTCATTGTCATTGATCACTTACTTTTTGTGAGTTATATCAAGGTGCACATGAGTAATATGTAATACTTCCCCATGGCAATATTTAGCAGAAGGAACTGAGAGAGCCCAGGTGTTTTAACAAGGTAGTTTTAAAAAGCTCCAGAAATAGTATGTGATTTTGGAATCCTTGGAGGAGGCAGGGGACAGCCTTCCAAACACCTGGACTCCTTGATCCACCTGTAGGATAAGCTTTCCTGCCTAAGATGTTGCTGCATATTAATCATCTTTTCCATGTTTGAACAATTCTTTGTGGTGGAACTCCAGAACAAAGGTGCAATCTTTTTATGTAAATCCCATAGAAACATTGTCCCATAAAAAGTATCTTCCCTGCCTTGTTTTCTTCAGACTTGCAGAAAAACTTTGATGAGCAGGGGTCTGAAGGAAATGGGAAATAAGAAGTCTTAGAATGCTTTAGAACTTCTGTGTCCTTATGTATTGTCTCTGTAGTTGCAGAGGCAAAAGTACAGATGCTTACCTAAATAATGGTTTGGATTTTAGCGCAAATGCAGTTTTCTCAGAGTAAAGTCTTTCAAAGTGTGCAGTTGTGATAGATCAGACAGAAGCTGGGAGATGTTAAAATAGACAGAAGTGGGGGTTTATCTGTTTTTGCTGTGCAGGAGGGAAAACATAGGCACCAGCAAAGCATGAGAAAAAAAATGCAGTTGTGTCTGTGAAATAGTTTAATAATAATGCATTATTTGAAATGTTCATTTCAATTTTCATGTATGCTATAACCAAATGAAGGTTATTTAAGAAAAAAAAACCAACTATGCAATATACTGAAAAAGTTGAATCCAGTGAGATGTAAGATAAGATGGTCAGCAGACCTTTTCTTAGATCTTTATGGGAAGAAAAAGAGGTCCCAAGACTACATCTGATGCAATTTAGGAAGAATATATCACGTGCAGTGTGAAGTGCTTATTAGTTACCACTATTAAAAAAATTGCCTGCTGTTGCCAGGCCTAACTTTAGCTTTTTGAAGTGCCTAACTTAGATTTTTGAATCATGTTGTTCTTTCATCTCCCAGATCAAAGAGCCTTGGACCTGTTTAAGAATGTTGAGACTGTAATAGGCTCAGTTAAAGGTGCGTGTTATATAGTACCTACCCATGTCATGATTTTGGGTGATATAGCCACATGGCTTTCTGAGGCTGAGAAATATAATCTGGTCCCAGTTGCTCCTGAAGGGCTATGTGTAAACTCAATGACCCTAAAGGTGCTTCTGACTGGTAGCATCTACATCCCATATCAGGGTAAGACAGAGGCACATATCAATGTTGACTGTCACCTTTGTTTTTCCAGAGAGGAAATCTGGAAACTATGGAAATCTACTTAGTTCTGGATAACTAGGGTAGAGTACAACATGCTTCCACTAAATTACTTGAATTGGAAGTGGTCATCAAGTCAAAACTGTTAGGAATATTGGTGTTTTTTAAAATATTCCACAGGGGGCGGGATAGAATATGGTGAATGTATCTTGTAGAAATATTGAGATTCTTGAATTTCTGATCAAGGTGATCGAGGGATAAAATCATATTTCAGCATTATGAGAGCTGGAGATTTCAAGAGTTAGCAATGTGGGTTTAGAGGGAGATCTATATCCTAGAGGTTTGTATGAGGCATCTCATCCACCCTGCTGAATCAAAACCTCAGTTTCATCCAGTGTAAAGACTTCATCTGGTACAAACAAGTTCTTCCAGATACGGGTTTTAGGTGTATTTTTCGGAAGATGTCAGGAGACAGCAGGCTTGTATCTCTTTCCTCATTCATGTAGCAACAGACGCCTTTGTGAGGAAGGAACTCAGACGTACTTCATGCATTTTTTATTCCGTGAGAGAAGCAAGGCCTTTCATTACTCAGCATGATATCCTCTTTAGAAACAGTCCTTCGGCATAGCTAATCTTGGGCATGCTATGGTCAGTCTGTCTAACCTCATCTATGCTGTTGCTTAAACTCAGTGTCTGAGAAAGCCTTTGTGGACTGTCTTGAGTAACTTGTGGTCTTCTCGCTTGCTGAAGTGTCTCTGAGGCATAGCTTGGGCAGCAAGCGTGGCTAAACCACCAGTGCCTGGGAGCTGATGGGAAGTGCTGTGGGGAAGCAGCAGTGACTGGTGGGCTGGACAAGCCCTCCTCCTGCTCAGTTTCAGCTGCAACCACTGTGCAAGAAGCAGCTCTGCTGGGTTGCTGTGGCTTGTGCACATTTGCTGCTGTTGATTGTAGGACAAAACTCACCTGAACTGGTCCTGGGGAACTGGAGTGCCCTTTGGCAGGCCATGAAGCAATAAAGAAACCAATAATTGGTGCTGCTGGTGAGGATGATTTTGGGAGCTTCGACTCAGTCTCTTGTGGTTCTGCACTGTGTTCTATGGCCCTATGGAACTTCTCACAAGCCATTTGAGAACTGGTTGAATCCTTCAAGCTCTTTACCCAAACACCTTCACTACTAACAGGAGAGAGCCTGGCACACCTAAAAGGTGTTTCCTGCACCTTAGACAACTCTTTTAAGGACAGCAACCTAAGTGGTTAGATAGAGCTAGACAGCTGACATCTAGGCAACTCTAGCTAACTGATCGCCTCCTTTCTTTTTGAACCTTTGCTGCCATGCATAATTCAATCCTTTACAGGGAGGAAAAGGGTTTGTTGGAATTAGTGAAATAACAGGTTAAAGGCTCCCAGGCAGTTATATATATTTTTCAATCTGCTACAAAACAATTTGTGTCTCTTTGTAGGAAAATTAATATACTTTTTGTTTTCATATGAGATAAGGAAGAGTAATTTAACAAGTAATACACCTACCACTTCCAGACAAACTCAAAAGATATGTATGCTGGAGTAGCTGGCCTCAGTCCAGCAAAGCCATTAGAATGGGTAACCCTTGACAAAAGAAAATCTGCTTAGCTCGTCCTCCTTATTCTTTTGAAGGGATTGATCTTGTGTGATCCATTTAGCCTGTTGGGCTGGAGTGTTTGAGGACCCACAAAGGAAAGGCCAAAACCTGGTCCAAGGTTATGTTTACCAGCCACCCCCTGCCCTCACCCAAAACCAACCTAGCAGATTTTTTTGCACCCCTGAACCCACAGAGTTTTCCTTTCCTACAGTTTCTGTGTGTTGCATGCCAGCCCTCTCCCAGTCCATTATCCTTCAGCCTGGATGAAATTTGCACGGACTCAATATGTGTCAGCCAGGATTTCAGCCCAACATAAACACAGCCAAAGCACAACCATTATTGATCACAGGCACAGAAGGGAAGGCTTAACCTTTGCAATGCTAAGAGTTTGTTCTTTCTCTAGTTTTAGTTTTACTTTGGGGGCCAGGCGGAACTTGGATCACTGAATGAAACAGTAAAGGACATGAAATAATTTGTGCCATTTATGGAGCAAATAGTTTAGATAAGAACACATCAGAATTTTTCAATAGCCTAGTCAGTTATAAATCTTTGTAACAGGAATACATCACTGTGTTCAGGGATTTTTGTTCCTGAATTTCCTGGAATTACACAGTGCATTTTAATATACTTCTCTGTGTTTTCATGTCCCCACGGGTCTTCTGAATTGAGCCAGTGGTGAAACTTTTCTCTATGATGTTGATTAGTGTAAATGTGCCAGGGTACATGATCTGTGAGTTAAAATCAGCATTGAGGCTCTAAAATTTTATTTGATGGTTGTACCTTAAGGCCAAGCATGAGCAACTGATATTTTTTCCCTATTTCAGTTCCTCTGCCTGTGTCTTTTTGTTTAAGCTAGACACACAGTAAAATCTCTAGGCATCCAAACTGCCTTCTAGTTGTGTCAAATAGTAGCTATTCCTTGATGAGATACTTTGCTATGTAAGATTTCAGAGAAATGTAGGTATGCTGAAAGGAAAATACGAAAATATTAGGTGTTATTTTTGTGGTTGATCTATTAATCTATCTGTTATCTAAGAATATGCCTAGTCATACCTTATGCATGTTTGTGCATTCGGTTCGTGCAGTGGGATTTTCCTTACTGCCTCAGGAAGAAGCTCTGTCCTCTGTGAAAGACTGCTGGTGTGATGGCCACAGCTCCAGCATCCAAGCTTCATACTGTTGCCACATTTCTCTTCACAGAGAAAAGCAAGGCACAGTTCTTCCCATAGATTTCTGAGATTCATATTCTCTGAACTTCAGAGAAGGGGAAAACACAATTCTTATCATTTGCTGTGCATGTGTTTGTGCCAAAGTAGAATGCAATATGGAGATGGTTTACCCAGAGTGATAGTGTTCTGTTCCCTTGGCCTGTCAGGGCCAAGAGTGTGTGTGTGTCTGGACAGTCACAAGACAGTCATGAGATGAGTGTAGTTCTGTGCAATTGTGTGCAGAGTGAGTGCATGGCAGATTCAGTTTAGATGTATGTAATATAGTATAATAAAGTAATTAATTAGCCTTCTGATAAGATGAAGTCAGATGCATCATTTTCTCTGCCCTTCATCTGGGATGCCTTTGCTTCAATATCATACAGAAGCACACTTCTAGTGCATGTAGTCAGTATCATCTATACATGTTGGATACAGCTGTCAATTCCATAGCTTCCAAAACTGTAATTTCCAGGCTAGCACAATGCTGCAAGTTGTCTGATGCCAAGAGCAAAGGCCAAGTCTTCAGTGTCTGGAATGTTTTTTCTGTTCTGCAGAGATTTGCAGTGCTGTGTCTGTACTTGCTGGTGACGTGCCTGTGAGTAGCATCAGTGTAATGCAGATGTGTCTTACCTTTCTCATTCCCTATTTCATGCAGATGTTCCAAGCTCAAAGCAGTGTCATCTGCCCCTTCCATGAGCAGAGGACCCTTGGCAGATAAGTTCCTTCCCATGTAAAGGTCACAGGCTGCCACAACCATGAATGCTACGAATAGTTCAGCTGAAGCCATCTTTAAGCCAGACAGAAAAATAAACCTCTCACAGTGGAAAGAGCTCTTCAACATGATCCAGATTGCCTCAGTATAGTCCCTTAGGACTATTTGTACAGTGGGATACTCTTCACTGTGAATAGGAGTGACAAAATCTGGCCCAGAGTTTGTTCCCTAAAGATGTAAATATAGAAACTGCCACAGAAACACGTGCAGGGGCACGGAAGTCTTTTTTTTCCCACCCGTGGTTTTTGCCAGCGAGGTCTCTCTGAGAGAGTCACTGTGGCAGTTCAAAGCTTCACTAGCATTGTGGGTTGACAGCGGCAAACATTGCTGATCCAGCTCAGAGAAGCAGGCAATTTGCTTCTATAAAATTACACTTAGTAAAGCTTTTGGGATTTCATGTAGGCATATCTGAATCATGTGTATATCAAGTGGTCCCGGTCATGAGAGGAAGAGAGGGTCATATGAGGATGAGAAGCTCTTCAGACAGAGAGAGTAACCTTTGATGAAGGGCTCAGGCCACAGACAGGGAAGCTGTCTGCAGCTTTTGCAGTAATCTGGGAGTACTGCTTAACGGTTTTATTGTCTTTCATAGAGATTTACAAAACTCTGAAACTTGGAACACACACATCTGCAGTACCCCATGGGTGCTGTGCAGATGGTCCCTGGTGCAGTAGGGGATCCAGGCTTTTGTGCAAGGGGCATTTCTTTGGCAGGATGTTTTTTTCTTCCCCAGGTCTGCTGATTCTCAGGGAAGTCACTTCACTGACTGAAGTGTCTCTCTATGCCTAGTAAGCACTGTTAAGCAGGCAGGGGAAATCAGGCTGAGGTTTTCTCTGTGTGGAGAATTGGATACTCTTGGTATAATGCTTGAGACCACTGAATCAGCCTTAACCAGGAGCTCTCAGCCCCATGGCAGGAATTCATCATGGTAATCTTTGCAAGTGGAGCTGTAAGTAACAAAACTGCTGGTCAGATATGGGCACACAGTCCTGCTCTTAGCAGTATGAATGTGTTTCTCTAAAGTTTCATTGTGATGCACTCATTTCACTCATTTGCCAGGCGTTGTTTGATCTTTCATTTGTGAGCAGTGTGCATGCAGTGCATCCGCGGCAACAAAATTTACTTCATTTAGAAATGCCTTAAGTACTGGAAGAGATAGGGAATTTTGGTTTGTTGTTAACCTCACATAACTCTTCAATTCTTTCCCCCCCTCCTCCCTTTTTGTTTTTTCCTTTTTTCTTTTGAATGCCAGTTACAGATCCCAGATGTCAAATAGCAGCAGCAGCTGGCTGCGTGACAGATCCCTTAGGCTGCAGCTGGGTGAACACTACTGGACTTATTCTAGCTGTGTCATATAGATGGTATGCAGATGATTTCTCTGAGCTGTCATGCTTTTCAAATGCCTCTAGCTTCTTTTTCCCCTCCTTCTTTTATTCTGGTAATACACAGAGCCTGGAAATTCAGCCTCGGAGAAACCTTGCATGTATTGTGTACAAGGTCTGTGGATCCAATGGATGGCCTATCTGTGCATTATTCCTTTTACATAACTGAATTATTCAACTTATAAATATGCAGTATTCCTAATACTGTATTAGATTAGGGTTGACTATGTCCTTCAATACTCTGCATTTATGACAATAGCACTCTTGTATGAAGATGAAAGGAGAAACATTAATTCAGGAAGTCTGATCTCTCTTGAAAATGACATACTCAGTGCCCATATTGGTTGAATAGTACTTTTGGTGGTTTTTTCCTTCATTAAGTCAATGTGAGTAGATTGATTGAATGTTAATGACAGAACAGAGCTTCAGATTTTAACAGATGAGAGAAGCAGAAATAAGAGCAGATTTTCAGTAGAAGTATAAACACACAATATGCTGTATTATCTACAAAGAAGAGTTACCTCACTATGTATTTTTAAGGTCATCTGTGCTGCTGAATTTTCTTTAGTAATTTTGGTGTACATTACTTTTAACTAAGTCCTTTTTGTAATGTGTTGCAACTCTGCCTAACATTAATGCAATCATAACAGGTGTATGGTTTTCCTTTAAACTACAGTGTATGTTTTGTGAAAGTAGTATAGTTTGAAAGAGAAGTACAATTCTGATTAGAATTTAGTAACCGTGCTCTGAGTCAATAATACTTAGAGAGCTGAATTATTTAAACTCAGATTATTGGAACACATGCTTAAAACTTTAAGGTAATATTTAAAATATAATTTTCTAATAATTTCCCTCTCCAGTTCTTTCAGGAATATCAATAAACTCAAAACAGTTTGTTCTAGAAACAGAAGTGCTCATTGACTGAGCTGCCCTTTTTCCCTTTTGGGCAAAATCCAGAAAATAGATTTCATCAAGTGGGGCAAATGCACTTTCTCTAAATGACCTAATCACTTCTGTGTTTTTTCCTCTAAACATTACCTGCAGCTAAAATGAAGGTGGTTGTTATAGATACAGGAGAACACTTCCCATTGCTCCTTTCAGAAATTATTGATTTTCCTTGCAGACACAATGCAGAATCCAGCTCAGAGCTCTGGGAAAATGCAGAAGTGACATGCAAAAGTAGCTATAGGCCAATAGAATTTTCAGCACCAATGGAGGTGATTCCACTGTCATTTATTGTAAATCTAAAGATAGTGTGTTTCTTCTTTATAGTCACTGATTTATGTCTTGTGCATTACTTTTGAGTGGGATATCATACAGCCTACACCTATATGGCTTCTTGTAGCTACTTCTGCAGAAATCTAGTTCATCTTGCTGCTTCCTAGTCACAACTTTCATCTTCCTAGACACCCCTCATATTTGCAGCTTTCGAAAGGACATTGCAAGCTGGGTGTAAATATATGTAAATCTCACTGAAGTTATTAATGCTTTTCCCCTCAGCTCAAATATCCTTTTATTCTCCCTTCCTAAAGGAAATGCTATGTATTGGTCAGTATTGGAACTTCCTTTTGATGAAACTAAGCACAGTAGACCTGTCCTGGGACACCCTAATAGGAGATTAGTCTAAGAATAGATTCCTTCTGGTTTTCCTCTGGTCTCTTTTTCCCCAGCAGTATTCCTTCTCCAGTTGCAATTCTGAAGCAGACAATCAATGCAATTGTTCCTCTCCTTTAATCTTCTGTTGTTGTCAGTAAAGTTCCTGCTGTTCCTTTGTTGTGCTTCCAGTTCAGATTGCTCATTCTCAGCCTCACAGACTGACATGATAGAGTGGCAAAGTATCCTGACTTCTCTGAAACAGACTATTGTAAATCTGCAGAAACATTATCTGCTAAGTGTTTTTCTATGTTCTGTTTCATGTCTTTCAGCAGGAGGCTTTATTGCAGAAGCTCTTTCAAATTATCTCTTTTTTTCTGACTTTTTTTTTATTTTTGTATCAGATTGTTTCTGATTTGGCTATGTTCAGTTATGTCTAAAAAATACTAAAAAAGTATTCTAGAAGCTTCATGCAACACCTAAGGGAGTAAGAAGTATTCTGCTTAGAAATAGGGTAATAGAAACTTCTATTGATGTTTTTTTTCCCCTTTTGTTTTTTCCCCTGCTGAAGATATCAATAATTTCATCTCCAAGTCTTATGCCTTATCTTGCCTCAAGCTAATGTAAATTTCTGACCATCATCATCATGTTTTTTCCCCCAAATTACTGGTCATATTTGCCTCTATTTTCAGCTTTTATGATGTAAATTCTTCTGATAATTCCCTTCAGTTATCTGTTCTTCCATCTGCCTGCTTGATCTCCTCCTATAAGCCCTAGTTTCTTACATCATGGTATGTTACCTAGCCTTAGTCTGGGTCAATGTGCACAACTTCCCCTAGGACTTCAACGGTCTTGATCATTATCCTTCCTTTTTTCAGTCTGTTTCTCTAAAGCCTCCCACTGATGTAAATGTATTTTACTTCAGCACAAAGAATATCAAGCTCCACATGCACCACTGCAGGACTGCTGAAACAGTTTGAGATTTGCTTTGTAAATACTTGTGATCAAGCAGGCTACTTCTCTCCTCAGCTTATTCATGGGTACTCAGTACAAAGAGGGTAGATCACCTGATGTCAGTGAAAATTTATAAAAGAATAAAAATCTATAATGCAGAGCTTTTCAGTTAGGGATTTTGCTTGGTTTCCTCGGTTTGTTTTTTTTTTTTCCCCACCATAAAGCATCATCGTAACACCATAAATTTTCAGAGAGAGCTTGAATTTTATATCATGAAAGAAATTCCAGTATGCCAGAGATGTGGGATTTGCAGTTCAGATATCATGAATTAACTGTAAATGTATTGAAGTAATTATTCTGAAAGAACCCTCTACAGATAGAATTGGAGAGGAGATCCCACCTTGGAAACACCTGAGACAGACTGTGATATTGCAGCTTTCATGTTTTCACAGGAGGGAAGATGTTTTGCATGAAATATCTGGAAACAGATGGATTCCTCTGGCCTGTGAACATGTATTTCTTTAATGGTACCACTCTTGCACAGAATCATAAAGGCAATTGCATAGAATTCCCTGTCTGAAGAAGAAATGTAAGTCAAGATAGGAAAAAAAAATCCAGCCAAGAGAAACATGTCAAGATGGCATTGAGCTTATCCATGTACACTTCTGTCAGTGAGGAAAAAGCTACTTTTCTGTTCAAATCTTGGAGGCATAGAGGAAAACTTCAAAGGAAAACAGGGTCATTCTTGTCAAGTGTTAACAGCTGTGATTAAATGCTGTATTAAAATGCTTGAATTGTAAGTTTTGTTGTTCCATGGTGTGCCATGTCTCTGTTTCAATAAAACAGGTTGAACCTGGGTTTGTGCCTTAGCAAATATAGAGCATCTGTGCAGCTTGTTGCAGAATTCAATCCTTGTGTATGAAAAGTTCACTTTTCAAACCCTATGCATGTATTATATGTAGTAGATAATGAGGAAATACTGCTCTAACTACAAAACTACAAGTATCTGCAGCTCATGAGAGCATCTCCTGACTGATGAGGGGAGAGGAAAGCAAAAGAAAGTATTAAAATATTTATTTTCCTGACAGAACCAGATATTCATGTGGCTTATACCACATTATTTATTCAATGTATATTTTGATTGCCTGGTGGGGTTTGGGACTCCAGTGAGTAATAGTACCTGGGCAGCAACTGAGTGTTCCATGATAATTCTCCATTACTATAAAGCCACAAAACAAGGAAAAGCCAGGCATTAATTTGAATAAAAGATAAAGGCATGTGCTCTGAGCTGCATTCTGTGATGGAGTCTTAATATTGTAGAAGAATGCTAATTTTATCTGTTCAGTAATGTTGGTGAGCTTTCTAGTGCCATTCAATACCACTTATATTAGCATTTTATCAATTTAAATTCTCTTCATAAGTAACCATGTATTTCCAGGTTGTTTGGTCAGAGAGGTTATGCAACCAGAGAGAGAATAGAAATGACTGCAAGATGTACTGTGAAAAGTAAATTATGATGTCAGATACACAGTTTTAAAAATATGATAAACAGGAAAACCTCCAAGCAAACTGGATTTTCTATTTGAAATTCTGAATTAATTCTGCATGAAGTCACAGTGTTGTGTAGTAATTGTTTTAATTTTCCTATATTTTCCTTTAAAAAAATTTATTAAATGATTAATCTAGTTACCAATTCTGTATTTAATAATTTTCAGAGAGATCAAAATCCCTTGGAATATGAAGCACTCCTTAGCATGTATTTTGTAATTAGATGTAAAAATTTACATAATGAACTAAGCAATCAATTTCTGAATATGATTTGTGTCTGTGTATATGAACCACAGACCCATGCCCAGTGCCTCTGATAAGAGATTCTCAGCTAATCAATTCCTGTTCTGGAGCTTTTGAGCCTTCCAGTCTTTTTCATTCTAGTCATTCATCTGGACAAATTCACCATGGCTAAGGAGTTGCTAAGTGCTACAAATTAAAATAATAGCTTTTTTTCACACTTCTATTGCCTATGATGTCCATACTTACAACTGCTGGGGCAAAATACAAGGAAAATCAGACCAACTGTGTCTTCTCATAGATGTAATTTGTAATACTCATGCTGTCTTCCTAACCAAGTATGGTATAATCTAAGGAGAGTAGAGTTTCTTGGTTTGGAGCTGTTGCCTCCAAATCTGTGTGTCTGAATACCTCTTAAAAAGAATGTTTGTAGTGTGGCATTCATTGCTCACAGGCCCTAGCGTGGCAATGGTTGCTTCACAGACAAATTAGAGCCATTACAGTTGTGTCCTAGAATGGACAAGTCGGTGGAAAAAAGCTTGTAGCATCTGAGGTGTCACAGTCCAAGGATGATACAGTTGTTGACCAACTTACGTTGACAATTTCTTCAAGTTTTACTAGGGATGGAATAAAATATGTGAAAGGGAGAGTTTTCGTTATAGGAAATGATGGTGATAGTTTCCACTGACTAAGAATATTACTCTAAATATTACTTTAGAGCCAGTATTTGTTTACAGTTGACAAGTTTCTGAAGCACTTGGGGATTTTCTAGAATGGGAAGTGGAAGAAGCTGTCCTGTCATTTGAACAGCCCAGCTGAATAAGAAGTCACTTTGCTGTCCTGCAAAGGGTGTCGTTCCCAGTCAGGAGTCATCAGCTAATCAAAACAGCTCTGCTAGGTAGCAAAGTAGGACAACAAGCAAAGGACAAAGGAGTGAAGAGTCCACAGTAAACTCATTTCATAATGGAATTGCTTCTCTGAGCACTGAGACATCCTGAAACTGGGCCTATGCCCTGCCCTGCCTAGATAGGACAACCAAGGCCTTATTTCTCTCATTTAGAAAATGGGTGTTCTTAATGTTTGCTCTTCTTAATAAGCTGTGTGAATCTATTAGGTAGGGAGGCTTTACTTGAATTGATTTGCTTTGTTTAAACATGCTCTAGCTTTTGCTCATGTATATAGCTCATAAAAATAAACCAGTTTGAGTTTAGCCTAGTATTCCGTGGTGATTACTTAGATGTGCTGTCATAGCCAAGAGCTTGAGTCTAGGATTTTGCTGGCAACAGTGCAGCTGCAGTGATTATAATGATATGGAAAACTGAACCACAATTTAAAAACCAAAAGTACTATTGCAACTCTTACAACTCAGAGATTGCTGAGTAATGTCCATTCAATATATGCAGGTAAAATTCATGATGCTTTATTATTTTTAGTAATTAATGTGGATCAAATCTGTTTCAGAAGCTCTAGTTTAAGCATGCAGGTAGGTTTGTTTGGCTGTTTTGTTTAACCAACCACTTAAGAGTCAAGTAGAAATTTTAGTGAAATTAATTATTGTTAGTTAATATTTACAAAAGTCTTTGAAGATATTTATTGCCATATATTTGCTAGATTTTTGTCTCATAAGCAACTTCTCCTGGGAAAAGTAATTCAACAAGTTTTTGGACCAGTAATTTTTTCTCTTGATCAGAGCCTGAAAAGGCTTGGATTTTCAATGGCTTCTGCCAGGGCAAGACACTGAATCCTTCTGAATGCTCTGTGCCATGAATTCTGATCCTTCATACTGACTAAAGCTATCACACATAATAATAACAGCGAAAACCAATGTGAATTTTGAATGCACAGCTGTGGCCTTGATTCAGTTAGTGAGGATCAGAAACAGTTTTGGAGATTACTTTGACTAGAACACAGGGAGCTATATTCAGCACCTTCTCCAAGGCTAAATTCAGATTTCTTATTGGGATTTTTTTCAATGAAAAAGCCGTTAATTTGCTTAATTAAAATACCTTTAGTTGAATTATTTGCCCAGTTTTGAGTAGCTATTCTTATTCTTCTGGTGACAACTAGAGGCTGAATATACCCGCCTTTCACTGAAAAATCTGCCTGTGAATATACCAAACTTGCTTTCATTTCTGGAGTTTATACCCCATTCATACTATAAATGCTTGTTTAGTACTTGATTTGGACAACGTGGACTTTGAGAGAATGATGTGGCAGTTCAGGAGAGATGGATATAATTTGAAATCTGGATCCTTTGATTATAAGGATTGATCCGCTTTGATTGTAATGTATGAACTGAAGAAAACTGATGTGCTGTGGTGAAGTGGTCTGTAGCCTTGTGAAAGAAGCAGTTGATAAGTAAAATGAGTGTATCTTTTAGGAAAAAAAACCCCATAGGTGATGTGACTGGTATGTTTTCCCTCAACACACAGCTGTATGTCTATGTAATTGAGGAATAAAGAAAAATGAAATTTCTGAACAATTTCTGTTAATACTTTTAAACAGAGACAGACTTATGGAGGTGTACACTATTTTGAGCAACCAGTAATTGTGTAAGCTACACCTCACAGACAAACTTTGTCTTCCATATAACAGCAGGTTTGCCATCCTGTCTAACCAGGTTGTTTGGTAATGTTGAAGAGCTGATTTTCTGCTTTTGAGAGATTGTTTGAAAGCTGTGGATATGATTTTTATGTGTTTGGGCAATCAATCAATTTTATTGCTTGGCTGCCTTCCCAGCTTCTGGTTGCTTCCACTACCTAATTTTGCGATGAACAAGCGAATGAATTTTCTAATTGTATATGAAGAGAACTGTTCTGATTGTCATGTTTTGAATTCTTAACAACAGCTTAAAGTATTACAACTGTAGCCTATCAGTATATCATGGCAAGTCTTGTGAATTAATTTCAGTAATGAGGCAAATGATACTGAAACCCTGCAGTACAGCTCTGACATATTTTTTGTAGCTGTTTCCATGTATTTTTCATCTAATGACGGTTTTTTTCCCCTAGAAGATGAGTTTCTTGCACTGTTTTATCACAGCACAGTGTTTCCAAAATGAGTTGGGTTTGAATTGCACTACAGCTTCCAATAGTCTTCCAAGGACAGAGGAGACTATTGATATGTTTGGTGCATGCTGACACAAGGAGGAGGGTGCCTGCCCCACAGGCACCACAGGATGCAGCTCCAGTGGGCAGCACAGTGAGGAGCAGAGCTGTGGGTGCTCGAGCCCCACCGTGCAGCTGGCATCCTTGGTACAGGTGTGGGAACTGCCATGGGGAGAAAACATTCCAGAGGGATTGTTTGTAACCTCAGGAAGCCAGGTGTGAAGGAGGCATCATCCAGGCATTCCAGACTGAAATTTGCTGCAGCTACTGCTGCTTCATTTACCATCTGAATGTCTGTCACCTCCTCTCGATTTCAGTTGCTTCGTATTTTCTTTGTGCTTGATCCCATGCTGAGGTCCATCACTTGGAAAAGCTCAATTAAAATCTGGCCAGCTGCTTCTCAGCTGCATGAACTGTGTTGATGCAAAGTGCTGGCTAGAAAATATTCTCTGCTGATGTTTCATTGGAAGTGGTTGGTTTCTGGGGGCAGAGTGAGGTGGCTCCAATGGGCAGAATTACAGTTTGGCCTGGAAAAGAAAAAATAAAATCCCACCCCTCAAATGACATACCTGTTAAATTACTTGCTTTGCATTATAGTAATTGCACTGTTCACCTTAATGAATTGGGATAACCCATAGGCCACAAAAAGTAGGCAAGTCAAGCATTTGCCTTAACTCATTTTCTGTGTGCTCCTGATAATTGTATGCATCAATCTCTTTTTTCCTAGGGAAAAAAAAAAAAAAAACAAAAAAGGAAAACAACTCTAAACCAACAGTGGATCAAAAAAAATAAGACCCTAACATTAAGGATGTCAAGAATGCTTACTCTGTGAAGTGCTGTACAAAATCAAAGGAAGGAGAAGCACTTTAAGTCCCTGAAATCATACTTCAAAAATCAGACTTGCTGCAACAAAAATATGTATATATGTACATACATACATGTATGCATACACACACATAAGGAAATTACTAAAGAACTGTAGAAAGTGCCTTAAAAGGAAAATTAGGTGTTGGATCCAAGTGTTGGCCAAGTGTATTTGCTTATGCACAACTCTACATCAAATTCCAGACCAGAGCCAACTTGCATCCTGCCAGTTTACACCCCAGGCAAAAAATCTGTGTTGAGTTTCTGCCTGACCGTGTAGATTTTCCTTGGAATAGCACAGTCCCTTGTCATAAATTTTAAGAAAAAAAAATGCAAAAGGTACTAAAGCTAAAGGGCTGTTAGCAGTGCTGGGAAAATAAAAGGCACAACAAAAGCAACTAAGAATATGTTAGGGAGAGCTGAAAAACAGTTACTTGTAATACAACATTTTGGATGGTTATAGCAGTGATTGTGTAATGTGTGGTCTCCCGTGAAGACCAGACTTAGATTGAAGAATTTGAACAGGGATCATTGGATGCATGTCCCTCAGTTAAAGGCAGATAAGGTCAAATGAGAAATTTGGTTTAATAACAAGGCTGATAAAAAAAAATAAATGAAAAAAAAATTTCCAGAAGAGATGAATTTTTCATCTTGTCTACTCTTAGATCAAAATAGCTTTCCTTTAAATTAATGAGCTCACCAACTCTGTGAGAAAACTGTTATGAGGTGAATAAGAAAATAGTTACGTGGGTCAATGATTCTTAGCAAAAGAACAAAAGCTGCAATAGATAAGTAGGTATATCAGTTTAATTTTTCAGTATCACTGTAGAAGTAGAATGCACAAAGAATGCAGTCTCTCATGGATGATTATTATATTTGGACACGGACTTTTGCAGCAAACAGGAACATCACACAACATCTCCAGCTACCACTCTTAGAGCCACCTTTGACAAATGAAACATTGGGAAAGTAATATACTTTCTTAGTACTCATATCCTATATAACAGCTAAAAAATTATCATCTGAGAAAGTGGAAATATAAACATTTTTGTTTTCTCATCATAGTTGTTTATTCTAATCCTCTAGGCAGATCCTCATTCCTGGATCACTCTGACTTTCTACCCATTAATAAGCCAATTAAATTATGCTTTTATCCAACTGTTAGAGGGACCAAAAGAATTTTTTGGTTGTTTTTATCATTAAATTTCTAATGATAAACATGTTAAGTACTGTATCAGGTCATTGCATACAAGACTCACAGTTAATGCATAATTAAATCTAATTTTAAAACTATTTCTGCTTGTTTCCTGTATGCATTTCATTAAAATTCTTTCCAACATAATGGAATTTCATTAAGAGAAAATTAGAAAACAAAGATCACATACAACCTATTTGCCATTCATGTGCTTAAACATGCCATGCATTTTCTACTCCATAAGCATGGGGCCAGAGTAAGAATATGCTCACAAGTGACAGCACTGGTGTGTAGTGAATCCTGTGAGATGTCAGGGTTGGACTCACAAGCTTTGAGGGGGGAGGGTTGGAGCAAGCTTGTCTATCCTGACCCCAGTCATGGGTCTGATGGAACTAGGATGAACTCTTTAATGTTCCACTGACTGCTCTGGGATCCCCCAGGCCTGGTCCGTGCTGGAGAGGGACTGGACAGTGAGGAGGGACTGGGGCTAAAAGAGGGACATCTGACCCCACAGGGAGCTGCGGGAAGCAGGAGATAAGATAGTGAGTTGTTGGTTTGGATGTAGCAATCCCTCATGAGCAGATGGATTTCAATTACCCACCACAGCTTGCACAGAGCACAATGTCAAGAGCTATCTGTACACTGGGAAAAAACAATTCTTTCTGTGGCAGTGCAAAATGTGAAGGAACAATGAAAATAAGGTTTAAATCACCAATTCCCTCTCCTGTTATAACTTATAACTAAGAGGGATATGATTTGATACTAGGAAAGAAAAGTCATGAATCAAAAGACATATGGTGTATTCATGGAAATTGTGATAGGACATTCACATTGGTAGGAAAATGTACAATAATGACAGAGGGAGTACAAAAAATATGTAAAAAATCAATACTGTTTGTGTTAATATGGTTCATCAAACAGGAGTGAGGGAATAATAAAAAATATTAAAGAAGTTTGCTGTCAGGAAAGTAAAGTTTATTCTTATAGCTATGTGGTTTCAGAACTGGAGTTTGCTTGCCAGGAACTCAGCCAGGCCAGAGTAGCTGCAGAGTAGCTGCAGGTCTGCTGATTGTGACTGGGACAGTGTGTCTGGAGTGCTTTGATTCCTCTGATTAGAATACAAGTCAAAATAGAGACTCAGCTCTCCAAGAGCTAAGTACTGTTGATAAAACTGGAAAAAAGTTTTAAAATAAATTATTACCATTAAAAAGTAGAAGAAAAACCCATAAACAAACATCTGCCTCCCCAAAACACCCAACCAAAACCCAAAACAATAATAACACAACCAAAAATATCATCAAAGAAACAAACATCTATTGCCACAAATCCAGCAAAAAAAAAAAAAATAATACCCCAAACTCCAACCATCTTCATACTTATCTTTTCTAACAGTTCCTCATGGTCACCAGACATGCTTGAGAAAAAAGTTCTTCAATACTTTGTTGTTTAATTTATCTCCTTCCAACAAAAATTCAAGCCAAAGTAACTCCTGTGGTTTTATTATTCACATTACTACAGATTATTATACGTTGTGGAAGCAGTCTTCATTTTTGTTTGCATTATTGACATGTTTTATCTGGTGTTTTTCCATTCAATGAGATCAGAAACCTTTACCTCGAAACACTGTCCTTTCTTCTGCTCTCCCATTTTTCTTCTCATACATCCCCAAAGATCAATCAAAGAGGATGTAGTGTGTTAAAAATTTGCTGTGATATTTGGTGCTGTCTTTTTCTATGTGCTCTGTATGGGTGTAAAGAGCATTATTTAAATGTGAACTTTCCTGAGCCTGTCATAGTTGATTTTTCCATGGATTGGTGTGATGAAACTTAAACGAATTTTAATGGAAGATTTTCCAGCATAGCTTAGTTGAACGTCTTGATATTAAATTTTAATCATCTCAAATGAAGCTCTGTGTGATGCAATGAAATTCAGCAGAAGTATGCTGTGCTAATAAGCTTCAAAATATTAATACTGAGATGATTTTTTTGTCTGTCTGGTATCAAAAGTCTTCCCTGAGCTGTAACATAAAATAAGATTTTAGCTATAAACTCAAAGCTCATCTGCTAAAAATAGCTGAGGAAAAGGAAGATGTCTGTGTGTTCAGTGTTACTAGGATGACTAAAGATGACAAAGAGAAGCCATGTCTCTAGCAGTTTAGACTTTCATATACCTCTGGAGAAGACAAATGATCCTAAGATATATTTGGTGGTGTGTACCCAAAGGAAATTAGGAAATTTTCAACTTACATTGCATTCCTTCTAAAATACAAAGTACTGTCCTGCTTTTCAAGTTCAGTAAAATGAACTCCAACTGAAATGGAGCAGACTTCCTGAGGTAAACAGAGTCTGCTTTAGCAAAAGAGGACTAAGTAGACTTGGTTGGTTTTGTTCAAAAATAATTAAATGTGAGAGAAGATGCTCTTGCTGCTCATGGATATGTCACTAGGACAAATAATGAAACCAGTAGAAGCACATTCATAGCAAAAGGCAATTTACAAAACCAATGAGGTATAAACTAGCCATGAAGGTTAGAAGGTTAGAAGTTATTTTCTCATCAGCTGGGTAAGTGAAATTATGACTTAGGTTTCCCATAATACTGCAAGAAAAGATGTATTTCAAGTAGAAGTTGATGAGTTTTTGATGGGATATGACACAGCACATGTGGATATGCCCATGACTTGAAAAGGTCTGCTCACTCTGTGCTTACTAACATTAAATTAAAATAGGTGGTTTGCACATAACTTATTAAAGTAAGATAAAAATGAGTCTTCCAATCCTTTTGCTGTCTGTTCCACAAACAAACACAAACCCATAAGGGTTACATCATATCTTACATTGTTTATTATTACAGTGATTTCTATAACTCAACCAAGATTGGGGCTCCCATGCGTAAATAGAAGGTGATTAAAGAAACTTGCAATAAACAATCTATCACTAATTAAAGTAAGTCAACTGTTAAATTAATTTAGAAAATCACCATTGTATTTTCATTCTTAAGAGTTCTTAATAATTATTTTTCTTAGATCAATTTTTTGCATTTCAAAAGTGAAATAATTAACTACAAGTGTATATAATTATTTTCCTATATTTTACCCTCCTTGATAAACACTGTCACTTTTGCTTACAAAACTGTTTAAAATCTTGGATTTAAGGAGCTCTCAAACATTCAGATGGCACTGAATACCTTCCCCAACTAATGCTACATTTTAACGGATCGATCCCACAGACTGCTGGAATAAATATGGTAAGCGGCCAGGAAATGGCTCACAGGTTAGGGAGATGTCTTTTGCATGGTCTGATTAATTTTTAGCACTTTTTCAAAACTCATAACACATACTTTTCAGGTAGATTGGGTAATGTGATATGTAAGCTGAATTAGTAATTTTTCAGTTCCACGCTTTGTTGTGACTCGGATAATTGTACCATTTGTTATCATCACGGACGAGCATTCGTATCTGTCGGGCCATCCCAGTGCACATTGGCATGCTCTCCACACTGCCCTGCAGAAATGCAGAGCTGTGAACAGATAAGGGAAAGCCATAGCATTTGCCACAGCAATGTGTCATTATTTGACTACTTTGATGTTCTTACACAGGACAGCTTATCCTTTGGCTTCAAAGGGATCCCACTAAACTGTAACTGCAGCAATGGCCTACAGGATTCTCGCTATTTGTAGAAAGCAATCTCACCTTTTTCTATTGTTCTTCTAATCTTGTGATGTTTCAAGTATATAAACCATATTGCACATTAATATTTCCTAGCTCACCCGAATACTTAGGTCAAGGTTTTCCATGACTAGTGGCTGTTCTAGATCTGTGTCTTTTAAGGCTCTGCAGTCTGTGCTTCACTTTCTGAGTGTTTGAGTCTTCTTATACGAATGTGATAAGTTTGTACAATATTGGTGCTTTATCTGCTGCTTCTTTAAGTAGAGTGATACTGAGTAAAGTACCTTTTTAAAACATTTTTCTCTTAATTTCTTAATTTTTTAAAAATCTTTGCTGAGGTACAAATTGCTTTCACAGTTTTTTTGATACATTTTTCAAAACAGTCTTACATTAAAGTAGTATAAAATCATTGCTTTGAGTTACATCTTATGCAGACACAATGCAACTTCTGCTTATGTTAATAAAATAGATATTAAAATATCAAAACCATCTTGACTAGAGCTAAAGAATGTAATAACTTGGAACAATGCAAGTCAAGCATCTTAAAGGGTTTGTTTTCTGTTAGAAATTTAGATCTCTTGAAAAGCATTGCCAAGCTGTAACAAGTCTTTTATTCCACAAAAACAAAATTATGTGGAAAGTGAATATTACCCTCCAGCAGAATTTAATTCCACGTTCCCCAAATGTCTTTAAGTTGTTCTCTGTTCTCTCTGGCTCGGGCTTCCCTTTCTTTTTCATTAACTTTGCTGAGGCAACAGCAAAGATGTCTTTAGAGAACAAGAATGGATTTTTTTTAAAATAGGAAATACTCATGATAGATTTACCTTTTTTGTCATGACTTTCAGAACAGTTTACCAGAGGATGAGTGTTAGAGAGTCTGATTCTCCTATTCTCACTTCACCTTTTCTCTTTGGGAAGGTAGCCCTAAAACAGAAATGAAGGCTGAGTATGGTGAGCTGTTGCCCACACAGGCTGTTGGCATGTGTATTATGAATAGCTGTGCCTATCAACACAGAGCAAATGAAATTTTCACATTCTCACTGTGAAGTCCAGAAAGTTTAAAGATATATTATCAGACAGATGCTGAAGCCTTTGGGTAGAGACAGCTGAAACACTGCCTGGATAATATCAGGTGGATCTCTGCTTAGGAGATGCCAATGAACCTGCAGTTTGTACATTAAAATGTTTTTCCAAGGTGACATAAAAAGAAACAAAGGAATTCTCCAGTGGTGTCATAAGCAACTCTCCAGCCCGTTGGTTGTCACGCGGGATAACTACTGTTGTTCCCCTTTGTCATCAGAGGACAGGAAGATGTAGCCATGTTTCTACATCTCAGGATAACCAGCTCATGGAGAAGTAGCAGCATCCTTGTTTCTTGCTAGCAGCTCATCAAGCTGTGCCATAGCTCATTGAGAAATCATAGGTTTGACTCAGGAATGAGTGAGTGGGGGTCAGACCCTGTGTCATGCAGGAGATCAGAAAGATGGGCTATACTGGTGTTGATCTGAGCATTCCTGAATTGTCTTCCCACCTCACAGTGAGTGATGTCTTTTTGAGTTTTTAGAAAGATTTTGAGATAATAATATATTATAATCATCCCATTTTAATTCAGGCCAAGGTTAGTATAATTTTCAGGCTTGCTGGACAGGGGATGATGTCTACCTGCTCTTAAGTGCAGCAGAACCTTGTGGCACTATTCCATGCCTGTCACCCATGGAGAGCTGCTGCCAATAGCTGGGAACAAGATATATTTCTCAGGAAAGCAGCAGCTGATGATTTGCTGTAAGCTCAAATCTCCCAAAAGAAGATTTTTTCTGGAGAGCATGGAGATTGGGAGGAGAGGATTGGGGAAGATGTGGGAAGTAAAGTGAGTGTGTATGAAGGATGACTGGATGGGGATTAGTTCTTCCTTTGACGATTTTGAAGGCTGAGCAAAGAAAATTCTTAGTTTTCCTCATCCATGAAAACTGTGAGGACAAACAAAACGCAAAAGTAGGGTATGGAGTGGAGTGATTCCTTGGGAGAGTACCCTAATGTTTTTGAGGGGTGCATATTTGGATTTAGATACTATTTCTAATCCAAACAGTCATTTGCATATTAAATCTATTTCAGAGCTCAAGTGGCATCTGGACACTTGCCTCTCTGCATCCACTAGCTACCACCACCGTTGCAGTGCAGATGGCAGTATGTCTGCCTTGGGGTGTAACTTATAATAGGGAGTGAAGGTCTGCAGTTGCCAGAAATTGAATTACCAACAGCCAAAGGTCTGAAAAAGTGGAAAAATTAAACAGAGATAAATCACAGAGAGCTGATGGCCGCCATCCAATTTGTCTGAAAGAACCGAACAACAAAGCAGCCAAGCTGCTAACCCAAATATATAATTTACCATTAAATTAGCACTCTACCTACCTATTAGAAATGTGCTGTTCCAGAGCTTTATACATGGCTAACCAAATTTACTTTTGCCCCCCAAAATAACAGCTGAGGGAATCTGTGTCACTCCTATGAAGCAACCAGAGGAAGCACAAGTGACGCCAGGCTGGGTCCAAGTCTCACAGTGGCCCCACTCCGCTTTTTCCCCAGGCAGAGCTGACATGTTTTCCCAGGTGGGCATCAGCTCATCTGTTCTGCCCTTTCCTGGATAGGAGAGGGAGGGCAGGAAGGAGACCTACCACCCTTCCTAGCACCAGGGTGGGTTGTATGATGCTTTCTGTGGCATTGGAGGCCAAATTCAGCCTTTTACAGATGTAGAGCTGAACCATAAATGCAGGCTTATGGAGGCACTTTGGTGGGTGAGAATCTGCTAAAATCAGGCAGTGTGGTTTTATGTTATGACTTGCAACACTAAAATTTTGCATCACAGACTTTTGATCTTGCAGCACTATTAATCTGGAGCTCTGCAGCAATTCAAAATGTATTCAAACAGTACCATTCAGATCCAGACCTGCTGTTAAAGGTTGTCTGCTGGAATCTCATGCTCACATGAATAAAAATTATTATCTGATTTTTTTCCTAATATGTGTGTGTGGGGTTATCTTCCCCAAAAATGCTAGTTTATCAGTATGCAGAAATCCAAAACCTTTATGTTCTCAGATCCAGTATACTGCCAGGTTCAGCTCTCTAAATCCCTTCTTCATAGTGTCGGGATGACAGTTTTCACTGAGTTAGGAATAGTAATCTATGGTGAGGAGAATTTCTAGCTTTTTCATTAAGTAAATGCCAATAATACATCAGAAAGAGTAGGAAGAATAATTTCATACATTGTTAATTCCCTGCAGAGGATGCAAAATTTAAAAGAGGTTTGTTTTTCTGCATTTATTTTTCTTAGGTTAGAGAATGGGTGAAAATACCTTTTAACTGTATTCAGTTATACTTGGGAATAAGCAGACTAATGAGGATCCATTTTCTCCCTCATCTCTCTTAAAAGCTTTTCCCTGAAGGGTGTGCACCAAAGGGAAGAAACAGTGCCGTGACTTTCGCCTTTCAAAAGACAGACCATTCTGATGCTGATCTCTTCCCTGCTAAGGAGAGAGCAGGTGTGCAAAGAAATAGATTCATTCACTTCTTATGTGTCTAACTGTGCTATACATCTCTTTTCACTAATTCAGCAAGCTTGGCTGCCTTCACTGTAGAGTGACTGACCCATACCTTGTGTCCCTTCTCAAGGTGAGAAATTCAGACCTGGAGAACTATCTCACCAACATATTTTAAATATTAATTTAGCTAATGAAGTATCTGCATAAAGTCCAGAGACTGAATGGGAATGCAAAGACCTGTACAGGTAGTTATTTTCCTAAAACTGGTGTAAAGGGCAGTGGAAAAAGACTGTCATTCACAAGCTGGATTTTTGAATAGGAGAAAGACTTCAGTATCCTCTTTTTGTTCACCTGGTACCTTCCCCAAGATGCACCTTTAGAAAAAAATATTTTGTTTTGTTTTTCTTGAAAAGAAAGGGGTTATAGGCAGTTAAAAATATCTGTTTCTTTCTTAATAGTTCCCAAATGTGTATGCCTTTTCCAACTGGATGTAGCCTTCCCAGGGTTATTTTTTCTAACAAAAGCAAGAATTTTCACAACATGTCTAATGAAAGTACTTATCAGCATGAGCCAATACTGAACAATACACGGGATGCATTTCTAAAGGCAAGAAATATACAGATATCCAAAAGTCAGTTTGCCTTTAAGAAGAATGAAAATACCAGAAGCACTGAACGTTGAGATGGAGGAGAAGAACCCTGTGGCTCCTTGCTCAGCAGCTCTGGCTGACATTGCCTGAAATTCCAGGTCAGCATTAGCAGTGAAGTGCTATGAACGATAATTGCTTTAAAGCCCCATTACTGACTAGGGACTCTGCATTAGAGTGATCATGTTAAAAGTTCTGGAGGACCAGCAAAGGAAGTGAGATGAGAAGAATAATAAAGCACAAAACAAGATGGGGTGAGAGGAGAGATCTAAAGTTTCCTAAAGATGAATCCATCTCAAAGAAAAAAACCTATAGCTTTTTTAAATGTGAATATATTCATTAAAAAATAATAAATACCTATTTGTATAGAAGTAAAAAGAGAAAAGAGGTGGGATCCAGTGTACAGGGCAGCCTGTGAAGCAGCAATCAAGAGACTGGTTGTATTCTTAGCATTTTATTCTTCTGCACTTCTTTTTCCTGTCACTTTGCTAGCCTGAAAGATCTCTGCAGCAGATTAGTAGCTGTGAGAGGTGTGTGATTTATAGAGTAGCAGCAAAGCTGCCACTTCTCACCTGGGATGCATAGCTACAGTGTCATTACTGTAAAAATTATGATGTCTTTCAGTTTGCTTAAGCTTAGTCTCAGTTACGTGCATGTACATACACAATGTCACCAAAACCAGCCACTACAATTATCTTTACAGTCTTTGACTCTTGAGATGTGTTTGTCAATTAGAGTGTGCAACAGTGTCTCAAATTTTCTGTTGAGAAGTCACAGTTATTTCAGAGGCATTCACAATAAGGGAGGAATTTAAACACACCCTGCAAGACTTCTTATCTTTTTCCAGCATGAATTTTCTTTGTGTTCTATCTGAGCCTTTGGCAAGATTCTTCTGGAAGTTCTCACTCTTTTTTTTTTTTCCCCAAAGCTTGAGTATGGTGAATAACAGTGAGTCATCTGCACACATTCCCTGTTCTCTGATTTTTTCACCTATTTTCTGTTTGTTCATTACTAGTTGAAACTGAACACTAGGATTGAAATCAACTAACTTTTGAGGTTCGTAATACAGAGGTTTTAATCTGAGTCAGTGTCCCCAAGCTTCTTTTGCAGTCTGTGGTGAGGAATAAATAGTTGCAAGACATGATTCATCTCATCTTAAACTAGATTTGTGAAACAGGTCAGATGAATCATATCTTAGAAGCCCTCTACAGACCTAAGCTTGCTTAAGCATGAAAGAGAAACAGTCTCATGTCAGATCTGAAGAAAAAGAAAAAGTAAGTCGATGTATCTTGACTCTTGGAGGAGTGGGAAAGGACAACAGTATTGCTCTGCAAGGTTACTGATATTCTCTTACCATAGCCCAGGTGATGTCCCAGGTATAGGTGGGCATGAACCAGGAGAAGCAGCTGCACCAGCAGACCTGTGTGGGTGGAATGAAGTGGGGCAAGGGTGTGAGGGGAGAGCAGACACCCCACTGGGTGAAACCAGGTGAGCTGTGATTAACCTGGCCCTAAATCTGAAGGGCCTTTTGCAGTTCCCCCACCCCTGCTACCTGCTCCTGTTGCTCTCTGCCACATTTGCTACCTCTGCTGCCACAGGGAAGCAGTGACTTTATTATCCATGCAAAGAGTATCTCCAAATAAAGAGAAAAAAAAAAAACAAAACAGATTGAAGCTGGATCTGAGAGCCCCTCAAACTTACCTCATGAGCACTAGGACTGACATGAGAGAGAAATGCAGAAAACCTCTGGGAAAAAGGAAGGTAGTCTTTGTCTAAGTATGTTTTATGGATAGTTCTCATGTCTCGATGTTGTATTTTTGACAACTCCAAGTTGTTCTTGCCTGGAGCTTGGAAATATTATTCCCTTTTTATTTTCTTGGACCCTGCAAGGTTTCTATCCTTGAAGTACTACAAAGCAGAGGCATTATCAGCATCTCTGTGGTACCTCAGAGGGTGTGAAGCAGAATATATGCTGAGGTGTTTTTGCGGTAATACCAAAGCTTATTACAAACATGCTTCTTCACACCAGAGGTTTTTATTTTTGTGGTTTTGAAAAGGTAAGCAAATATTCTCAGAAGATAGATGTTCTTTTCAGGAAATGTAGCCAATGGGAGATCTGTTTTGCCATCACATAATGATTCAAGTCTGTCCAGGAATCAAAATTTGATGTTATCTATGAAATATCTAGACAGACTAACAGACGTCCTATTAGGAATGATTTATTTCAGATCTCCAAGTATATACTTGATATTGGTTATGGAAAGAAGCTCCTGCATGACAGAATGGGACATGCTGGTTGCATTCTGAATTTTGACTGAGATATTTGATGCTTAAATCTAGAATGGCAGATAAAATTTACAGGACTGAAGGTTATGAGTCAGTTCACATCTCTTGACAATTACATCCATGACAGATGCCAGACCTGCACCACAATGACCAAGTGGCCCAGCTCAGTCCTACTGTGGGAACTGAGGTATCATCAGCACTAAGCCATTGCAGTCCAAAAGCAGTTTTATTGGATTTGTTATTGTAGCAACTAAAACAAAAAGTCAGTTCTACAAATGTTAAGGCTCTATGAGTGTCTGTAATTAAGGCCCTGTTTTAGCAAACCCTTCACTTTCTGAACAGCCTGTTTTTCATAGAACCTCGTGTTAATTCTCCCTCCAAAAATGAATACACTATAAATGTGAGGGCTTCTTTCACACTAAAAGTTAAATAAATTAAGGAGGTTGAAGGAAGCAAGATTTAGGGGTGTACAGATATGAGCAAGATATCTAATTTGAAGCTGGATTGAATTAGGTAGTATTTTGCTAGCTTGGAGAAAACGTTTTGAATAAATAAATAAATTTAAATTTCTTGTGAAAAGTAAGCTGTTCATGTAGAAAAAAAATTCTGCAAGTTGAGACAGAAACAGCTCAAGATGAGTGCTGGTTCTTGTTTTAGTCAGGATACTCATCTAATAAAATATTCTGAAGGAGAAGACTACCGGCAAAATGTCTCTAGCCCTTTTTTTGGCATGTCTCTTTCATGTGCTTGTGCAACCCAAGATACATTGGAAATGTGTAATTCCAGAGCAGAGAAACTGGAAACAAATGACAGCTCCATATACTTGGCAAAACTACACCAGTTTAAATCAGTTGAGGACTCAGCATAATCTCTAGGAAGAATCATGCTCCTAGCTTTTGCTGAAGTGCATTCTCTTTTTGTCATCTTGTATAAGCCTTGCTGACTTTTATCTTCATTAACAGCTTGACTCTGTATTACATCCAGAAAGCTCTTCTCTTGAGTTTCAGTCCCGACAGAGAGTGTCAACAGAGGACAACGTGTCGTGTGGGTCGCACATGCGCCATGTATTTTTAGGTTTTAAATGAGATAGAAGTCACAGTGTGCAGTTAAGTCATTCTAAGGAGTAAATGGCACCTGAGAAGAAAAAAAAAACAAACCCCATATCTACAATTCACAAAATGCAGCAATGAAATTTAATATAAAAATCTGTTCACCAAGGAGCAAGAGGAAAATGTGTCTAAAAGTATTCAGAATCAGAGAGTAGTTTGGGTTGGAAGGGACTCTTGGAGATAATCCAGACCAATCCTCCAGCAATGAGGGCAATAATAGTAGAGAACGGTATACTGTCTTCTCTTCTGACCATGTATGATTAATCTCAGAGCCTCACTATGAGCTCTTCTGTCCCCATGAAGCAGAAAGATTTTACCTGGTTTTGGTTTTGATCCTTCTGGAGGGAAGAAAGCATGCTTAGCTGTTAACAGGAGGAAGACTGCCTTCCTCCATCCTCAAAAACAGACGTGAGAAGCATTTTCACGGCAACAATTTTTTTCCCCTTCTGAATATCAGGCTCAGACTGAAATTAATGTGGCCATGGCCACATTTCTTTTCCCACCATTTCTTCACAGGGCTCTAAATGGTCCTATGAAAAGCCAAAGTCATATTTCCTTTGAACTCATGTGAAGGCAGACCCATAGATACTCAAAATGGTGACAGAAGGAGTTCCAAAACAGTTCTTCAGAGGGGGGGAAACAGTCTTTCCATAGCAACAGGGGAGGAAAACAGAGGACTTTTTCTCCCTACAGTCAGAACCCTGGGTGGTGAGCATCTGAACTCATGAGGAGGAAGCATGTGAGGAAACTTTATATATATCTACTATTGTGTACTTGCTATTCTAAAAAATCTAAGCCTCCCCAGTGAATAATCTGGAGGAAATTTTACCCACGGGAAGCTGAGATAACCTTTCTCACCCTGTAGAGTTGTAGATCCCACTGCTGCCATCATCTCCCAAGGTTACTTTTCTGACAAGATGATGGCAGCTTACTTCTTTTCAAGCTCTGGCCCCACTGAACAGAAAATGTCAGACAATATACAGCAAAGCACTGCTTGCATGTTTGGAAAACCTAGAGTATGCCATGCCTGTATGAACGGTGCAAAATGATAACATGTTTAAATTACATCCCACTTGGTGTTGCAACCAGCAGAGCCCACTTGGGCATTTGTGTTGCTTTAGATGGACTCCCTCCCCTTTGTACTGCTCTTAGGTCCAAGTACTCTGGCACTGTGCTTTGTGATGCTGTTCAGGGGTCTCTCCTGTGGTGAGCTGACATTTTAGCAGTAGTGGGATCTGCTGGTAGTGGTGGAACTGGAACAATGTTCTTTTCCTTAAATTTTGTCAGTTTTGATTAACCAGTCCATAAGAGCTATGGGCGTGTTTTTTAAATGTAACAAGTTAAAGAATCACTGTACTAGGCCACACACTTCTTGAAGCGGCTAAGCACTGCCTTAGCTACTTCCTTGCCTTAGCTGGAAGTAGCTAAGGCAGACTGTTCAGTTTCTGAAAGACAATTCCTTTCTTTATTTCCACCATTCTTCCACCTCTGAGAAAGAAAACAGCTCCCTGATTAAGATGCTTTCTCCCATTTCTCACTACAATGGAGTAAAGCTTGATGGTTAAGAAATGGCACCCAAAGTACCTTTATTTTATAGTAGCTCTTTGAGCAGAAAAAGTTCAAACTTTCATGAAGAAGCAAAAAAACCCCAACACATTAATTTCTAATATTTGCTGTTTCTAATATTTTTTTATTTCTCTTTATGCTGTGAGACTGATACAGAGCTCTTGCTTCCCTGAACTGGCTGGAGGATGACACAGGGAGGCTGTTTGCAAAGGCTGACATTAGGCACAGGAAGTTCATCTCTTTATTCTGCCTTTAAAGTTAGAGGTGCTAGAATGGATGACTCAGAGAAGAAGCAGCTGAATTTGGGTGCTCTTACTTGCCTGCTGAAAGGCTGTAGACAAGCTAGGCTGCCTTAAATTGAGAGTGTATCTATCTTTTAATATAAAAAGTACTCAAATGGTATATCTTTAAATATGCTCACTATTTTGATCTGTGCTACTGCATTCACACACTTTGACAGATGGATGTCTTCAATTTGTCTTCTTCTTCAGTGGTATATCACAAATGTCAGCTTGAGCAGTAAAGCTGCTCTAGAGTTACCCATGCTTTATTATTCCTGTTAATAGACTGTGAAAGATCAGTGGTCTGATAAAGGGCCACAAAATTATTGAGGCTAATAAAATACAGAGAATAATACTGGGGAGAACTTATAAAATGCCCAGCAGTCATTGGTCCAAGGTCACATGTTTATCATAATTCTACAAATTGTCTGCAAGGAGCCAAAATCTGAAAATTGCCGCCATAACCACAACTGGAATTAAGCATTGACCAGTGTCATGGGTAGGATTGCACATACTAATCTGTGTGCCAATCAATTTAATGTTTCACCTCCGTGAATCTTGGCTGCTAATATAGAATGGAGGAGATTATGTAGTGCTTGTGGTGTAGAGGCCATAGAGGTCATCAAGTGCATGAAGGCAGGAGCATGGCATAATCAGGAGACACTGTGCTTATAGCATGCAGTGTTCTGTCATCATCCATGTCTGAGCAGAACTTGCATCACAGCCCTTGTGTGAGTCCCAGACAATGTAGAAAAACTCTGTAAACTAGAGTTATGTTTTGTAGATGGTAGAGTTATGTTTTGCACATACCCAGCTGGCAGAATGATAAACCACAAGTTTATGTTAGCAGTGTAGAACCACTTTTGCATTTTCCACTGGCAGTAAAGACAGAGTGATGAAAAAAGGCAAGTAGACTCCAGTCAGTGCTGCATTATGTCTTCTTCTCATCACAGTTCATGGTCTTTTTTTTTCCTGAGGCTCGCTCCACTTCATTTTCACCTGCCACCTTGCTGACAGAGCTTCCCTGGCTCTGAAGTGCAGCATCTAGCAGATGGTAGGTTTTTGACTTGTTAAGGGTCCTTTCTGATAAACATCCCCATGGCACTGTCCAGATTCTCAGAATCATGTTTTTTAGGTTGTTGTTTCAGATTCTCAGTTGTTTATGAGCAGAACAGCATTTCTTCCTGCTGCTGTGCAGATGCCAAAGTATAACCCCTCTGTGGAGATACACGAACCAGAATGCGATGTACCTTTGAGATCCTTTTTTTGAAGATGAATACCTGACTAAAATGAACACCATTTGTTATTATCTTGTCTGGGAAGCATTCCTTGTTCCTTGGTGAAGAAGTTACTCTTCCTTCTGCTGTCTTCAGACACTGGATAGATGGGTGGCAAGTAGGAACAGGCAAAGCGATTCTTTTCTGTAGTTCTCAGCTCCCCACGGTTCTGGGCAGACTTGCAGCTTTCCTTAGAACATATCCTCTGTTTTTAACACAAAGACATTGAAAGCATAACAGAAAACTGCTGTGGCATAAGTACTATACAAGTAGACTTTGACTTATGATTTCTGCTGAAGCAGAGCTGTAGCTGTCCATAAAAATTTCAACATGGTGAGTTAGAGCTGAATGCATAAAAAATGGTAGTTGGTAGGTGGCCTTATCTCATCTTAATCTGATCTAAACCATGCCTAAGTGATGTAGTCTTTGAGGGAATCATAACATTGCATTTTAGTGTGTTCAGATGATCAGTAAACATCTCAGAAGTTACAGTTGTTCAGTGAAATATCTGTCCATTTTTTTTTACTTCTGAATTTTCCTTCCATACCAGACTGAAATTCCCATTTCATGCTTTTTATGCCCTGTGATACAGACACAGAGGAAATGTGCAGTCACAGTCAACTGTGCTGGTGCGGAAACCAAAGGAGGGTAGCTCTGGATGTGAAGGAAGGTGTGGCAATAGTGTGAAGAAGCAGGAGGACAGAAATGGGGAAGCTGACCCTGAAGGGGAAGCTCAGAGGAGTGTGAGCACTTGGGGGCTGTGTCAGGCTCTCCTAACACTGGGCCTCCTCCTGGATTTCATGGGGCTCAGAAAGCTCTCCAGGAGCTACCAGATGCCAATCATTCAGGCTCTCTCCTTTTAGTTACCATGACCAAGCAAGCAAGGGGAATAAAACGCAGGAACAAACACTGCACACAATCTCAGATATGTCCCACATGGCAGCCAGCGTGGCTTTGTGGGGTCTGTATAGGCCTCATGAGGTGCAGCCAGAAAACATTGTGCTGACTTCCTTGTGGCTGTCTGCACCAGGCTAATACATGTTTGAAAGAAAGCAATTAGGGAAAGCAGCAATTGGACCACCATCATATACATATCTATTCATATGTGGTTAATAGCACAAGTAATTCTGGATGTCTTTTGGGAAATTTTGCTCCTTCTGTATTTCATTAGCTAATAACTCTCTGACAACTGAGTCATCAAATTACAATAAAAGAATAGAAAAATATTTTTAAGAGTAAAAATGTTAGCCAGTGTCTGACAATTATGGATGTACTTCCTTTCACTGGAAAAATTATTTAGATAAGAACATGGGACACATCCAGCGTGTGTGAAGAAAGAAATACGGGCACGTCTGTCACTATAAAAGTAGCTGAAAGCAAGTACAGAAAAAGGAGAGATAAAATGGGGGAGATTTAGAAATCTGAGCATTTCAGTAGCATTAGCTGCAGATATTCTGTATGTAGCTTATTCTGTTTGTGCCTTCTTCTCTCTATTTTTGTACTTAATAGCATACAGAAAATGAAAAGAACTAGGTAGTTTTGAAAACTTAATAGATTATTAAACTCTAAAGCAGAAAGACCACTATTGTAAAAGACAAGAATTTTGGCATGTTTCAGTTTTCTTGCTGTTAATGCAAACCTTCTTTTTGCTCATTCCTCTGCTATATGGAAAAACATTGGCATTCTTGCTTCCCTGAAGTAATTCTAGTTACATTCCTAGTTCACAATACAGTTTGGTCATTTGCTCACATTATTAAACACTGGTCTTTATTAACTAATGTTGTGTTACACTAAATAGTTTATTTAGTTGTTGTTTTGCACTGGGTGATTGGAAATTTGCACAGGGTAGTTTTTATATAGCACTGAGTAGCTTATGTTATATCACGTGGTTTGTTATCCCTTCCCCCACCACATGGTCCTTCCCTCACCCTCACCAGTGCCCCGTGGTGGTCCCTCCTGGGCTGCCACTCCCCTCACCACTCTTCACTGGTATCCCATTGGCTGTGGACCTCTTCCTCTGGCCCCATTCCCCAGGGTGTAAAAGCTCCCTGACACTGGGGAATGCTCTTTCTCCCATGTGTCTGTCCATCGTGTGTTTCTCCTGGAATAAAGAGAGAACGTTACCACTTGGAGAAGACTGCTTCTCAATCTTTTACTTTTGTCTAAGAATTATCATATGAGCATGGGTCTGTAGCTAGCTGGAGTGGACCCCAACAGCCCGTCAGAAACTCAATAATACAAACTAAGGCATCAAAAAAATTGTTGTGCTTAGTATATTTGTGCATGCTTCAAAATAGTCTAAAAACTTACCATTGTTCTTAGCTTCTCAATTTGTAATTCTCCAGTACACTGATTAAAAAAAATCACCATGGGATGAAGAAGAAACTCAGATTCTGCTCAAGGCCCTGCCTATGAGTCAGCACACGGCTGGGAGCCAGATTTTGGCACAGTTTCTCGAGGGGAGTGGCACCTTGGTCAGCGCGGTGCCGCGCCAGCAGATCCGCCTCCCTGGCAAAGAGCCGCCACGCACAAATGAGCACCAACAAGGACTCTGGGCCTGAGAACATAAAGAAAGTTTGGGGGTTGGTTTGTTTGTTTGTTTTCCTTTCCAAAGCATGTTCTGATCTTTTGATAGCACGTGCTTTACAAATTCTGAATATGATGACATTCTTCCCAAGTAAATAAATTTAGTAATGATAGCCTAGGCCTAGTGTGCCATTAGTCTGGGCACTGTACAGTCATCATGAAGGACAGCATTTGTTGTGCAGAACTGGAAAATTAAGGGAGGTGAGATCAGACAGCTGCTGCAAAAAGTTAATTATCAGGAAGGATGAGATTGCATTGGTCAGGCTAAAAAGCACTCTCTTGGCATACATTATCTAACCACCATTCTTGTTGGCAATGCAAGGCCAGATAAGGAAGACATTTAAATTTAGGTTAGTGGATACCTTCAGAGGTCTGCTTTTCTTGCATATGTAGTGGCAATAGAGTCAATAATGTTGTGAGTCCATACTGGTGATGGAGAAATGGTTGGAGCCTGCACTGTGCCACAAAATACTGCAGCTGATGAAGGCCTAATGCCTCCTGTACCAAGAGAAATGTTTTTGTACTGAAAGTGACTCTTGCATCGGCAGTGTGACTGCCTCGTAAGAAGCAGGTCATGCTTTCCCTAATCTCTTTCCTTGATGAGCTGCCTAATGAAGTAGAACAACAGCAGAGTCAGCATAAATCTTCATCTAGGTCTTCACTCATTGTTGCACTAATTATTAATAATTTATTATGACCAGGTTGTGGATATCTGAGCAGTTACAGTGCCATTCATGTGGTTTTATACAGCAGCTAGGCCACAGGAGTAATGGCCTGAGCAACACTGACAGAAGTTATTAATTTCTACATTTCCTTAGCATCTCCAGTTGCAGGGCTTCCATGAAATTAAAGTGAGGCTGAGTGCCTAAAGGTCTGCAGAGAGATCAAGAAATTGTCCACTTCTATTCATGGGACAGTGTTGTTGAAACAGTATTACTTTAGAGCCACTTTGAAAAAAAATTATTTACACCGTCCTAAAAGTGGAAGCTAAGAATTCTTGTTTGTTTGTTTGTTTGTTTTTTAATGAAAATGGCCACTGAATAATTTACATACATTCACTACGACAATTTCAGAGGACTAATATTGTCTAGGTTCCAAGTAGATAAGGATTATTAAAGCTTCATATTAAGGGAACTAAAGAAACTGTTCTCCTGGAAAGAAATTAAATTACAGTTGTGAATATCTTTTTTTATTTATCTTGTTGTTGTGCCTGCAGGCCTTTCTAATCTCTTACTGTAGTGACATACTATAAAGAGGCATTATAGCTCAGAGCCTTGGTAGGGACAGGATAAACATCCCTGATAGACCAGGGAAGAGAGTAAGAGGAAAGGTCTCGTATTACAGCCTGCACTGGAGCCTATTTATCCAATAGTTTAATCCTCCTATCAGAAAGGCACTTTTGAAGAACTGTATCTCTTTATTTTCCCCTTCTTTCAAAGGCTGATTCTTTCATAGGAAGAGGTGGGGGACCCATGTGCAAGGAAGGGGATGGCTGCTCCTTCCTGTGGAGCACAGGGCAGCGGCCCTGGCGCCAGGAGGAGGGAGGGCAGCAGGGAGGGGGGAAAACATGGTGAGTGAGCCTCTGAAACCCCAGTCCTTTGATGTGGTGGCCAAAACCATCCCGGAGACAGCATCTGTGCAGAGGTTGCCACAGCTTGGGAAATCTGGGAGCTCATTGAAATGAAACAGGACAGTAAGGGCACACCCTGCAAGGACAGAGTGAACAAGGGGAGAGGCTTTGTACAGCCTTTGCCTTTCTCTCTGATGGACCTAGTCGTGGAAGGTTGCTCGGTATTGTTTGACTTTGTCAATTTGAAACACCTTTTGCTCTTCCTTGGAAAAGTCACTTTATGGAGGAGGTTCAAACAAATCCACCTCAGAGCCCTAGTGCCTTGGCAGGGTGGAGTTGACAACAGCTGGCTGACTTGGACTCCTACAGTGACAAGTAGGAAACCAGAAGAGAGACTAATATCTGTGGTAGAGCATCAGATAGTTTTCCTTAAAACACAGCTAATGCTGAAACAAACCAAAAGCCTGGCATGCAATATATACTTTTTAAAAGGCTAAAACAGTTGGACAAGGTCATAATTTTTCTTTCTTTTTCCTCTTTGCAGAGCTTCTAAAGAATTTGGATTGTTTGTGTGGGGACAGCTACTGCTGTTGGCAGGGGGCACTGCCTCTTTTCACTTCATAACTCTGGTCATGGCTTCATGCAAGGAAAAGCAATCAATGAGGCAGTGCTGTGAGAGCCTGGGGTTGAAAGCTGAACAACTGCAGTAGGCAGAATTTTAAGACCTGATGGGTTTAAAGCTGCTGGGGGATTTAAGTAATATTTTTTATTTTGACTAATTAATTTTCTAGCATTCTGGCACAGGTCAATGGCTGAGTAATGCTTTGGACAAAAGGATGGATGCCTGTTTGATATGTATTTTCTTGTCAATAAAGACATACTGGAATCAAATATATCTTAAGACTGACTCCCTGCCCCTTGAGCCATCTTGTTGGTACAGTTGAATTTCCAGCCCCCTGCCACCCTGCCCTTTGACTGACATCAGCAGCGTAGGCAAGATGCTACCACAATATTCGTGTGAGCTATGGTCCTCTCAAATCACACTGCCATTGCCAAAGCCAAGGGTCAGCACAACCCTTACCCATATTTAAATGGCATTTTCATGGTTGGTTGTTGCTCTATTTTCATGGTTGGTTGTTGCTGGATACCAAATGTCCCTGGATGCCCATAGGAGCCATAGCATTTCTAATGATGCTCTATTTGCTTTTAGTGATCAGTAGAGTTGCTGTGTTCAGGGTGTCCTGCTGCTCATGTTTCCTACTGGCAATAGAGCTTTGCTTTATAAGCTATTCCAACCACATATACTTAGAAGATAATCTGGGAAAAACAAAGGACAGCATATTTGCATCAGGAGCAGAGGGAAACCTTGCAGTGTCTGATGTGCCTTCTTCTCTCCCCATTTGATTTCCAGCTGCCATATCCTGATCATCTCATTGCTGCAGCACTGTAGCTCCTCTTTTTAAATGGCAGCAGTAGTAAGAGCAGTAGGGTTGGTGCATATTTGCTTCATTTAATGCCCTCCTTCACCTCCTGACAGACAGTTTTCCCACATTTGCTCTGTGAAGAATCAATAATTTAAAAATAGAAAGGAAGGGAAGAAGGAGAAAGAAAGAACCTGAGACCGGCTTCACCCAGGACTTTGAAAAGTTTGTTTTCTTTTTAAAACTTTTACTCTACTAGTGATGTTATCACAGGAGTCCTTGTTGATGTCTATGTGTTTTTATATCATTGTAACTGACTTAACTCTGTTTTTATCTCCTCTTCTCTCCCAGTGGAGTTTTTATACTGTGATTTGGCTTCCATGAAGTCTATACGGCAATTTGTGCAGCAGTTTAGAGCAAGGAATTGTCCACTCCATGTCCTGGTGAATAATGGTGAGTTCTGTTTTTTTCTTCATATATCTTCAGGGGAAGTTGAGACAAATGGAGGTCTCGTCTATCACTACAGATTTCAAATAGATTATCTGAACCATACAGCAGCTTACCATAAGGCTGCATTAACTGCTATGTCTTCCTAGAGTTAAATTGCATTTTTTTGAGAGATTGTTAGGTGAGGAGTCTGAACACTTCAATGCCACACCTGCTCATGTTGTTATTGCAAGTCTAGTTCCTTTGCTGTGATTTTTTAGCTCTCCAGCACTAAAAAGAATGCAATTATACAGGAATCTGAGTACCGCTAAGAAAACTAAGAAATGAAAGAGAACTTGTAATTTATAAGAAGTATAATAAGAAAACATAAGAAAGGAAAGAGAAGCCAGTAGAAAATCTGTCCTTTCACTTTTATTTGCTTTCTCTCCTCTTATGTTTTTCCCTGTACAAACACTTGTTTACTGTGGGTGACTGATGAGCTGGGCTGGGGGTTTAATCCACTTGAAATGTAATCTGGCAAATTATCCAGCAACCTCAGAGAAGTCACTGCATAGGATCCAGTTGCTACTTGAAAGCTGTTCATACAACTGCATCCTCAGTGGTCAGAGCACAAATTAAAAGGACCACACTTATCTTGCGTTCATACAATTATCAAATGAATCTAATTATATTTAGGGATTTTAGCTTTTGTTATTCACATACTTGCTATCTAATTTTGTATTGTGGTCTCAGTATTTTTGGAAGCCAGCCTGTACAATAATTTTCTTCACGAAACCATGCATGCTGTGCATGCACTGTCCTAAAAGGGAATTTTCACCTGTGTATTTAAATAGGGGAAAAACCCGCCAGCAACAATTTAGGTTTCTTTTAGAAGTTTGCTGCTGTTATATGCTGCTGTTCTTGTTTTCTCAACTATTTACATATTTTTCTATTAAGACATCCCAGAGAACATTTTCTGTTTTCCTGTGCACACTTCCATCCTAGTGAGAGCAAGGATGCTGTAAATAAATGGGTTTGTTATGTTCATTGGTGCCTCAAAGAGCTCTCAGTAACAGAAGCAAATACTGTAATAAAAATTCAAGTGTTTTTTATTTGCTGATTGATATGAAACATTTGTGAAATGTTCAGTTAAACATTCATTTTTCTTTGATTAGTCAAAAAAGCCTACCATTATTATTTTAATCATGCAATAATTAGAGGTGGATATAAAAGCCTAGTTATAGTTACAGTTAATTAGTGAGTATTTAAGCCTAGTTACAAAGTCTTTCCAGATTTACTTTTAAACATGCAGAATAAAAACTGTTCTACAAATGGGAACAACACTATTTGAAAAAACAGCATTTTATGGGAAAAGGGGTTTTTAATTCTATGTACCCATCAGGAATGCCTGCCCTGCACTAGTTTTCAGCTTGAGCAAAGCCAGCATTGTCAGCAGGGGCTTAGAGGTCAGTTGGGGGAAAAATGAAGAGGCTGAAGCAACTGGGAAGACCTCTGGAATATGGGATTTTTTTCTGCCCTAGCTGCTGCTGAATTGGGTTGGATGAAAATTAAATGTGTCTTCTTATCCAAGGGACAAAGTTGTGTGAAAATGGATCTTTTATGTTTTTAATATGTTACAAGACCAAAGAATGTAAGTCCAACACTTCTTTTAAGAAAGGAGATTGAGAGTAAAATTTGCCTGCTTCAGTCTATGTATTTGTAACTTGAAAGAAAGCCATTTGATTTCACTTACGCTTTTTTGCCAAATACAATTGGCAAGAGAAATCTGTTGTTTGATAAAATCCTTTTAGAATCTACAATGAAATGAATGGTCCAAGTAATTTTTCTGCCTTAACAGAATCATGTCCAAGGTACAGGTAAAGAATTCCGGAGAATTAGGTTAGTCTCTGGCCATTGCCTGGCAATGACTCCACTTCTGAATGCTCTTTCCCACATATATTTTCTTTTTTCTTATGGTCCTTTTAATTTGCTTTTGTAAATAATCTGTAGAATTTAGTTTTGCTACTAGTGAAAGCACATTTTCACTAGTAACTTCTGTTTCATAGTGAAAGCCCAAATGTTTCCTTGCTACATAAGAGGAAAATGGACATACCTAATAGAGGAAATGTGGCCTGATACAAAAACCAACAGTACTGAGCACAATTAAGACAAGTGCTGACATATGGGCTATCTGGTTGGCTTTTCTCCTTCCATGTTCCCTTCCTCTTTTGTCCTTTTTTTATATTTTTACTTTTTTTTTTTTTTTTGTTCAAATGCACTAAGGAGGATGTTTCAGTCCACCACGGACTGCAGAGCTGGAAGCGCTACTCTCTCCAAAGCCTCATCACAGTTGCCTGTTCCACTGCCTTTCCCATAGGTTTTGAAAATCAGATTTTGTATGCATCCCATGATACCTGAATCAAACTATCAGCAAGCTAGTACAATTTTTTTATTTCTGTCTTCATAGGACCAAGCATTTTATTATCAGGGCTGAACTTTTCTGTTACATTTAGTGTAAAAATGCAAGAACTGTTACACTGAAATTGTTGCACTACATACTAGCACTATTTAATTGCTTAAATCTAAATCTTTTAAATTGATGTAATCATGTGCATGTTAGTGAACTTTCCACCTATTATCTCATAGATATGTATACTGTATGAATGTGAAGGTGTATGATATTCATTGAGGACTTGTGCAAACCTGTCAAAAAGCCAAACACTTGAAAATGACTTGATAAAAGTTCCAACATTTTACAAGAATGCCAGCTAAGAAATTAACATTAAAATATTATTAAAGACAAGGGATTTCATGTGAATGACGGTCCTAAATAAATAATCAATCCTACATGTCTGACCTAGGATTGGTATGAAATTCAGCAGTTTTTAAGGTCACTGGTGATTTTTTAAAAAAATATCTCTTCATCATTTGCTCTCTACCCCTTACTTAACTCAAGGATTCAGATGGAAATTAAATTAATACTAAAATCCTGAGTTTCTAAGTATTCTCCTAGAGCTAAACATCCAGGTCCCACAATAATAATGTGAAGTTTAGGTATCCAGCTAAATGGAGATTAGTGCACTAGTCACCTCCTCTTTTTGTTATAGTTTATTTTAGCATGTACATTTAACTTTCTAATTTCTAATTTAAAAGGAAAAATTTGGTTGAACGCACGCATTATTTCAGCTGACAAATAAGGGCTTGTTTTTCCATTACTATGCTTTCTGCATCAGCAATGTGTAGGCTCAGCTCTTGGTTTTTAAAATAAACAAAACATATTAAAAATGCAAATAGTGTATATTTTAAAATATAATGTGCTAATGCTAAAAAGAGAAAAATGCTATGACATAGAAAACAAATTCATTTTCTGTAGGAAACAAGAAGTAAGCTAAATGGTTGAACTGTAAGCCACAGAAAGAGGGCTGCAGCACAAGCAGTGAAGAAAGCTTTATCTGACAGAAGGTCAGAAGAATGTGTCTTCTAGTCTGCTAATTAGCATTTGGGTGCTAATTATTAGTTTTGTTTTGGAAAGAACTGTGTCTCTGTACAGCTGAGAAGCATTTAGCAAATTACAGCATGTACACTAGTGTTAATTATTTAATATATTCCTAAAAATGGCATTGCTGTTAAAATGCATTAGAAAGTCTGCTGTCTTCTTGTGGTTGAAAAAGGGACAGATACTAAAGCACTTTGTAGAATTCCATGACCAGCAGTCACTGTTTCATGCCAGAGATGTTTTTTTCTAGCCTTGAAGGCAGTCATTTTCTCTGTGTGCTAGAACTCTTTCTTAGCACCTTGTAGTTAATGTGTTTGCTTGTACGTTGTTTACGGTACCTAATGATCTTAAAACCAACAGAGCCAACACAAAAATCACAAGATATTTAGGGACACCAGGATATGTCTGGATGAACTGTCTAGCTCATTAACAATGAAATGCCGACTTAGAGATTTCAGGCTATTATTAATGTATTGTAGACAGATTACAGTTAATGTATTTCAGGTTGAAGCTTACCTAGGCCAATTTAAAATCAATATTCCTGAACTGCTAGCTAATTCAGATGATCATATTTGGTACTTTGTAGATCATCTGAGAAATTATCAGTCTCTTGAAAGAACGAATGAGTGTGTATAAGCTTACCTCTTTAGTTCCTAGAGCACATTAAAAGCTGTATCAGTAGCTGAGTATGTGGAATATATATGTTTCCTTGTGTTACCTACATACAATCCAGCCATGTGCAGGTCAGCCATAATCCTTTGCTAGGAGTCCTTTGAATAGTCCCATAGATGCTGTCACTGTTGATCATATATTATTCTTGCATTTGAGTATTTGCAGGATCAGATCTTCAGAAGAAAAGTGAAATTCGAGGGCTAGGAACAAGGGCATGTATCAAATGCAAACAATTCTATACATACTTACCTACTCACAGGTCATATTTATAAATTGAATTTACTAATAGTTAAATTGTTTGAAATTATCACAGTGAGATCTATGAAAAGATCCTGCCCCACTGGATTAGGTAACAGCCAGCTCCCTTGTCTGTAGCAGCTGCAGGCTACATTGACTCTTCTGATGAAAAGGAAAGAAACCTCAGAGATGTGGAAATTCACTGAGAAGGCCTTGAGGGAAAGTTAGTGAGGAGGGTTGCTGTTACTCCAGTGAAACTTGGATTTCATTGAAATTAATGCTTCTCTTGCAGCCACACAGGAAATCTGTGCTGAACTCAGGATATGATATCTCATTAAAGTTCTTCCAGTGTCTTGCTTACATCATGTTTCATCTGTATCCTTCCTCAAAGACAAATTAGAGTAATACCCAAAGCTGGAAAAGGTACAGAGGGATAGGAGCAAAGAGAGAAGGGAATGAGCAGAAGAGCAAATAGACTTTACCTGTATGTAATGGATGATAAGTACTAGACATCATGGGAGAGCTGAGACTTTGGGAATGGTTTTACCTGGAAAAGCTAATTTGAGGTGGTGGAGGGATTGGCTTACAATGGATCTCCCATGTATGGTGGGGAAAACTGGAAGATTCATAAGGACTTTAACATGCAGTATTAACACTTTCTAAAATGAGAAGAAACTCCCAGGGCCATATTTTTTTTTTTTATGAAGTTCAGTGCATGGCAAATCTTCTTAGATTTTCAGAAGAGGTCATCTTTTTGGAGAGCTGACTGTGGGGAGGCTGGCTGGCTGCTCACACACTGCTCTTCACAGGTATTAGCTGCCTTGGGTACTGTGAGGAACTTGTCTGGGCAAATGTGTCAGAGCACCATGACACTGCTGGCAGTATCCAGCCTGGCACATTCAGAGCAAATGAGGGTTGTGCAATGCCCATGTTTATCTAGAGTATGGACTTGTAGCAGCAGTCATCAGCTAGAGATTTTATTATACTTGGATAGCACTTTTGTCTGCCAGAATTATATGTATTTTATAAGAAGATGTCAGATTTCCTATAAAAGGTTTATTATTTATTGTAAGAACTAATAAGTTAGAGGGGTAACCTTAGACTTTTCTGGCTTTCAAAGAGTAAGGATTTCATTCATGAAAATCCTGACTTTCGTTGATATTATCTTTCTCTTTGTGATTACTTCCAAAGCTTTTTTTCTGTCTGTGATATCAAACATTTTGTGAAAGGGGAAATATCTCAGGCTCCACATGCTGCAGGTTTTTGACACATTTGCTTTTATGTCTTGAATTTGAGCATTTTATCAGTGGAAGACAGATACAAAATTGAGCTATTGATGGATTAGGAAACTCAACCAGTTCTACTTAAGTGTGTGGAACATTTGCCATTGGCTTTTCTGAAAGGCAGGAGTGAGCCATGTTTTATATTTACTTAATATTTTCATAGCTTTTAGGTAAAAATATTTTTTATACAAATTGCAAACTGAAATATTTTCTTCTTCTGAGAGAATATCCTATTGAATTAGAAAGCTGTGACTGACTTTCCTATTTTCTGATTGTGAGTGGGCTAACTCACCATTGTGCCAACTCAACCAAACAGTTACTGAGCATATTTTTAGGAAACACAGGGTTTTTTTGAACCAGACCTAATTAGGAATGCTCTGATTTATTTTAGTGTAAAATCAAAACCTTGGTTATGGAATGTATTTACTTTTTTTAACTGACACATTTTCCAAGGAACTATCTTGTGCTGTGTTCACGTGTAGCAGCGTGACCTTGATTCAGAATGTGAATCTGTTCTTATGGAGGTATTACAGCCAGTTTGGTCATGTTCTGAATCAACCAAGATTTGGTTGTTGTTCTCACAACAACATGTGTATTGTCTGCATTTTTTCCTTTTCTTTAATTTACTGAGAAACCCAGAATTTATTTTTTCTGGAAAGACACATTGCTTTATCTTCCGCACAGCTAATACAGTGCACAACTCCTTTGTGAACATTATAGGTGGGTCTGGGAGCATCAGCAGCAGACATTACGTTTTCAATTCCTACTACTTTGCCAAACTTTTAGTGTTTGGGCTAAGAGTTTCCATGCCGATTATTTGCCTTAGGCTGACTATTTTTCTGTATTTATTTTGTAATGCCAGATAAAACAGTTTATCTGTTTCCAGCAATGATAAGACAAACATCTTAGGAATTTTTTTTAATGTCAGAGATGATGGCAAGGCTTTTCATAAATGCTGGGTTTTATCACACTGTGTGGAATTGAATGTAGACAAGATCTTGCCTTTGTGTCAGTGATGGCTGCATCTTTTGCCACGTGTGGAATATTCCCCTGAAGGGTCGAGTCAGAAGCCTGCTAAGCACTGCACTTTGTGAGCCACCTTTTATGTGTTCCTCTCTGAATATTTTGTCTGTACCAAGCATGTCCCAAGTTAAGCCTGAGCAGGTCTTTCTGCCCAAATCACAGCCCTGAGCTGTGGTGGGAGGTGCTGCATGCAGGCAAATGCACCAGCACTGAGCCTGGGCACCAGCATCCCACCTGCTCTTCCTGGCTGCCTCTGAGCTTGGTGGAGATGGGCACTGGGTCTCATTTCAGGCTCCTCCAGTCTCTCCACTCTCCAGACTGGTGGCCTCAGTCTTCCATGATCTCTGTGACAAGTTTCTGTCCCATGAAAAATAGCCTGTGAAGAGTTGATGGGTGGGAGGAACAGGACAGTTAGCTGGGAACCATCAGGATGACAGAAACCTTGATTGCAAAACATTTGCATTTTCTGATTAAAAAACTTCTATAGAGAGTTAAACTAAGAACATAGCATATGTTCTTGTTAAATATCAGAAAATTAATAAGAGAGCAAGTACTGAGGTAGAGCTGGGGTGGGTAGTGTGGGCAAAAAGAGTCATTACGCCTGGCTGAACTGTAGATGTCTCAGTCAGTGGTTGGAAATGCTTAGACACCATATAATTCACAGGGATTGAGTCCTTAATCTTGAGGACTGAAGTCTCTGTTGGGTACTAAGTGATTGAATCTTTTCTCTATGAAGGTGTTCTTGACTGATCTCTTACTTGCAAGTTTACTGATGTTTAACAGAGATGAGAATTATCATTCCTAGTGGAGAAGGGGCTGGAACCTCTCTCTTGTTTGATCACGCACTTCAATGTAACTTGTACAAAGAAACTTGTGACTTAGTCACATCTGGTTGATAATGAAGCAGGGATGGAGAGGCTGGGAGGAGCCTCAGTGCCACAGAGGCTTCATGGCACCAGCATGAAACAAACCTCAGCAGCAAGGGGAAGATGAGCCAGGTGTGTGACAGGGTGCAGAGGGATATGGGATTGACACACAAAGGAGCTACAATGGCTGGGTGAGAGAATTAGGGAGAATGAACTTACCATTTTCAGGGAAGCAGAGAGGTAGATGAAGTTGATAAGCATGTCTGGAGCTGAGCCTCTCCCCTCCTTCCTGAACACAAGCAGTTCCTTGATAAAACCAGCATGGAATCACTGCTTTGTGGTGGTAAGGGAGGAGGGAAGCAGAACACTGTCATTTGTTCATCATGGCCATGCATTTTGCCTGGCACAGGGAATTATTGGGGAAGTTGTCAGGAAAAGTAATGAGAAAAGTCAATGGGTGGTGCAGAACATCTTGGAAGTAGGGAGCAGGAGATGAGAGCTCATGGGAACTTGTTCAGTGCTGGAGCAGAGGCTCAGGCAAACTCCTGTGGAGAAGTTGTCCTGATGAGGCAGGTTGGGATGAGGCAGGAGAAACCTAATCCTCTGGAGATGGTTCTTCTCCACAACCCCAGGCTTGGTCCCTTTCATTTATCAAACCTGTTTTCACAGTGGCCAGTACCTTCCAGGAAATGTCCATGCACAGGGCATTGTTCCAGCACTGATGCCAGACAGACTAACAGGTGCCTTTGCATCTCCCCTATGGTCAAATGCATTGGTGTGGTATCTGTGTGTCATCCAGGTGTCATTGCTGTGCCATGGGGTAAAAGTTCTTGCTTTGCTTGATTTTCCTCCCAATGCAAGAGTCTAAGGTCTCCCTGGGACACAGGGAGTAAGACAATAACATTGGAAAGTTGCACCAAGTTTCATTTGTGTTTTTGTGTTTTTCTTCTAAACTGTTAGGATCTTTACCTTTTCAGTTCTCATACCCGTTATTCTGGCTTCTGTGTGTGGTCCTGTTGAGACTCAGAACACTTTTCTGGCATACCAGTAGGCACGTGGCCTCCCTGTAGCACTGGACTCTGGGTTAGGGATGTGGCTTAGTAGGCAGCCATGTCACAGCTTTTAGAGCAGTGCTGTCAATTCACTGCTCTTCAGCCCAGACGAGGCAGGAAGCAGCAGTGCCTGTAAGAAGCAGTCATGTGGGCACAGCTGTGCCTCCAGTAAGCACTTCTGGGGACAATTCTTACAGTAAGGCATTGCAGGTTCTTGTTGCTCACTAGCCAGGAGAGACCCACAGGACAGGCAAACTCTTGGAATTCACAGCCCAGTGGAACAAGGTGGACCAAGCAATCTGGTGCAGGCAGCCTAGCCAGGGCTGCTGCTGTATGGTTCTCCTTTTCAGGTGAGAAGTGCCATGCCGTTTTACTTGGAGATACACCCAGAGGTGTTTCGTTCAATGGGTGTGCAGAGCAGAGCAGTTTCGACATTCTGTGAAGTGGGGGTGGGTCACCCTGTGTGGCTGCACTCGTGGGGTTGGAAATGCTGCCAAAGACATCAGCTAAGACAGTGCAAAGGAGGAAAGGCTGTGTGTTTTTACTGGAAGTAACTGTCTCCTAATTTTTCCCCTTGGGAACATTTTTGGTACAGTATGTATCTCTTCCTTGTAAATAGCAAGAATTGGGTGAATGTGACTGTAAAGGTTCCCCTCCTGCTGTGAAGGTGTTAATGTGTGTTTGTGGCTGACCTATTGCTTTATCTGCCCAGCCTTTGGCTGTCTGGAGATGAAGAGCTTGTGTGAGGGGGATCTGCCTCCAAATCCTCTTCTGTGAGCCTGGCTGGGAAGGCAGACATTTTGTTCTGTACGTGAAAAAGAGATTTTAAATTTTTCTTTTGTAGTGAGTTGGAGAGAACTGACTTTAAAAACCTCCAAGTAGCTCACTGTAAATAAATCCAGATGAGTGAAATACTTGTATTTATACGGCTCTTAAAACACATTTTATAATGGAGATGGAGGACGTCTTTGCAGTGGGAGGTATGGGAGTTAGAGCAACATTCGTCATCATCTGCAGTACGAGCAGGCATAGTGAAAATTCTCCTGTATAATTCAATAAAAATGGGGTATGTCTCACCTATAATATTTATAACTATCATAAAATTTTTTGTTTTGCTGCATGCAGTGTCAGATCCATTTTGCTCTTTAAATTACATAAGATAGATCAGAAAAACTTTTATAGAAAATCATCATAAATTCTTGCTTACAAAGACAGCTCTCATGAAGTGTATTCATTCTTCGAGTGAGAAATATGATTATTGATTGCCTAGTCATAGAATTAGAAAATAATATATTTTTTGTTATTCATTAAAGCTATTTAAAAATGTGTATAATTCAACCATATTACAATAAATGCAGGGCTGCAGCACAGTGGAATGTATTGCTATCTATAACAACAGCTGTTCAGCATAGTTTTGCAGGAAAATATTTTCCTTATTCTAATTTATTACTACCTCTGCAAAATCACACATCCATGTTTTGTTTTTGTTCCCATACTATCAGACTTTTGCTGGAATATTTCAGCAACAACTAATCAATTACAAAGTAGGAGCTTATGTTCAGCTTACTTATTAATTCATTTTCTTATGCCATGATGTTATCAGTGATATTTTAAAACTGAATCTTCTGGAGACAATTCAGCTAAATCAAGGGGAAAAACATATAAGAAGGTTATATCAGAACTGAGGTGTTTGGCATTAATGGTTTGTGTGCTGCCACTTCAAATTTCACATACACTCTGAAAAAATTATAAGGCTGATTGTTGATAATTAAAACCAGAAAGATACTGAGTTATTTGGATTCCATATTAGAAGAAAAAGCATGGTCATTCTTAGTTTTCAATTAAAAGATAGAGAATTTGTTAACGTTTCAAGTAGTATTGGATTAATTCAAAGAATTAAAAGTAGAACCAGCTTTCATTTTTGAGTTAACATTTGGGACCCTTAAGTAAAGCTGATGATGTTTCTGGACAAGAGAAAATCAATAGCATGCCACTTTTAGTATCTACTGAATGTTAGGTAGTTAATAATTTAAGAAAGAGAGCTTGCTGCTACACTTACAAGGTTTTCCCTTTTGTTAAGGAAGGAGACAGGTTCAGTTTCCTGTTGGGTATTCCTTTGTATGCTCACTTTAGTAAATTAAAAATGGCTTTTCCTCAAATAAGAGAAACTGCCCTCAGACTACAGGGAAAGATTTTTTTTTTTTTTTTGACAGCCTTGATATGAACTACCTGAAAGATGGGAGCCTTTAAAAAAACAGAAAAAGTCCTTCAAAGGTGTTTTGGCTTGACATTATTTGAGCAGCTCTTGAAGATAGAAAGGGAACTGTAGTAGCATCAGATGCAGGCAGAGGTGACTGTGACTGCTCAAGGACCTGACCAGAATTTCTACTCAGGGGATGCTCTTGAAGAATGAGCAAAAGAATATTGGGGAGCGTGTGTCTTTGCAGTTGTGCATTGCATAAATGAAAATTTTTTCTGTCTCCTGACCCACGCTCAGATCTGTTTTTTTTGCTTCCAGGATGTACAGCACAGATGGTGGAGACTAATTGGGGTGGAGGGCAAAGCCTCTATGTGTTCTTGAAATCCTGTGTCTCTCTGGAGGTCGAGGGTGAAGTTGCAGTGGCACAGGCATCCTCGGGGCTAACGTGAGCGATGGCAGCCTCCCTGGCATTGCCTGCTGTTCACGATGCAAAGCTGTAGCAGCTGTCTAACAGATTCTGTCTAACACACAGGACATATTTCTCCATCCCTCCATCTGACTCAACCCACAGAAGCATGTTCATGCATGGAGGGGTCCTGTATCAAGCCCTGCAGCAATCCCAGCAGATGCAGAAGCAGCATTTGGCGTGCAGATCAGCCTTGCTGCCAGGGCTCCTTTATATTGGCTGCCTTGCTTGGACTTGTATTTCACTGGTGTTGCTGTAAAGAGAACTCTGACAAATTGCTACCTTTCACCTTTTCCAAGTGTCAGAGCTCTCTGGAGGGCAGGATGGCTTCAGAGATATGCCAATAATTTCCTTGTACTAGCCCTGGTACTCAGAGATGCAGCAATGTTTCCATGTGCCCTCCAACAGCTCATGCTGAGCTCTGTCTATGCTGAAACTTGCACTGTAGCAGGCTGAGACTTAGTCTGGGAGCCTGGGGTTCATTCCATCCCCAAGCCATTCCCATCCTTCCTTTCTTCCCAGAAAACAAGAAAAAGTCACAGCTGGACTTGTCTCTCGTTTGCATCTGTCCATAACCTTCACAGCAGTTCTCAGTCCCAGCCACTGTTACAGATGTGATTATACACAGTTTACAGCAGTAAATTACATAGGGAGATGCTAATCAAAGCCTTTGTGGAGCCTCATCATGTATTTTGTGTTGTGTTTCTTTCACTGTGCACCCGTCAGAATGGCTCATGTTCAGTCTTAAGTTCTCCATTTGCAGGTATGCTGTGTTCCACCCAAACATTTTGTTTTCTCTGTGGCTTTCTTGAGTTTATTCCCCTCCCACTGCTTCTCCAGTTGCTTCATTAAACAGCAGGAAGCCACAGGTGAATCCCTATGGATGTTTGCCATACTAAAAAAAGATCCCAAAAAGATCTCTTTCAGTCCAAGAGGCAGCAACAAAGCAGGACTGTCAGGTGGCAGGAACCTCCAAAACAGGGATGTAGATGCACAGCATGTGCAATTTGAAATGGTCATTTAATGTGCCATCATCAGGTCAGGCTGACATCAGGAAATGTGATGTTAAAGGCTTTTTAGTGGGCACATGAAGTAGTATGAGGATTAAGCTGACACCCTGTCATGTCTTGTGTGCAGAGGTGGCTTTTCTGCTGTATCATTTTAATGGGTGTTAGAGAGAAGCATCCAATAAGTATTCTCCATGAGTTATGTCCATCTACATTTAAATGACAAAGATGATGTCCACTTGTAAGTAGTTAAATTTTAATAAAATAAGAAAAATTTATAGCATTCAAGTTAATGCTATAACTGAGCAGTGTAACTATCCCTCACACAGCCTCAATACATGATATAGTTTATGCATGAGCTCAGAATTCTCTGCAAGATGCTGAAATCAACATTGCATGATGGGGATGTGGATACTTATTTTAGACACTGAGTTTGAAAATTGTGGTTTGTGGAAATTTATGCAAAAATATTGCCAAAATAAGCATTGAAAACCTAATTTCAATATGCAGCTGCTTGTAAGCATGGTAATTAAGATATATTGGGTAAATTTACTACATCTGCTCTCACCCACACCAGTGAGAGAGAAGTTGCAGATTTCAGATGTAGACTCACCAGAGCTTTCAACTCCAGCCAGGATCGAGGAGAAAGCTGTCTGGGAGAGCAGGTCTGCTGTTTAGCCTGGTCTTGTCTCCACTGCTCAGAGTTTTGATGGAGGGAATGTTGAGATCGCCCAGCTCCCACCTCTTGAAAACACTTTTCACAAATGGACTCAGAGTCCTTCAGGGACGGGAAAAGTCAATCAGCACTATGTGGATAAAGAAACCAAAGTGAGGGTTTAGTAATTTTTCTTGTCAGGAGTCAATCAGTGCCGACTTTACATGCCATCACCAGTCACTCACTGCTCTGAATGCTGTGTTTACCCTCTGCAGCAGGAGATCCGTACTCCTTCTAGCTTGCTGCTCCTCTGAAATAAATCAACAGGTTTTACCTCTACTTTTTCCTTCAGCTGGGGTGATGCTGGTCCCTGAAAGGAAGACGGAGGATGGTTTTGAGGAGCACTTCGGCTTGAACTACTTGGGACACTTCCTGTTGACTAACCTCCTCTTGGATACGCTGAAGCAATCAGGAACGCACAGTCACAACGCTAGGATCATCACTGTCTCATCAGCCACCCATTATGTAGGCAAATTGCACCTAAACGACTTACAAAGCAGGTACCGATCCCTTTTTGGTATTCACTGGTCTGTAGTAATCCTGTGCAGATTAAAATACAAGAAAATCGTTACTGACTATGAGATGAGGTTTTGTTGCCTTTTTTTTTTTTTTAAATAAAATATATGGTGCTTCTCAAGCACTTGCTTATTATATTTAACATCTGATCAAAGCTTGCAGCCTTGAGCTAAAGGTACAAATAATTTATAAATTCTGAACAACATCTTTTATTCTGGACTTCGAAAACCTCACTTTGCTTTCTGATGCTTATTCTGCGGTGATGCTTGTGGTCCACGCGGCGCCTGGACTCGCCACCGCCTGATCAGGGAGAGACGCTCCGTAGCCGGGATGTTTTGACATGGCTTGGGTGGATGCTAATAGACCTCGTCCCCGAGAGGCTGCGTGCTCAGATGAGCTCAGACAGCCGCCTGTGGCTGCTCGCTGCCTGCCGGCGAGCAGGGATGCTGGCTGGGCTCCGGGGGCAGCTGGCCCTTCCTGCCCAGCTGCCTGGCACACAGCTGCTGTGCCGGCCCTCTGCCTCTCCTTCCCGCCCGGCAGCTCTGCCCGCCCGCCCCAGCTCCCTCTGCCTCCGCCTTGTCCTGCTCTGCTCCTGACATCCCCGTCTCATCGCCCGTGGCTTCCCGCACAGCCCTTCTCCAGCTTCCCCCACCCAGCCCCCGGCCCCAGGCTGTGTCATGCTGCCTGTCCCCGTCCGAGCCCTGCGGTCCCTGCCCTGTCACACATCAGCCTGGCCAACGCTGGACCCTGGCTCCTGTCGCTGTCACCCCCTGTGCTTCCCTAAGAGCCCCAGGCTGTGGCCACCCTGGGTTTTTAATCCAGTAAAATGGGCTTAAATGCATGGATGACTTCTGACCTCCTGCTTTCGTTTAGGAGAACTGTGGATGAATGTCTGTGGGATATTTCTAATGTTAGGGAGACATCAAATGATGTGGTAAATGTCTCTGATGTCATACAGGAACTGCGTGGAGTGGTTTAGTTAGCAGAGAAACAGGCAGGATAACAGATAAATTTCAAAATTTCCCCATGCTGTCATGCGTGGCAATTACGTGCTTACTAACAGGCTCAAGCAGAGCCTGCCTTCTCATGGGCTCCAGAGAGCTTCTGCCTGCCTGCGTGGAGCCAGTCTGACTTCTGTGTCATTTCCATGAAAATCTGTCTCCATCCTTTGACAGGGACTTCAGCAGATGATCAGAGGTTTCATCAAACCTGTCCCAAGGTTTCATTTCCGAACAAAGACTGAAATTACAGGGCTGGGCTGTTTCCACTGCAGACATTTTACATATGAATGCTGCATTAGGCATGTCAAACTTCTGATTACATGTTATGGCATCAGTTTTATTACAAGCCATTGTTTAAACCTCTGCAGGGTAGTCACAATTTAATCTCTTGCTTGTAAAACAACCACAGGAAATTACCCTTACTCTTCACTTGATGTGCGTAGTCATTGTTTCTGATGGGCATGTGCTGGATGGCATCATGCAAGGGGGCTAAGGGGTTTAGTATTTCTTGGGCTAAAGTGCAGAATGCAGAATTAAATGTGACTGTTCTGTGTCTCTAGATAACAGTAGTTTCCTTTATTATAGCAAGGCCTTATACTGTGCCTCTAATTTAGGATCATCCCTGTCTTTGATTTGTCATTATTAACTCATATTTTAAAGGAACCAGAAATATTTTGGTTTGGAAAGTTATGGTTGAGCAAGAGCATGACCAGTCTGACATAAAGAATAATAACATACCAGTGAGATTTACCTGCAGCATTTGTGTCCTTTACCTTTCAACATTATTGATGTAAGAAGGGTCATAAAGGATGACAGACTCTTGACTGATTTTGCCTGCTCATTCCCACACAGATGCTCTGAATCATTCAGAGGTAGCAGTGGTGCCTGCACATATGCACACTGGTGAAACCCAGAGTGGGCTGTAAATTCAGGTCCAAACCTTTCCTTGGTTCAGGTGTAAAAAGATGCTTTTGGTATTTTTTTTTGCAGCCTAACTGCCAACAAGCCCCCACTCAGACAAATAGTTTGACATCACCATAAACAGTGCTGCAAAAACCAGTGAGATCACTTGTGTGTTTGAGTGTGTCCCTACAGTGTGAGCAAGGGTTTAGCAGGAGGACTGCTGGGGAGTATCATAGCCAGGCATTGCCTACTCCACAGGGCCCTGGAGATGCCTTGTAATTCAGAGCAACATTCAGGAGATTTAATGGATGTGGTAAAGACACCCGTGGTGAACAGTTTCCTGGTGATGCCATATCTCATTTTTACTGCTTGTGTGAATGGGAAATCATTCTAAAATTTTTATACTCTTTTTTTTTTATTTCTTTATTTTGAGTGGTGCCAGTTGGCCATAATTCATTTTACAACTTGGGTGTATGTTCCCAGGTTGGCTGGTAGTCCTAACCTAGCAGGAAAGCAGCAAAAAAACCATCTGGAGTCATTATTGGAGAAAGGGGGATGTACTCTGTGCTGGGGAAATTGCTGCTGGCAGCAGGCTGAATTGTTTACCCACCTCTTGTCCCATTATTCCTAGATGCTAGTTGGGCTAGTGTCCTGACTAGAGGTGAGTGACAGTACTGGAGCAGGGATTCATCCATCAGGCATGGCAGAAAAGGAAGAGCAGAAGACTTGTCTCGGCTCAAAGGAGACACTAAACTGAGGTTCAGTTCTCTGCTTTACCACAGACTTTTCTGTGGAATCCTTCTCCCACCCAGGAGACTCTGGGTTGGAAGTCACATTTGTGGCCATTTCTCCTCATTGCTTGTACTTGGTGGTGAGAGATCTGATCTGAAACCAGACAACATCCATATCAGATGCCACAGGGCAACTGCATAACAAATAATTGTTGGAAGGCCTGTCCCATGAACAGTGTTAAATGAAGCTGTGTTAGTCCTCCATGTTTCCTCTTTAGTTTGTTTCCTGCCATTTTACCAAACTGATTTATCCCATGTTGCCCTGATTAGCTCTTTTCAGTGGGATGGTTAATTAAATTTTGTCCTTTTGCATTTTGCATTATTTTCCTTCCTTCATTGTCTCTTTCTTCATGCTTGCCTGCTTCTTCATCTGTGTCTTTTAAACTTTTTTCGTTTAAATTGCCTTTTCCCTCCCTATGTTTTTTTTTTTTTTTTTTGCTTTGAGGCTGTCTTATTTCTACCCACCAATAATTTAACTCCTCCTCTCCATTTATCTTCCTCTCATCTTTTCCCCCAGCCCCTCTTCTATCTCTTCCCTATGAATGCCATTTCTCCCCGTTCCTACCCCTCCTCTTCACACACACACACACACCAGTGGAAGAGACATGGCATGGGTACATCAAGGCAGGATAGAGCTTGTTCCAAACAGGCAGGGCACAGCTTGTTTCATGTGTGTTATTGAAAATGCAAACGCACACGCACAAGAGCACTGACTGTTCTCCCAGTTCTTTTGCTGAAGGATATATATGAAGAACATCAAACGCCTTTGTGGTCTTTTAGATCCAGACCATTTTCAACATTTCCAGCAATCACATGAGTCGACAAGGGGATCCCTAAGGCAAATCATTCCCCTTCATCCCTACTTTGAACATGACTCTTTTCAGGGAGGTGAAAGTTTAAGAGAAACACAACCTATCTGCAAGCATTTCCACAGTGGTGATTTCAGCAGTTCCATGCAGAGGGTAGTACACTGGTGTGCTCCAGCAGCACAGCTAGCATGGCCTTCTTTCCTATTCTCCCTGCCTTTAGTAATACTTTCTAAATTGAGAGGAGAAAAAAAGTATGGTCATGGGAGAATATGGCTGTCTGGTTTTAGCAAAAGCTTGAAGAATACTGTACCATCTAATTGGGTTGAGGTAGGCTTGAGCAGTGCATGGGAGTTCATGGTGCTCTTTCAAGGCTGAGGTATAGGACACTCCTTTGAGTGCTCTACCTACCAAAGTAAGAAGGTATTTTTAGGAAAATAAAGAAAAAAAGACCGTATTCTCTTTCCCAGGCTGTGGATCACACTTGAATATGCTCCTTTCCCAGGGGTTAGCATCCTTGTGTGTTCTGTCTGGCTTTTTCTCCATGACTAACTATTCCTTTCATCATCCTTTCTTTTTGCATACCAAATGGGCCCTGTAATGCTGTGAATCACAGATCTATGAACTCCCCAGCCACAGTAACACAGCTCCTTTTCTGGTTCACATCTCTTGTATATTCAAGAACAGTTAGTCACACTTTTCTGCTCCCTTTCCTCTGCTCTCCAAATGCAGAAGGAGCTGATTTTTTTGAAACTCTCCAAGCTGAATATAATATATTAGATATAATTTCTGTATTTTCCCTGTAGCCCTAGTGTATGAATCATGTCAGAGACAATAGAAGTTATATGAAAAAAATTGCAAAATTCCCAGCTGCCACATGTGTGTCTTAGCTGGTGTAAAATAGGATAAACAGCTCTGCCCTAGACCTAGGAAGATTCTGGAGAGACCAGGCAACTCCAGTTCATCTACTCTGTTAAGCAGTTCACAAAGAACTGTAACAGGAAGTGTTAGGTACTGATGGGAAAATCTGTCTATCAAACTGTCTGGAGGTCTCCATTTCTTGGATGAGGGATGTCCTTCATCTTATCTTCTTCCATGTATGTGAAGTTTGTTGGTTAAAAATTTTGTATTAAGTTTGGGCAGAAAGCTGAGGATTCTTTTCCGTCAGCATTACTAAATTTTGGAAAATATTTTCCATGAAGAGCAACTAAAAGTTAAGATGCTGAATTACTTTTGGAAAATATTTCTCCATTTTTGAAACCAAACCATTTGATTTCAGTTTTCTAAAATAATTTTAAAAATTTATTTGTAATTATCCCTATGAGTACACTGGTATTCAGATTTTGAAGTATGACAGTGAAACTGAAACTTCCAACATTTAATTTCTAAACCATCCTTTTGAAGTATCTCCATCAGTTTCAAATTACTTTTTTCTCTCTCTCTTTTTTTTTTTTTTTTTTTTTTTTTTAAGCTGGACATTTGAGTAAAATGGATTGGTTTTTTACTAAGAATGGTTTGATGAGTCAACATTTTTTTACAATGAAAGGCTTCTATTTTTTAAACACCCAATTAGTTCCTTCAGTGCCTTTTCATTATTGATTTGCCACTTAAAGTTCTCTAATTCTCTCTGATTGGAAGAACTGATATTATAACATGTTAAATTCAAGCAGAAGCAAATATTTAGCTGGTGTAGCATAGTAGTAGCATAGTGCTGTTGGGTATATTTCTGTTTTTTATACAATAAAGGAAAATTTGTAAAAGGAAGTAGGAGAGATTTTCATGATTACCCCTTTTTTGTAAATCCAATTTAGCCAGTACAGAAGTCTTTCATAATAACTTATAAAGAGCTGTGTCACTGGACTGTTATTCAATAAAGTGCTGGAAAAAATATAGAAATAGTAATAATAAAAGATCATTAGATAGATAAATATTATCATAGGTTTTATTTAACTCATGAAATATATAGTTCTGTTTTAGTTCTGCCATTTAAGCAGCTTCTGCATGATGTCTTCTGTTGCATATTCTGGTTCTATTTGCAAGATAAATCATGTTGCCTTTACAAGACCAAATGCTGACTGCAGTACAGTGCTTTATTCATTTAGACATGTCCTTCCTGCAGCAGGCTATCAAGTTTTCCTGTATAGAGTTAGATGATAACTATTTAAATGCTTACTCCACACACATGAGTCCTTCTTTGCCAAATGCTTTCTGTATAAATGCAAAAGGATTTGCTGCTTTGCAAAATGATCCCTTGTGTTTGCAGCGATTAGCATTAATTGCAAAAATTGACTGGCCTGGAAAATGAGTGTACTGGGGAAGGCACAGATCTCAAATTCTATAAGTTAATTTAAAAAATAAATAGGCTACTGTATCAGCAGACCAATTCATCAATTCAAAAGACAGAGTTCTAGCTCAAATGCATCAAGTGTTTTATCCATTCTTGCCTGTTCCTGCAACCAATGACAAAGAAATATTTAAGTCAGGATGCCAACTTCAGAAAGCTTTCATTTTACATTCATCAATGTATTTTCATTCTGCCTAATCAAAATGCTTTTAAGGTTGATTGACTTCTGGAGAACAATAACAGACTGTAACACTGATACCACAAAGGTAAATGTCAGACTTACATGTATTTGGGGTTATGTAGCTACTTTGTTGTCACAATGTTAAATTCCTTTTTGTCTAAAAGAATTAATGTTCTTCACAAGGGATTGTTAATACTGGTTGTTGGTTTAGTAGGACATGGTGATTCACAACTAGTTCAAAATCTCAGCATGCTGGGAAGTATGTGAGATATGGGTGCTCCTGCTGCCCAGCCTTTCCCTGCACCATGGGCTGGGTAGGAGAAGCCAGATCTGCGTGGCATTCAGGACAGTGGCAGTCACAGATGTGCTTTTTCCAGATAGGCAAGATGTCTCTGTGGTAATTTGTAAGTTAATGTATTGCATTCATGTGATATGGAGGGCAAAAGGGACTTGGAGAACTGGGAGCAGAGAGAGAGCTTGTTGTCCTTGAGAGGGGAAGGTTAGTTTAACATCTTTCTGTCAGCAAAAAGACTCATTAAAGCTGAATGAACCGTAAAAGTTTGGAGTGCTGGTCCTGGGTGATTATTCCAGTGTTTTAAGAATTTTTCTCAGTTATCTTAACTAACCTCATCCTCCCTGTATCTTGTCAGTGGAGTTGCCCTTTGGGCTGCCCAGCATAGCTGGGGCAGGCTGGCACACATACCTGTAAATCCCTGGAATGATGTGTTCAGAGAAATGTTCAAAATTATCAGCTCACCTTCCAGAAACCCCCTCCAGGTTCAGCCCTGCTGTTGTTCCTGGTTCTTCATAGCCATACATTTCATGTCTTGCCACAAGCAAGGATTAAGGATTATGAGGTATTGTGCAGGATGCTGAAGGCAGATTTCTGCCTCTTTGATTTGTTAACTCTCAATCTTTTCTCTAGTCCTCATCCTAAACTTAGTTCAGTGAAGGAGAACTTGATCTGTTCAAAAGCAGACCAAGCAGTTGAAACTCACACCAGTGAAGAAAAATTTGTCTTTTGATTCAATCAAGCTCTTGATAAAAATATGTTGTGAAAACTATGCTTTCTAGAGTAAAATGAATCTCTGTAAACATAAAATATTTTAGCCCCCAGGAGTTTTAATACTGCCAGAATGTCTGATACAGTTGTAGCTTTGTTGCTCCGTTTCTTCTGCTCTCATTACATGTTGGGTGCTGTGGTAGCCCAGCCTTTCTTGCCATGGGAGGTGGAGAGGGGCTGTACACACCAAAATCTCAGCTTCCCAAGAGGGACAGAGACTAAGGAGCACTGTGGCTCACAGTAGCTTTAGGGGAAGCTCAGGAGTTTTTAACAGTAATGTTAAAGGAGTGGTGGGCATGTTCAGTGCCTGCATTGCCACCAAAAAATCAATCAACCAATCTGGTCAAAGCAGCAGTTTCTTTGCTTTTTTTTTTTTTTTTTTTTTTTTTTTTTTTTTTTTTTTTTTTTTTTCAGTGGGCTGGGGCAGAGGAGCTCTGTGACTGTGTTGGTTTTTCAGGACATGAAACTTCTTGTCATTTCCTGGAAAGCTAAACCTGCCAGATTTCACTAGGTTCTGGCATGTCTGCAGGTGTAAGAGGTCTTAAGCATTCTGGTCCCAGGCCATGCCATGCCTCCTATTATGAAATGCTTGGTTTTCTATTACAGATCCCTGTTTACAGTATTCCAGGGTGACACAGTGTTGGGAAATTTGTGAAGTGAACCCCAAAACTCAGCTCTAAGGCCAAATGGTGCAGAAAGTGATTGCTGACATTGTTCTTTATAGTGCTTAAAAATAACCATTTGCAATACTGCCTGTGGACTGCTTTGTATATTGCTCCTTTCTGGTAGGTTTTTGTGCTTCACTCAAGTTGGTATTTTTATGTTCCTCAGATAAGACCCTCTCTCTTCACAGACCCCTTTCATATATAAATCTTATTTAAATCCCACCTGATTTCTGACAGTGGATGAGTGATGCTGTTGATGTACAGTCTCACAAGAACAAAAACCTTTCATGCTGTGTCTGGACTGTGAGTCATTTCATGGATGCAGAATGCTTCCATGTTTTAATTCCTCTGGTACCTGCTGGCATTCAGCTGTATTTCTTCTTTAATCTAGGAAGGTCTTCCAACTGAGGAGAAGGCTTCTGGTGATGGCTTTTGACAAATAGCTGTCTTTTTAATGAGTTTGTTCCTTGTCTTAACTCATATACTATGAGTTAGTTACTTTTATCACTCAGATTGAAGCTGTGATTTTCTTATTCTCAGTCCATAAGAAAAGTTCTAAAAAACAGAAGTTGTTAAATGTTTCAACTAGCAGAAACTGATTTTCAAAAGTATGTTGTGCCAGACTTGCTAATTTTTTGTTATTTCTGTAAACAAAGATTGATGGCATAGCACTTTCTGCACAGTAGTTATAGATATCTCAAGGAAAAATTATTTTGCAGGCACATTTCCTCTGTAAGACAGACCAATCCTTCAGCGTGGGTAATATTTGCTCTTGCAGAACTTATTCAGTCCCTCCTTAAATCCAAGGCTGTGCAGTGGGCTGAGCCCACCTCAGTTAAACCTTAAATTATCTTTGCATATTCACCAACATAGTCTACTGTAAATCTGCCAACACAGTAGGTGTACTGTGCTGGATCTGAAATGGTAGCACCCCATTATGCTTATGCAGACCCTACAGTTCCTTTTGAGTCCCAGAATGAAAAGCTCAGAACTGCAGCTCATCTGCAAAGGCCTACACCAATTTCAAGATGCTTTTTAAGAATATCTTGGATTGTTCAAGTTATTGCTGGGGATTTTGTGGTCCTATGTGCATTTCTGGTGGAAGCAAAGAAACCATAAACCCCCCATTACTTCTTTCAACTTAAAAGCTCTATTGCAGGAGAGGTAGGAAGCTCTCCACAAGTAGGTGGAGACGACCTCCACCCATTTATAATCCTATAGATAATCTTACAAGATGCGTGACAATCTTCAATAACTTGAGATCCAGATTACCCAAGAGATAATATAAAAAGATATGTGTCCTTGTTGTTTCCCCATCCCTCCAAAGGGTCATAAAGACACAGAACATGTCTTGAAGCCGTGATCTTTTTCTTGGGCAAAGCAATGCAAACCATTGCTTCTTTTTATATATTTACTCATTCATTTGTTTAATGTAGATTTTTAATTCAATGAAGGGATGCTATTATGGTCAAACACCAGTTCAACTGTTAGCACCTACTTTACACTGCATCAAATGCCCTGACTGTAGAAAAGTGGCAATTTATATAATTCTAAATAAAGACATATATTTCCTGGAAGAATGGAGGTACAGTAATTATAACTTGAATTTGACATTGGTATTTAAAATAAACCAAAACATTTGAAATTAACACCAACTGTACACAAACAGAAAAATTTGACTTCTTTAAAGGTACTGATTCTGGTGAGACTTTGAGAAGACCAGCCATTGAGTTCATGTTACATGCATTTGAGAGCTGTGCTGAGCACACAGCAACTGAGCTGCACACAGCCACTCTCAGTAGATCAGAATAGCTCTCGGCATCTCACCTCCTGCCATTAGGAGTAGGGATCAGCCAAATGAAAAATGATTCTCTGATTCCATCTGGATGACAGTAACACCCTGGATGACAAGCCCTGGCTTATTTTGCCTTTCATAATAGATTTTAAGATAGACATTCTACATTTCTTTACTAAATGTAGTCCTCAAGAGACAATAAGTAAATTTTTGTTCCCCCTGCATTTCCTAAAGGCTATTAGAAGGGGCTAATCACTGAATGCTATATATTTATACAGTGAAGTGCTGAAAGCTGGGAAGCACGGCTTTAAAAAAGAAACAAAAAAACCAAACCAGCTTCCAGCTTGTGACTTCTACTGCATTGAGGGTTAAGCACAAGGTAGGAGTCACTGATCTGCTGAGATACCAGTTACTGAGACCATTACCAACATTTTACCTGTTAGATAGAGAGAGCATTTCCCAGATCTGGGCTTTTACCCTTATACTCTAATTCTAGGAAGAAAAGTGTTATTTTTCTGCAGCTGAAAGATGCCAGCCAAAGCCTGGATTTGTCCAGAGCTGTGTGTGAACAACATGTGGAACTGAAGAGCTCGCTGCAGGAAGAGGAATGAAAGGCAAGATGGATTGCTCTGCCACTGGCCTATGACTGCTTAAGTAACCCCCATGCCACAAATTAGGACATGAAGGATCTCCTTTTTACCTCCTGTAGAACCACTAATTTCATGTATTGTTCTGGTGGCCTTCCTTTTGAACAAGTTCATCACAGGGTCATGAGGGCTCTTCAGGAGTCCCTAATGCTGCATTCCTTATTCACTCAAGGTTTATGCTTCAGCCACCTTAACTGTTATATGTATACTCTCACAATTTATTTTTAAGGTTATGCATGACATATATTGAAGAAATATACATGAAGAAGTACATGAGAAGTTGCTCAGGATCACACAAAATGCCCAGTCGTGCATGAGATAAGTGACAGTGCAACAGCCTTTAGCAGTAGTTGGTAACAGGACAGCTGCTGTGCAAAACATAACTGCAGCAACATCTCAAAAGTAGATAAGTTAATACCCTAGATTTGAGCTTTGTTTTACTAATGTATATGCTTCTTTCTTTCAATTGGTAAAATACTGGTTGTCAGTGGTAATATATTTATTCTTCTTTCTCCAGCTTGGTCTTTTTGCCTTGTCTGTATTTCTGGGTGGGTTTTTTTGTTGTTGTTGTTTTGGTTTTGGTTTTTTGTGGGTTTTTTTTTGTTTCTTTATTTGGTTGGTTGGTTTTTATTGAGAGAAAATCACAATTAATGAGACTCAGAAAATGTTTTCACAGGATAAATATATGTAGTACTGCCAGAAAGCCTGCTTTCATCTAATAAACAATATTTAGAACTCAAGATTTTTCATAAGAGAAGAAAAAGAAACTGTTTATGATAACCAGTAAAGACATGTTTATTTTCCTATATATTTCTCTAGCTGCTTCAAAATAAACTGCAAAATCTATCAAAACTTGAAAAATCTTGTGCTGCATTCCCTGAAGAAAGAAAATATAAGACTGTGAAAGCTTCATGAGTGTTTAATAATAGACTTTTATAGTCTTGACTAAGCAATGATGATGATGTATTGCAAGATTAATACATAAGTCATTAGGAAGCTTTAGTCATTTTAATACAGCAAGCCTGTGTTTTGCTTAATTCCCTGATTCATCCTAAGGCATACATTGAAATTTTGTGTGGCCTTTCATTAAAAAGCCCAGCATGTCAGCCACGTTTTGCATCACTTGTCTTTTAATGGAGCACATAGCAGCTGGGTTCTCTGCAGTTTGATCTTGGTGCACTCTGCCCTCCAGGTAAATTAACACCCTGGGAATTGGGGAGCGGTGATGGGTGAAAGGAGGATGATGTGCAAGACAATTGTGAAAGGTTCACGTCAGGAAAGATTCGGTGCAAGCACTGGCTGGGTTAAACTGATCTGTGTGCCAGTCAGGATGATCACAGGTCCATGAGCCTTTTGCTGAAGCAAGCTGTGGTGGGGTACAGGCTGCTGTCTGTGAGTCCATGATGTCTGTTAGGTGTGTGCACAGCATGAAAGGAGCCCCTGGTGAGGGTGGCAAAGCTGAGAGCAGCAAGAGAGCCCCATGCACAGGAGGGTGAAGGAAGTGATCTATGCTGGGCAGCACAGCTTCCCCTGGGACTCAGTGGGTACCCTGACCTCACTCAATGCTCTTTACTAAACATAGGATCATTTGACTTAAGTGGGAGACCATTGTGGAAAACAAACCTACTAAAGCCAACCTGAGGAGAAACAAGTAAAACTGCCAGGAGATGTGCTAAACATGATTTCAGTTTTCAAACTGGGATAGCAGCTGAGTCCATATTTAAACACCTAATTAGCCACTGCAGGCTTCAGTTTGAAATTTGGCTTCTCATTACCTTTTGAAAATGCATTCCATAGGGAGATTGCTGCTGGAGACAGCACCATGGAGATAAGTGGAAAAATCAGCTAATCAGCTTCTGGTGGAATAAAAGAAAAAAAGAAAAAAAAAAAAGAAGAAGAAGAAAAAAAAATCAGCAAACCTCAAGGCACTCACTCCAGAATGGAATACCTACTTATTTTCTTCTTGCAAAAATTTGGAATAATGCCTTTCTTTTCTCCTCCTGAATTTTTGCGGTAGTAAGGCAAACCTGTAGCTTATATTGCAAAAAAATCTTAAGCCAGAAGTAAGAACTTCTGCTAAAAAATATTTGGACACAAAATGCAGAACCTGCTTTATCCTGACCCTTTATTCATCAGTATAGAATTCATGAAACATTATTTTTAAAGGAAGAAGAAGGTTTTGTGTATTGGTGCTCTCTTGGAGAGATTTCAAAGCAGTGAATTAAACTCTACCTGCCTTAATTCCTCCTGTACTTTTCATTTAGTGAGTTGTGCATTGCCCAGCAAAATGCTATGGAGGGGCATCCTCTGAGGCATGTCACTGTTTTCTCTGGTAAGAAGATGGTCCACAGCAAGCCCCACTTAAACAAGGGAGAGAGCATGACCTTCTCCAAGTTACTGATGCCATGCTGTGTTTTCCCACTGAACCTCTTCCCACTAAGTCCTTCTATACTTTCCCCAGCTGCTGACTCTGTACAGGCTTGCTATACCTCAGCACATGCTGCCTGGCATCGCCCAAGCTGGGTGGGCAGTGTTTATTGGGATGTATCCCTGGGCATTGAACACCGGTGCCTCCTTATCTCTCTAGCTGACTGACCAGCACCCACTGGGAGCTGGCTGGTTGCCTAGTTAGGAGGCAGTTTCTCTGCTTAAGAGTGCCTGCCTGGCTGTAAATCATCGATGCCCTGTGTCCTCAAAGCAGCAAAAGTCCAACTGCCACAGGCACCTCATGTGCTCTGCTCTGCTAGCACAGTTTGCTGGTAAGCTGTGTTCTGCTTGGATGGTTTTCCTCTTGTATGCACTTTTATTTTGGAAAGATTTTAGAACCTTCAGAAAATGTGGAAATGCCAATAAATAATGTCAATATTATTTTACTTAGTATGCAATTATACTTTTATTCAGGGTAAAAAATGTGCATACAGAGCATAAAGTGCCAAGAGAGGCTAGATTTAGATGCATAAGCTTTGAAGCCAGATAATTCCATGTGTAAGAGGAATTCATTTTATGGTTTTAAACTAAAAGAGGGTAGATTTAGATTGAACAAAAGAAAGAAATTTTTATGGCAGGTGTAGTGAGGCACAGAAATGGGTTGTCCAGAGGTAGTGTGGATGCCCCATCCATTCAAAGCCAGGTTGGATGGGACTTTGAGAAATCTTGTAAAGTGGAAAGATGTCTCTTCTTATGGTAGGTTAGAGAAATTAGGTGATCTTTAAACTTCCAGCCCAAACCCTTCTGTGATTCTACATGTGTGTGCTTAGGAGAAAAAATTGTGGTGTCAGTTCAGGTGCCTATTTTTCTGATACATAAAATCAACACTGGATCTAATGAAGTCAAACAACTAGTGTTGTTTTATTTTTTCAGTGTAGTATTTAAACAACGTGATTCTAATAAAATGGGGTCTGACAAAAAACAGTTCAACAGAAATGCTCATCAGTTCTGTGTCACGTCATTCCTCTGTCTTATGTAGTCCATTGATGTCAGATTCCTGGAAAGCAAAAAACACACACACAGAAATTGGGAAGAGAGAAGCTAATCATTGCAGGGCCTCTGCCAAAAGTTTTTGCTCTGTGTATCCAATTTTATATACTTCATATCTATATTATTTTATTGAAGTCTGATTCCTGGCTGCCTTGCAGATCATTTGCATCTCTGCACTGTGATATAAAAGGCTTCCTCATTGATTGGGTAGCTTTTATATCTTCTCAGCACTCATGTTTCTCTGACATACATACCTATGCAAAATACAAGGCTTTGGAAGATCCAGCCCTTGTAGTTCATGCTTCATTGCCACAAGGTAAGTCAAAACATCACTCACACAAAATGTGGGAATGGGGAGTCATGGGGAGCATTCAGCATCCTCCTGCCTGGCATCTGAAGGTTACTGAAAGCCCAACTAGACCCAGGCAGAACAAGTCAGAGTAGTCCTTAGCTCTGCTTCCCTGCGAGCCACTTGCCAGACAAGCTCACTCTGGTTCAACTCAGAGGCTTGTCCCGTGCCCCAGCTCGCATTCCGTGGGGGAATGGTGGCACTGGTGGAGGAGTGCCAGGGGGAGCTGCCAGCTGGCTGCCGGAGGTGGCTTGGGATGAATGCTGCTTCCCATGGGGAGTGGGAGCTCTGCCCCGCACGGCTGTGCACAGGAGAAGCTTGTAGCAGCTGAGGATCTGGTCCTTCAAGTTAAAGGGGTTGGAATATGCATGAAGCATAAGGTGACATTTTGAGCGTCTCAGATCAGAGCATGGACGTTACTGAATTGAAAATATAACTTCAATTTCCTGACTAATACCAAGTCACTTTTATATTCATGCAGTGATTGTTCTTTACTCTTTAAATAGCCCATTTTGCCCAAAGGTGCAGGTGATATCCTTATGATAATGTAGATATCCAGCACAGTACAGCTGAGGCTGTTGGTTGCTGCAAGGGCCACCTGTGATCAGCTGTCCTTTTTAGTTCTCAATTCATATCATGGTTTTGTAGTCTGCTTGTGATTTGTTTGTACAAAAAAAAGAGACAGGAAAAAAAAAAAGAGATGCACTGGAGATTCAATGCTGTTTTCTGCTGTTGTCTTTTACTTCCTGTAGCTAAGCTGTATTATTTACTGTGGTGTCTCCAAGTTTCTGAGTCCTTACAGATAACATGGACAGCTAAATTGATACAGTAGCCTTATACCTCTGTAGAGAGTCAGCCTGATTCTTAACATCCAGGGCTATCTGTGATAAAGTGCGCAGGATATTATAAACAAGATATTCAACAAGAATGAGATAACAAAATGAATTCATATGTTTACTATTCATTCAAAATAAAAACTTGCACAAAGTAACAGCCACGGAAATCACAGGCAGGCTTTCTTGCAGAGTAAGAGCATCCCTAGTCTGGACGAAGGTGTAGAGGATGGAGCTGTAGCTGTGGCCACCACAGAGATAGGACAACATCTAGGGAAAAGGAAGGAACAAGGAAAGAGAGTTCTGTTCCTGGGTGGGCGCCTCTCTATCACCTTTCACAAACAGGTTAAGGCTCTGCTGCTGCATGGACCCTAACCCCTGATTCCACATGGGGAGCAGCTGCAGCATGCAGCATCACTTCCCAGGATTTAGCAGAGGCAGAGCGGATGGGGGCTGGAGCAGTTCCACTGCTCCCAGGAGTCTGCTGCTTTAGGCTCCTGCTGCTTTGCCTAAGAGCTGTCTGTAATGCCACCATTTACCTTTGGTTCTGCTTAGCACAAAAAAGGTTAGATGAGAGGCTGCGGTAATTACAGGAGTAAATTGTTATGGCACAGGAATTTGTGGAAGTGATGCTGAGGCCTCAGTCAGGAAGAGCATTTTAAGTGACATACCTGCTAATTTGCCTGAAAATAGCCTGCTAATTAAAAAAAAAAAAAAAAAGAAAAGAAAAAAAATACTGCTGCCTGCATGCAATGACACTTAATTCAGCAGTTCCTAGAATGCTTAACTTGAAAGAAAGGCACATTTGGCATCCAGATGAGAGGTGCACTGGAGTCTCAACAGGTAATGTTTTGCTGTAACTCATCGAATTTGTGTGCCTTTGTCATACCTCTTTGGCACAGACTTTGCCAGCCATCTGTGCTTTAAAGGCTGTATATGGCCTGTAAAGTGTGGTTGCACTTGCAGCTCTTCTCCTTGCCCTATCTTTTTATCCATCTCTTAGCTGTGCACAATCTGATCTGTGACCAGGGCAGCTGCAATGAGTACCTTACTCATCTGTACTCTTCCCAACACAGGAGCCTTCAACTAGTAGGTTCTGATGCAGTAAAAACAATAATAGCCACAAGAAGTAGTATGATCAGTCATAGGTTTAACAGGGAGTGGGGTGTGTATATTTGGAAAGAGCAGAGTGAAAGAGGAGAGAGAAGTTTAAGGGCCTCCAGGTGATGATAGCCTAGAGATTGATGCCTCAGCATTTCTAGTTTAAAGAATTTGACAGAGAGATTCTGGCAGGTATTGTGTAATTTTATTTTAATATTTTTATTGCTATAAATAAGCCTTGGTGTCTGATGGAGTAATCACCAGAACTGGAGTAAACAACACGCCTGCCAGTGATAAGCTGTTTCTCCTGACGACTCAGTGTATATCTGGATATTGCAAAATGTGGTATGTTTGATGTTTGTGCAATTCTGTTCTCCTTCTGGTTATTTTTACATGTATCTCCCTCTCTTTTTCTCTCCTGTGTACAGATGTTCGTATTCACCCCATGGAGCCTATGCCCAAAGCAAACTTGCCCTTGTGTTATTTACCTATCGACTACAGCATCTTCTGACTGCAAATGGAAGCCATGTGACTGCTAATGTAGTAGACCCTGGAGTAGTGAATACTGAGCTCTACAAGCATGTCTTTTGGGTTGTGAAAGTGGTCAAATGGATGACAGCCTGGCTATTTTTCAAGGTATTCCATTTTTAAAATCATTTTGTTGCTGTGCCCCTGCATTGTGCAAAGCTGCAGTTGTCCTGGAGCTGAAGGTGTTTCAGAGTTGATAATAGTGTATGGTATTTATTACATTTCTCTGTGCTGATGAGATGTACAAAATCAATAAAGACAGGCTTTCCAGCAAACAAACATTTATTTTAAATGGAGGGAGCAAGCTGTCATAGTAGGGAAAGGGAATGCCTTTCACAGTCTTTGCCTGTGCACTGGTAATCTCTGCCCTGATCTATCCACGTGCTTCTGTGTGTGCATGGGGGCAGGACATCACCCTGACATGGAGCCAGAATATGCAAAGTGTTCCTCAGAAATGACTTGTTCATTCTCTTAAAGAGAATCAGACATGATCTGGCATGGTCTACATGTACACAACATGTTACAGAGAGGAGGGCAAAGGGAGGAATAAAGTTGTACAAAAGTGGCAGTGGGAGGTGGCTGTGCTCCAGGATGTGAGGTCCAGACACTTGTGCTCAGGGAGGCGGGACAATTTTTAATTAGGTTTTTCATTCTAACACCTACTTGTAATGGTATTTGATTTTTTATTATCCAGTCCTGGTCTGCACTAGGAAACAAAAAGTCGTTTAATAAAGCTGATCCAGAAGTGGGGCAGACTCAGTTATGGGTAATGTTTTGTAGGGGTGTAAGTAGATTAAACTGAAATCAGTTTAGCTGTGTAGGTGAAATCTCCTCATGCACACAGGCCTTTGAAGGGCTTGTGCTGAGAAAATGTACTGCTTATAGCTCTTTCAGAAAGTAGTTTTGGATTAAGTAAATGGAACCTGATTCCATTAGAGAAAATTAAATGTCCTAATTAAAATGAAGTATTTTACATCAAGGAGCATGTCCCACAAAGCAAATTAATTTTAAACTTTGATATGGAAATATCAGTTGCTTTCATTTTAGAAATGAACTGGAGGCTGGAAGAGTGACTATAAAATAAGATGCAAACAAATAAACCCATATTAAAAAAAAATAGATTCTCCTGAGTGCACCTTGAATATTGCAATAAATTTGTAATAAGAATGCTCATAATCTGTAATGCATTCTTAAAGAAGCAGACTGCAGCTTTGCCAAACCATGTACATGAGACCTGTTTTCCCTCTTGTGATTACCATTTTGAATACCAGTCTTGGGTGGCAGTGTTTTTTCATTGGACTTACTTCACCTTCCTAATATAAAAAATTCATGTAAATTTTAAGTTGTGCTTAGAATTTCTTCTAGAGAAACAAAATTTTGACTAAATTCTTGCATCTGAGAGTGAGTTTCAAGTCTCTTGTTGTTTGCAGTGCTCGATCCCTCCCAGTTTTATTGATGTGCCCAGGAGACATTTTTGTATTTTACTGGTGATGTTTAGACACTGAATTGGATGTTATTGAACATTTAGAAGGATTTATCACGAGAGGGATTCCCATTCTTACAACTCTAACAGTCCTGCCACTGATATTTCCTGAACATTTCTTTCTTCTTTGGATGTGATACTGCTCAAAAGAAATTCTTCCTTTAAATAGGTGACAGACAGACATACTGATCTGTATAGAAGAGCCATGCCTGTACTGTCTGTAAAGCAAATGGATCAATTGCTTTCTGAGTCAGAATAACCTCAGCTTTGGATATCTGAACACTTCAGTTATCGAGGTTGAGATTTTCACATTTTTGTCTAACACTCAATGTGTTTTTCCCTAAAGCCAGAGGAGAGGGTAATTCTTACTTTCTCTTTTCCCATCCTCCCTTAGATCTCTGAGCTACAGTTCCAACTTCTACTCTTTGCTTATTGCTTAGGATATATCTGGGTGTTTGGGAGTGCTTCATCCCAGAGGAGCGCCCTGATTGGCATCACAAGGAGATGTTTAGCTCCACAGCAAGCTCACATTAAAAGCCTGCCTGGCAATTTTAATAGTGCTCTACTGAGGGCTGTAGTATTCAACATTCAAGCCTGTGTGAGTCTTGTGTTGGTCTCGTGCATTAGGGTAAATTTCCCCTGAGAAAAGTAAGAAAGCAGATACAAGAAAATTCAGTTGTCTGGTAATATTAGCTGATAGTTGGTAGTATGGATTCTTTTTCTCCCCTGGAATTTTGTTCCTGAGCACTTATATGAGCCTTCCTTCTAGGATTATGGCAGTAATGCAGTGAAAATGAGGTGATAGCTCTCTAATCATATTGACTTAACTAACTATTGTCACCCTGAAGTATTCCAGAGTGGGTTCTAAATGTGTGCTGGAAATTGCTCCACTCACTGCAACATGGCACTCTTGAGAGCCAGCACAGCCCAGAGAGTTTCAGTGAGGAAATGCATCGCATTGCATTCCCTCAGGAGAGAGTCAACATCTTGTTTGATTTAATTTCAAAATAAAGTGGCAGAGCCCCCACTACTTTTCAATGCATTTCTGCCAGCACTGGTGCCAGTCATGTTCAAGTTAAATACCTCTTTGAGATTGCAGCCTGGCCCCCACCTTCGCTGGGCTGCTCATGTTTGAGGCAGCTCAGTGTGGCAGACAAGGCTGTTGGCTCAACATCTGCCTTGGAGCTGCCTCAAGATATTTAGGTACTTAAATGAATAGACCTACAGTCTTGTAAATAGGCCATGATATGTATGCATAATTAACTCAAAGTATTAACAGCTTGATTTTCTTAAAATTGCAAAGCATTATCTTCTAAACTTATATGTATGGCTCAGAAAAGTCTTGGCCAAATCAGTTTGGTGTTTTTCCCCCCACAAGTTGCAGTGAAAGGCATTTCTGTAGAAATAAGATAGGCCAAACGAAAGGTTCTGGTGACAGTCATAAAATTTGTGACGTTGGTGCTTGCCCTTTAGAAGTGACGTTTTCATTCTTACTCAGCTCAATTCTTTCTCAGAATTTAGAGCTGTGGTGCTCTAAATTTGCACTTTGCAAATGTTTTCTCTGTATTTTTCATAAACATGGACCTATCACACAAGAAAAAAATTATTACTCAAAAAAATATATTTCTATCCCTATGATTTTTTGGTAAATAAAGCCTGATGAGCTGATACAGTCCTCTGCAGAATGCAATGAACTATGTTATCCTTTAGTAATTTTTAACATAAATTAATCTTCTTTTTGAAGAGATAAAGTCCTAACTAATAAACACTAACTAATTAATGAGATAGTAATAACTTGAAAAGTCATTCATTGAACATCAAACTGCAATTTAGCTCAGTGTGCAACACACCAGCTTTAGCATTGGGTACTGTGCAGGCTGGAAACCAGGAAGTACTATTTCCCTCCCAAGTATTTCTGCATCTGCAGCAGATACTGAATATTCATTCTTAAACCAGATGTTCTCTGCTTGTGATACAATTAAAATGCCTTAGAGCAAAACAAAAAAGTTGACTCTCATTAATGTCCGATAACAGGGACTGTTCTGCTTTGTATGACTTCATTATGGCATCAAAGTAGACACATTTGACAGATAGCAGTGTTGTAAAGTTCCCCAAAACCTTGTTTATGACAAGCTTGGTGAACACGTCATTACCAGATATAGAGTATTTGGTCCTTTCAGCCAGCTCAGATTGGTATTTAGGAAGGCATTGTGGAAGGAAGGCTTTGCATCAGATCCTGTCTCAGCTGTCATTTCCAAAGACATAGTGCCAGATAACTGATTATTGACTGACAAACTGAAAATGAGTAGGATTAGTGACCCTGCCAGCCTGTAAAAATGAAGGGAAAGGCTTCAGGAACATGGGCTGGATAGATATCAGTCAATATACACCCATTCATTTCCTTCACCTTGTCAAAATAAGCTTAACATTAGTGTAATTTTCCTATAACATTTTTTAAAAAATGCTTCCAGTCAGTAAGCACATCTAGAAAACAAGATCTAAAGGACCTGGACTCATCATTCATGCCAGAGGACATAGTCATGCTGGTCTTATTGCAGCATTTCTTATTCAAACTGTCCCTTTGGCACTGTGAATATAGTAAATTCATTTCATCCTACCCCCCAGGTGTCAGAAGACAAACACATCACCACACAATAACACCAGCTGTAAGAGAATGAGAGTAATTAAATCCCACAGCTGAAAGCAGCAATTCATCAGCATCAACATTTTCTGTGCATGAGAGTGTGTGGTTCTCACATAAAGCTAATCTGGGCCTTTCTCACAAAAATGAAAACTTGCAGAAACGTATAATTTGCAGTTAATTTTTACAAAAGGTTTTTCTGGTCAAAAACATAGAGAAGAAAACAGTCTGCTTGAATCCAGTAACACTGGTCTTTCAGCAGATACCATTTTTGTACACACTGGTAGAGGGATTTAAGCTTTCAGAGTCATAGGTGTCTTTTTTTCATCTGTTAAGTATTTTATTATTTTACAGCCATACAATGATTCTAGAGGGAAAGATGAGGGAACCAGCCTGAGAAGGCTGGTAAATAATCTACTGTTTAATTCCCAAATCCTGATGATCTGGGCTTTTTTCTTGCATGTGAACTCCTGGACTTGGTTAAGTACCCAGGTCCTGCCTGTTATGGGGTATGTGGATGGAGCTTGGCTGCTTTATTTATTGTAACTGCTGAGCACAGAGCCTTCTGAACACAGAGCCCTGTGTGTCTGTTCCAAGTCAGGTCAGACCCCTCTAAGGTAGACTGGCCCTCAGTGCACACGTAAATAGCATTGGACCCTGCTCTCCACTGAGCCTGTGACCCCCCTGCATGCCCAGATATTACTATTTTTCTGCATGTTTTCTAAGGTCTAAGTGGTTAAAATATTTATTTGAAGGGACACATTGAGAGTTGTGACAGGGTGTTTTGATGGCAGGAAAATGAAGGATTTGTGTTGCTTGCCTCAGTGTATGGCACACAAAGGAATGAATAGTTGCTGTAGAATACAGCACAAAACCTGTGGGATTATGTCACAGTGCATCACAGGGAGTCAAAGATGTTCTTGTTTATAACTTATTTGGAGCAGCTGCTGATGTGATTTATCCCCATACCACACCCAAACTTCCTCTTGAAGGGTGCCAGTTGGAACAGGCTGAAACAGTCATGGAGCAAGCAAAAAGTGAAGTAGTGTGCACAGAGATATATTTTGTATCCTGTCCTGCAATTTTAGTTGTTTAATAAAAATAAGCATCCTTTCTTTTTTTTTTTCCCTTCTCACAGTGTGAAATGGGAAGATTGTCTTCCCTCTTTCAAAATTGTTCACAGGACAGGAAAACTGTCTCTATGTCTAATATTGCCTACAGGATTCACCCTTTTTAGCCCAGGAAATGGTCAAAAGGAAAACAGGTTAAAACTACACTGTGCACTATGTAAAAACCCATGCTTGCTCTGTGTGAAATTGTTTTGGACGTTTCAGTAAGCAACTGAAATGCCACAAGCTCTGTGTCTTACTGTGTAAGAGAGGGTTTATCCTTAACTCTGGTGTGTTAGAGGATTGCTGATTTAACCTGACAGCCCAGGAAGATTATTTATGTGAAAGCATTTAAATTTGTATCCAAAAGAGTGGGAAAAGTAGTCCTCCATTGCTTTACTGCGGTGACAGTAAGTAAACAGTTAAGAAATTGTGAAAATATATGAGCCTAACCACTGTTAGCACATCAGCACCTATCATCCTGTAATCTGTAACTGGTTTCATATTCAGAAACCACAGAGTTAGTTAGGAAAGACATTTTCCATCCATCAATCTATTCCTTGCAGTACTTTCCTAAGTATTTGATTAATACCTTTGTGTGGTAATCTATTCCCAGTCAGACTTGTTGAAAATGGAGAAAATACAAAAAAGGATCATAATTTTGCTGTGAATCAAACACATATCAGGGACTCTGGAATGACTCCTCTCAGTTTAAAAAAAAATCTCCTCAATGTCTCTAAAGTACAGGTCTCAAAAAAGAGCCTGAAAGATTGGGAAATTAGAGAATCTTGAAATTTCCACTGGACCATTAGCACAATCTTTTCAATTATGGGTTATAGCATCACACTACTGTAATTCCTCCTCATGCATCAGAGAAGTACTAAGTCAATCACTATGTGCTTAAAATGGTCACATAGTATAACTCTACTTGGAAACCTGAACCCACTGTCAGCAGGATATGGAGCAGCCACTAATCTTTGTGATCAGTATATCTCTCAGAGAAAGAACAAAAGAGAGAGGAAACAACCCCAGCCCCAATGAAATTACCCATTCAGCAAGGGTAGGAACAGGACTTGCAGGCAGTTTCTGTCTTCCATGTGAATGAGTTGGAAAACAGAGTTGAGGAGGAAGACCACTGCCTTCCCTTGGAAAATCCTCCAAATTAGTTTATGAGTGAGCAACAGTTTGGAATTAAAATAAAAAGATACAGAAGAGTAAGTTGTGGGCAGTGCATATTCAGGTATATATATTATCTATATATAGATATAGATATAGATATAGATATATTCATATATTTACATAATCATATATATGTATGTGGTCTATCTAAATTCCTCATTGCTTTGCTATTTGTGAGTTATGTATCCCTAAAAAAAAAAAAAAAATATTATATTGCAGAGCCCCATTACCTATCCACTACAGTAGATTTTGGAGATCTACAGGCCCTCCTTTCCCCCTCTCTGAAAATGACAGTCTGTAACTTACCAGTCATTGAAGGAGACTGAAAAACCTTTCAGTGTGAAGTAAGGAAATTCTTCCATGAACAACACAAACACAATTTTTGGTGGTTTTCCTGAGTTTTCAAAGGTTGACATAAAATGTCAGGTTCTACCAAGAGGCAGAAAACTTCCCCTTTTCTAGAGGTCTGTGGCATTTATGCCTGGAAGTCACCTCTGACAGGTCTCCTGTTTCATAAATCTCACTGCAAAATGGATGCCAGCATTGGAGGTGTGGTTTCCTTATAGTCACTGCTGCTACAGGACCTGTCTTATCCTAAGATAAATTTTTACAGCTGGACCACTGAATTAAGTCCTTCAAGTGGCAGTTTATCTCTGTGAATGACAAAGGGGTCCTCTGGTGACTAGTTCAGCCATAGATCTCTGTGCTGTATAAAGCTGGTTAAGATGAATCCTTTCCAAAGGTGCACAATCTTAATTTTCTATGTTTTTTATAAATGAACTGAAGGTGGTGAGATTTTGGATGTGCACAGGAGAGAATAGGAACTGTAAAGGTTTGTTCTTAGATCTGAGGCACAAGTAATCTGCTATCAATCTGGTTTTGCAAATGGCAGCTCTCAGGTGTTAGACCATTTCCCATATAAGTGGGAAATGTGCTCGTGGGCAGCTAGAGATGAGGAAATCCCAGTTACTTATGAAATGTATTTCTCATATATGTTTATAATCTATTGTGTGCCTTCACTACAGCAGCCCTGGGTGAGGAAATCCCAGTTACTTATGAAATGCATTTCTCATAAGTGTTTACAATTCATGGTGTGCCTCCACAGTTTATCACGCAGATATCGCCATGCATTTACATGGGTAGTTATGTGTACTCCCTGTGTGTATTTATAATAGTCTGATGTTTGTAACAAGGGGAACCATGGGAAGCAAGCACCATCTCCTCTTTAAGGATGAACTGCGAGCAGTAAACACACTTTTTTTAGTATAAGAGGATCATCTGCCACCCAATTTGTGTGCTATGAAAACCTTTAGTTCAGAAGTCGCATGAGTAGTTCTGGCTTTGGTAATGATTATGATTGCAAGCCACAAACTTCTGTGTTGCATTTTAGAAAGACTACTGAGATACTGCGTGATGTAGTGGTTCTTTTTGTTCTCATTATGTTCCAAGCTAAAAACTTGGGATTTGGTGGATTTTAATAGGTAAACACAAGAAGGGGCATTGGTTTAGTGCCTCTTGTCCCCATTTTTTCTAGAAGAAACCTGATCCTAGATGTGGCACAAACATAATTAATAAATACAATCTTTCAAGAGCTAGTGGTTTGTGTACATCTGTTTAAATTGTGTCTGTGAGTCTTTTCAGGGCAAATGACTACATCTGTGTGGTGCCATCTCAGTGCTGGGGAAAGGGGAAGTAACCACAGGGGTTACGTTACCACAGACCAGGCACTCTGCAGGAAATACAGAACATATGCAGAAGAGGATTTGGATGAAACCAGAGCAATGTGCAATAAAACAAGAACGAACTTGGACAGCTTATCAGAGATGGGATTTATAGTGGTATTTATTTGGCCCATTGAGCTGACCTACTTTTCTCTCACTGGAATAGGAAGGAGGTGCTGCTGCTGATCCTAGGCTCAGGTACAGTCTGAAAAACTGAGTTGCTCCCCATGTCTCCTAATTGCTCATCAAAGTCTTGGAGCTAGCCACCACCAATTTACTAACTTATTTACAATATTTTACTCAATTTATTATATCTGTTACCTTTTGAATCAATAGCAGGGGCCAGAGTTGGTGCAGTGTGCCTGGCAGGCCTGTTTTCTTTGCTGTGAGATGCACTGTGAGCCCCAACCCAGCCGTGTCACATCCCTGCAGCCAGCATCAGTATGCTGAGGCTGGCTGTGTCTTAGGAAGAGACTTACTCAGTATTGTTGCCTGCCAAGCTTAAGATGCAAAATTCAGTCTTCTACAGTCTGTCACTTGTCATATACTATCCTAAGATGATTAAAACTGTAGAAAGAGAAAAGCTGTCTTGTTGTTTTTGCAACTCAGTGTTGAAAATAAGCTTACACAGACTGTGAGTATATTTGGGTTCCTCCCACCTGGAGTGCTGCATCGAGCTCTGGGCTCCCCAGCACAGGAAGTGCATTGAGCTGTAGGAGCGAGTTCAGAGGAAGGACACCAGGAAGATTAAATGGATGAAGCATGTCTCCTACAAGGAAAGGCAAAGAAAATTAGGATAGTTCAGCCTGGAAAAGAGAAAACTTTTTGGTGACCAAACTGTGGTGTTCCAGTATCAAAGGCAAGCTTACAAGAAAAACAGACTTTTTTTTTTTACAAGGACATGTAGTGACAGGACAAGGGAAAATGTCTTCAAACTGAAAGAGTACATTTAGGTCAGATATTTGGAAAAAATTCTTTGCTGTGAAGGTGTTGATGTGCTGGAACAGGTTGCCCAGAGAGGCTGGGGATGCCTCATTCCTGGAAGTGTTCAAGACCAGGCTGAATGGCGCTCTGAGCAACCTGGGATAGTGGAAGGTGTCCTGGCCCACGGAAGCTGTGTTGGAACTAGGTGATCTTTAAGATCCCTTCAACCCAAGCTATATTTTGACTCTAAAAATTATGTAGGAAGGATACTATGGGGCAGTATACTTATTTTTTTCTGTCAGGGCTGTACTTTGTCCAGTTGCAAAGGCTATTTTTATGAGTGCTCAAGCTGTGAATGTAGTCTGGTAATTTTTCAGAGAGGAGTTCAGTTATCACAACTCTTGTGCATCACAACCAGTAACAAGAGCTTAGGTGCCTGTTTTCCTTTGCACATGAAATGATGACTTCCATCATCATGAAGTTTGTGGGACATCATCAGTGGCTTTATACAAGTGTAGCTGATCAGAACCTGCTAAAGAAGTAAATAAGATCTGAACACAAAAGCATCCAAGTCTGAATCTTACTGCATATTCTCCTACCAAGGATTATCTGATTTGATTTCATATCCTCTGTGTGCAGTACTGTTCTTTTGTAAAGCATGTAAGACATGTCTGATCCTGCTCCTTAGAGGTTCTCCTTGATCTGGGGCTGGCCTTTTATTTTTCTTGCTTGGTTTAGGTTTGTGGCACATGTGTCCTATTTTATATGCCTGTTATCTCAGGAAGTGGATTAAGGCTGGCACAGATACACTGAACCCTAATCTCTTTAGAGAGCCTGCAAATCTCCAGAGGTAGTAAGTACTTCAAATGTTTATATTACTATGTTCAGCTGATGTTGCTTGAAATCCATTCAAGAAGATCTGGAAGAAAAAAAGCAGGGCATTTTGCAATGGGTTTCTTTTTTTTTTTTTTTAATTACCCCGTTAATATTATTTTATATACACTTAATGCTCAGTTTTCATTTTGGTGTGTTTTTTTCTCCTTATTTTAAGGAAAACCTCAAGCACTATTTTCACTGCAAAATATATCTATAACCCAAAATCTTGGCTGTACAACTTCTCCCATGAGAGCTTTGACCCATTTGTTATAGTTCTAGGTTAAAGGCAGATTGCTTGTGTCATTATCTCCAGCTTTTTGAAAAAGTGATAAAATACGAAATGTGTTTGTACTCAATTACCTGGATTTGTCATCTCCAGGTCACTACACAGTGGTTTATACAGAGGAGACAAGGGAATTATAAAGTACCTCCAGTGCTCAGAAGCAGCTCTTGTACACTTGATGTACAATCTGTCACACGCTCTCCTGGTTGGAAAGAAAGAATTTGCAGTCACTAGGCTTTATAGATGTGAGCAGGTACCATCCTGCTCAAGGTTGGCACCAGTGCTGTCACTCTTACCATAAGGACAACACATCTTTTGTGAGCTGGTTTCAGTTTTACTCTGTAGAAGCTCTTGGAATTTTTTTCCCTTCTTTAATTGTCAGTTTATATCATGCTATCTAGTAATAGTCTCTAATCAAACAGGAATAAGAATACTTTTAGGGAAACAATTTACTCAAGACAACAATGAGTTAAAGTGAAGTGACTGGAAATGTATTTACTTTGAGAAACTGAGAAAGAAATAAGGAAGAAGAAGAAACTTTTCTTAATCTTTGGAATCATACTCTGGGAATGGCTTCCACAGTGTGGCAGCTATAAGAAGAGTGTTGTTTTTATGATGGAGTATAAATAGGTTTTGGAGAAGAAGATCAGCTGATAGGTTATCTGCAAAATTAGGTCAGAGATGTCCCAAGATGGATTGTTGCTTATGAATCCTTTTTGTATTTAGAATCCTGGGCTTTTTTTGTCCCAGGTTTACCTGGTTTACTCCCATGCTGAGAAGAAAAAATGAATCCAGTATAAGAGTCCAAAAGTGAAGATTTTCCAAGAAATGTCCACTTTGATTTTGAACTTGTTGAGTATCTAGCAAACTCTTCTTTAGGTAAACCTTTGGTGAATATGTGCCATATCTTGAACTCACCTCCATCCTTACCTTTCTTGACAGTAGTTCTTCCAGTTTGCTTATGAGCTGTGTTGAACTGTCCAACAGTCTAGTCCTTGCTTTTGGTTAGAGAAGAAAAAGGGAAGATGATCAGCCTGAAGAGCCTCCAGTGAAAAGGAAATCTTGTGTTGTCCTGGTCAAAATATCTGTGCATGCTCTTAAAAAATAAAGTAGCCAAGATAAATTGCAAATGGAGCTGTAGAGATAACTGACATAACCATGAGGATGATCTCTCCCCTGTGTGCTTTTCACAAGTTGGTCAATGCTCGAGACCCCTTCAGCAGAGAGTCAGCTGGAAGTCAGCTGAGGAGTTGAATTCAGCTGAATATCCAGAGTAGACCAGAGTTAGAAAGGCAAAGATTTCCATTTCAAAAATGTCCAGAGCAGAGTTTGGTTCAGGATTTTTTTCTAAGGGAAGGAAAGTTATTACATTCCTCTTTTGTGACTGCTACTTGTTGTATTTTTCTTAGGGAGAAATTATACTACATGTTTTAAATATTTTTAATTTTTTTTCCCTTTTTTTGATTTGTTTTCTGATTTTGTGGCCCTTTTAATTTAAATCATAATGTGATATTATGGGGAGGTCAAAACTGAGTGCTTTCTTGGGTGGGTTTTTCAAATCAGAGCAACAGACTTGCTGCAGACTTCTGCTCATGGATCTGTTGTGAGAGCTAAAATGTGTCAGTGCTCCAAAAGACTGAGTAAAAGTTTGCTCCCCGATATAAATGACTGTCTAGATTTCAAAATAAATCCTTTGGATTATACAGAAAATTTGAACTGTCAAGAAATAAATGGTGTGGTGAACTGAAACATAGGTCTCAAGATACCAGCAATTTAGCTGTATTTCAGTAATCTCTCATTCACCTTTCATTGCTGTCAGCGGCCTGTAGGGTCTGTTATATTTATGATGGAAATATCTGTCAATGAATCATGTCACTGAGATGCATGTGGTTTTTCCACTTCAAGGAATTATTAAGCACTCCATAGTTTCTGTGGTAAACACCACATTGCTGGGTCATTTGTACTACGAGGTATTTCTCCATGTAAGTAGAATTCTTTCAATTCTTTCTCGCATAAAAAAATTATTTATTTTTATGTGTGGTAGGTAGAAGGTATTTTTGTCAAGCAAGTGCATATAATTTTATTTTGTGTTTTTACATGTTTTCACTATCAGCTAGTATTTCTGTAAAAATGACAGTAGGTATTTATTAACAGAATTTTACAAGTATTAATACGGTTTCTTAGTGCCTTTATCACAGAAAAATAGATGTACCTAAAATTCAGGAGACTGAGTACCTCTCATGTTTTGGAGTCCCTTTGATTAAATTTGTGGAGATTAGATAATTTTCATGTTAAAATATTACTTACTTTCAAGTATAGAACTTTTTTATTATATAAAATTATGTTAATAAAATGTAATTTTCTTTTTAATCATATACTAACCAGAAATGTAACCTACTGTAGGTTTACAAGTTAAACAGATATTACTAAGTAGTTTTCAATAATCTTCCACTCTTAACCTTACTCATCTGCAATACCTAAGAATGTTTAGGAAGGATAGGTACATAACCCTAACAAAATGCAAAACGCTGAATATTTTGGGAGACTGCAAGATCCTTTTAATTTGATCTGCTGTTTGTTACTGTCACTGTAGGTTGTGGATGAGACCATCTGCAATTGTCCTCCAGTTAATATACTTTTGAATTAGAAGAAAGGGCAGAGCTACAGAGAAGCTGGCAAGTGCTCAGTTAACCTCCATTGCAAATGTTTAAAACACCTCTTCAGTGGGGCTTCTTAATGATGAAATACGTAGGGCTGGCTCTTCTGACAACTCGTGGAATGAGATCGATGATTGTAACCTTTTCTCTAAATTAAACTGGAAAACCAGGAGCCAGCAGGGCTGTAAGCTCAGAGCTTTGGAAGAGCAGCTCCTTTCCTGCTCACCACCCCATAAATACATTTTTAATGTTTGTTTTTAAATTATGTGAATATATTCTGGGCTATGCTCTCATCTCCATTTCATTGAGCCTACTTCATCGTTTATAGTTTTGAAATAGTTATATTTGCACTTATTTAATGTAGCAGCAGTTAGCTCCAGCCTGAGTACTGTCTAGATTTTATTTCCTTTTCAGTACAAAAGTAAGCTTTACAAGACTGAGCAGCTGTCTACTACTTGTAAATGAGGTGTATGCTGAAGCAATTTTCAATCTTATTTTATGATTTCTCATACTTGCCTAAATAAAAGGAAAAAAATACCCTGGGTTAGCTCTTTGGAATTGAGTTTATATTTTCAGAGAAGTAGTTAAAGAACAGACTTGGCTCAGGTATCTGTTTTCCCTTAGAGAAACATGTTATGTAAAGATGTGTACCTTAGCACTGTTTTCTCTCTGGATTTCTTGTTGTGGTTATATTTGTTGTTTGGCGTGCTTTTTTTTTCTGCTGTGGGCATCTGAAAATATTTGTAAATTCTTCTTAATATTAATTTAGACTAGGAGAGGAATCTCCCTGATTTTTCAAGAGCCAAAGTGCTTTTCCTCATTTTATTACATTAGTAATTAAAAATGATTGCTGTTTTCTTATGCAGAACTGTAGCAAGACACTCAAATATGTTTCTAGCCACAGCTGGGCATTTATTCTTTCGGAAATCTGTCCCTCCCATCAGGTGCTGCTGGTAACTGTTGTCAGATGTTTGAGTAGCTGTGCTCTGATGGCAGGCATGATATTATTTCAATTCATTTTCTAAGCAAGGACCAGATGTTTGTTCTGGGCTAAGCAGAATTGATTTGCAGTTAAAACCTCAAGTAAAGGAGTATCATATCAGGCTGTAAACCAGCCATGTCTCAAGCCACACGTGAATCAAAAAGAAAAATGTTAGAGCCAGTGGTAATCATCTTCTTCACTGCCCTGTACATCTTGGATATTTGTTTATACAAGTGAAGAACAGATGTGTTGCTCTCTCCCATATGCTAACAAATGAGAATTCAGATTTGTACCTTGGACTTTTTAATGGCTTTCCTTTGCTCTACACAGAGATAACAATAAAAACAAGGCAAATGGCTATAATTAGAGAATTAGGCCAATTCATTGGCTCCCTGTGAGAGCCAGTGATAAATCTGTTTCCTTGGGACACTTCAATAAGCCTGAGGCACATCATGTCCAGTTCTGGCCACCTCATATCCTTCCACTTGCTCCCAGCAGTAAACCATTGCAGGCAGAAAAAGCAACAGGGAAGACTTTAAAAAGATTGAATTCCAGCAGAGTTATACTGGGCATTTAAGAGGTGAGGTCTTGATCATTCTGTGACAAAAGATGTCTTATGCAAGAAAGAGCTTTGTATGGAATACCATGGCTACAGTGCTCTGCTTATAGTTGGATTTATCCATCAGGAGTCTAGCTTTTACATTTTATTCTAGTTGTCATCAATATATTCACACTAACCTTTAATATATTCGCAGCATAACAGGCAGGAAAAATTACACTGGGTCTAAGGAACAAAGACAAATATTGCTGAAGAAATTTTAAATAACATGCAGATCTCTAGCGGGCATTGATTCATGTGCTTCGTGGTGTCAATAATTGTTTGTGAATTGCAGTAATCTTTTTCCTCTGAATAGAGCATTACTCGTGAAATACAGTCATTACCTATTGATTAGCTCTGTGGTTATTTTCATGCATCAGTCATGCCAGTAAAAACATGAGTAACATTTACTTTGCACCAATGTGTAAGATCTGTTCATCAACATGTGAAATGAGCCTTTAAAATATATATATTTTTTTTATTGCAGAGACCACATCGGCATTTTCAGTAGTCATAAGTCTCAGAATAAATAAGAAAAGTCTAAAGGGCTCACTTGGGTTTTTAAAGGGTTTTTTTATCAGGGCACTGTAAATGTTCCGCTGTATCAGGACAAGAGTGCAATAAGAAGGACATATTTGTCACTGTTTAGTGCTAATGTAATTTCCTATTTTCCCTCCTGTATGTCTTTCCATTTAATCTCAATTGTTGGTAATGTGCTACTTTTTGATTAAATGATGAGAGCTGAAATTCACCAAGGAGAAAATAATTAAAACTATTTGTTTCACAGACTGTCAGCAGCTATTAGGGAAATTAAATGTATTTTTCCCTAAACCATGTTACAGACTTTGCAAAGTTCACAATCAGTTCACAATCAATCAATCTTTTATTGAACACAGATTTAAAAGCAAAGGTCAGTTATGTTTTGGACACTAAGGAATTGATGCAATTGATAAAACCCAGCCATTTAGATTATTTTTATATAAAAATTTCACTGCTTGGAAACCCTTCCTTTTTGATTGTGGCACCCTTATAGCCACATCAGCTCAGCAGATTTGCAGGGTAAAAGAGAGCTTTGCAGCTTGTCCCTGCAGCTGCAGTAGTGTCCCATGCCCTGGCCAGGGCCAAGCAGCAGAAGGGATTGTGGCTGATGCTGGCCGGGGTCCGGCCTCGCTCGTGATCCTTTATTGCAGCCCCACATGTCCAGCAGTGTAACATCCTGTCACACCACTCCTTTGCTTCAAAGAGGAGCCTTGTTGTCTGACCTGCTCTAGGCATTTGTCCCTGTTTGTGGAGCCACCCATTTATCCTGAATTGTCAGATTTGGCTGGGTCAATGCATTGACAAGGTTTCACCTAGTATTTTCCTCTCCTTTTTCTACTGCAATAAGGCTTGGGCTCACTCCTTTGTTTGCACCACAGATTGTAAATACCACCTACCTCAAGAGCTCATGCTTTGAAGTCTCCTTTTTACCTCTTTTTGGTTTCCAAAGGGGCTCAGTGACATAGGTGGGTGATCTGAGGAGGGAGAGTGTTGGTGCTGCACTGGGAAACCCTCCTACCCTGAGCCCCTTCCTCCTCCATATGGCATATGGGCTGCAGAAAGGGATCTGAGCCAGTGGGGCAAGTGGCACACTGATGTAGCAGCCACAGTTTGGAGTGAGGGCCTGGCAAGAGGCATTTAGGAATTAATGAAGAAAAGATAATGAAAAAGCACTGCGACTGTCAGTGAGATTGTTGTGGGGCACAATGAAAAGGCAGGTGGAGAAATGGATAAAAGTTTTGTCTGCAGACATGCTTTGCATACCACATAGAGAAACAGAACCTAATCTTGATTGGAACAATTCAATTCCACTGTGAAGTACATGTTAAATAACAATAGGCAGCTGCAGAGCTGTGCAGACTTGCAGGTGAAGAGCAGAATTTTAAGCAAGCGGCTGTGCGGGCAGGAGAGGCAGAGGGGAGGGCCGGGACAGCGCCCAACACTGGTGTTTGAGCTCTGCTCAGACCTCAGCCTGTGCTTTTATGAGTTAAAAGCAGTTGCTTAACCCTTAGCACAGTTCTGCATTAATTCAGCTGGAATTTTTCCTGGGAAGCAGAAGTTTAATCATCTGAAGCTTTGCTGCTTGCAGTGTATCACCTCAAGTGAGAGTGAGCAGGGATAGGGGGCTCATTGATTGAACAAAGGATGTGTGTAGCAAAATGACACTACCAAAGAGCATAATTCAATATTGAGCTTCCTAAATAAAGTGTATTATTTCAGCACCAGATGAATCAGTAGAATATATTCATCAAACCACAAAACCTCACAGTATTTTTTTTCCCATTCTAAACAACTGCTCTAACCTTTATGTCAAAAAGCCCTATGAATTCCAGTGCAACAGGAGCTTTCCTGGGGAGCTTAATTAAAAGAAAAGGTTAATTCTCACAATTTTATTTTGTGTATCAATAGTTCTGCAAGAGCAAGCCTCTGGGCCATGGCTATGTAAACCCTGAATTACTCCAGTATCAAAACCCCAGTCAGAAACTCTGCAGAGACAGGAGCTACCTGAAGATGAAATAAAAGAAATAAGAAAAGTTTCAGAAATATCGTTGGGATTTTTAGCATTCATGCCTCACAACTCCTTTTTTTAGGTTTTTTTCTTCTTTCTTTTTTTTTTTTTTTCTTTTTATTAGCTTATTGGGGAAAGATGTTTTTTGTGAAAGGGATTAAATGGTTTTTTCCTTTCCAATTTTTCATTGTCCTATTTCAGTTAACAAGATTTGATCATTCATTATAGAACTCGTTTTTGGCATTTGAACCAATTCTTCCTCCAGCAAAAGCTGGGACAGTCAGTGTAGTCATTCACACAGGAATGGGGTACGCCACTTCACCTGTACATCAATGTGACACCTCTGCTGTGACTTCTGTCATCTGGAAAAGGAAACAAGAACATGGCAAGGATCGCATCTGTCACCAAATTCAACCCTGGCTTTTGCAATGGAGTCACAATTTTTTTCACTCCATCTGCTACCTTAATGAAGGTTTACAAAATACCTTTAGAAATGAGCCCAGGTATTAAACGTGACAACTTCGGTGGATAGTAGATCTAGGTGTTCCTACTTACCAGTAGTTAACAATTACATGTAACATATACATGACATTTCATGCTTTCCTTTATCTGTTCCACTGGCAAGAACTGACACTTGTTTTTCCTTTAGAGCCCCTGCAAATGAATAGATATATCACCTCTCCATAGGCTTATAGTCCCCTCTGCATTATGAGTGCCAGCCTGCCTTAGACCATTTAGCTGATTAAATGAGATGAGCTTAAACTCTTGAGTAATTGTTTTCAAAATGAAAGTTTGTTGCTTCCATTTCAAACCTTGGGAATCATTTGTGTGGCTGAGGGTCTGCATGTTTTCTCTCTGTCTAATGAGCTCTACAATTAAAGATATGATGCCTCAAGTCTTGTCTGACATAGTTTAGAGACTAATCTCATTTAAATCAATGGCACTCTTTGCCTGCCTAAAATTATACATGTTCTTTGGGTCTCTTCTGAATTTAAGCCATCAATAGATTCCTTTGCAGATAGTGAAGAGCCCTGGGGTTGATTGACTTAAACAAAAGGATTTAAGTTACAGAGCTTAAATTCACTTTCAGTCTACACAACAAAAACTTGATTTGAATAATCAGATTCAGTCATCCTTTACATTTGCATTTTTAGGTATTTTGTTAAAAAACAAGTTGATTCTGGTGGGTTAATAAGCATTCGGATATGTCAATTTGCAACTGAATGTTGCCTTTTCCTCTAAACTTAGAATTTCTCTTGGGTAGCAAAGGATAAAATCTATAGAAAGCTCCATAATGGCATGGTTTCTGAATCCATCCGTTATTTCATGACATTAGCAATCTGATAGCATTGTGATAGAAAATGGGAAATGGTAGTTCTGTTTACAAGATGACTTTTTTATTATTATTTATTTTTACAAGCGGTTTCCTGATAAAATAGTTTAATTAAAATGAAGAGAACTGTAATTTTTCAAGGATTTTATTACTTAAACAGAAAAGTCCTGAACTTATTGGGCAAAATCAAGGACATAAAATCTAAAATTATTTATTTGAACTATCTCTTAAAAAGATATGATTAGAAAATCTGAGCCACTCTCACCTAATTCTAGTCTTCCACTAAAATAACTATAGAAAATAAGTCGGGTCTTCTTGTTTTCCATCTTTATGCTATTACTAGACACAGATGTAAATTAACCCTCTTTATATCTTTCTGGTTTATCATTCAAGATTACATGATGAAATTGCCAGCCACTGGAATTACGTGAAACAAATTTCCAGAAGAAAATTCCTTCCCTCCCCACCACTTTTATCTGTCTTTCTCCTCTCAGTCTGGGAAATATTATGAAACTATAATTTAAGCACAATAACTATAAAAACCAGAAACTCAGAGAAGCTGGGACATGGACATTGCTAAATGGTTGTTCTGGTTTGGGCTGAGATAGAATTAATTTTCTTCTTAGCAGCTGGTACAGTTTTGGATTCAGTTTGAGAATAATGTTGATAACGCACTGATGTTGTAGCTGTCACAAAGTGGTGCTTATGCTAAGCCAAGGCCTTCTCAATTTGCTGTGCTCTGCCAGTGAGAAGATGCACAAGAAGCCGTGAGGTAGCATGGCCAGAACAGCTGACCCAAACTGGCCTAAGAGATATTCCATACCACAGGGCATCATGCTCAGTGTTTAAACTGAAGGGAGTTGGCCAGGAGCCATTGATTGCTGCTCAGGGGACCTCAGTCAGTTGGTAGTGAGAAATCATGGATTTGATCTTTTTCTGACTCTCTTCCCCACCCCACTGGGGGATGGGAGGGGAGTAAGTGGCTTAATTGCCAGCTGGGATTGAACTGCAACAATGGTATTTGGTGACCTGCTTTAAACTCCTTTTTCCCAGCAGTTCAGGGACAAGGAGGCAAAGGCTGAGACCCAAGGTGAGGATAAGAACTGCAAGGTGAAAGTCTTTTTCCACGCAGGAGCTTTGTGTGGAGCAGACCCATCAGCAGGACATATTACAGCCCAGCTAGCATGCCACTGCATTGTAGAGCTAAGAAATTTTGGGGAAAGTGTACTTTTGCTTTCCTCTCTCCCATCTTCCCAGACATATATTCATCTTACATGCTATTAATGCATAGATGTAGCACCCTGTAGTCATTTTGAGTTAGTTTGTCACCTCAGTAGTTCTGGTCCTCATCTTTGGCAGTGCAGGGTTATAGCCTGCCTGGGTCCCAGGGAAAAAGTGTTCTCTGCTGAACTTACCAGGTGATCCAGGAAAGGATTTGCACTTCACGTCTTCACTGTCTGTTTTCAGGAGGTGCTTCCAGCAGGAAACGTAGGAAACCGAGGCTGGCAGCCACCCTCTCCCAGCCCTCCTCCACCTGGCTGAGCCCACAGCTGGAAATAGTGCTGCTGCTGTTTGGGGTGCAAAATGGGGGTTGTAGCAATTTAAAACAGAAGAGGCTGTGAAATAGCTGCTGGCTTATATAATTTTGGGTTATTTCATTTTGTCTGTGTTCTGTATAGTCTTTTTGCTTTTTGATCTCATCATAGATCCTAAAGGCTTTCTATATTGTGGTTGTATTTTAAATATTTAGGAGTTCCATGCCCATCCTCAGTTCTTATAATAATTAAAAAATACATAACAGTCATTATGAGAAAGTTGTGAAGTGGGGGATGTTTCAGTTTCTATTTTCTAACAAGGAAAAAAAAGATTTGTGACTTGTCAAATATTAAACAGTAAGTTAAAAAGTAGAGATGATGGTAGGGTGCTACAAGTCAGAAATTCCCATATAGATTATTCCTGAAGTCCTATGTTTTCACCAAAAGCCAGCAGAGGTATTTTACTTTGCATGAGCAGGCCAGTAATAAATTGTTCAGAGGTATATGCACTCAGGAGCATCATCTTCAGCACCTTGAGCCTTTCTGTGTCTCCTGTTCTCTGGGGCTGCTAAAAATGCAGCTACCACTTCAAACACAAATATTTCTTTGTGTGCTTTGCTGTGTTGTTTTGATTGCCAAGATCTATCTTCTTTGAAATAATTCAAGGAACTAAGGCTGGCCTATGTACTCATGTAAGATAAGGCATTGAAAATGTAAGGTGGAAGTAAACAAATAAATGATGTGTTTTCCTGTACAAACACAGGAGTTACAGCCTAATACACGAGGCATCAGGATTAGGATTTCAGAGACTCATTCTTTCCTTATCTCTTCTAACCTGTGCATTTGCTTCAATAAATATGTTGTGGGTCTCTGAATGGAAGTGTTGCAGAAAATTCCAGATTATGTGAGGATCCAGGACAATTCTCAGTGATTTAACTCAGTCATCCTTAGCAATAGGTAGCTGCAGAACATCACCTGGTTTCCAGAGAGCTCATTAACCAGACCAAGTGTTATGCTCACAGAAGAAGTTTCAGTATTTTGTGAAGTACACATACTTTTTCATCTCTCTCTGTCTATTATTGCCTGTCTTATTTCCTAGAGACTGGATGTTCCAGCAAGTGAGTGTCTCTGGTTGGATGTTTATGCAATGTCTGGGGCAGCAGGCTCCTATCTGTCAAATTTTGCATACTGTTACTGAGCTGAGCAAGGTAACAAGTGTAAAGTGATTTCAGTGGCTGCAGCGATATCTCAGTTCTGACTTTGAAGACATCGCTGTCTGCTGCAGAGCAAGCTTAGGGATCAGCCTCCAGGCAAAGTAATATTCCTCAATGCACTTGACAAAATGAATAAAGGACTCAGTCATGATTAATGACTTTGACCGAAAGTTTCAAGTCCCTGCTCAAATTCAGTCATGTAAAGTTGGGTTCTTGTTTCTATTTCAAAGTGAAACAAAAGTGAATATTATTCTTTTAGTCCTCTATTCAATATCTTGGAAAATGCAAAGTATGGATCAACAAACAGTCCTGCTCCCATCACCAACATCATATTGCAGTTCTAACCTGAGAGACATTCAGTTTTAAATTAAGACACAAATATAATTTTATTATTTTATATATATTATTATTTATAATACCTACAAACGAGTTGTAGCTGCTACAGCTGTTGGAGCTGCTCCTTGAAATTGATGGAGATTTCTTCAGCGTAGCCCAGAAAGCTGACCAGCCAAGAGAAGTTTCACTCACTGCCTGAGAACACAAGTATCTCATGTTATTTGACATGACCCATGATGTTCTGTTGTTGTGATTTAACACCAGCCAGCAACCAAGGCCCATGCAGCAGCTCACTCACTCCTAACCAGTGGGACTGGGGAGAGAATAGAAGGGGTAAGAGACCCCTTAATAACTCGTGGGTTGAGGTAAAGACAATTTATTAGGGAAAACAAAAACCATGCACACAGGCAAAGGAAAACAAGGAATTGATTCTCTGTTTCCCATGGGCAGACAGCCATCTCCAGGAGAGCAGGGCCCCATCACACATGATGGTGACTTGGGAAGACAAACACTATCACGTCAAATATCCCCCCATCATTTTCTCCCCACTTTTTATCCTGAACATGACATGATATTGTTTGGAATACCTCTTTAGTCACTTGGGATCACCTGTCCCACCTGTGACTCCTCCCAACCTCCCACACACCCCCAAGTTCCTTGCCAACATGGCAGCAAAAAGCAGAAAAGACCTTGGCTCTTTCTAAGCCCTGCGCAGCAATAACAGAAGTATCTTTATATTATCAAATCTGTGTTCAGTACAAATCCAAAACACAGCCCTATACCAGCCACTGTGAAGAAAATTAACTCTGTCCCAGCCAAAAGCAGCACACCTGCTTAGCCTGAAGTAGCTGCTTTAGAAGAGGGTTCAGAGTCATGACAGCTGCCTTCCTCAGTAAAACTTTGCTCATGTTTTGAATCTGTAACAAGACTCACCCCATGGCTTCAGAGTAGAGGTATTTGGCCATTTTTTAACAAAACAGATTTCTCAGAAAGCATATCTCTGACACAAAACCAATTAAAAACATCTAGTGCCAACTCCATCAAAAGATTCATGGGAAATGCAGATCTGGGCATGTACCTGCTTCTTCCCTGAGCAACAGGCTGACCCTGACAGTCTTCTGAGGACAGTTCCTTTCTTCCATAGCTTGCCTTATCTACAGGAATCCCAGCCACCAGTGCAGGGGCTGATGTGAAGATAAGGTGGGACTTCCCAGTCTCTCTGTGTACCTGAATTTTTTTAAGGTCTTTCCAGAAAAGTTGTTTTCAAAAGAAAAGGAGATTCAGGATTTGATACTCTCTGTGTCTGTTTGCCAGCAGTCTCTGCTTCTGTTCTTTCAGTATCTTTGTGCTCAGGGAAAACTTATCTTTTTCCCCACATAGTCATGAATTATTCAGATTATAAAAGCTCCTTTCCTTCCAAATTTTGATTCATTTTTAGTGTGAAAATTGCTTTGTGTTTCTAATTCATCAGAGTTTCATCTTTTTATTATTTTATTATAATCTTTTTTTATATATTTATAACTTTGATTGAGAAATTATTTCTCTGTGGCCACAACATTGTCAGGAGAAAGGCTTCACACTTTAACTGAATAATTTCTGCTATTTCTTTCAAAGACAAAATCTGAAGAATTTTATTGTGCAGTGAATTTATTAAAGAATTCTCATTGTCACAAGTTGGGGATTGAAGAGAAATTAATTTGGTAGTGCTGACTAGGTATCTAGGGAGAACTATATTCAATAAAATGTCTCTTTCTAGTCTATTATCAAGGCAGAAATTGGATAGAAATAGCATAATAGCAAGCTACATATGAAAGAATAGAAGGAAAGAGAACACAGATGGAAACCAGGCCTTTTGAGTGAAGGCAGAGATTGCTGAAAAGCTGTGCTGCCACACTAGTCTGGCAGCTTTGGCTTCCTAGGGACCTGGCAGTTGGTCCTGGCCACTGGTCTCACCAGGACATAAAGTCAGCTGCTGCAGCCTTATTGATCAAAGGTGGCTGAGCAAGCACGTCCATACATCTGCGTCACGGTTTCCTTTCTAGCCTTTGTTTTCATACTCAGTATTTCAATGGATACTTTTTGTCTGGAATTTTCAAAGCAACAATCACATTAGGAGGTCTAGACAGTGCAAGTTACACAATACACACATAGCCCCTGTGTTCACCTGGAGTCTGTGGCTCTACAGCAGCTGTTGTTATTTCACCTTGGACTCTTGCACCAGAAAATAACCTGGTGTCTTCCCGGGACACCTGCCTTTGAAATGATTCAGTGGTTCACAGATCATAGTATTCAGTGCACCCTAAAACACAGGTAATTTGCTTCTCACAAGGTTGTTTGCTTTAATATTCATGGGAACACAATCCCAGCTCCTCTGTTTCTGAAATTTTTCAAACTATTCCGTGTTCTGTGTTTGCCTTTTTTGCTTGAGAGTCAGGCAGTGCCTTGGGGGTGACTGGGTGTCACCCCTCCACTAGCTGCCACCAAGTGGATGAAAGACTTTGCTGTGTACCAAGTAAGAGCAATTTCATGTTCTCTTTGTTGTTGCTAATCCCTACAGTATGTATGCATAGTACTGCTCAGGAATCACAGATGATCATTGTCTTTCCTGAAGGAAGATGGAAAAAGAAGAAAGCTCTGCATATACAGAATTTTTCAGTACAGAAGCAAGTCAGTAATTTACCAGCATTTTGAAAAAAATTGCCAGATTAATTATCACTGAGAAAGGTGAAGGAACACAGGCAAAAGTGTCCGAGTACTGATGCCCAGATCAGTGCTTTCTGCATTTTCCTAGCTGGAACCAGGGAATTTGTTACCCACTCCAGGAAAGGCCTGATGGAACTCACAAAAAGTGAAGCCACAGAGTGAACACCATGAACACCTGTGGCAAAAACAAAACCAAACAAAAAAACATCTGCAAGCTCATTTAATGCATCAGTTTATGAGTAGATTTCCCACATGAACTGAAAGGTGCATGATTTAATGAATGGAACATGAGCTAGGCCCAGTGTTATAAGCCCACATTTGATGAAAGTTCCTACAGCAGCCTACCTAATGTTGCTGATGAGAGTTATTCCATCAATACTTGATGTATTCTGCAGCACAAATTATAGGGATAAAGGTGTTTTAACAGGATTTTTCTCAGCCTTAAGTGATCTTCCAGCTTACCAGGCAGTCCTGTGTGCACATCTCTGACTCCTTGTTCATGTCTCTCAAAACTCAGCTGTGATGTCAGTGAGTGATTCTGCCAGCAGCTCTGTCCTCTGCACCCAACCTTTTCTCCTATAATCTCTTGAGATGACAGAATCCTGAATTCATGAAACATAAGTCAAGTAAAATTTTCTGATTGAGTGGGATGAGGGGAAGCTATGCCAAAGCCATAAATCCCCTGATACCATGGCTTGTATCACTGCTGCCCTTTCAATCACATGGCCAACTCTGTTAGCCAGTACAAATAAAAGTATATTCAGGCTGTCCATTCAAGCTATTTGTCACAGTCTTTAAGACACATAGAAGAGTTTGTCACTGTTTGCTGGTAGTTGCTGCAAGTGGAACTGAGAAAATTAAGGGATTACAGAGGAAGAATTATAGGAGCTCATTAAATTTTTTTCTGTCCAGTTTTCTGTGGTTTCTGATGAACATAACACACAGTCTACCCAGGACTCTGAGATGAATCCAGGTGAAGGTGGAAGTGAATGAGTACGTGGATTATCATGGAAAGCACCACAAAGCCATCACATATAACTGATGCAGACACAAGATTTCTAAAGAGTTAAGATGTTGCTCCCTCTTTTAGACAAATGGAAAGGATGTAACATTTCATGGTGACATGGCCATAGGAACTGACTTTTGTCAGCTAGCACATTCTGCAAGAATTAGCACATAGACAAAGTTATATGTCCCTTAAAATTGCATTAATCAAAATACATGAACTAGCAAGTCCTAAAAAAGCAAAACTAAAATACAAAACCTCTTAACACTTGTCCCAGTTTTTCTAGAACAGAATATTCCATTTCATACTGAGGGAAAATTATTCTTTGTCGATGAGTTATAATTGATGAATACTTAAGAAAAAAAAAGAAATATCAGAGCTTCTGTAAAAAGAAAAAGGCTTTTTATTTGGGAATAGATAGTGCCAAAATAATGTAATTTTATATATGTAGGCTACATTTTGCTTAAATAAGCTGGTCACAAGCTATCTTTTCTCTCCTTCCACAACTTATACATCTAAGGAGGAAAGATGTGTACTTTCAATCAGACCTTTATTTACTGTTGAAGACAAACATTTAGATAATTGAAAAAGAAAGCTAAAAATTGTGATCAATACTATAACAAGCAAAGGGAAATACAGGTTCAGAATTTCATTAGGAAGAAGTTAAGCAGAAATCAGTTTTACTTGTATATTACAAAGGCATTAATTACAGTTCCTTGGTTATTAATAATATAACAGTTTGTAAACAAAATTCCAATTAAAAAAAATTAATTCAATACCAGTAAGTTGGCAACTGAAGAGTAAAGAATCATTGTGTATAGGCATACCCTTTCTCTTAGGGCAAGTCCAGTCAATTAATGAACAAGGTGTTACTGCTTTTGTATATACAAATATTATTCTTTTATTGTTTTTTAAGGCTTTTTTACACTGGCAATAAGTAGAGAATCCCCCCCTGTGATTAGAATTATACTTGCTATTACTTCCTGTCTACCTGGAATTCTTGGTATAATACTTCATGGAAGAGACTTTGAAGTCCATCTAGTTCCAACCCCCCTGCCATGGAAAGAGACAACTTCCACTAGACCAGGTTGCTCAGAGCTTTATCCAACCTGGCCCTGAACACTTGTGATGTGCTAATTCCTTAATTTGCTGTTGTTGGGTTTATTTCATTGTATGTTTCTATAGAGCATCATGACAAACATCCTGGGGTTTTATAGGTCAAGATATTTGTCCATTGGCTGGTGATTTCTCTTGTCTCTTATCAGGTGCTCTCCTTCCTAGAAGCCACTGGCATCAAAGGGTGGGTCAGACGTGTTGCTTGGACAGTAGTCTCCTGTTTGTGGCCATTTTCTTTTCCAAGGGCTTTGTGGTTTCTCCTCATCTTTTGATGGCCTATCATGTGGTAAAAGAAAAACTATGGAAAAGTTCTTCAAAGGAAATTTGGCAACCAGGAGTGAGTCTGCCACTGCTGGAAAAATTAATCCTGATCCTTGTCCAGATCCACATTAATTGCTCCAGTGGTTGCAGCCTGTTGCCAGCTTCGTCCTTCCCAGGAGGTCCTCAGGCACTGGTGCACAGACAGGATGTCTGCGTGGTCTGTGTGTCTGTGTTTGTTGCAGTTGATTTTTGGGTGTGTAGTAGACCCAACACTTTCCCAGAAAGAATCTTGACTGTGTGTGTGGATGTGCAGTTGCTGTCATAGTAGGCATAGACAAGATCCAGAGAAGGAATCGCAAAATGTGTTTTACTTCAGCCCCTCAAAACAAATAGGTCAAACTTCCAGCAGGCCACTCCTGGTGCAAAGTTTCATTTTACTTTCACTAAAACAGAAAGCATGTCAAAACAATGAAGAGCTTATAAAGAAAGGGAAAATAAAACTTTAATAATTAATTAAGCACTCAGAAGATAGGATAAGACAATTCATTAGTCATACACAAGCATCTCACTCTCTGTTGCACTGAAAAACTTGTTTTTCTTATTATATTTCCATCTTATCTAGGATCCTAGAATCATAGAATGATTCTAGGAAGACACTTTAAAGTCCAGCTAGTTCCAACCCTTCTTCCATGGGAAGAGAGGTCTTTCACTAGACCAGGCTGCTCAGAACTTCATCCAACCTCGCCTTGGACACATCAAATGATGGCTAATTCCTTAATATAGTGTAGTTGGGTTTTTTCCTTGTATGTTTAGATAATTGCTTCTAGCATCAGGTGGCAGAAGCTAAATAGGAATTTAGCACATTTCAATTCAGCATATTGCATGTGGTGGATGGGAGGAGCAAAATAAATAATATGAAAAGTTACACAAGCTGACTTTAATGGATGGTTAGTGTTGTTGGGCTTATAAATCACAGTGTGAGTGTGTAAACATTTTCAGCTAGTGCATAAGCTTTATTTAAAATATTTGATATCATTTTGAATAGAATAGAATATAATAGACTGTTTCAGTTGAAAGGGACCTGCAACAGCAGTGACCAGTTCATGACTGACCAAATGATAAAGCACATTCTTAAAGGTGTTGTTCAAATGCATGTTCAAATGCCACTGACAGGCTTGGGATACACCAACCACCTCTCTAGGAAACCAGCTCCAGTGTTTGACCACCCTCTTGGTATAGATCTTCTGTGGTGGGAACTTAAGTGGCATATCATCAAAAGTAAAAATCGTGGGAAATTCTGCATATCCTGGGAGAACCTCACCATTGAATCAGCAGAGGCAGCCTGGTATTTCTGATGCTGTAACACTATCCATACAGACCAATCTCTGAGGTGGTAGAGAGCCCTGCTCATAAGAACATAATCACACAAATTCCACCCACAGAAAATTTTTTCTAAAGCATTTTAGTGTTGAGTTGTTGTCATTAAGATTTGGGAGTCATGATGTTGACAGTTATGCCTGTTTGTGCTGGAGACCTGTTAAATGCAGGAACATAAAGTCCAATGAACTATCACGTGAAGTAATGGCTTATCTGTGTAGCTACTTTTTTTAAGTAGAGCACAAGAGTAGGGTTATTCTCTGTCATCCAGAAAAAGTTGTATAAAAATAGGAATGCTCATATTCATCGTTGTTCTGCTACTTTACAATATCAAGATATTTTATACTGCTGTTCATAGTTGATCATTATATTAGCCAGTCTATGAGCAAAGAATTGTGCAGACTCTTTATGTTATTTACATAATGTACTAGGTATGAATAGCACTATTTTCCTTAGGATAAAGAAGGGTGAAATAGCAGTAGAGCACTAAACCAAGATAAATGAGCATTTTTAAGTGATTTTAGACAGAATATCGTAGTACAATAATTTTCTTTAAAACTCCAAACATAACAAAAATCTTCCAATTACTTAGATTTATTAGTTTTTATAAGGCAATGAGTAACCTATTCACTACTGTCTCATTCATCAAGTGAGTTCTTCAGGAAAAAGCATCTTGTCAGGTGCTGCAGACAAAGCTCTGAGCAGTATCAGTACTGTTAATGCCTCAGATAATGACTGCAAGGATTGTAAAATAATACATTATTATCTAGCAGGCATTGATCATAATTATATCACTGATAAAGGCAAAGCATATAAAATGTTGTGTTTTAAAAATATCCTTTAATTAGAATAAAAATGCCATGGAAATAATTTTAGTGGTAGCTGTGTGATTCTTCTGAATGCACAATGTAAAAGTTTTGCATATATTCGGGATGAAAGGAGTTATCACTCTAAGCTATTCACTTATGGATTTTCATTTAATACTCATGGTATATCAGATATTATAGATCATTCACCATTTTGCTTTATGACAGAGAAGAATAACGATGATAACTATGCTGTGTCTAAAATGTAGTTCCCTCATTTGCCTGCCTGCTTGGACTGAACTGCAGAATCTTAGTTTGCTGTCATGGTTTCCATGATCCTTTGCTCATGTCACAATTGTTATTACAATGAACACATTGCATGTACAGCATAGACTTCATCTTCTCAAGGCAAGGCACAGACCCTTTCATCCCTGCAAAATGAATAATTAAACTAGGATTTTAATATTTGTGCTTGCTTTTGGGTTTATTAGTCTAGCTGTGAAAGCTAAATCAATTATTTTGTATGCTCCATCTGACTAACTCTTGAAAAAATAGACTGGAGTTTTCCATTTATCTCTTCTGGCTTTAAGCTATCTTAAAATAGTGCTATTGAAGAAATGGACTCTGCCAATTGAATAAGTGACTTTCTTATTATTACAAGTTTTTGGGTTTTCATAAGGACCAGAAGTGTAAAGCAAAATTAGGGAAGATGTTTGTCACTGATAAAGTCCTATGGTGGCAATATAATTCTTCTGCTGTACCTGCCTCACTTGGATTTGGGTATTTTTGTTTCTGCAGAGCCCAGAGGAAGGAGCCTCTACAACCATCTATGCAGCAGTATCACCCGAGCTGGAAGGAGCTGGTGGCTGCTACCTTTACAATGAGGAAAGGACAAAATCGGCTGACGTGGCATATGATGAGGAGCTGCAGAGAAGGCTCTGGACAGAAAGCTGCAAGATGGTTGGGATTTCTGATGAAGCCAGCAGGCTTCCCTAGAAGAAGCCACTTTCAGCTGGGTAAATTAAATGCATTGAAAAGCATCTTAGGTGAATTCTTGCAGCATCAGTCATCATCCTGGAAATCACTGTTCAGTCCCAAAGGCAAACATGAACAGCTCTGTTCTTCACTTGAATCCCTAATCTGCTAGGGTGTGGGGGGAATATTCCCACAGAAAGGTGTAGTGGTTGGTTTTAAATCTAACCATCAGTTTTGTAAATCATTCTGTTTCAGTCTGTGATTAAAATACAATCTTTAAACATGTGCAGAGATGAGTTTTCATTGTTTTGTTCAAAAAAATAATCCTTGAGCATGTTGTGCTGGGAGGTTTTTGAATTTGAACCACCTTTGTACATATAAGTTACTCTTTTAAATCAGTTTTAAAAGTTGCAGCTTTATTTCCTTAAGCTTCATTAATCTTTAAGACACTTTCATCAGCCTGTTCTAATGTGGAAATTTGGCATTCATGATCATGATGTCGTTCTGTCTTAAGGTTACTTTTATATGTCAGCTTTTATCCAAAGGTATTAACTGAAGGTCAGAACAACAAGAAAAAGTAAATAAATAAGGTCTTCTTCAAACAGGATACTGAATTCACTTGTTTCCAGTTTAAGTTCATCTCTCCTATAAAGGTGAGGAGGGGATCAAACATCATCATAGCAACACTGGCTTTGGCAGAGGATGCAGTCAACCTATTGTCTTGTCAGTGGGCTAAGATTTACTTGTCCCCTTTTCTCCTGAACACCTGTAATGTTGCATCTGCAGTTTCATTAATTTTCTTAGACAAGGAGAGTCACTCATATAGTGTTGCATGAAGAATCACCTCCTTTAGTTGGTTTTGATCCTAGTTCATATTAGTTTCAGAACTAGAGTTCATGGTTTGAGAGAGACAGCAATTAAACCCAGCCCACTTTTTTTCTTTCTGGAGATGTACAATGCATCCTCCCTAAACTGTGTCTTTTCCATTTTTAAGAGTAGCCCCTGCCTACTCATCCAATTTTCATAGGAGCAAGAAGGTATTTTTCCATTAGTTGGGTATGTCTTTCCTAAATTTTCCTAGCAGCTGTTTTATTTTTAATTTTATTTGACTGTCTCATATTTGAGTGTGGAGCTGATATATTTTATGAAGTTATTTTCAGCAAACACTAGGGTTTCCCCCCTCAGTGGGACAGCAGTTGGTTCAGATGCTATCAGTTTTGAACACACTTCAGTTGTATACAATTCAGGGAACTCCACCTATGTCTACCAAAGAGAATCTTTAAGAATGATGTTCACATTCATGGAGTAAAAAACTAAACAGACAGGGGGCAGTATGAGGATAGCTTGAATTTATACAAACTCAAATAACTAGAAGAAAAAAACTGGATTGAATATAGAAATATTTTAATGGATTTAATTTCCATATTTTAATGGAAATGGTAAACCATGAGAATACTTCCCTGGACAGTTTCAGTCAAGTTTTTAAATCTCACAAAATCACCTGGAAATGTCTGGGGAGACCTTACAGCACCCTTAGGGTACTTATAAGGGAATACAGGAAAGATGGGCAGGATGGGCTTGGGCTGTGTAGTGATAGAATGAAGGGTGATGGTTCTAAACTGAAAGAAAGAAGATTTAGGTTAGACATTAGGAAGAAATACTTTATTGTCATGGTGCTGAAGCACTGGAACAGGTTGCCCAGACTAACTGTGGGTGTCCCATCCAAGGAATTGTTCACGATCAGGTTGGATGGAACTTTTTCTATTGAAAGATGGCCCTGCCCATGGCGGGGGAGTTGGAAACAGATGATCTTTAAGGTCCATTCTGATCCAAACCATTCTGTGATTCTTTGATCTCTTCTCACTGAGTCTTTCCAGACATGGGATGTGTGTCTAGGGAGCTTCAGGTCTTATTGTTAATGGAGTAAGGTCTACCCTACTCCCATCTTGCTGATTTTTAGGTGCCATCTAAAAGAGCCACATAACCCTATAAATGTCCTTACATTTCCTTTTTTCAAGATACACGGGGAAAGAGACTAATATGTGGGCATAAGGCTTATATTAATTTTGAGGAACTGGAGATCACTGCATGACCGAGCCAAGTGCAAACACAGCATTGTGCTCTCATTTGCAGCAGACTAGAAACAGTAGGAACATGTTCCTATGCACTGAACCCTGGACTAATATCCCTTTTGGGCTTTTTAGCTCAAACTTAGTACTTCACTCCAAGTGACCTTATCTCTAGCCTTTAGTTCAGAGGAAGATCACATCTGACTGAAAGTAAACATGCTTATATGTCCAGAGCCTAGGAAGAAGATGCACTGACGAAAAAAAAAATAAAAACCAGTATGAACAAAGAGCATCTGGGAACAAAAATAATAAACAAATTGAGGGAGAGTATATTTCCTGTTTGAATTAAGCCATGGATGATCTATTTTTAGCTTCTTAGAGTTGTTATATACAAGGGTTAGCAGCAGGAGATTTATCACTCAGTCACTATAGCACTTTCCCTGTATGACTGGCTGACTTTTTTTTGGTAAGTGAATGTAGTGCTAGTGAAATGTGCCAGACTGACACTCCAGGAACTAAATTCCTCTGTTTATTCACGGATCATGCACAGGATGCAGTAAGCCTGCTAGACAGCCAACATTTTGATGTTGCCATAGCATTCCCATGGAACATCATTGCTGCTAACAGCATGTCCAGGATTACTCAAACTAGATGGGATGAGATTATCATCAGTTTTAACTCTCTTGAAGCTCCACAATATTTGCCCAACCAATTTCAAGTGACATAGGGATTAGTGAATTAACAAAGAGTAAAGAGAGCTAGTCATACTTTCAGTGTTATCGGAACCAATTTATTAACTGCCTCAGTCCAATGAAATCTGTTTTAAACACAGAAAACATGGTTTGTGAGAATCGAGAACACAGATGTGGCTAAGTGAGGGGAAAAAAAGAGTCCTAAGGACAGGGATTTCTAGAGCATTGCAGTTCATGAAAATATATTTGAGCTAGTTACAAAACTGTTATCTCAGAACTAAAGGCAAAAAACTGTGTCAGCTTTGCAGTGTCACACAAGCACACGTGAGCTTATTTGGAGCAAAACCCAGTCTTGTTATAAAGTACTCCCAGTGTGAATAAGAATAATCACTTGTGACACTGCTGCAAAATCCAAAATAGTACTTAACATATCTATCTAGGGAAAAATACATGAAACATGTAAAAATATGACAATGGTTTACTTTTGCACAGATAAATGGTTAGAACAGATTTAATTTCATATTTCAAGGTTATGGGATTTGCAGAGATCTGGACAAGGCTGTATTTCACTTCAATGAATATATGGTTGAGAGGTGGCTTTGTAGTAGATATGTAAGTGTAGTAAAAATACCTGAGAGCTCCTTAACCTTGCAAAGAAAGGCTAAACAAGTCCCAGTAATGGTAAATTGAAAGTAAAAAAATTAACCTTCCAACATGAAAGCAGATCCTCTCTGAGAGTGATTTCCTATCAGAACATGTAGATCTGATATCTGAAGATAATGAAAAGATGACTCTGAAATGACACCTGGCAAATATTCCAGGTAGGCTCCTAAAAAATGTAGGTCAGTCACAGTGAAGCCATACTTAGATTCTCCCTCATGTCCACAATGACAGCACTTATTTTGATTAGTATGAGAGTGACCCATTGCTCACAACTTCTACAATGGATATTTCCTTGCCAGGACTCCTCCCAGGCTAATATTTGGTTCAGAAATTGAAGTCCCTCTACCTTGGCACAAAAAGGCACACAAAATCTATTGCCCAGTTCAAGTCTGAGATAAAGAGAAGCGTCCACTAAGTACCAAGGTGATCTGAGCCTACTGCCTTTGGTAGCAGAATAAAACAATGTCAAATCAATTTTTTCCTCTTAAAAAAGGATTACAAATTTAAAAGTAAGAAAAAAAACCCCACCTCTGCAAAAGGACCAAAAAAAGATGACTCCTGTTATGAGGGATAGTTCAAATACGTATAGATCTTACAGGAATGAATGGATTTTATCAGAATGAATGCAGTTGTCTAGGAATTTGATAAGGCAATGTTATTTAAACAATGAACTTGTATAGGAAATAAATAGCATGCTGAAAAAAGCCCTCCAAGGTTCTTATTTAAAAAAATAATTTCCCCAATAATTAACTACTTTATTTGTCAACTGTGGAGAAATTATTTATAAACTGAAAAGGTAAGTGCTATAATTTTTGTGTGAATACACTGTTATTTGCACATAATGAAGTAGCTACATTCTCATTTCCAGTTCTATACTGACTTTTGGAGCTAGACATGGAGCCATGAGCCACACTTTCAAAAAGATATTTTATAAATATTTAGACTTCATAGCTGATTCTTTACACAACTATCAATTACTTTAGCACACAGTGAGAATTGATATTGTAGAAACAAAGGACTTTGTTATTTAACACCAGGTTTTCTTCCACCTCTTCCAAATGCACAGTAGTGTTAACTCCAAATATAACAACACATGGCATATATTTAAATGTTCATCCTAAATAAATTTTCTACATACAGGCTCTTGTTCAGTTCTGGTGTTAGGCTGCCCTTGCTTGTTCTATGACATGGTTTTCACTTCAGCTGCCACCATGGAAAGATAAAAATCAGATTCCAGTGAACTGGAAGAAATCTGCCACAGAAAAGATAGAACTCCCATGATTTTAAGAGGGTGAGGCTGAGTATACTTGCCTATCCGCAATAACTGAGGAAGTCAGTGCAAAACACGTATTGTACAACATCAGGCCAGGCAAGACGGGTAAGCTACAAACGATTCTTTGAAGGTAATTTCATTCCTTTTTAAAACAAATGTGCTGTGCTTCGGCAATCTACTGTGGCAACACCGAAGGAAGGTAACAGGAAGAAAACAGACCAGTGTCCAAGAGTGCTGTTTCCAAATGCATATAGTTATTGGCTTCCATACTGCACAAGCCCTTGTTGGCTTCTCTCCCTTTGGAAATGGGCCTTAGCCAAGAATTCCTTTCACACAGGCAATCAAGAAGAGTCAAAATGCAGCACTGACTCATTTATTTAGACAAACTGTCTAGATTGAAACCAATCATTTTAAAGTACCTGATTCCTAATTTTGGAAAGGAAGAAAAAAAAGAGCAAAAAAACAGGCTATGGCACTTTTTGAGTGGTATTAAACCTGGTCACCTCCTCAGAATGCAAGACACTTTAAGATGGTAAGCTGCCTAATGTCCTTTCCAAACAAGCAGATCAACATTTCCTTCCTCTCTATCTTGGCACTGTCTGAACTCTCAAAATTAGCTCAAGTAACATCACTGTTTGCAAACAAGCAGATCAATTTAATTTATCACTTCCCTGTTTTGAAAGTAGAAACAAAATTTATTTCAGCTTGCCCACATTTATGGAACTGATTATTTAGTCCACGTTGATATGCATATATTGAAGACGTGTGCTGTATCTCAGGCTTTTTTTTAACAGTACTGAAGGAAAAAAATAAATGCCTTTAAGATGCACATAATAGCTAAGGGCCAAATCCTGCTTCTTTTTTTTTTTCCTCAGGGAAAGCTTTCATTGAAGACAATGTCAGTTCTTTACAAGGAAAGTAAGACCATGCTCAAGAAAGTTAATGTAAAACATTTGCACAGAACTTTTCTCTTAACTACATTGCACAGCTCTGCTGAAGTTAATGTGACATCCCAGAATCACTGTACAAAGAAATGTAACTTAATAGCACAAGGAGCTATAAAAACCTTGTATCATTTAAATTTGATAATGCCTCAGAACATTATCTCTGGAGTGAAGGATAATTCATGTTTCTACTATATTATTTTAATATATTAAAACCCTCTCTTTGTCTTAAAGAAATTAGTCTAAAAAAAGTGCAACCTAAAAATTCCACTGATGTGGTGTATTGAGAAGAGACAGTAGCATTTATCTCACCTAAAGTCATCTAAAAGCAGGCTAGATGGTCTAAGTCTATGAGTTAGGCTCCGTCTCTGGTCAGTGAGTATAATACTCCTATGGGACAATTCCTCTGTCTGCTGTTGGAGTGGGAAATGAGCCATGATGCCATATCTCTGGCTGTCCAGAGAGGGACAACAGATTAGTAGCCTAAAGTAAATGTCCAGTACCTGTACATTGTAGAATCACAGAATCAATTAGGTTGGAAAAGACCTTTGAGATCATCAAATCCAACCTGTCACCCAACACCACCCTGTCAACCAGACCATGACACTGAGTTCCACGTCCAATCTTTGACATCTCCAGGAACAGTGACTGCACCTCCTCCCTAGGCAGCCCATTCCAATATCTAATCACCCTTTCTGTGGAGAACTTGTTCCCAGTGTTCAACCTAACCCTCCCCTGGCACAGCCTAGGTCTGTGTCCTCTTCTTCTGTGGCTGGTTGCCTGGGAGAAGAGGCCAACTCTCACCTGGCTACAGTCTCCTTTTGGGTGGTTGTAGAGAGTGATAAGGTCACCCCTGCACCTCCTTTTCTCAGGGTTAAACAACCCCAGCCGCTCCTCATGGGACTTGTATGAGCTCTTGTTGACTCAGCCAGCTCTCCATGCACTAAAACTACCTGAGAACAAAGTTGTTGGTTTTTTTTCTTTTTTTTTTTTCTTTTGTCTTCCCCAGCTGCCTCCCCCCACAGTTTCTTAGCTCAAAAGGCACCATAGCTAATTCACAGTAAGTTTGATCTTCTGCACAACAAAGATCATCTAACCCTGATTTGAACTGGCTGGATCATCTGTGCTAGATAGCTGTCAGCACAAGTTTAAATTTTTCCACCTTAGATATGTTCTTTCCAGCCAAAAATTTTTTTCAGCATAAAAAAATGAGCTTTATTTCACTTATGAATCAAAGTAGCTTTTCAGCTCCCAGCTATTTCATGTAGTTACACTTTTATCTGCTGGGCTGAAGAACCCATGTTCTGATTCTGGTGGAGATGGGCAGGCAGTGAAGAAGGCATCTCTTGGCATATTTTTGATAAACTAGCTTGATCTTTGAATCTTTCACTGGAAGTCATGTTTTACATCTTGCAACCATCTTCATATCTCTTAGTGAATCTTATCTGGCTTTTCAACTTCCCTCCTGCTTTTGAGATTTTAGCAGCACATTTTGGTATGCACTGGTAATATAGCCTCACTTGTCAGCTTATTTTTTTCTGTTCCTATGCCCCAGGACCTCATGGACCTCCTTCCCTGAAGCATCAGAGAGGAACTCAGATTTGGAGATCCTATATGCCTTTTTTCAGACACATAAAGCCTTATGCTGTAAATACAGCCCACTTGATTTGTTTCAAGATGCATGATATAATAGATCTCTAAATGCTTATTTCATCGTTATTTATTTCCACCATTAAAGCCGTAAATCTGCACTAAAGAGTGCCTGAGAAAATTCTGGAGCTGTTGAGTCAGGAGATGCAACAGGGACTGAGAGTCAGAGCACTGACATCATGAAACCGTGCCCCAGTTCAGCAGTTGAAGTCATAGATAAAATAGTGCACAGTGACGTCCTTTATCTGGAACATAACAAATCTCAGTAATTTCCTTTGGTTTAGAAATTATTTCTGTTATTTATCACTCTGACAGAATCTCCCAGAAGATGTTTCTCTCTCATGCCAGACAGAACTAGCTGGATAAATGCATATTGCTCTGCACCTCTGAAGCAAAGAGATCCCCCAGCAATTACACAGTACTTCAGCACAGTGCTGGAGCTTCAGCAACTTGGCTACAAACATTGGCTCTAAGAGTGATTTGGAAAAGCAGATTAGGCTCTCAGAGATTTTTCTTTTTTTATCGTTTAGTATTAATATTTTTTTTCTAACCTCTGTTTTCCTCTCATATGTGACTTCTCTTTATGGCCCTCTGTAAAGATGGGGGGTCTTCCCCCAGAGATGAAGGAAACAAGTTTTGTTCTACACAGTCACTTGGCAGAGCAGTTGTGATTTCAATATTGTAACTCCCTCTTGCCCTGCTGGGTCTTATGCCTGGACACTGAATTCATGCTGCAAATTCACAGCTTCTATGCTTATTATGAGAAGAAGCATTACCATCTGTTTTATGGAACTCTAAACCACATTTCATACCACATTTACTTGATACGCAATTGCTGCTGCATTTATTACCCATCTTCCTGAAGAGCAGAAACCATTTTACTACCAGCTCATTGTCTGAAATACTGAAAAGTACAATTCTCATCCTGTGCCTGAAAAAAAACCCCAAGATGCAGGTATTTCCTGCAGATAACATTGAAAAGACGAAGGTATTATAAAAATCTCAAAATAGTCAATCTTCCAAATTTTACCCAAGTTTGAAGTGATCTAGATCAATATGACTGTGTTCCTCATATTTTGTTTAGATGGTGCAGCATTTTGCAATGAAGTTGTTTCTTAAAAAGCTCAGGGAAAAGGCCTTTAGTGAAAGGCATGTTTTTCATGCTACACTGAAAATTAAATTCTGTATCTTTAGAAATTGTACTTAGAAGAGATTTTCCTTTTGACAGTGATGACTTGATAACTTAAACTACAGGAGAGGATTCAAATATTTCTTCCACATCACACTGCTGGGGTCCATGAAGATCCAGAAAGGAGGACACAATATATATGCTTGGTTTTTCATCTCCTCTCCCTCCACTTGTTTCATGTCTGAAGGCTGCATGAAAACAGGAGAAGGAAATTAGTAGCAATTTGCTTCCATTGGAAAAGAGCAAAAATGAAAGAGCAGTTATCCAAAACTTAATCAGACTAAGTACTTCATATAACTGAAGTGTTCAATGGGATTTTTCCAGATTGGATATCAGAAAAAAAATCTTCATGGAAAGAATTGTCGAACATTGGAAAAGGCTGCCCAGGCTGTGTCATCATTTCTGGAGATATTTAAAAGACTTGAAGATGTGGCACACAGGAACATGGTTTAGTGGTGGACTTGGCAGTGTTTGGTTTGTGGCCGGATAAACTTTGAGGTCTTATCCAACCTAAGTGATTCTGTATCTCAGTTTTGATTAAGTTCTTGAAGAGTAGCTCTCAGGGTCAGAAGAACTGGGAAATTTGGTCCCATCTGTTAAGAGTATGACTTGCCTTCTCTTAAAATGAGTCTTAGCTTCTGTGCTTCTTCAGCTTTGTTTCACCATAGCTGGTAGTATGAAGTGGCTGCTGTTTTCAGTACAGCTGAAAAGGTCAAATGCTGGGTGTCGCTCTGTTTAGAAAGAGCAACCTCTTAAATCAGTGACAAATTCATGCAGAATCATTCAATTATTTTTTCGAAAGCTTTGAAGTCTGGAGACAGCACCATAGTTATCCAAACAACAGCTTTTTAACTTGAGTATCTGCAAAGCAGTTTTATCAATGTTTTGATCCTACAAATACCTTTCTATCCTGCATTCTTGTAAAGCCAACAAGAAGATCTGGGGAATAGGTTAGACTGAATTTATAATTTTTTCCTCCATGAAGTTACATAAACCTACATAACCTAATTGCCCTGAGAGTAGATATTTTGGGACATTGCACTTATAAACCACATTAATATAAAAGCATGTGCTTCAGCATATTCTAATAAGTCAATTCCTTTTAAGCATATGCTCAAATTTCTGCATGTGCTTTACTGACTTGGTGCTACAATGTGTTGAGCTACAAATGTGGGACAAGTGACAAAAAGGGCTTGAAATCACACCTCAGTTGGTAGAATACACAGTACAAGTTAGAGGGCTAATTTTTCTCTGAAATAAAGACCAAGACAAATGGTCTCCATGTTCAAGAGTTTTTTCATAAACAGCAATGCTAAGCAAAAGATAAGTTTAAACTTTAAGCCTTTTAGTTCAATCTGTTTCAATCAGAAAATCATTGTTTGCATAATCTCCATAGAAAAATAATACCGATATTAAAATACATTTTAAAAATAGAAAAGCAAAACTACTGCTGTATTGATGAACAAATAGTTATATACCATAAGTTCAAACCATATATCAAAGCTTGCTAAAGACAAGAGGCACAGAATTTTTATGTACAGTACTACAAAACAACTCAAACCCCTGCACTTCTTTACAGGGACTTAAACTGGAGTGGTAACCGTATTATGCCAGCGTGAAATGGTTTATTTCATGAATGGAAAATAAATTCAGGACCACTTGATTTTCATATGTTCAAAGCAGTTGATTTGCTGAATACAGATGAACAGTTGTACTTCCTCCTATTTTCTTGTGTCCTCTTTCATTTTTAATAAGTCTAATGTTAGTCAGATGTGATAAAAAGCTTTAGATCAAATCTCATGAGGTAAAATCCAAAACTCTGGGGAAAACTAAGAAAGATTGATTTGTTTGGTTTCTAAAAACATAACCACATTGCCAAGAGCCTCCAGCTGGCAGGATAGAAAAATGTCTCTCCCGATTGCAAATTGCCAATTCTAAAATGGCACAGCAGCAGCTTTCCACCCTGACTACCTGCAGCTGGCCTGCTTTCCACCTGCTCTCTGCCAGGCAAAATAATAGCTGCCACTTGCCATGTCTTCCATCCACTTCCCCAAAAATGCACATCAAGTTATGAAACACAGTTAAAAATTGTGTATTTGAGATGAGCCTGTACTATAGCTGTCGGGATCACAAACAGGAGTGAGATGAAGTACACATCGTTCTCCAGACCAGCTGGTATGGCTGTGGGGAGAAACAATCAGGCTTGCAGCTCATAAAGCCTTCTATGGGTCTAAAAAAAATACAATTACTGATCTTGAGACTAATTGTTCTTAGTTTAACTTCATTATGTTAATCAATGAAAAAGCTTTATTGACAGCTATGGGCCTGAAGAAATATTCTTGGCAAAAGGAAACAAGAGCTTTCAATCCTGGGGAACAGAGATAGTTGTGCAGAGGTAACTATGAAGCAGGACTAGTTTTTATGGGATTTAAGTGGCCTGAATGTTGCTGGATATGAAAAAAAAAAAGAAATTAAGAAAATTGCTTGGTAGATGTTAGAAAAAATTGGTGACTCTGGTAGGGTGAGATGTGGGTATGGTAGTGCGAGAATTCTCTTAGTAACAATGAAAGTAAACACAAGCTTAAAATAAATGTGGGCTGAGATGATGCTCCAGACAATAGAAAGCAGCAGGGCTGGCACCTCCCTGCAGCATGTTCAGGAGGCTGCAGAGCTTCAGACTTCTGCATTGCTTTTCTCCCAGTTTTGTGTTGTTCTGCAGCCTGGCAGAACTTCAGCACTGGCTGTGAAAGAGGAGCCCACCTGCCAGAGCACCTAATCCTTTGCTCTTTGTGCTGTGCTCCTGGAAAGAGGGAGGTTAATTGGAATAGAGAGGAAAGAGGGGGACCCACTCCCCTAGCACTAAGGAGGTGTTGAGCTTGGTAATTTATGAACAAAACAGTCTCAGTTCTTGCTGTGGGCATCCAATTCTTACAAAAGAAACTTGGAAGAGCTCAGAATATATTTCAGACTGTAGAAGATTTAAGCATGGATGTGCCTAATTCCTGGGTAAAAGAGTTTATACAGGGGCATCAACTATCAAGATGGAGCAGGTCCTTGTCATGCACTTTTGCAGATTTCTGAGTGCCTGAGGGAATCCCAGGTGAGACAGGGAGGCTTCTAATGATTTAGACTACTCCTAAATTTAGACAAATTTTGATATTATAACCTTCATCTCTGTCTTATTTTAGAGATTTTGGTTGTTTGTTTGGTTTGTTTTCACTGGAGCAAAGAGCTAGAGCAGCCAGATCATTTTGCTTGCCAGCGGTAAGGTAGTACAGGGCTGGTAGGGGGCTGAAGGGTATCTGCCTGCCCTAAGCATCCAAAATCCTGTTCAGAACATGAGAAGGAACTGCAGGAGACACAAGAAGCAGTCAAACCCAAAAGAAACATCCCTGGCAAAAAATAGTATATTAATACAAAAGCAAAAAATATTATATTAATACAAAAGCCAAACTGTTGCAAGGGATGACCATTACACTATTTCTATGTGTGTTCTCCTATTGAATCAGGATGACCCCAATGTAGGGAATAATGTGATCTGACTCTATGATTTCAGAAAGCTGAACAATGATTTATTAAGCTATTCTATATTACTAATATATTAATTAATTAATATATTATTAATACCATACTGTATTAAAGAGATACTATACTGAAAAGATACTACTAAAGAAAAACCTGTGACTGTCTGGACAGTCATGACCCAGCTTTTTCCTTATTGGCCAATCAGGCCAAACAACCACCTTCTTCAGTAAAAAATCTCCATTATATTTTCCACATGTGCCAAACAACAGGAGCAGCAACTAGAGATAAAAATTGTTTTCTCTTCTTCTCTGAGCTTCTCACTGCCTCCCCAGAAAAAATCCTGGGAGACAGAATTATGTCTCTCTTTGTTCAGGGAATGTGAATACCACATTCTCCTTTCCTCTTTCCTCCAAAATACAGGTAATTACAAAGCACCTGTGTCAGGTGAGACCCAGATGGTAGGTGTCTAAACACATCCAGCTGCACTGGGTACAGGAGTGTCTCTTTGGAACAGCCCAGTGTCTATTTCTCTGCAGAGAAACTCTAGCTCTCAGCTGTAAACACCGTGGAGAAAGGAATATTTAAGCTAAAAGACAGGGGTGTTTACATAATACAGGTTTTGACACATTCTGATCACATCATAGGTGATTCTTTTGGGACTAGAAGGTCCCCAGAAGCCCTATGGGATGTTGTGAAAGCCTGGTGCTCTCTATTCCAAGAAATTGGGAAACCTACTGTGGTTAAACTCCTTCAGCTTTCCTACTGACTTCAGTCATACAGTTCTGAGAATTTTTTGTTGGCTAATTTTATATAGAAATGCCTCTTCCCCTCCCACACTTCCCAAGTATGTTATTTTCTTGATATTATGTTCTCAGATATGACTGATGAGGTGCAGATAGCAGTGAGCACACTGTGCTGCCAGCAAGGACTCAGGAAAGCTCGGGCTGGCAGGGTGCTCCTGTTGTCCCTGCTCATCTTCTGCAGGTGTGCAAGGATGAGGGTAGTGAGTGATGGTTTGTCAGCATAGATCATATGAGTTCAGATGAGATTTTAATTTTTTGGTACAGCCTTTGCCTTTTTAACTTTTACTATGAGTGGAAGTAGGACAAAAAGACATTCTGTGGGCATAAAGGGTAGAGATTTCCAGCTGAAAAATGGACTAACACATGGGAGCTTGGGTCATTCCTAACAGTAGGCAAAATAGATGGCATTTGAGAGAAGAAAAAATAGAGCAACATTTTTACTTAAAGGTTTCACTTATGTATCTGAATTATATGTGGATTGCAGAAAGACCAGGACATGCTCTTACTGCATCCAAGTTACTTTTCCAGTGTGGGAACTGTAGCAGAGTTCAGAGACTTTGCTCTCCTGTGGTGCCCCAGTATTGCTGCAGGGCCAGAGATGAAGCTCTGAATCAGAAATGCTTCAAAGAAAGAAAGTATTATGTTCAGATGTGAGGTGTTCAAACCAATCCAAGTTTGAGAAGGGCTTTGCTGTCCATGCAGGCAGTTTTAAAAGGGATGTAGGAACTGTTGGAGAAAAAAAATCTGGAGAAAGCTGGAGGAAACAAGTGAAAAATAGTAGAATGAAGGGATTAAACTTCAAAAAGTCTGTATGACAAGAAATATTAGTTCCCTCCATCCAGCTTGCTTCTAAATTCCAGGGTCTTAGTGAAACCAGCCTCTGAACTTCAGTAACTCCATTGCTCACCACAGAGTCAGTGGAGACTGAGAGGAGTCTGCAGTTCCCAGAGGGAGATCTTGTCTGGCTGTGTTAGGTAACTGGAGCTCACCAAGCGTAAATTGCAATAGGAAAGTGGGGAAAGACAGAGCAGAAAACAAAAACAAAAAAATAAGTATGCTGGCTGAGGAACAAAAGAAGAGGTTGGAGAGCAATTTCTAAGAAAAGATGAGATAAAGAAACATGAATGATGCAATCTATGAAGGAAAATGTAAACTGCCAGGGATAAAAGAGACTGTGGAGAAGGCAGCTGAAGAAGCAAAGAGAATATAATCCCAGCTAAGCACTTTGAACAAAACAGAGTAAACAAATAGAAACTTTCTGTTTGTCTTGAAAGGCTGCTTCAGACATTGCTGCCTGGAGAGCAACACCTTTTTCTTATCACTATTGTATTGCAAGAGAATGAGAAACTCTAATTATTCCTGATGCCCTGTTTGTTTTGGAAGAAAATCTTCACATGTTCTGTTTGCTTGATGCACTTTTTAATTACTGCCCCAATCTCAGCATAAAATCTGAAACAGGGAACTGAAGCAAACATTTTCTCAATCTGTGCTTCTGTAACTGAAAGAAAAAGTGAAGCTTCAGTTACTAACAGACATTTAACTAAAAATAGTTAAACAAACTACAGTGCTGGCTTAGTTGGGTCTTTTTCCCCAAATTTCAATTCTAGTTCAAAATGGTAATCCTGAGATCCTCTCCTCCAATTTGCTACCACATTACTTCACCAAAATAGCTTAAAAGTCCCTCAGCTAGCTTTAATTATGTCTCTGCCCACATTCTGCTCTCAAGCCAGCTTGGTGTTTTCTTCTCGTTTGGCTTTGGTTGAAACCCCTGAGCCTGGGAAAGGAGCTTTTCTCTGAGGAGTTAAATAGGCTGCAAGCTCTATAATAAGAGGAGAAAAGTGGCACACAATTCACTTTTAAAAGCACCTATTTCTTTGTGGCAGACTGAAGCCTTCTGAGGTCCAGGTCAGATACCCAGCTCTTAGGCTGGAAGAATCTCCCTCTGGGTGTTCCTGCCAAGGAGGTAGGCTCAGAGCAGAACTGGGGTAACTGGACATGGCCAGGAAATGTGGGGCTTCCTGAGAGGCACCAGACTGCTCAGAGTGGCTTGGAGATACCTTAGCCTGGGACTGACAAAGCCAAGCAAGGTTTCCTCGAGCCAGAATTCACTCTGCTTTGAGTAGAGAGTTGGGCCCGGTGGCTTGTGGAGATTCTTTCCCCTTGGAAGGGGTCACTAAGGCTATGAAGTCCACGTGTCTCTGCAGAGTACCCTGATCACCCCCTGGGAGGGGAGGGAAGGGGAGGGGAGGAGTTCTGTGGGTCAGGAAAAACATGGCTTGGGATCCAGTCATGTTCAGTTAGCCACTAGGTCTGGAGAAAGGAGGGGGAAAGTGTGCTAAAACTAGTCAAAACACAGTTCTTAAACTTTGTTTTAATCATATTGTAGGAGATCTGTCCTGGCTAACCTGTGGTCTAGGTGAGAGAGTAGTGTCCAGGATCTAAGGACTCCAGAATTAAAAAAAAAAAAAAATATATATATTAGCCTTGCAATTGCACCACAGAAATCTAGCAGTGTGCCTTTTTCATCCTTTTTATGTGAAGGGTGACATTTATGACAGTCTTCTGGGCTACATATCTGTAATAAAGACATCTCAATGCAGAGCTGAAAAAGGTACCTGGAAAATGAGGCTCAAAGTTTCATTGATGCCAACTATTAGACAGCTCCTGACTCAAAAAAACCCCTCCCTCTTAATTCCCTTTGTTTGGGAACAAATTTTGACCATAACAGAGACCTATTCAGAGGCCTGGCATCAGCTTTGGAGGATGAAGAGCCTCAAAACTGACCATGAGACACCAGGCTCTTTGAGCAGACCAGAGCCTGGGAGTCTGAATTCCATGTTTTTCATGCAAAACCAGAGATCTGCCTAAGAGATTTCTGTTAATTTTTTCCTCATGGAAGGTGCTTCAGTGCCAGTTGATCCCATCGTGTTCCTTTCTTCCATATGTGACTTTTCCATACTATTGCAATGGAATAGGATATGTGTGTCTGACTATAAGTTCACATTTGAATCTCGTACTGCAGGTTGGAAAAGTAAAATAAAAAATGAAGTAAAATAAATTAATGACATAGAGTCTTATAAATTTTATGAGTAGAATCAGATCCTTGCTCTTCTTCAACAAGGGCAAAAACCAATTTCTTCAGAAAGAATCTGTGATGATTAAAAGGTTGTTGGCAATAGAGCCACAGAGGCTAATTATGAATTCTCTTACAGTGTTCATTGCTGTCTCAGATAGTTGGCTGGCATCATGGAAAAACTGTTTCATTCTAGATGAGGAAGTGGAAAAAAACCGGTTTAAGGCTAGAACCAGACCTGACTTATCAATTTATAACAGTAAATGAAGTTTTACCAGTTCGTAATCTGTTACTGTGATATTATTTTATGTTTTTATGGTATATAAAAGATGGGGAAGATACAAATAAAATAACACAAAACACATAATGGTTCTTTACCAGTAAATGTCTTTGATTGTCCCACAGAGGCTTCTAGATGTCTGCATGCTTATCCTTTTATTCCCTTCTCAAAGACATGAAAAGTGTTTGTATATGTAAATGACATAAAAATATTCAGTTAACTTCCCTATAGACATACTGATTTTGGACGAAGATAACTATGGCACGTTCCAGGCTATGTGTTTACTATCCTTTGCATAAAAGACAATGGTTACTTCTTTCCCCACAGGAAGATCAATGCTCAAAAAGGCTTTTTGTTCTATTACAGACATGTGGCAGTAATACATTCTATTCTGAAGCTCTTTAAAAAGGTGTGTTGCTATTTTGCCTCTCAGTTATGAACTCACAGCACAGACATAAGGGATGAGGAGACTGGATAAAATATGTGTCCACAATGACAGGATTCTGGCATAGCAACAATAGGTTTGTGAAAGAGCTGAGCTGCTTAAAGGTCTGATCTCCTGAGAATAGCAACCTTCAGCCTTTGAGAAACAGTGGTCTATTCAGGGTTTCTTTTCTAAACTTTCTTCCCTCTTTATGCATGTTCCCAAACACACTGTTTTTCCCTCCAAAATAAAATGCACGGAGGGCACAGGGGGTCCTTTCATTGTTGGAAAAAAAAAGGCGAACACCTATCTCTGTGTGGATGCCAAACAAGGACAGCCATGTCTGTATTCCAGTCATATTTCCTTATTGTTTGTGCTGTCCTGCCCATTACCAGAGAACAGGAAACTGCTTAGGGGGATGTAATTCTGTTTAAAAGTCTGTCACTATGAATTACCAAGGGGAAAAGGCAAATCACAGGGTAGCATAGCAGTACTTTGGTGCCAAAAAAATCCTAGACCTTTGCAGTGTCAGAAAATAATTTGCAGTGAATACCCAAGTTCTCCTTTATAATTTTCTTGAGGCTAGAAACATGCTAAAATATTCTATTTAGAGAATACTGCATATTAAAGGCAGATTTGAAAGGAGAAGACAGCACTTCCAATTTCTACCACTGCCAAATTTGGTGTCCTTATAACATGCACGTAAATAAGTGCCTGGCATTTGACATGATCAGGTCTACCTGTTCTGTGTAAGGTTTCCTCCAGTGACACAAGAGCTGTATTTGCAGTTTGTTTGCCTCAACCTTTTTTTTAATCCTTGTTCAAAAGTTGCATAACTACGTTGTCTTCAAGAAACAGGATGTTTATAATATAAAAGCAGATGAGCCTGGGGTACTTTGGGATACTGTAGGTCACATTTAAAATAGCTTTCATATAAAATTATTCAGCAGAAAGTGGTAGCCTGGAGTGAGTCTGTGGTTCAGATATGCTCCAGTGCAGTTAAGCAACCTGAAAGAATTTATTATTCGTCTTTTTAGAATTGTCATTAATCCCTGAAATGAAACCAATTCTGCTTGTATTTTCAAAAGTTTTATTCAGGAAGGTTGTCCTTATGGGAAAGATCAGCAGAAAGCCAACACATCAATGAAATTTTATGCTAATCCTCAGAAGAGGGTAGGAGAGAGATAGAGGTCAAGAATGCAAAGTAAGGAATATACCTTATGATGGTCTATGCACAACAGCAGATTTCATTTCTACAGAAGCCTCTGAAGGGAAAAAAGATCCAAACAACATCCCTCTTTCATTAACTGAATAACAATTAGAACTAAAATTCAATTAAATTCCAGCCAGTAGACAGAATGTCCAGAAAATGCCAATGTCAACAGTCTATTCAGACAGACAAACTTGGCTGAGAACCACATGTTCTTTATGGCCATTAGAGTCCTTTTCTTTTTTTTCTTAAATAAGATGCAAACTCATTGCAGAAAGTTTGGGACTTTTGGGTATTTTTTAGATAAGGTCAGTAATGGTGACAGAGCCATCACCTATTTGCAAGTGTCATAATGTCACTTAAAACCAGAATCTCCCATTTCAAGCAAACTGATGCAACATCATGGGAATGAATTTTTAGAAACAGACAGGAGGGACAATAATTTACTTCTTGTTTCTAAGAGTAAATGTTTTATATGGAGTCATTTATTTGCCTACAAGTGACTGCTTGCTCTTAATATTCAACAGAACATAAATTGGATTGATGTTAAATGATTGGATTTGCCAATGAAAGGGTTACCCTTGAACTGCCTACCAGGAGTCTGTCAAAAGACTCATGTTTTGTCCTTCTTATGTCATTTCTGTCCAATCTGAAAAAACCCAACTTATTAACTGTCAGATTCACAAATTAAGCAACTTTGTCCAAATGAATGCAGGGCCTGACTGAATAGGGCTCTGATTAGCTGGCCAGGGCTTACCATTACAGCACAAAGTAATGAAACTAGTTTGAAAAAATCTGCTTCTTAAATTATTTGAATAGGAAAAGAGGGAAAAAAAAGGTAAAAAATGGTCTTCCTAAAAACTGTAGAAAAGAAAAAATTAAATCCCTGAAATGAACATTTTTAGCTGCCTTAATTCCCATTTAAACCATTTCATTTTTCTTTTAAAAAATGATGGTTTTTTTTCCATGCTTAGTTCAGTGAAAAAAGGTGGGGATTTGGTGTGATAGTCTTTTTCAAAATAGTTTTATTAATTACCCTTCTTGTGATGTTCCCTGCTTTTACTTTTAAATTAGACTTTAAATTTTGCATTCTTGAAGAATCACAGCATTTCCTGAGCTGAAGATTCCACAAGCATTGTCAAAGTCCAACTCCTCTTCAAATAAAGAATGAATAAACAAAAAAGGAAAAACTTGGAGACAAATATGTTTTAAAATTTGAGTTTTTAAAAATAGAAAGAAATTATAATTTTTTAAAGGATCTTTTTAAAATAACTTGTATTTCAAACGCACTTACAGGAGTGAAGTATCCTTTGGCAATCCCTCTGAATTTACATTTGCTATACCTTACATGATCTGGGGAATGTTCTTTCACTCTTCAGGTGTTTACAGCAATCACTTGATTCCATAGCTATGACTTTTAAATGTAAATTCGGTCTTCCATTTTATTTGCTCTACTAATTTTATATAAATCAGCAACTTCACAGTTTTCACTGAAATCAATACTATGCACAACAGCTAAACATCTCTGTTAGCTCTTTGATGGCCACTTCTAATAGTGTTTTATGTTTTAATATGCTTTAATATATGCAATATCCAAAATGATTTTGCAGGGCTGGTTCAAACTAAGAAGCTTTATAAATTACTTTATAAGAATGTAGCATAAAATTGAAAAACATTAGGCACAAGAAAGGCTGAAAGAGAAAATTATTTTGATTTGTGTCTTGAAAAATAATTTCAGGCCTCTGAAAGGAGAAATTATTCAGCATCTCAGAGGCTGCAGCATTTGGAGAAAAGCACAAGATTGCAGTCTAATTATAAAGTACTATTGTACTGTTTTCTGCATTTGTTGCTATCAAAATCATTAAAATAAATTAATTTAGCATCAATCAAGTGAATAAGCTAGATAATTAAGTAAATTGCTCCCATACCTCACAGAGCTGGTGTTATGGTATTTCATGTGATGCAGAAGTCTCTGGCTGACCAGTGAGAGACTGCAGTGTTCTGGGTGGCTGCAAACTGCAGAGAGCCCTTTGCCTTCCAGGATCTATTCTGTGGGGCAAGGATGTGTTGCTGCTCTGTATTGCATCACACAGTCAAGAAAAAACAAGTGCCTCTGCCCAGGTGTGCAAGGAAGGTCATCCCTTGTGGATCTGCTGCTGGACATCCCTTTGGGTTTGGTGTGGTGCTCTCAGCAGAGCAGGGAGGGCACAGCACAGTGGCTGCATTCCAGTGGGGAAGGTGTTGCTGTGCACTCTCTGTGAGCCATTAAAGCAAGCTGAAATGTCTAACAGGAGCACAGGGGGGAAAGCATGCAACACGAGCTGATGGAAATGGAAGGCAATGGAATATTTCACTTCTGCACCTTTCTCCCATCTCTTAAGTGCAATCCCATGGCTGCCCAAAAATATGGAATAGCAGTTGCCTTGGCCCTCTGGGATACCTTCCACTTTGGGGATATGGGAAGCTGGAGAACAGCATGTCCTGGCCAGATACTGTCATTGCTAGGCTCCCAAGTGAGAGGCAGCCATTGTCATTGTCCCTGTCCAGCCTTTCACAGAGTCAGCTAGATGTCAACCACTGCCCCTTCTTCTCTTGAGACCCTTCTCCCAAACCCACAGTATCCCAAGAGACTGAGGAGCAGGAGAGACAACAAACACACAGTTCCTCAAAAATGTCCACCTCAGCACGGCAGGGAAGCACCAATGTCCAGAAGAGAAGCCTGTCCCTTCCCTCTGCTCCTGGTGAGCAACTAGAAATCTGTTTCTTCAGACCCTATTGGAAGCTGTGATATTATTATAGGCAGGTAAGGGCTCCTAGACTTCCTTCCTAGCCCAGCAGAAGAGGCATTTATTTCTTGTTTCCCTGCTGGGCACAGAAAGGCTAAACCACCTTTTCTATTTACACCATTCCCCTGGTCTGATGCTCAGTTGCCTGAGCAATCCTGGGTTGCCTGTTCAACCTTCCCTCAGTTGTCTACACAACCAGCTAAGGAAGCAGCCTGGTTGTTCTGGAATTTTTACAAGACTAAATATATCCACTGAGACCGACTCTTAAACTACAGTCATTTTACATTTAATCGTCATGTTTAAACATCTTTAAGCCACCCATGTGCACAGATTTTTCATCACATTTTCAATGGGCTAATAACCACTCTGAGCCTGTGCCCTACTTGTGCACATTTTGCCAACCTAAAATGCCAACTGGCACTGCTTGGTCATTTCCAAATGCAAAGGCAGATGTCTGCTCTTGTAGGCAACATGGCCAAGAAGGTTTGTTGTTGCTCTTGTATTTTTTTCTTTTTTTTTTTTTCCTGCCAGGGTTTGTGGACATAATCATCCTTTTCACTAATACAGGAGCATTTTTCTGAAATTGAGTTTGGCTTCCTGGCTCTCATGAGCTCTCTTTCATAAGAGAGCAAAGGGGGATTGCTCATTAAAGAAACAAGCCTGTGCAGCTATGGAAGAAAGATGCTGGTATTTGATTTTCACTTTTTCATTAAGTTTGACAGAAAGAATATTTTTTTGTTCATTTTTCAGTCAAAGATGGTTGTACTGAGTTCTCTGTGTGTGGCTTGACCATTATTATATTATTTAATGGACATTTTATTGATATAGAACATATTTATTCTGTCTGAAAGAGCCTTTAACAATTGCTCCAAAGGATCATTTTCTGTGATGGCATCAAACACCTTGGCAGAGCTGAGCTCAGTATCACCAGTTTGTTATGATGTCAACATTAGAAGGCTCTGGGCTCTTGGGGACCATGAGGAATGTGACACCATTCCCCACAACAGCATGAAGGGGACTGCCATTGGGGAATTCACATCTGCTGCAGCAGCTGGTAGACCTTCCTCCAGCTAAACTGCATGGCAGGAATGAGGCATCATTCCTTGTCTTGGGATACACTCCTGTTCTCACCTACTCCCCATCAAAGCTGTGCTTTATTTCCACTATTTTTTTACTGCTGCTCTTTCTATGGCTTCTCCCCTGTGACTGTGAGTCCTTTACCCACAAACAGAGGGTTCATCTTCTCACAGCCTTAGTCAGACCATACCTAGGATTTCATGCTATGCATACTTCATACAACATACAAACACAGATGTATGCTTATTTGTCATATTACCTTGACATATGCAAAATAAATCAATGAGCCTGCAGGGACCTTTTTCTGTAGCCATTATTCTTCCATTTTACTTATCCCTCTCCCATCCATTAATGCATGAATTATAAATTCTTTGGGACAGAGTGTTTGATTTTATTTGCCTATTGGCAACAACAATCATCTGTATGAGTAATGAATAAATAATAATTGCATTTTTTAATATAAGAGTGAAAAAGGGAAGGGCTTTATTTTTACTCAGAATACAAATAATCAGGTAAAAAACTCCCTCCTTTCCTTTCTGTAATGGCTCTGGAGAACTCTTTCAGGGTTAATTTCAATTTGTGGGAACCTCTATTAGAGGGTGTTTTTCTTTACTGCTTCAAGGTAAAAGATTATTGCCATAAAAGGATCACTCCTCCGCAATTAGAAAAACATATTTTAAAGAATAGACATCTATTTTTAAAAAATTGTGTTAGTGAAATTGAAGATAAGTTAATCATCTTGTATTTTCTGTCTTTCCTGCCCTGTTCTAAGAACTTCATCTCCCTCTAGATTACTAACAAGACAAGAGTTAGACATGAGATAATTTACCACATCATTTATTTATACATTTTAATGAAGGGAAGATCATAGAAGCTTAACGGGGCTGAAGTTTGTTGTCAGCTGGGTTGGGAAATGTATATGAATTCCAGGAACGACTTAGTACTGACAATGTTTTAATTCTAAATGGAAATTATGCATCTAACAAGTCGTATCCTGTGTTCTTGCTGCTGTTGATCTGCAAAGCAACAATCCTAGAGGGCATAATGGAGAGCTCACAAAAAGTACTTCTCAGATCTCAAATCGGACATGTTATTCTTAACTGCACTGCTGCACTAGTGCAAAAAAACCCTAAACCCAGCTATTTTAACATGTCTTTGATATTTAGTTTTCTTATTTTGCAATCAAATAGCAACAAAACATTATCTTGATTCATATCAAATCATTGGAAGTGTCTTCTATGGATTGATTTAAGCCTGGTGGCAACCAAACACCACGCAGCTTCTCCCTCACACCCACATTCTGCCATGCCCCCATGGTGGGATGGAAAGAAGAATTGGAGAAAAAGGTAAACCCATGGATCGAGATAAGGACAGTTTAATCATTGATATGAAATGAAAATGTTACTTCTACTACTATTAGTAATATAATTGTAACAAAACAGGCAACAAAAAGAGAGAGGAGCAAGACCCGAGAAAAACAAGTGCTGGCTCCCTGCTGACCAATGCCCAGCCTGTGAGCAGTGATTGGCAGCTCCCCCAGTTTATATTCGGAGCATGACATCCCATGGTGTGGAATAGTCCCTTGGCTAGTTCAGGTCAGCAGACATGGCCTTGTATACCTGGGCAATGAAAAACCTACAGATGGGAGCAGGTGAGAAAGCTTTAGAGAGTTTATAGCTAGTTGGTTCAGTGCTTCTGCTCTCCTGTGCAGAGTGCTAAAAAAAGGTGTGTTTAATGAGGGCACTTTTTAAAGTCCCTGGTGCAAAGTAGCTCCCTTTAGGCTTTTGTCCCATCCTTTTGATTCCTGCAGGGACCTTCTTCTGTGACAAATTACTGTTCATGGTGAGATAAGACGTAAATTAAACCTTAGCATTATTCTATACTTACAAATCAGATGACAGGTAATTCTGTCTATTCTGGTTCCCCTATAAGGGGACAATGATCAATTAACCTTCTTTTCAGTTTTCTCAGTTAGAATTCTATTTTCTTATTAGGAGCCAAATAAAAATGTCAGCATTTTATAGTTATTCACTTGGCAAAGGGAGATAGAAAGATAAGGAAAACATGTGTTATTAAGTTAAATTCTATGAAATCAGCAGAAAAAACTGAGGCTTGCTCTTTCATTTCTGCAGTGGTAAAGTTCAAATTCAAAAAGAACAAGTGTAGGTCTTCCATGATACTTGTGATTTATCATTTCATATGTGCCCAGAAGTTATCTGTCTGAATCTTCACAGCCTTGCCAATAAATCCTTTCCATGCTCTGGGTTTACTTTTCCATAGTCATCATCTTCATTTCATGACATTATTTCTTTGTTAAATCTCCAGAAAATTCTCATCCTTCCCTTGCCCCATTTATTGCAGCAACATTTGGAGCCCAGATCATGGGGGGTTTGAAATCTTAATTATCTATCCTAGCAAATATTTTTCTAAAACTGAAGCCATAAAAGTCAAAGCTACCTCATGGGAAATGTGTCAAAGGGGTTTTTTTTCCCCTGTGTTTCTCCCTTTGCGTGGCAGAAAACTCTTCAAAGTGGCTCCACTGTCCATATGCAAGTTTCCTCTCAAAACTTACCTCAATTGAAATGCCAAAAGTCTGACAACCAGAGAGCTGGCATGTTGTAAGGGCTGCTTTTCATTACCTACCAAACTAATTAGATAACAGAGTCATAAAACAGTGTGATTTGGAAGGGTCCTTAAAGCTCATCTAGTTGCAAGCCTCCTGCCATGGGCAGGAGCACCCTTCACTAGCCTAGGTTGCTCAAAGCCACATCCAGCCTTGTTTCGGACACTTCCAAGGATGCAGCATCTATAGTTCTTTTGGGCTACATGTTGCTGTGGCCTCGCTATCCTCATGGTAAGGAATTTCTTCCTAATATCTCACCTAAACCTACCAAAGAATGTTGTAAGGTCTCCCTAAACCCATTTCTTACCCTGTTGCAGTTGAGATGGCCACAATACACAGAGTATCACCATACAATTTCAGAAGACTTTAAGCACTCACCAATACCAGTAACACCACACATCATCAGAAGGCATCAAGCATCTCTCCATACAGAGTAAGATCACACCACTTCAGAAGGCATCAAGCAGCTCTTTCTTGGTCTTTAGCCCAACCTTGTATACCCCTCATGCTGGTGCATTGCACTGTATGACCTCTGTTCCCTTTGGTGACTGGCCAGTACACCTCAGCACTCCATGGCTCATTGTTTCAATGCTGCTCACCTGCTTTGCACAGCTGCAGACCATTGGGGATGAGGCTCGGCCACAGCCCCACTCCCGATTACCACAACCTGTGTGCCTACATTACCCAGTCTGTTCAATACCAGTGCTCTCAACCTGACATCACACGAGAGGTGCTCCAGCTCTCTGATCATCTTTGTGACCTCTGGGCTCACTCCAACAGGTCTGTGTCCTTCTTACGCTGGGGGCCCTAGAGCTAAATGCAGCACTCCGGGCAGTGTTTCGTGACAGAAGAGTAAGAGGGAAGGACCTCCTCCTTTGCCCTGCTGGCCATGTTGCTTTTAATGCAGCCCAGGACATGATTAGCCAGCAGTATCTTATCCTGGTAAAAATATCTGACTCCAAAACAAACTGAAACACAATAAGAGAAGTGCCTGGAGCCCTTAAAACAAGTGCATTGCTTCTTTTATGAAGTTATTTACCCCTGTTGAAGAAGGTGACATTGAACCCTCTATCAAAGCATTGTTCAATCTCTAAAATGCGAGTATTAATACATCTATTACTATCATCTGAAAGATATTATACACTACTAAAATATTCTAATGTTTTGATTATTGCAGATACTGTAGTTTTCTTTTAATAGTCTACAACTTCCTCATGATGGAAAGAGGAGGGGCAAGAAATGATCTCTTCTTTGTGGTGACCAGTGACAGGACCCCACCTGAAGTTGTGTCAGGGGAGGTTTAGGTTAGATTTTAGGAAAAGGTTCTTCACTCAGAGGGTGGCTGGGCACTGGGGCAGCTTCCCAGGGCAGTGCTCATGGCACCAGCCAGCCAGAGCTCAGAAAGCACGTGGACAATGCCCTCAGGAACAGGATAGGACTCTTGGTGATGGTGCTGTGCAGGGCCAGCCAGGAGTTGGACTCAATGATCTTTGTGGGTCTCTTTCAACTTGGCATATTCTGTAATTCTGTGTTTATTTCTTCTGCAAGCATCAGATATTTCATTAGGGAAGTATCATTTGACAAAGTTTCCCTTATTGGAGTTGCAAGCAGATCATGTTTAGTGCAGAGAGGAAATTCTGTGGTTACAGACAAAAACAATGCACAGCTTTTATGGGGCTTAGTAGATTATTAAGTTGTGACAGTTTTAAAGTCTGAGAAATGGATTAAGCAGATGGAAGTACAGCCTGAAAGCACAGCTATAGCCAGGGGCCTTCATAAGGGTAGCTATCACAAGTGTACATGGCTTTGAAAAGTAGGTACCATTAATGGTCATAAATGAGGTTAAAGAATCAATTAGTATTTTTTATTTCAGTTATTATAAGCATAATATTAGATCTTTCAGGACAAATCTAATGAACAATACAAAACATGTTCATCTGCCTTCTGTAGAAATTAAACAAATTTGTGTAAAGAAATAATTGTAGTAGGAGTTGGTGACCAAAATAACCTCACCATTTGAAGTTAGTGTTCTGAGCAGAAGCAGATATTCCTTCATAGCAAATATTCATTCCTGTGCATCTTGTTCCCAAACCTTCATCTGTCACTGTCCTCAGCATTCTCTAAAGCTGGCTCTGTGATGTTTTCTGGCTCTGTTGTCACAACAGCTCATCAGGCAGCTCTCCTCAAGCTGCCAGCTGAAACTCTGCTGTTTCAGTAATTTGTCAGAAAAATTTTTGCTACCTTTTTGCCTTAGTTCAACTTTTCTAAAGAAACAACAAATGTAGGTGACATACCCTTGGGCAAAAAGTACAGTCACTCCCTGGGCACATGCCCTGTGTAACTTTGCTTTTACAGGTGGCCTCCCCCACCTCTGCCCAGCCCCTGACCACACCAGAGCCTACCAACCTTGCTTTGAGTAGGAAGGACTCACAGCAGCTTTGGCCAGAGTAATCAAACTTGCAATCAGTTTTGAGGCAAAGGTTTAATTGCAGATGAGCAATACACTCCTTTAGTTGTCTCTACAGCCCCTTCTGATAGATTTGGCAATTAAAGCTGGGTGATAAAGCTTTGATGTCAAGCAAAGGAAATGCTGACTTGTTCAAGCTTCTGATGGGAACATATGGTTGTAATTAAATGTTTTCAGAAGGATTCTTCAGGACAGAATGGACTTCTGGTAACTGAGACAAATGGTAAGGGCACTTACTTGAGGTAAGGAAACTGGTGGGTGCAAGGTGCTGATGGCACCACACAGAGAGCAGCAGAATTGCATTCTGTCCAAGACTCCCAGAACTTTTAAGGGCACAGTAATTTGTCAGTGATTTCTATCAGCGCCTTTCTAATGCATGAACTGGTTTCTAGAGCTCTGTCTTTCTGTGTCAGATTGCCAAAGTTATGTTAAGAGTTATTTTGTCTTTGATCCCTCCTTATTTCTCAGAAGAGACCGTTTTAAGCGTGCCCCTTTCAGCTTCCACCACTCTAATACATTGTGAAGAGTAGCTTTTATTTCAGCAGCTCAGAAATGTTCTTCTCTGCATAATCACTCCTATGCTAAATAATCCCCACCAAACCAAGAGGCAGAGAATTATGTGGAATAACTAGCTCATAAGCAGCTTCTTCCCCACTGGAGTGCCAGCCACTGCATCTAAATTAAAACAAATGCTGCAAATATTCACAGCAAAGGGAGACAATAACAGGCAGTGGGCAGAGAGGGGTAGGAAGCACTGTCTGTCATTAAACAGGCACAATATCCAAAACCACCATCTCTTTACCATGTCAAGATCAGTGAACAGAAATTAATGAGTGACATGGCCATGACCCCTTGCCTGTTTCACCCCTTGTGTCTTTGATCCCTGATGTATGTGCAGACTTGGTTGTGTTGAGCATAACCATCAACAAAGGCAAGCTGAGCACAACAGCTAGCACAACAATAGCCTCAAGAAGTGTGCAACTGCTTTTTTCTGCACTGTAATACCAGTATGCATGTTTGAGAGGTGGTGCCTTACTTACAAACTCTCCACCCCTAGCAGAGCCAGAAGAGATGATTAATCAGAAAAGGGGGCTAATTCTGAAAATTCTAGAAAGCATTTCTAGAGGTTATGAATGGATTGATGCTGCTGGATGTTTGAGACTTTAATTTACAATCATCACTTCACCACATACTCTTTTTGCCTGTTGATCCAGGACTTTTGAGGTCACAAAGTAACACAGTTTTACTTTATAACTTTATTTTACTCATCTCAGTATCAGTGTTTTCACAGTCCTGCTCTGTCACAGTCCTTTGAAGTGCAATGCCCCATTGAAGTGTATATTCTATAGCTATGCCTTGAGCTATTGTGTTTTATAGGCTTTCTGCTGGCTTTTTAAAAACATTAAACATATATAAGGTTTAAGAAGGTTTAAGAAGATTCAAAGGCCAGAAAGACAGTATGCACATCCATCCCCTACAAGGCTCAGCATGAGAGGATGAAACAACTTCAAAGCTTCCAAACACAGAATTCAAAAGGCTCAAAAAGCTTTTGCCAAAAAACACACTTGTGATCAAGCACTCTTCCTGAATTTTCCAATGTAGGGTGACATCCACAAGTGTGGTTATTGTGATGCTTTTTGTCATATTTCTCTGTCCTATTTCCCTGGAAATTGTTTTTGTTTTTTTGGTTATTTCTTTTTGTTTGGTTGTTTTTTGTTGTTGTTGGTTTGTTTTTTTTTTATCCCTGACTGCATGTACATTACTGCTTCTTTGCACTTAAAAGCTAAATCACATTTAAACAAATTATGAATTCAAAGCACAGTTATTGCATCTGAATTATGCCATAGGTGGATGCTGCTGCTCCAGAATGGCTGAGTTACTGCTGCTCAGCTGGAAGCTGGACCAAACCCAGATTAGTGTTAATTACTGGAAGACAGTAATATTTTCATGGGAACCACAATTCCCATTTTTTGCAAAGAAATACACTTGAATGTGTACTGCCAGGCAAAGAGAAGTTGTATTCTTTCCTATTAGAGAAACCAACAAAACAGTGACAGCTTTTAAGATGAGCTATAAAAAATCAGTGAATGGGAGTGAATTCTGCCCCATTGTTTCAGTCTCTAACTGAGGTCCCTTATCAGTGACAGTCACACAATTAATGAGCTGTGGAAGACACATTTGCATTTCTCCAGAGACAGCTCAAGTCTGTGTCATTTAGTGTTCCTCTACTGCACAGAGAACTCAGTCACCTCCAGAGGTTGTTCTGGTCTATTGGACTTGAGTGATGTCCTCAGAGATTTTCTAAGAAACTGTAGAAAATATTGACTGCATCTGTATACCAGCATTTGTTCTGCCATGGTCTGAGACAGAGGGGAAAAAGTAATGTGACACAAGAATGAGAGTGAGAGCATGTGTGTGTGGGTTGGTTTTTCTTGTTTCTTTTCTTCTTTGCTGTGGAGTTTTTTTTGAACAATCCATGGGTGTCACAGAATGTCTCCTAAGGTGACACTGAACTGTGCTGCTGTGACATGGGTGTATTGGGTGGTCTGCTCCTTCTTCTGATAGCTGCTAGTGGTCAATCCTTTATGGTCAAATATATGCACCTTCAAATGTGCTTGGTCTGGAAGCACATCCTGTATTCAGCCTTAACCACTCAGCAAGGATTTCTAGTTTATTTGTTCATTTTTCTTCTGGGACTTCAAAAATGCTCTGTGAAGGTAAAACCCCATGTGCATGGTGGATTGGTTTCTGCTGGTCTGAGCAGTTCCTAGCATAAAAAGGGAAGTATTAATTGAATCAAGCTTTTCTATCATCTAGCAATCCTGGAAAGATTGACTGTTTTGAAACTCACACAGGAACACATATGTAAGCTCTACAAAGGCACTATGGAGCTTGACAGGAGTTACTACAATATATAATCAGAGATTAACTGTCAAAAATCAAGAAGTGAAAGGAAGATTAGATTTTCTCCATAACATTTCTGTCAAAAAATATAATTTACTGATATTTTCCTAATTTCTTCTTCTTATGAGAGGTGATACTTGATCAAAATATATATTTTTGTTATTTTCAAGGTTTAGGTGTCACAACTACATCTTGCAGGTATCCCAGCTGGGAAAAAGACAATCACTGCAGATAGTGGGGAACAGGAGTTTGGATGGAAATCACACAAAAATTTCAGTTTGAATTATTTCATCCTTCAAGTATTTTTGTGCTGGATGATTCCATGGTGGTTTTTCATTTGGTTTGTTTCAGAGTTATGTTGTTTGCTTTTTTGTCAATAAGCACCAAAAATCTGGGAGATGCAAAGTCTAACTAAATAGCATTTGCAAATTTATAGGTATGAAAATAATCTGCCATCAGGAGGAACACATTTGCAACTGGTGGCTGAGCATTTCAATTTACATTTCTGTGCTTTCTTCAAACGATTTCCACTGAGTAATCAAGACCATCTCAGTGTTATTGATCTCTAACTGAAAAAAAACCCAGCAGACCCTTATGCTGCTCTTCTGTTTTCTTTCCGTTTTGCTTCTCTTTCCATCCAATTTCTCATCAGCCATTCTGCATTCTAATGCTGCTGAGTTTAAGCACCGAAGTACCTGAGTCTCTTGACAAAACATTTTCTCACAGAAACCCAAGTATTTATAAAATGGGCTGATGTGTCAAAACAAAAGTACCGGCAGAAGCATGTTGTTTGTGATGTGTTTTGAGTGGAGCAGAGGTACAATTTTGAAGGGCAGGCCTTGTTTCTCAAAATGCAGAGCACTGGGGAGGCCAAGATTTTGCTGTGATACTGGGGAAGCCTTGCCTAAGGGGTCACAGCCAGTTGGCAGCAGCTGGAGCTTGCAAGCTTTCCAAAGCTTTCATCTGCTGAAGGCCATGAAATGTTTTTTCCCTTTCTAAATTAGAGAAGGTTTTTTTCAGATTTTTTTTTCCAAAGTAAGGGCACAACACTTAAATCATTTCCATTTCAGACACCATATTCTCCTTTTCCTCTGCCATCATTCATATATGGATGTTCCCATGCTAAAACTGATACTCACCTCACTGAGTAAACTGGAAAAAACAGTTGAGGAAATGCTGATTGCTACTAGAATTTTCCATGTTTAGAAATCATATTTGTACATGAAGACAATATATATTAGATGCTTGTATAAAGAAACATAAGGAAAAAAAAGAAAACAATACAACTTTATTCTAATGTTCCCTAAAACTATAAAAATAAACTGCAACTGTTATTACTAAGATTTTTAAAAACCTGTTGAGCATTAAATTTAGGATGAAAAGGAGATTCAGTTATCTTAAATAGAAAATCTACTCCTCTCCTACCATGCACTGGAGAAAGATTAAACAAAAAACCCAAAACACTGAGAAAATTTCAGACCATCTCTTTTAGGTTTTTTCTTCCCTCTTTTTGATAAAATAATGTTATGTCACTTTTTAAAAGTTTTTATTCCAAAGCACCGCTTACTCCTAGGAAATATTTGTTTATGACTTTTTGTGTTAATATGATTTGTTCAACTCTCCCCCCACCCTTGAATGAATTGTGACTACTAGACTAATGAAATAAAAGGGGAAGTAATATCCAAAATAAGGGATTTTTTTATCAAATTATGAATTTATTAGTTGACAGGATATTTTATATATTAATAAATAATGCATAAATAATGCATTGTGCCTCATTCTAGTCCCAGAAATTGTGCTGCTATGCCTTGAAAAGTAATAAAACATTTATTTTTCCCCAAACTGGTTTAGAAGAAAAACCCAAAGTAATGTTTAGCCTCTATAACCCTAAGAAATATTGCTCTGGTTAGGAAGCAAATACTGGCTGTATATAGTTTTAGGGGTTTTTTTTCATAATTTTCTGCTGTGAAAAACAAAACTAAGCACACCCTCTAATTTCAAGTGTCCACAGGAATCTGGGTTGCACACTAGGTAGACCTTCCACATCTTTTAGAATCATAGAATATCCTGAGTTGGAAGGGACCCATAAAGTTCATTGAACCCAGCTCCTGGTCCTGCTTAGGCCAGCCCCAGGAATCACACAACGTGCCCAAGAGCATTATCCAAATGCTTCTTGAGCTCTGTCAGGCTGGTGCTGTGACCACTTCCCTGGGGAGCTGTTCCAGGGTCCAGCTGGGGGAAGAACCTTTCTCTAATGGCCTAAATGTCCCCTGGCACAACTTCAGTAGAAATGCACCTACCCACCCTAGACAGAGCTGAGTCACCCCAGTGGTGGAAACCACCCTCAGTTTAGAGAGCACCACACAGATCCCTCCAGTGACTACAAACCCTTTCAGACTCCTTTCTAACCACCTGGGCCTTTCCCTGCCTCATTAACAAAAATGTTTTCCTAATCTGTGTGATAAGGGAGACAGAGGGGGTAAAACCCTCCCTCAGTCCCTTCCCACAGTCAAACATAACCTGGTGGTGGCAAAAGCAGAGGTGCCCTGCTGTGCTTCTCTCTCCTCCATGGGCAGAAGCAGGGAGAGAAGTGCCCTCAGCCAGTGAAAAATAAAAGCTACCCACAGAAACAACCAAGCGTCAGGTTCATTCAGCATCATCTGATAACCCCGTGGAACAGGTGATCAATATTCATCAGCATCACAGTTCTCCTGCTAGTGATAGTTAATGGGCTGATAATGCCATCCTCCTTGTAGCCAAATCCCATCAGGGACCAGACAGCTGGAGCTAAAGCAGAAAACTTATCAGATCTGGCAGGAGACAGTTTAGGAGGCTAAAATTAACCTTGAACCATTCACAGAAAGAACTAATTGTTTGTGACTGCTAGATTCCTGCCGGTGGCAAAGGTTTATAGCTGCACAGATCTTAACCTGATACTAGCTTTTCTGCAGCATTTAAAAAAAAAGAAAACAGGGGGAAAAATATATATATACTAGTGTTCTTTTTAACACCTCTCCCATAAAGAAATATAAATTACCCTACACATATTAGAAATTAAAGCTGAAGACTTATGCATTGGTGCTATAATCATTTAAAGTGTTTCAAGACTCCAGCACATAATGTGAGCTCATGAGCTTGACAAAGCCTTTGTCATGAAAAAAAGTCTCTCAGTAAAGACCAAGTCTGCTGAATTACTTTATTAAAACCTTTGGTAATATAATTTCCTCCCCTTTTCCTGCCAGCAGTATACAAGTACTCATATTGGTTTTGGCTGTATAGTTATCATCTGGAACTCAGTAAAATGAAGAGAAGTGGCATAACCAAAAGAGGTGGCAGACGTCAGGGTCTGAGGATGACCAAGAGAGGGAAGATGTATTACTTGGCAATATGCTTGAGCTGTAGATCTCTTGAATTTTAGGCATATTTATGTTCAGCAAATGTGAGGCATAGCAGAACTACAGGGCAAACACCAGAACAAGAAAGAGAATCTGGAAACACAGGAAAAGCGAGAACTCAGAGCTGGAGAAGAGGTCTGCTTCATGGAAGGAAAAAAAGAGGCCGGAACACAAGATAAACTGGAAAATGAGAATGTGCACATTTAGCGGACCAAAGAAAGTGGAATGGAGAGCCAAGGAGTCTTGGTAGCCAGTGTAGAAAAGAAACAGAACTTGTACCAGGAAAAAGCCCTAATTATGAGAAGTAAAATTAAAATCCTATCACAGAAGCTGATGTAAACAAAACAAGAACTGAAAAGCAGGATTGGGTTAGGGTTCTTGAAAATATCAGAGAGGACTCTACTGAGTGTTCTTGGCATAAGGACAAGAACTTACACTGGAGTGGGTCAAGACTTTCTGCACTAGCCAAAATGTGCAAAGAAGAGAAGGTTTAAGTTATATCTCTGGAATTCATCCATTCCCAAGAGAGGAATCTAAGTGCATAGCAACAAGAACTAAAAACAAACAACATGAGTTGGTTATGATGAAAAAAATCTGACTTCCAGTAACAGGTATGCAATCAGGTAAAAAGTGTTTATCTTGGCGGATTGACACCACACAAGTGTCAGGGATACTGGGCTGTGACGTAGATGACTTAAGAATGAAAGATGAAAGAGAGGAAAAGTGAAGAGACGCTTCTGAATCACTGTAGTATTAAAACCTGGCTGAAGAGGGCTCAGATGAATGAGGGTTCAGTAGCAATTTAGAAGTTGAAGAGTATGTAGGAAAGGATGTTAAAATATTTCTTCTGAGACAATTTGATGAATCACTGAAAAACCCTGAGGGTTAAATATATACATGGATCAAGGATCTCTATATTATGACTGTATATATATCTAAATACTGAAATTTATGCCTTCAATGACAGATTTAATTACTAGATGTTTATCACCTGAGATTGAAGAAGGTGAGAACTGCCAGAAATCAGCTCAATTGCACACCTGAAAGATATTCACAAAAGTGACTAAGTTCTTTACCCATAAGAAGCAAGGAAGGTGATGGAAATTAGTGTCATTTGTTACAACCTACCAGAGTGGTTAAAGAGAACAAGGAAACTAAGTGTCTTTACTGATATTGTCCAGGAAAACATGTATGATACCTGATTTCTTTGATCTTTTTACTCAGAAACATGACTTAGCCATAGAAAGACTAAAATGATGACAGTCAGTTAGCAACACAACTTTTAGTGTTAAGCTAAACCACTTGTAAGAGCAGTGTTATCTCCCCATCAGAAGCAGTTTGGGCAGGCATACAGCAAATCAAGATTTCAAACAAATGTGTAAGTCTGTGTTCAATGGAACAGGCTGTGTAAGGCAGGTGGATGTCTATTTCATCTCTATCTCTCACATTTTCAGTGTGCTTGCCATAAGAAGAAGAGCTAAACCTCTGCATTCTTGTTCTTGGGATAAGCATGTATTTGAGGTTACTCCATTTCAGTTTCTTTCAGCTGAGATGTTTATGCATGGCAGAGGAACAATTTCTTCTATGTCCCAATCAGCACCACCAAGATTACCTGATAAAGAAAGGTAATAATGAATTTATTTTCCTTGGCATACATCAAAGAACCAAGCATTTTGGCCCTTTCCTGCACTGTTATTGCTTCTTTCCACTACAAGCCAAGATCGTACTAGAAAGTGTTGTAGTAATAACAATAATTTTCTGTCCAGAAAGAAATATGGCTGCCATTAACATTATATAATGATGGTAACAGATGTATTAGATAATAATTAGGGAAACTTAAATAGCTATATGGTGGAAACTCTTCAAGCTAACTCTTTCACTCTGTTGTGCAAAACAAAGAGATAGCAAAAGTAAGATGTGAAGCTAATTAATGTATTGATAACCCAGAAGCAGAGATAATATATAATTACACCTTATATTCAGGCAATGGGTATGAAATACTTAATTTATGGATAATAAGAAATGGTGGTTTTTTTAGTGAAACAGAAGAGAAAGACCAAGCCATACAGAAGCGCCTTCTTCAGTATTGGCATGTAAATGAGATGCAGAGAATTAAAAAGGTCCAAAATACCACAGACAAACATTGAGAAGGCAGACAGAAAACACAGCATGGACATCAATCAGACTTTGATGACAAACATGAATAGACACAAAAGTAAATGGAAGGCCCCCTTCCAACCCTCCAAGCTAATAGAACCAATATTTTCACCTGAGGAAATGGCAATCAATTAACCACTCCTCCCCAAAAACACATCATGCAATTAAAGGAAAATTAATTGGAGAAATTTTTTGTATAAAACTGTCTAATTAAAATTATTTCAAATTCATATGATTCTGATGATAAAGATTAATTCTGATTAATTAATAATTTAGAATGGTTATGAGGAAAAAACTCCAAGGCAATATGACAAATTCCAGTGTTAATAAAACCAACTAACCACACCCACACCCCCAAGCCTACTTTTAAAAGTGGTGCAATAAAGGAGTAAATCCTGTCTAGTGCTGTGCCTATGAACATGAAATATTTCATTTATGTATAACACTCTAAAATATATGCCCTGGCTTTTTTTTTTTTTTCATGCTCAAGAACTTGCAGAAAACCAAAGAAATCAATTTTTTTTTGTTCTGGTAAGCAGCAATAGATGGCAGACACCTGGATTTAAAAAAAAAAAAATCCTATTTCTTCTAACAGGTAGCTCTGTTTCTTTCTTGGTGAGAGTAAAAAGAATTCCTTCCCTGTCAAGTATATTTGACATTTACAAGCTATGGCTATGACCACAATGGGCTTTTGTTTGGTATTTGAAAAGAATTTCTAAATATTTTTTCCCAAATTGAATTCAAACAATTTTGTAAATAAAGTTATCAAATCAAAACAGGGTGGATAGGCAAAATATTTAGCTAAGAACACTTTTAAAAACCCAAAAAGCTAGTTTTATAATACATCCATCATTGAACACCCTCATTGTTGGGCTATATGAGATTCTGTGCTTAAGTTTTTTCATTCTCTTCTGCTTCAGCTTTAAAATTTCTCATTAAACATTTAACAGCAAGGGAAGTATGAACTGAAATGAAAAACTTCTACTTTTAAGGGAAGAATTCTAACATTTTAGATTATGTTTCAGTTCTTTCTTTGACAAATAAATATTTATGATTTATTCTTCCATTCTGCCACCAGGTTTATTGAAATAGAATTTTTTGAGATACTTTTTCAGAACATGTCAGGATGGTTTCTTTCAAAGTTTCTTATATATAATTTTATTTGTTCAAAGCTATTTTGAATCTGACTAGATTTTTAAAATAACTTTGAATCAAACTTTAAAATCACTAGGTTCTGCTCATGACAACTCACTTTTGTTAGTTATGTTATTTTCCATACTGCATCCAAAAATATCACAGCTGTTCCTGAAGGGGAACAGAATGAAAATAACCCTGACAAGTTCATTTTGAAGTGCTCCTCCCACAAGTCTATCAGCTTAAATAGTCAAAACAGACAATTTAGCTAAATAACATTATCAGGAAAAAAAAAATTCAGCTAAACCAGTGTAGAACAGACGTTTTCAAAGTATTTAATGGCTTGCATATTGAAACAACTTTCTTCACTTTTACTGGAGATTTCTCTGCCTGCTCTGTACCTGTGCTAAATGTCAGAACTAATAGCAGGCAACTTCAGACATTCAAAGGCCAAAGTGCTAACAACAGGTTGCCTTTGTGTTCTTTATCATTCATTATTCAAGTGGCTGCTTGTAATATTTAACCTCAGCCAAGTCATAACATCCACTGCAGAAACTCATTAGTGCTCATTATCTTATGACCACTAACCTGCCAGGCAGGGCAAGTGGCAGGGGCAGTGTACCAAGGAGAATGGGTTAAGTGACAGAGACAGCTAAAAAGAGGAAGAAGCTTTTTACTGCTCAGAGAAAATTGCTCCTTTCATCCTACCAGCAGCTTCACAATTGCCTGTAGGTCTTTTGCTACTATATCATCTAGGGCTCCTTCTAGAAAATAAATATTTAAATAATTTTGGAATTTCCCCTGGTTTTAGAATTCTGAGCTAAAAAAATTAGGAGTTGGCCAGCAGTAGCAATGTCCAGATGTGTGCTCATATTTATACCACAGAACCCAGGGATGTTCATTTTGTGATATTAGTTCACATTTCAACTCCAGTTCTTCTTAATTGTAGAATACAAATAGAAAGCATTCCAGAAATACCTAAACAAAATACCTCAGAGGCATTTGTTTTCCTTTTAATGTGCATTCACTCAGATTTCTCCTGTGAGGGACCATAAAGCTGCTGAGCATTATTGGCAATGCAGACCTACACTACACCAGCCAAACATTTTATGAGATTTTGATCACTCAACGACTTTTTCCTTTTCTGCCCCCAGGTCCCCCAGCTTTTTGAAAAAGCACAGACTGGCAGCTGATAGCCATGGATAGGATGGATGAGCCAGGGCTCATCACAGCCACCAGGTGCCACCTCACTCCTGGCCTTTAGCCTCTAATTGCAGTTTGGCACCTGAACTTGCAAATATTGACTGGTGAAACATTTTATTATAATCATGTTCAAACATTTAGCTGATCACCCCTTCAGGATATCACTGGAAACATTCTGTAACTCTTTTGGCACCCCTTTATCTTGTCACTTAGAGGCCTCACCTTCTTATAAGGAAGGCCACACTCCAGAGAGGATTTCACACCTGGGCTGACAGATGCCAGCCATTTACACAAATGTCTGCTGTTGTGCATAGAGCTCATTGTGGTACAGCAAACAGGATGATTTAAGAATGTGGAGAGATGACTATACTTAAACACATATATACATATAACTAGGCTCATAACTAGGCATAAGAAATGGAACGAGGATTATGAATACAAAGAGGAGGAAATGACAGCAAAATATAAAACCAAAAAATAAGGACATTATAATTTTATTACACTGTCACTTAAAATCACACATGCTTTCCTAATTTTTATGAGTAAGGGTAACTGTATTCAAAAGTGTTCTTCATACTGAAAACATTGACATTCTTTAGTACAATTGCCATTATTACTTCTACAGAAGTCTCATGAAGCTGGTTTGAAATCATTCTAAGGTATTTGGAATCCCACAACAACATGCTGCAGAATTAACAGTATTTCTTTGAGATTTAAACTCTGGTAACAGCAAGGGATCACAAGGAGAAAGGTTCTATTGTGCTGGGAGCCCTAGCAACAGCATCCCATCCTCAAAAAGGTTAATCCCCTGTTTCAACACATCCTGATGCTCTGCTGATAGTTCCCACTGAAACTGTTCAGATGTAGCCTTCTGCAAATTCCTAAAGACAGAATTTGTCTGGCTTCAAAGACAGGGAGTGTTTCCTTGTTTCAAACGACAAAAAATGAAATTAAGTTTTTTTCAGTAAGAAGTCAGAAGAATTCTACAGGGCAAATCCCCTTTTGTTGTATGTGTGAAATGGATTTCAGTAGAACAATGCACAGAGCCATACAGCAAGCTGATGAAGACAACTGGAATTAAAGAAACTCTTGAAGCTCTTCACATGAAATTATCTAAGCAAAGACTAGGGAATAGCATATTTAAATGATATATTAAAGAAGTAGATAAGCTTTGAAACAGATGCTTTATTTCCAATATTTTATAATATGTCTTCATTTTCTCTGCTCTATATTCTATTACCAATAAAAAGAGCAGGTTGTTCTTTAATTGCACATAAGCTGCAGAGCATCAAGAAAATATGCCTTGTGTTCCACGTGACTCAAACATGATATATGAGTTTTCTTTGCAATTTTGCTTTAATGCTAAGCACTCCGAGAAAATTCCTTGAATGTTAAGAGCCGCTGTCACAGATGGAAAATGGCTGCAAAGAACTGACTGGATCTTCACTGAACAGGGATGGAAGTCATGTAGGTGTTTCTGCTTGATATTTTTGTAGGTAGAAAGCATACTTAGCTCCCTATTTTAGACATCTAAACCACCCTCCCTTCTCAGCTGCAGAGAACAGTTGTATAGAGATTCAGGCCATCCAACTATAATGGCTGAGGGAAGGTTTTGAAGAAGCCTCTCTTTCTCACTATCTGGCAAGGAAAACCTAATTTAACCCTGGATGTTTGCAGTATGATGTGTAAGCTGTTGACATTGTGCACTACAGCAAATCAGTCTAAATTCTAGTGATTCTGTATGCAAAGTCTCAAGGACTGTATCTAAAGGGTACATTTTCCTACAGTTGATGTTGCATACTACCAAGACTACATATGAATTCAGGAGAGGAGTCAGTGATGCACATCCACTTTCCTAGGATGTGAGCTTAAAAACCTTGTCCTCAGAGTCCTGCTCTGCTGCTGCTCCAAATGGGAGTTCTGCCAATGAAGCCTGGCAACCCATGCCTTTTGTGTCCTTACTTCACTGTTGAATGACAAAACAGGCAGCTCAGAAAACTCACCACACATACATTTCCTTGGTGAAGTGGAAAGCAGAGGATTTTTTCTGTGGGTTCTGCCTGTACAATCAGCAAACAATGGGCTCTGGCAGCTGCTGCTATCCCTGTGCTGTCTTGGATGGTCTTGGAGGAGAAGAAAGGCAAAGAATGCCAGGGTAGGCTGCAGGTTTTTACCTGAGCTAATTTACTCCCTTGAGTTTCACAACAATTTCAGCATAATTGACACAGAATGCTGTAGAAACCTCTTACTAATGTATGTTTTGATTGGCCTTTCAGCTTTACAAATCTTAAACAGCCCTCATAGGGTTAGCTATAGACAGCAAACATTGAGTATAGTATATATACAAATTGCTACTTGCATGTCCAAAATGTCCAAAGAAATTTTGTGTCAACATTTAGATGACTATTCAGGTTCTTTTCTGTATAGCATGGAGAAAAAGAGCCTGATTTGTAGAGCAGGACTGTAATAGAGTTATTTTTTGTCATAGTTTGTGCCAACAGTATCCTTTGAATACTCAGTAAATTAGAGCTGGTTTTATTTTTTTTTACAAGCAAATCTGCTGTCTTAAGAAAAACAAAGTTCTGTGAAACTTGCAGTATATAGAACTATTTTCTTCATTGTCTATAAATCAAAATATGTTTTAAAATTTAGATGTGAGTCACACCAGAATTGAAGATGTTGTTGTTAGTTCCAAAAGGAGCTGACAAGAAACAAAACAGATTTGAAAGATACCTTCATTAGAATACTGCTTGTAGCAAGAAATGCAAAAAAAAATTATTCACCTGCAGAAGAAAAAAAAAAGAGCAAAAAGTACAAGAGGTTCTTTATTTATTATTATTTAATTTTACATTTAACACTGAAATTTCTGTATTTTTGTTTCAGGTATCTGAAGTCCAGTTGTCCCTCAGAAACATCTAAGATTCCATGTCCTGCCTGGCCCAAGATCCCTGCTAGGCAAGACTCAGGTCAGGGGAGCAATTTTTTATTTATGTCACTGATGTAGTGTGGTGGGCCTGGGAAAATCAGTGTCTTCTGTGTGATTTGTTACGTTGCAGACAGACGTTAATGTGAACGTGACACACAGAGAGGACATCCAGCCTATTGCATGCAGTCCAAATTAACCTGTGGACTCCCTGTTAATTCCACTGGATGTGTCTGGGGTATGTACCAGCTCTGGGGATGTCTGCCATGTCCACTGATCACAAAAGGAGCCTGATCAGCTCTTCCAGAAATGTGCAACTGTTTCAGTAACACAGGCTAGTGGAAATTAAAATTTGTACTAGCAGTGGAATTTGATGGGCAGCCCTTAGAACAAAATAAGCAATGAGCATGTGGGTTTCCTGGTCCACTGATGGATGTTCTACTATGTATGCTCTGGATTAAAACTCTTTTAGTGAACTCAATAAAACTAAATTATTCTCATCATAACAAGATAATGCAGTGCCTGTTCTGTTTTGGAAAATTCTCAGAAATAATTACTGAAAAAAATGGAAAGTAATTGGGTTCTCTGGACTTTTGATGTTGGATTTCAGAACAGAATCTATTGTACGCACACTCTTTTGTCTGTTGAACCACATCTTTATATATTCTACCATTCCTGTTCTGCTTGATTTCAAGATTTTGGAGACATCCATTGGGTACAACATCTTGAAAGTGTCTTTTTAGATCCTCTGTGCTCCTGGATAAAACTCCAAACACTTTGATTATCTATTTATCTCAGATAATAATTTTTCCAGTCATATAGAACTTATTTCTGTTACATCTAGCCACTATTTCAGCCTCCCAGAAGAAGTATGATAGGGCATCAACTAGAATGGCTTTTTTATTCTCTACTGTACAAAAAAACCTACTACACTTAAATATTTTGAGTTGTAAAGATACTTGAGTTAGTTTGATACAGATTGCATAAATATTTACATTGGGATCTTGATACATCCTATAGTCTGTCCTTAGCCTTTTGGTGTCTTGGTCTCACTGTCATCAAGATCCAAGTTGGGAAGTTTAAGAGTCTCTGCAAGCTGCAATTTATTGTCTAAGTTCTGTCATAGACATAACCTAAAAAATAAGAGGCTGTCTACCTCTTTACAGAGGAGGCTCAGTTTCTGTCTGCTGCAGTTGTGACCTCTGCGATGTGCCTGACAACTGGAATGGCAGAGAGAACATGAGACATAATCTGTTATTAGAAAAACACATACAACACCACCTGGTGAAAAGGAGAGTCATGTCTAGGTAAATAACAGGTAGCATAGGAGCTTAACTGATCAATACAAGTGGAGGCAGTCAAACACACTGAAACCATTTTCACTCTACACTGCAATCTGACTTTATTTTGTTTTGAATGCTTTAACGTGTGAAAGGGAAACAGTGGCTGAAAACCTAAAAAAATATGGGTGTGACTCAGGTATTAATTTAGACAAGTGGCTGGAATGAAGCTAACTTTCTTCTTGGTAGCTCACATAGTGCTCTTCTGAATTTGGGATCAAGGCAGTGTTGATGGCACAGGGATGTTTTAGCTGTTTCTGATCAATGCTTACTCACTGCCCCTAGGCTCTCTCTGTTTCTCACTCTGTCCTGCCAGCAAGCAGTCTGGGCTTTGGCAAGAATCTGGAGTGGGGCACAGCAGGGACACCTGACCCAAACTGATTAAAGAGACATTCCATGCCATGTAGGACGTGTAAAAACTCCATTAAACTCAGTAAAAACTGGGGAAGGGCACTAGATTTTCCAGGGTAGCTGCTGCTCAGAGCCTGACTGAGCATCAGTCTGGTACTGGAGGCAGTAAGTAATAGTCTCTGCATAATTTGGGGTTTTTTCCCCCTGTTTGCTTAAATTCAATTGTCTTTATCTCAGGCTTTTAGGGTTTTTTGCTTTTGCCTTTCTAATTGTGTCCCAAATCCCTCTAGGGGAGAGTGAGTAAGTTGCTGGTTGGTGTTTAGTTGTTGGCCAAGGTTAACATTAAGCTTCTAAGCTTCTATGCCTGCCAGTTTGATTTTTTTTAGACAACTATAAAATAGGAGACAACAGCCTAATTATACATCCAGTCTTTTCTCATAGTTGTTGTTGTGGAATCATGTCACCCTAATTGCTGAGTGTAAAAGTAAAATATATTTCAAAATAAAGGGTTTTCAGCCTTCTCCTAAACAAAAATTGTGGAAATGTACAACTATAGTGGCAACCAGTATTACCTCACATAAAAAGGTCATTTTATGAGAGGATTAAGTATGTGAAGACCATGTGTGCACATAAAATTTATTCACAGCTTCAGTTTATATTCCATATAGTATATTACTGAAATAATGAACCCTGTGCACTCAATTTAACACCTTTGACACCTTCTACTTCCTTGGCATTTTTCAAATTGGAAATCTTTTTATAAGGAGTCATTCCCTTAAACTTCAGAAAGTTGACAATCCCTGTCAAAGAAACCAAGACTTTCTGCCAAAGGCAGAGACCAAGGACTGCAGCAAACCCTATTTCACAGTACATCTCCTCCTATTTCAGGGATGGACACAATTTTCAAGGGAGTGAAAAAAACCCATCAAATACATTAATGTATCTTCAAAATTCTTCCTGTTTTCAGATTTCCCTCCATTTACTTCAGCTTCTTCTCTTCCCACAGCTTTCAGAATACAAAGGGCAAACCGCAGAATAATCTGATAAGTACTTATATATTTGTAGATGCATTCTTATCCAGGTGAGGACTCTCCTCAGCATGAAGGTCTAAAAATACACTTCCCACAGAATCATACAACCTGAAGGAAATTCACAGAATTAAAAAAAAAAATTCTAAATCAAAGACTTTTTATCCCTAAATTTATGAATTAGGCAATCTGAAAAATAGTGAAAATTTTTGCATATTTTTATTTTATCAAAGCAGGTGGGCATCCCTAATTTATATGACAGCAACTGAAACTGATGGGGAAAGGACAGCTGGTTTGATTACTTTGCTTCATTCATAATGCAGTTCTCTCCTCCTCCCGACATGTGAAACATCTCAGTGATTTTATGTTCTCCCTCCCTTTCTCAAAAAGCACCAATGAAAATATCTTCCCCCTGACTGAGCAGATAGTTAATTTTAAATTAAACAGCTGTGTCCAGGCACAATGAGCATATATCTCTGCTGCATAGAGAATGACTTGTAACTGGAATTACCAGTGTTTGGGGGTTTGACCTCCAAACAGTGAATTAACATTTGTCTTAAGTGAGTAGCAGGAGACTGATCCGATCACTGATAATGCAAAAAGGTTTTGCAGTTTGAATCCAGTCCTCAGCATGCTAGAATGGCAATTCTGGTAGCTGTGTAAATGAGCTGAGAACCTACTGGAGGTTACAGCAGAGACATCTTGGAAAGTACAGAGTAGTTGAGTACTTTACTTTCACACTGGTTAAAAGATTTTTGGAAGGTGAGAGTCATTGCTTTACTGGATGAGTAATTGCAGACAAATTTTCCAAAAATGAAAGTTCAAAAGCTATTTTGTAGGACAGAACGAGACTTTGAATATGTGATCCACTCCATGGTGATGAAGCATCAGTAAAATGTTATGTCACTTAGGCACATAGCAGGGGCAGAAATTTTGAGCTGAGATGGAAGGAACCCCCTGAAATGCTTCAGTTCCTTTGGCACAAGGGGGAAATGAGCATCTCTGAAGGTCTCAGCTCCTCAGTAGAGATACCGAAGATAGTCCAGTAATCCCTCTGGAAGCTTCCAGTTGTGTTTTCACATGCAGATAAGAAAGGACTGGAAGAGATTGCAACACTGGACTGGAATATGCTAGGTACAAGTCAGATACCTGAGGTGGGCAGGCTGGTTACTTGCCCATTTTTCTTCCAGTTGTATTTATTCATGTAGTTATTTTCTGTAAATTGCTCAAGAAGTCAGTTGATCAAGTATGTCATGAACATTTCTTCTTATCATGTGTGAGTTAAATTCACCTTCAATTCACCTGTGTATAGTACAAAGTAGTTTCACAATGGCTGACCACTAAACAGTGTTTAATTCAGCCATACAGAACTGCAACTCACAAAAAAATTAATCATTGTTTATGTAAACCAGAAAGTCTAGCTCTGTGCTAAGAATAATTAAATCAGTCTATAAAAAGGGCTGTCCAAAAATAGCTTCTACTCTCTAAAATGCTTCACATTCCAAGGACTGGTTCTTTCCTTTCATCTTCTGAAAGTTCTGTTATGAAAGAAAAGTCAAAATTGCTACTAGCAGACCAATTGAGAAAAGCTTGTGGCTCCCCTCACCCCTCCATTTGTACATGCTATCCTTTTTTAAAAAAAAAGTTATTTCTCTGACAAGAATTATAGGAACATGCTTAAGCATTTTGTTAGTCTCTGATCTCATTTCTGTGTTTTCAAAGTCAAACTTTAAAGTTAATTTAAATCAACTTTAGGTGCATTCAAGCACTTGAAACCAAGCAGTGCATTTCCTCTGTATGTGGCATGTCTCTGGGCCTCTACACATGTGTTAATTCCTGTAATACCATTGTGGCTCTTCATTCTACTCACTCCAATATGTCCACATCTCCTCACTGCAGCTGCACTGAGCTGCCCAGAACTGCACCTTCCAGATGTATCTCTCTGGTGATGAGACCTGCTGGCAACCCTCCTCCTAGTGCAGACCAAGCTGTTGACCTTGTTTGCCCTGAGGGGACATTACTGGCACAGCTAGACTTGCTGTCCACCAGGATCCTCATCACATTTTCTGCAGAGCTATTTTTCTGCTGCTGGGTCCCCAGCCTGGTACACAAGGCTATTCCTCTCTATTCAAAGGGCTTTGCTTTTCTCTTTGTTGAACATCCTGAGATTCTGCTGGACCATTTCTTCCCCATCTCAAGGTCGCTATTAACTTGAACCCAGGTCTATAATTTGCTTTCCTTGTTATGCATAGTGAAGCTAGTTCATGAACTCAGATTAAAAACCCAATCCACACCCATCATGAGGACCGAAATTTAAATTTTGTTTGAACTAGAGCTGCTCTTTAAGAGAAGTCTTCAAATGTAATTGCCACTTTCCAGTAATAAGTGAAAACTGACAAAACTCTTTGTCCCCTCCCCAGACTATAACCTTGACACCTTTGTGAAAAATCCCATTTCATTTTTTGCTAAGAATGCATCTGTCTTTGAGTTGAAGTTAGCAGAATTATGTCTTTTACTTTGGAAACCCATGTATTCTCAGACTTAAGTTTCCCATATGCAGACTCTAGCCTATGGTCAGTTGTGTTTTTCTTTAAGTCTCAAAATATTTGCTGAGTTTCCTGTAGCCATCTTGATAAGATATTGAAAGTAGAGCACAGTGCCATGTCCTGGTAGTAGTTACACTGATACTAAAATTCAGAAGTAACAGAGGTGGGGTTTGTTGGCCTAATTGTATGTGTCTAGTGAAAATTTAGATGGTCTCTTGCTTAACTTCTATTTCCCAATCCAGATGGGTATTCATCTCTGGTAGGTCCTTTGCCATATTTTTAAACCCTGGTCTTGGGATTTGGGTACTGAGCAGCCCTTCATACAGCACTAGACACAGGTTCAGGCAGCTGAGTTCTGCTCAGTGTCCCTACACAGTTCATCAGCTGATGCAAACATGCACTTTATCATGTCAATCTCTTGATCATAAAATTCCATGAGAAATTATGTTAATCTAAATATTTACCACTGGGTTTTTTTCAGAGCATTTTTTCCCCAGGCTGGCAGCTGCTATTCTGTTTGTCCTACAGTCTCATTCTTTTTCTTGGCTTTGGTAGTACACTTCAGTTGGTGCTGAAATTTCCGCTTTGCTGAGCAAATTAGAATACTCCCTAACCACGTTCTCTTTATGGTTCCAATTTTCTCAATCTTTGAATATCAGAAAGTTGTATAATAATATAAGAAAATAATTTAAAAGTTGTATTCCAAAGGCTAGAAGAATCTAATTCTTTAAAATGTCCCTTTAAAGTGATTTACTCCTTATGATCATAGGTAGAGACACACCAATCATCCCTTGAATGAAAAGCATACTTCTTTTATATCATTCATTCTCCTAAATGATTTAGTGCAGTAACATTTTAGGTGCCTTACAGAAGTCTAAATATGTCAACACCTTGTATAATCTCACTCTGTCTCATTTTCTTTTCTTCAGTTAAAAGAATTACAGAGTTCCCTGTTTACTGGACATTTTGTCCCTTGGCTTTGGTTTGCTACCTACTCAAAGGAGGGTACATCAACATTAAGACTGTCAGACTGATGGAGTCATACAGATGCAAGAGATTTATTGAAATGAAAGGAAAAGTGGATTTTATTCTTGCTGATGCTAATGGGCCAGTACACTTTCATGAATCATAAAAGAACATAGTGCCCTCATCTACACAAATATTTAGCTAAAGTCTCAAAGGATGGCATCCTGAGGGTACCTTAAGGACAAGGAGAACATAGAAGCTGAAGAAGAATGGCCAGCAAAATGCAATTTGAGCTGTACCATCCCACTGCTTATTGTCCCAGGCTAGGAACTTGAAGAGGATTCTAAAATCCTATATAACATGATAAAGATAAGATATCCATGTTTGAGATCAATATAAAAGATTCCTGCTAGGAGGAGGCAGGGGAAACCATCTCTTTCTGCTTAGTGGCACTGACTTTTGGATTCTGTAGGCTCAGCAGAAGATGCAGAATGGTTCTGAGCTGAGGGAATATTTATCCATCTGTCCCTAGTGTACTCTTTGTGTTTCAATGGGAACAGGGAAGGAAACTTGGGAATACTGTTAAGTGGAACTTTGTGCTCCACTCATGTGGAAGATGACTCATTATTGTTTGGATTCACCCATCTCCCAAATTTAATTTTTCTTTTATAGCAAAAGTTAATGTTAAACTCCTAAATTTATTTTAGTATTAGTACTGCTATGTCATCATTGATATTCCTCAAAGGTGTTTTCTTGTTCATGAAATTCTTGAACTGTAAGAAAAACCAAAACCAACTAAACAGAAAAAAAAAAAAATGAAACCAACCAACCAAAAAACTCCAAATCAAACAAAACCACAAAACCAAAAAAAAACACAAAAAGACCCCAAAACAATCAAAAAAGAAAAAACCAAACCAAAACAAACAAAAAACCCCCCCCACCATCAAAAGCAAACTTCAAAACCAATATGAGCATAAACAATATATGTTGGATGTAAAGTATTTACTATACACTTAATTTTCAAAAACATTGTCATGTTTGGTTATCTTTGCATAACTAAAAAGCCCACCTAGATGCCCCATAACAGGCACTTAAAACTGAAGAGAAACAGAAATATTTCCATTACAGCTATAAGCATTTAAGTGATAACTAATTCTATTTTAAATTTTATAGGAAAATTAGATGGTAAAATGAAATGTGACAGTAATTCCACATAAAAATATGTGTTCATTTTTTACACATATACATTCAAATCAATCTATTTCTATGTACTTTAAATGGAATAATTTACTACATTTCTCCCACTCATTTCACTTGTGCAGAAATGGAATGATAGAGCTATTTTACCCCACTATCTAGGTACAAATATCTGGTTGGAGTGTGGATAAGATAGAGATAACAAGCTACAGTTCTGTTGGATGGTGGAAGCATGAAGGAAGGTGGAAGGACAGATGTACAGCCCCTTCAAGAGTACCCAGCTGTTTTTTTCCTCTCAGTGCTAAAATTGTGTTAGTTCTTCTAGACTTTACTTCTAGCCTCTTCTCCTAGCCTCTTGCTACTTTAAAAATGCTTCTAGAATAACTTATTCAGCTAAGCTGATATTTTTCTTTAGTCCTACTGTACAATCAACCTGCATGAGTAACTGTCTAAGAATGTTTACAGGGCATTTAATCAGCAGGAGATACTTACATTTATGAAGGTAATAGGAAATCCCCTGTGGATTTGTATCTAATTTAGTCATCTTTAAAGCTCAGTGTATTTACTGTTGCAGCTGGGGATTAGTACTGTCAAAAGATTCTCAGCAGAGAAAGAAAATTCAGCACCTCATCTGTCTAAAGCGACATCTCCCAGGCTTCAGGAAAGTCTAACTCATCTGCTAGATCTGGGAATTATAGTCATTGTGCCCTGAAAAATTTGAAGACAATTTTTCTTTATGGATAGAAAGTCATGAAAAGGTAGGTCTTTAATACTTGATATTGAAAATGGAACCTACTTTCTCAGCACAGAGAGAAAGAAATTACCCCAAAATTTAAGAAACAAGCATCAACACTGTAAAAAGACTGAAAAGGCCTCCTTGCAATATCCTTCAAATCATAACAGATCTGAGCTGGCACAGTTAGCTGCCAGCCATTAGTACCACATACTATGTTTAGTCCCTGGATCTTTTTTCTCTTATGCTCAAACTCTGCTTATTTCATCCTTACAGAGATGAGAAACATGTATCTGAAAACATTAACAAATTGAAAAAAAAAAGCTCTCTGGGATTAGCCAGAATATTGTGCCTACTCATTTTTTTCCAGCTCATGTTGGAAAATGGGAGCTAAAATGTTGTTCTAACCTTTTGATTAAAATGTGAAATATCGTATGAGGATTTGTGCTGAAGTTAGGAAACATGCTGTAGCATTACATAATACCACAGGTACTGATACAGCATTCTAAAGCAAAATCCAAATTTACATTTAAGATCTTGTCATATTGCTCTTTTAATTTTTGAAATACTAAACCCAGATGCTTTGGACTGAACCTTTCCCTTGGTGCTCTGGGTGAGCACTGTAGCTTTCATAGCTATTTTTGCTTGCAGGCAGATTCCATCTCTGGTATTACACCACATTTTGTTTGACAGAATGAGGAATAGACCAGATTGCTTTGTAAAACTAAGAAATTGAGAAAATGTGGTTTGTAGTACCTATTTTACTAATTTTTAAACAATCAGCTAGGTACTTAAGCACATGCTCAAGGACTACTGGTGTCATTAGTACTTCTGAGGAACTTAATTGCAAATACTTAATTCTCTGTCAAGTAAAACCTCCTGTATCATCAGTAGTAGTATCAGTGGGGAAAGGGTGGGAGTAATAGTGTAGCTGTTTACAACCTAAAGTACAAATTGCAGAATCATCTGGAGGAGAGGAGAATGGTCATGTAGTATTTTTCGTATTGAAAGTCAGATTGCATCCCTGAAAGCAGGGACAGTTCTGTACAGTTCTCTTGCCTTGATTTTATATCTAAGAGAATAAATTTTTGTGACCAAGGCTGATCTTCAATAAATCCCAATATAGGACTCAGTTCCTGAATATACTGTAACTAAATTTCAGTTCATCACACAAAATAACCCAACAAATGGGAAGCAGAAACTTTGAAAAAGTCAGCCAAAGCAGAAACTTATCAGAAAACCAGCTCTGACATATGATGCCTCCATTTCCAAAAACAACTAGAAAGTTATCCAGTATAAATTATCTCTCTCACAGATGTCTCAAAGGGAAAAGCTATAATGATCATGATGCTTAAAAATAACAAATTCTTTTTTCAAGCTCCTGGCTTCTGAATGCCAGCCTCCTTTCCCATTCCCTGGCCTTCAGGCTGACTTCAAAACAAGTTCTGGCCAAAATTCGGAGCATCTTAATAGGTGGTTTAAAAGATGCCAGTGCAGAGAGCAGAACTGTTTTCCATAACTTTATATCTACAGTGTAGATAACTTGCCTGTAAGTTAGTTAAGCTCTCTACCCTGAGATCCAAATGTCTTATCCACCCCTAACCAGCTGCTATGTTGCACATACCTGGTGTTTTTCATGAACACTTGCACTTGGCAGTGGATGTCCTAGGCTGCAGACATGCATGTCAAAAAGCTGCTGCAAGTGGGCACTAGCCCATGTTCTCTTCCTTGTGACCTGCACAGCACTGTCAGGACCACACTATCTTGGTTATTCTTCTGCAGCAGCAGGGCTTCCTAATGTAGCATCCACTAGGGCAGGAGATGCTCAAGTCTGCTGGCAAAACACCCTCTGCATTCTGTCCCTGACTCTCTCTCTAATAAGGCTGCCTAAGCTGAGCCGTGGTGCAAACTGCAGCAGAGAGCCATGGATATTCCTTACTTAAACAGGGGAAGCAACAAAGGGTGAAATTGTTACTTCTCCTTTAAACAGCTGAACAGCATTCCTAATAAAGCAAACACAGTCCTGTTTCCAGTGATGCACAGAAAGAGTGGAGCAGAGCACAGACAGGGAGCACTAAAAGTCACCCTACAGCCAGCTTTGCATTATGCAATGCTGCAGTGCCTGTGCTGTGAGGGTGACTGAGCAACCTTCTAGATGAAAATCAGCTGTGAAGAATAAAATGCCAGCACAATTTTCTGATGGTTGGTTTTCACTTCTTCCTCTGTTCTTATTTTTGCCTTTATAAATATTTTATGCTTAATTGGTTTATTACTGGGCTTATTGTTAAAGTGAACATGAGGCCAGAGAGGCAGGAAGAATTAACTGCTGTCCTGCTACTGGACTTGGCTGCAGATTTCTTAACCATGAGTTTTCTTGCATTGATTTAACTGATGTGATAAGACACACCTGTCAAACCTTTGAAAGGTGACTGGTGACTTTGTTTACTGCCTGAAAAGGTAGCAATTAAGAGTGAGGACTGAGAAACAAAATTCTTTCAAGGTCTCCAACTGTGCATGCAAAAGGACCAAAGTACCCATTTGAATTTCTTTGAAAATAAATATACATAATATTAGAGTTATGATTTAATCATGGCATGACTGATTTCTAGGTGCTGCACAGATTTGCTTACCTCTGAACCACTGTTTTTCTCTTTCCAGTATGTGCCTCTGTGTAATAAATGTTGTCTGACTTCCTTTACCTTGGTCTGTACTATATTATCCTGCCTGAATGCACTGGGAACCAGAATGTGCAAACTCTTGGGATAAAAAATAGCATCAGAGGCAAGATCCCAGGGCAAGTGCTCTTCAAAGAGCTGCTGCAACGATGGCTCAAACCAAGTGCATTCCTCTTACCTGGAATTATGAAGGTTGGGATGCATAAGTGACTTTTTCTAGGGTTGAATTAGGATGGAGAAAGACAAGGCCAAGGCAGGTTCTCAATGGGATTTTATGGGCATGGTCTTCTGAACTGCTTGGCTGTGTCCCTGGGGGGTAGTGGATGCATACAACTGGATGCCTGCTCATATTAAAGTTTCTTCAATCAAATTTTTAGCAGGTAATTTCCTGGAAAAAGTCAAGTCTAAATGTTCAGAGTCAAAAGGACATTGGATTTTCCTCCCTCATAATATCAAAAAATAGAGTTATATTTCTAGTTCAAGATTCCTGAATTTGTTGGAATGATCAGTGGGCAAGAGCCCAGCAATATTTAGAGGATCTGTGATCCAGAATCCCTTTCCAGTGCTGTGGAAGCACGTGGTCTTTCCCTGCTTCCCCCTCATTCATTATGCAACCAGATGTGCCATGGGCATAGGCCACGAAAGATCCCAGAGTTCTCCCTGGAAAGGTTTCAGGAGCAGAATGTGGCCCTTCCCATCTCCCAGCACCAGGTAACCAGGAAAGTCTATTCTGAAATTTTCAGAGTCTGTGGCTTATTTGATTCTTTAGTGGGGCTTTGGTTCTGTTGTGGCCATTGGTTTCAGTTTTGTTTCTGTTTTTTTTAAGACTAAATTATAAAAATCTGATGTGCTTTGATGAAAAGTCAACTCTGTAAAAGATTGGATATAAAAGTATCACCTTTTGAAAGCATTTTCCTTTTTTTCCTTTTTAATTAAAATAACACTATTGTTAAACATTTGCCAGCTGTAAAGAATGGAGCAGTGCAGGCAGTGTGTTTGCCTCACGTCAAGGTGTGCTTGGCATTGGATGTGATTCCTGCCTTCTTGGTCTCCTGGAGATAACACTGGCAGTTCACAGCTGGGCACTGACTCCTTGTGACTGCCAGCCAAGGGGAGCAGAGCACAGGCACATGGTGGGACTAGAGTTTCAAACCAAAGACTGAGGTCTCTGGATGCCTTACTAGGAGGGTGATAACTGGTGCAGGGAGTAAATGGATCCTAGGGGTGGTGAGACAGAGAAGGGAGAAACTCTGCCAGCTTAGATGTGTGTACATATTTTGCTTTCTGCATTTGAAGCTGAAAATACTCTTAATCACGAATGCTTTATTTTTAAGGGTTGTTGTAGACTAGACCAATGTCCTGGTTGCACAAGATGTCAGGCTGTATTGCAGCTGATGAAGGAGCTGCTCTGAGACCTACAGCAGCCTGCAGTAGGAGTCTCATCTAGGAGAGAAGTCAGGGTTGAGCAACAAAGAGACACACCCTGGAAAAAGCCAGAGGTGATCTTTCTCTCTGGACCTGGTGAGAAACTGAAACATTTTGTTTTCACTTCTGAAAATGATGTGTTGTTTACCAGCTCAGAAATAATTATAGAGTTTACAGAGAATTTCCAGAAGCATTTTTTCTTTTTCCATTCTGGAGTGGAAGAAATGTTGAAACAATGGGAATGAATCAGTTCCACCCCATCCTTCATCAGCAAAAGTTTCATTGTGCATAGGCACCTTGGGTGACCATCTTTCACCTTCTGAAAGAGTGGCTCATAATAACAGCCTTGATATGATCTGTTAAACACTGTTGCCTGGTTCCCTTCTTGTGCCATGTTAGATCCAAACAGTGAAATGTCAGAAGGCTAAGAATTAATTTTAAGCAGTAAAATACATCAAAATGTGTAGCTTGCTAAAATGTTCTGATACAGATGAATGCCTTTTTTTAAAGCAGCTATCAAGTGCACAGCATGAAGGATAAATCTTCTCATTTTCTGTGTGTTTTGATGAACATGTCTGCAAGACTAACTTCTGCTATTACATTTTTGTACCTGCATGACATTTTGCAAACAGGACACAGGGATATTTTTGAACAAAAAATCATCATTCAAAATACACAATAAGAGAGGAAAGGTAGGTGCACATTAAAACTTATTTATTTCCCTTATTTTCTTTTTTTGTTTGTTTTCAAAAGTGAAAAGGGAGAAGAAATCTTGTGTTTATATTACAGACTTCTTTACCTACTCTTAAGACAAGACCTCTAAGAGCTTCACATAACTTTTCATTTTTCCTTGTTAAGAAAATCATAGCTAAGCAGAATTGTTTAGATGTTGCCTGGAAGATAATGGTCATGCAATGGCAGTAAAAAGAAATGTGAGGATGAATGTTTGCTGAGTAACACTACTAAAGACACAGAAAGGAAGAAAAAATGCATGAAGTCATAGGTGCTCTCTTCCATTTGAGCATGCACCCAGCTCTGACTGTTGTCAGTAGTGCATGGCTGTAAACACAGCCAGAGGGATTTTACATCGACCTGCACCTTTCTAAGCCTGTCACCAAGTCAAAGTTAGTTTCTAGGCTCCCTCTACAGTCGATGAAGAAAAATCATTACCCCTGGAGGGCAGGTTCCCCTATTTCCTCTGGACATGTCTTTTCCAGGCTTCAAGGTGACTTGGCACAGAATGAAGTGAATTGTCTGAAAACCCAAGCACCTTAACAGTAAAGGCTGGAGCATGGAAATGGCCATCTCATCTTCTACCTTTCATTCATCACTTAGCTATTACACGTATTCATTCAACAGAAAAAAGATACTTCAGTATTTTTCAGTATCTTCAAGATGCCTTCTATCCTCTTTGACCACTTTCAGCAATATGTAATAGGCAATATTTCTTCTTTTACATTGGTACTAAGGTTTAATAAAAACTGATATATAGTTTTTGAATTATTTCACTGAATGTCATTAAGTGAAGCTAAATTCCTTCTCATCCACAACCTCAACAGGAGACCTGTCCTTTGAGGATTTGTTTTTATTAGCTGCCATTAATATGGGACAGCCTTTATTATGCTATTTTCTACACTGCACTAGCCATCATATTTGGAAAATACACCAGGATTCCATGAGTTTTATTCATCAGAACCCTCTGCAGACTGAGCAAGGCTTGTTCAGTCTCTTAAGCTATTCCTGGCTGTGACCTCATCTCTGTTGAATGATAAGGATTTGTTCTGTTTTTCTTTTTTTTGACCTTTTTTTTTGGTGGGGAGGAGGTGTAATTATTTTTTTTTAAGGAACACTACTGAAATAATTATTTTCTCTTGTTAAGGACTATGTTGTAGAAGGAGATCTTCAAGGAGATCTGAGTGCTATATTCATACAATAGACAAGAACAAGTTGTTCCAGTGACAAATACAAAAGATGAAAGTTAGGATAACCTTTCTGATAAAGACTGTGTGAATTTAAATAAGAACTAATATAAAAGCAGGGTCAGACAAAAGGCAATGAGATAAATTTTCTCATGTCAAAACATGCAAAATTGATTCTCCTTTGGAGATCTAAATTAATATGAATCTTGCAAATGTGGTAGCCAACTGCAAAAAGAGGGAGAAAAAGGCTGCTTCTGCCCTCAAAAATGGACACTGTCAAAGTCAGGGTGCAAACAGCAGAAAGTACCTCCTGAATTAGTATTCACTGCTCCTAAATCCGAGTCCCAAGCTCTGCCAGCAAACACTATAAACAGTGACAGAAAATGGACCTTATTAACACTTACAGACAGTCTCAAAATCAAAGTTAATAAGTTACAGCACTCCAGAATTATTTTTTTTTTTGTAAATAGGAGAGAAAAACTACTCTTGCAACATATTAGTTCTTAGCACTACATACTGAATAAAAGTCAACAAGTAGTTGTGAAACAGAGCTTTGTTTTCACAGGGTGCATGATTGGTTCTCTGTTGCAATGTCCCACCACAGCCACTGTGGTTTATATGAAAATGTCACGCTACAGTGATACTGAAAACATACAGGTTTAAGCCATTCTGGTTTGTTCTGTACTTTGTCCTTAAATTAAACAAACAAACAAAAAAATTCCTCCATAATCTGGCTGTAAGGACTGTCACATTTCTGAACCTGGCTTTGAAAGGACAATTTTTATTAACTTTGTGTACATTAGATTCCAGTTTCATTGTTGGTGCCAAATGTTCTAACAGAGCAAAGGCAGGAGTGGAGCACATACATCAAGAGCACTGCAGTTCCCTGGGAAGATCCCTAACCTGTGACGTTTACAAGAAAGCAGCAATTGCTTTTTTACCCCCCTCCCACTTAAGGTTTGTTTTTACTTTGTAGAAGATATAAATGCTGAAATAAAAAGTTCTTCAAATATCGTAGAGAGTAAAGACTAAATTTTTTTAAAAGCCTTACAAGATAGGAATAACTGTCTCAGGAATAAATTGGGGATCACAATGAAAATGCATTGTATTCATTAATAAAGACAGACTATAAAGAGATATAGTACCATTAAAAAAAATCATAGGAGCAGTTGGGATTTTGGAAACCAAACTGACACTTCAAGTGCCTGTGTGAAAACTCTATGTTTTCATACAGATAGTAGAGAGGAGTAGTTGAGAGTCAAGACCACCACCAGCCATGCTCAACTTTCACACTACTATGCAGGCATGTCCTAAAAGTGTAAGAAAATTAGTGTTGAGCTCTGCAGAGCCTTACACATCCAGAGAGGCGGGATTGCTCTGCTCCTTCTCTCCCACATTCATCTTCACAGGTTTGTCCTGCCCTGGAGTCAGTACAAAGACCTACTGGGGGAACCTGAAATGAGGACACAACAGTCCTCAAATCCAACCCTAACCAGTCTCTTCAGTCCTCTGGCATAACCTGGGAGCCCCAGGCTGCTTTATTAACTAAGCATAGTTATTTTCTGGCAAGGTGACTGGTGTTAGTGCTGTTTGCAAGGTAGCTTTATCAGGGGCACATGCAGGTGTAGCATACCACAGACAATCTGTCTATAATGTTGTAAATGTAGCAAGCTCTTTATACCTACAACAGAAATGTACATAGGTATCAAAATATATATAGATAGATAATATATTAATCTCCCCTTCCCCAAAGCTACCAGGTGTGCTTTGGGTGCTTTGCTCTGCTACTGAATAATTTTTCCATACTCTTTTCCATTATATTTCTGAGGTGAAAAAGCTTTTTATTCCCAAAGTGGCCCTCTCCACACAGACAGTTGAATAAATAGTGATATCCCCTGCCTAGATGATGAACAGCACAGCACTGCAGACAGAGTTCAAACTGTATATTTATTGAGGACTCCCATAATAGTTCAGATTTCTAATAAATTAGGGGTGCATGCACTTTACTTATGCAGATTCCCTCAGATCCCTCTGCACACACTAGAGAAAAGGCTATTACAGGCTATTTTGTACCTGTTCCTGAGAAGTAGCTATATTTTATTCCCCCTTGCCTCCCAAGTCCCCTATTTCCACAGATGCCCTGGCGTAGCTCAGGTGGGTTTTATCCCCACTGCCTGGCTCATGCCCTGGGTTGAGCAGGATGTCCTTGCTCAGGATGAGCTCCGTCACGTAGCCAATGTGTTCCCTCAAGCTGGAGTCCTCCAGCCTGGTGGCTGCAGCATGAGCCTATCCCATGGGGCTGCCCCAGGGCTCCTTTGGGCAGCTCCTGGTGCAGCTGGGATGAGAAACTTCAAGGGTGACCTGGTCTACACACAGGAATGTGCCCAGGCGTCACTGGGATGCTCCTCAGAAACTTGAGAATGGTTCATGGGGCTGTCCAGAGATGGACTGAATAGTGAGGGGGAGAGGGGTCAGGGAAAGAGCTCCTTGATCCAGCCCTGCTGCTGAGGCATGTCATGAGATTGTGATCCCAATGGTGAAGAGGCTGCCATGCTGCCCCAGGTGGGACAGCTTCAGATCTCATTCAGAAGTGGCCACATTGCCATTTGCAAATGCCTGCTGCATTTCTGCCCATGTGCTTATGGAAGCACCCAATTTGTGTGTGTGCAGACAGTCTGAATGCAAATGCATACACACCAACTCTCCAAATTCCATTCCTACTTCACAGGAATAGTTTTAGCTTTATAAAATATGTGATTCATTTAGATTATCTGCTTTTAACATTATTATTTTCAGTATAAATCTTTGGTAAGGTCACCAGGTGCCCCAGTTTCATAAGTGCCCCATTTTCCTAATAACAGTCATGGAGAAATTAAGGCGTTCTAGTTTTTAAAACTGTTGGAAAATCTTCTGCTACCTTGGATGTATAATTATTAAGCCCTTTTGAAGGAGAAGAAGGATTGTCACAGGAAAGAGAGATATTTTAAGGTGACAGCAAAGTAAAATAGTAATTTTGGTTTCCTGTTGAAAGTGCATCAAACTCTCCCTGATCATTTATTGGTATGTTTTCCTGCTATGGCAGGTTGCTCATAGTCATATACATTTCAACCAAAATTCAGATTTAAATGAACAGTAATTTTATTCACTGTCAAGATAGATAGTTATGGCTGTCAAGAAAGCTATCAGGTTTTATTCCACCTGAATTTTTCCCTAAAGCTACTGTAGAAACTGAAACCAGAACAGTGATCCAATGCTTCTTTTGATTTGCAATGAAAATCCTTTTGCTATTTTTTTTAATTAGTACTTGATTTATATCACACTTATCTTGCTTCTTCTTCCCTAGTTTCATCTAACAGGTGAGTGAATCTGAAGCAGAGTGAGTGGTGCCAAGTGATTGATGGTGTCAGCCCCATTTTCCATGGGTCTGACTGCTGAAAGTCCCACCCTGCCCCACCAGGGTGGACTTTCACTGCCTTCCTGCCCATGGTCAGATTCATAAACATTAAAGTCAAAGGCATGTGAAGAAGAAAAAGTAGGAATATGAAAGCCTGAAAAAGGCTGTCTATCTCGGAAACAGAAACAAGTTCTACTTGGTCATGGATGGATTTACACACCTTTTTAGAACACTGCCATGCTTATGTTTAGATGTCTTCATCAGAGGCAAAGCATCTGAGCCAAGCAAGGAGCCTAACATCTGGCATTCAAAAAATCCAAGTATACTTGAAACTATACACAACAGCAAACCTCATTCCTCTCTTCGCCCTTTATTTTTTCTTTTGTATTTGTTTAACACTTTCCCTAACAGTCAACGAAAATAGTTATTACTTTTGTGGATTCGTCGTTGAATCCCTTAAGTCAGTTCTTTCAAGTTGGTATGCTCTCCATATCTCCAATTATATCAAGGTAATAAAGCAAAATTCAGCCCCATTCTGACGAGCCCATGCTTTCATATCACTCTTGATCAAGTCAAAGCCCAATGCCAAAAGCAAAATGGACCAAAATCTGTCATTCCTTTTTTTTAATTAGAGAACACACCAGTGATATTCTGTTAAATAGCAATGATGATGTTGAAATGCATAATAAACTATAATACCGTGATTAAATGAAATAACATGGCTCCAGTATGTTTAATTTGTGCATCTTATTTCATAATTTCAGCTCTCAACTGGTCCTGCATTCTGTCTTTCAGAACTTTAAATACTTTCTTAAGGGAATTTTATTAGATTTTCACATAGCAAGACAGTTCTTTGTGCATGTCTAGGAGCCCTGCAAGCAGATTATAAGCTCTATAAATGTGTTTCCTCAACTGAAATAGTAAAATCCCAAACAACCAGATTGCCTCATAGCTCCTGCTCTGAAAGGGAGCAGCAGTATGCTGCTAGCTGCCAGTGCTCTCTGCACAGACTGCTTCATTAAAACCTTTCACCCTCCTAAAAGGGGTGGGGAAACTTAACCTAAGAGATAAAAAGCCCACAATAACTGCACACAATTTACTTCCCTAATGGGGTTTAATATGATTAAAATAATGAGCATCACACTGTGCTCAACAGCACTTCAACCAGTATAACTATGGTATAGAACATGAAACATATCTTCAATGCAAAATATTTAAATTTAAAACTGCAACAGCAAATCTGGGACAGTATTGCCAGATAGGTTAGACTGCTGTTACTCTAAGTGTGCTAGGAAAGATGGGGACAGTTTACTGACATGGCCAAAGTCTGTCCAAAAATACAGTTCATGCCTTCCTCCAAAGAAAACCATATGATGGAAAGCTCGGTCCCACCACTGAACTCAAGTCTTCAACCAAGTTCTAAATGCTGAGTTTTTCATGATGCAGCTCCCTAGATCCTTGCCCAGATACCAACATGGCCACAGCCCCTGGCTCCTCTAAGGCAGCAGCTGCTCCCCAGGCCAGAGATCTGGGGCTGCTGGGAGAGTCTCACAACAACCACGTCAGCAGGGAGAAGTTTTCAGAAGGTGCACCAAGTATTGGGAAGTATGATGAAAGGAGAAGCAGCAAAATAGCAGCAGTCTCATGGCTCAGTATAAACACACTCTATAGGGTGTTTGCACCTTGAACACTTAACAGAGACCTTAGGTCTCCATCCAGTAGAGCAGAAGTGGGAAAGATCCACTGAAGGCAATGACAAGGGCCAAGGGAGGGAAATGGTGCTATAAATAAAGAATGACTAGATGTAAGGGCTCACCAGGTGGGAAATAGAGAGGAACACAGCACGGGTAAGATGCTGGCTGACATCATTGTCAACGGGAAATGGATTTTTCCTGTCTTTTTCAGTGCAAGGGGCATCTAGTGAAAGCAGTAAATGCCATATTTAAAACGTCGACCAAAAAAAAAAAAGACTATTTTTCACATCTTGCACAATGAATTTTACAACTGGATACGGTGGAGTTAAAAGTTTACATGATGTCAAGAGACAGCTGAACAAATCAAGGGGGCAAAAACTGCATTATTGACTCCCAAAGGCAAAGACTCTGTCCCTGTCCAGGAGGTCTCTGAGCCACAGTGTGCAGAGACTGGAAGAGCATTATGAGGAAGTATTTCTGAGCATGTCAATATTGTGAGATAATTATTACTAATGGTTTTTTTATATTGCTAATATGTTCTTAGATCTTCCAGGCATGCTGAAGACACAGGACTGGATAGACTTTTCTTGGCTTAACCCGTCTTTATATTTTATTTTGAGTACATTAGAAATGGAACTGGAAAAATGTAAAAGGGAAACTGATAGTTTGAAATATGTGAAAGATGCAAGGGCAGATTTTTGTGGTGTTCATGTTGTTCAAAGTACAGCCCACCATGGCTCTTGTGAAACTGATTTTCCATGGTCTCAATCATCTTGGGGGCAGCAAAAATATAAAACTCTTTTGCAGCCAGTAAGGGCTGTACATAATTTTCTCTGGATGATTGGCTCTCTGGAACATCCACAATTGCTTTTGACAATTCACTGGTCTCTTTGGGAACAGAAACAATTTCTGACATACTAAGCTGTGTCTAATAAAAGGGCTCCCATTATTTTCTATCATATGTCAATTCTGACTTCTCTGGCAAACAGAGAATCTTTTGATTAACAGCAAAACCATCCATAATGCATGGAATGCACTGTGGTACATACCATGAAATACTTGTTCTATAAAGTCACCATTAATAATACTATTTCATCAGATGACTCTGGTCTCTCTGGTTACAGAAAAATAACATATGTCATGTTAAAAAAGCAAATGTGCCCACTGTCATCAGGATATCATTGTGTTATAAAGAGAGTAGGGTTTGCAGCCCACACATCAGACCTGTACTGACAACTAAATTCCAACTGTCTTTTGTATGTCATTTTGAGAATGGAGGTATACATTTTAAATGTCTGAGTTTTACTTGAACTTAAGCAGAAATCTATTTTCTGTACCAGAATTTATTCCTCTGATTTATGGCATTGATTCAGGCCTCTGAGCCTTTCAAAACACCGGAATGTACTCTATGTTGCACTTCCAATTATATAACTACATTGCCTGTAGCTGCAGAAGCTTGAGGTTGATTTTTATAAATTTTCTTGCTTTCTATAATAGGAATGGGAATGTTAATGTTATCTGAAACAGTTCAAGTTACTGCATTTCTGAACTGAAGTAATCTATACCTGGCCACAATATGGTCTTTACACAGTCAATAACTTTTATGACAGCAGCTTCCAGTTTGTTGAAGCTGGAAGAAGGGAGCAGAGTATACTTGTCTGTAATTATCATTGAGCAGTACATTAAATAGAATTTCTGGTTCCTATTGTTCCACCCTCATTCAGGAACATCTGAGTCTCCATTTTTATGTGAACACATTGCTTGAGGAATGCACCAAACACTTTGTCCTTGATGTGATGTGAATTGATTTTCTTCCATTTACAAAAAATGAAGTCTAATATAGAAAAGTGAACTAAACCAATTTAATCCATTGATGAACATTTTAGGGTGTTTTTAACTTTGAAAAATTATGCTCATTTCTACAGAAAGGAAGAGATATGCAGAAAGCAACCAATAGTCTGAAAGAAATGCATGTGGGTTTTTTTTCAGAGACAAGTTCTAAATCTTTGTTGGCAGATTTTTTTTTTTACTACTCTTATAAGTAAAACCTTCTGCAGAAGAAGCAGTAAGTAATTTATTTGTGCCCAGGTTAAAGAAAACACTAGTGTGAAAAAATAAATGGAACTTACAACTCCTTGAGTTGCAAAGCACATTTTGCTATTGCTGATCATACTTCAGGAAGACATATTTTCACTGGCTGTAGTAAACTCCCTCATTTCTAAAGTACTTTTTATTTTAATCATTAACTGTTCTGATATCAGAAATAAAGTAGAGGAGAAGAGGAAGGGATATTATGATATTACTTTTACAGTAATTTTTCAGATTAGAGGTATTTGAGCTGCTGACTTCTGAAACATTGTGTGCACTTTCAAAAAATAATCTTTTACTCTGTAAAAATATACTTGAGTACAACTATCTAGAACAAAGATTGCCTGAACTTCTGCTGAAGCATAAACAAAACAGCCGTCTTCAAAAATTAAATCAACTTTTGCTTCGGTGAATTGGAATTCATTGTTAATCTCAGTGGGATCTGGACTGCAAACATAACCTTTGTGAATCTGATATTGTACTTCTTGAAGACAGGGGTGTTTGGCATACTTGGTAATTTTTCTGACATGCACCTATTTGTCTGTTTTTATTTGTCTTGCTCCTGATGTCTGTTCCCATTCTTCTTGCTCATGACTTTTTGATACATGGTGTGACCTGTACTTGACAACTCCTAGCAAATCATAATGTCTCACATTTTAGTGAAGTACAAAGAGATGGACATAACCACAAGGAAGAAGAAGGCTGTGTGGAGAGCAGACTGGCTGGTGCGACTGTCATAAACCAGTCAAGGCACACAGGAGCAGACAACCTTTGCAGCTCAGACAATGAGTGGCATTGTGCTGGATGTGGACCTGGGCAGTGAGTGGACAAGGAGTGACATTCAGCAAGTCATCAGTTGCTGAGTTCGCAGGGGTTCCCAGAACAAAGTGAGAGATGAGTCTGACTCCACGTTCTCAGAAGGCTGATTTATTATTTTATGATATTATATTATTAAAGAATGCTATACTAAAGATAGAGAAAGGATACATCAGAAAGTTTAACAAGAATGAATAGTCAAAACTCATGATTGCTTCCAGTCCCAACACAGCTGGACTGTGATTGGTCATTAAGTTAAAACAATTCACATGAAACCAATCAAATAATCACCTACCACATTCCAAAGCAACAAAACGGGAGAAGCAAATCAGATAATTATTATTTACATTTTTCTGTGAGGCCTCTCAGCTTCCTAGGAGAAGAATCCTGGGCAAAGAGATTTTTCAGAAAATATCACGGTGACAATCAGTCACCAGACAGCAGAGGCTGTGTGGCAAGTTTGTATGATCCAGCATCTTCCATTGCTAATAAAGAAATAAGGATCTTTCATGGTCTTGTTCTAAACTGTCATCAAAATGTGATCTTTTCCCCATGGTACACCTCTGAAAAGTTGAGGTGTCTGTTCTGGTCCCCACAGTAGCTCTTTGCTTCTTCAAACAGAATTCTTGGGAGTGTCTCACTTCTGCAGCAGAATTACAACATTCACACTACAGTGGTGGTTAGCAGAAGATTTTCACCCCAAGATCATGCTTTAAATCCCCAGAGAGAAGCACTGCTTGGGCTCTGAATACAGAATGCTTAAAATTCACAACCTCAAGGGGTAAGTCTCAGAGTGAGGGAAGAGCTATTTTAGTGCTTCAGAAACACCATATATATTCTAAAGGTATTTAAAACCCCTCAAAATGTTAGCTTTTTCCAAGGAAAGAGTCATGTTTCCTGCTTGAAGTTTGGCTGGAAGAAACTGCCCTTCAAACACCTTTCAGGACATGCTGTTTCAATGTTATTCACCATAGCTTCAGATGGATTGCACCTGGCAGGTGTCCTAGGAAAGGTCTTGGGTCTAAAGTGAAGACCCTGTAAGAGATCCCTGAGTTTTCAATACTGTGAGACAAGCATAACCTGAATTTTAACCTTAATGTTGAATTTTATATAAGTAAACTTTGAATTAAAATAGCTCTTCATAGAACTCATTCTTTAGAGAAAATAACACTAAATTAAACACAGATGTGAAGAAATAAATATTAAAACAAATTCCCACTTAAATGTGTATTTATCTAGAGAGAGAAAGACGGCTTTAACATATGTACATAACAAACCTGTACAATCTTCACCTGTGAATATGCACATGTGCACATACACATACACATGTGTGTCTATATATCTGAAACAATTTATTCCTAGTTCTTTTCAAGCAGAAGGGTTAACTAAAGTACATGTCCTAGTATCAGCTAAGACAAGTTGACAGCAGCTTCTACTTTGCTGGAAGTTGAGAGATGCCTGATGAACCTTTGTGGCCTCTGATGGGACGAGGCATTAGCAGCTCTTTGCTTTGCCAGCTTTCCTCTCATGGCTGAAAGTGGTTCTGGTTCTTAGCAAACAAGTTCTGTGCAGCAGCTATGACAGGGATGTAATGAGGAAGTCTTGTTTATCATTGCACAGACAGCTAAAGACAGAGGGCTGAACTCCTGCCGTAAAGGAGTCCATCCTCATCATCTCAGTGGTAAAGATACATGGATTTCTGAGAAATACTGCAGGTACACAATAAAGTTTGTTTTACCATTAAATTCAGTTTTGGTGGATGATTTGAGTTACAACCCACTTCAGTGAGACTTTGTAGACATGCTGTTTGTTTTGGTTTGAAGTATGTAAAGTGAGTAGGTAGCTGTTGGAATTAAGACATAACAGATTGTTTTCTACCTTCTTTGATGTTGATATCCTGTAGAGACCTCTAACTAGCTATCAAACATTTGCCTATTTGCCCAGTGGATTCTGCACAAACCTCTAAATGCTCCTTAATTATGCATTTCTGTACTTGTTTATCAAATTTCTAAAGCCTCTGTCATTCCCATGAGGTACAGTTTTAAACATTAAGATTTAAGAACAAGAGAATTTAAAATAAGTGGGTTGCAAGGCTGTCTTCCTGACATGCTTCACTGCGAGCAAGAATGCACTATCTTAGGGAAAATAGTACTCGGATGCTATGGTCAATAGAAACACCTGGAAAGCAATAGCATATCAGTGCCCATTCATTTCAGACATGTTTCATCACAGACATTGCCAGTTATTGCTTTCAGCAGCAAAACCACAGACATTTGGTCATAGAGTATATTTTTAACACTGCATGTTGCAGATAAACCTATAAAGGCTGCAATCTGCTAATGGAGTTTATATCCTGATTTGCCTTGATGTTGTGGCTCAGTGAGAACATAACTTGTTGCTGCCCTTTTACTCTGAATGCTGAATTTTTTTTCTCTGCCTTTTTTACTATAGTAGCAAAACAAATGCAACAACTGGAAGAATAACTATACCTCAAATAAAATAGTGCGTTTAATAAAGGCAAAGAGGTGGAATTAACTTCTGGAGAAGACATATTTAAATCATGGCAATAGCAACAACTGAAGGATTTTCCATCTCTGTCTCTCTGACAATTTCAAATATGAATCAGGTAGAAACTGAGATACTGACCTGTAAACCACCATCCCAGTTAAATGTAGTAAAGCAGAATGCTTAGGACCCAACTACACCAGACACCTCCTGAGGTCCCTTCCAGCCTGAATTATCCCACAGGGAGATGAAGGCCATGTCAGTGCCTTTCTGGCACGCAAACAAACATGGGCTATGCATGTGTGCAGCAAGGACAGGGATGACACTCATGGAGCACAGCTCTGCACTACAGTGTGAATAGGAGCTACTTTGACTTGAGAAGAAAAACTAATAATCAAATATCCATTAGGTAGCTGTTACCTTTTTTTAAAAATCATATTGCAATGATTTTCATTATTGTAATTATGATTAGTTTGACATTCTCTAGAAAGAAATCTCAGTATTTTGAAATTAAAACAGCTTCCTAAATAATGCTTGCAAATATCATTCTTACAGGAGTTTTTGAAATGTCTGTTACTTGGTTCCTGAATGGAAAAAAAAAAAAAAAATAAAAAGAAAAAAAAAAAAACCAAACCCAAAAAAATATAAATTCTAAGCGTCTATCTTTAGTGTCTTGGCAACGTTCCTTTAAATACCTCTACATCCTCTATAAAAATGGAAATGACACCGTTGGCGTTAAAGCTGCTTCTTTATCTCAGCGTAGTGTAGGGAGAGACCAATAAGCCTTGAAAAGAGTTTTGCAATTGTTTGTAACAAATGCAGGAAATGTGAGGGGAATGGAAGTTGTTCTGCTATGTGCCTTAATAGCAAAGTCCTCTTTATCCATAACCTTTTCCTTGCAGTTAGTAATTAGCAGTTTATTATGCTGAGAACTAATTTCTTCTTTCTGACTTTTAACCAGCCTAATTAAACACAGTCATTAATGTAAAGACTCTGTATGAAAGAGACACTTCACACCTGAACAAACAATTATTTTGGAAGGTGCTGATCCTCTTATAACTATTCAGTATATTTTTCGGTTGATTGGAGATGTGGCAATGGCAGAGCATATTAACAAAATAATGGAGATGAATGGCTGTGAAATTTAAAATGATATTTCTGCTCTGTTGCTTCAATGAAAACTAAGTAAAAACTGTCTTGCAGTGATGACAGGAAATATTGTAAAATGAGCATGCAATTTTCATTGCTTGCAATGAAGGTCTTAAGTTTTTAATGGAAAAAGTGATCTTTCGAAATTTCACAGTGCATCAGTAAACATTGCAATGTGTGTTACCACTGTATACACTGTATCACTCATGATCTTTATATTCATTTTCTGAAAAGATTAAAACTAATAGACCCTTTTGTTTTCTGCCTGTGTCTATGTGGCAGGACATCTCCCTCACCCCCTCTCTACCACAGATTGTTGTTGTATAAAGAGATAACCCAGGCTGAAAGGCCCAGCAAGGGGTCATGCCCGGTGCCAAAAGGGCTCAGATCTCAGCTAAGAATCTTAGCATCTTAGTCTGGAGAGCAAATATGGGAAGAAATATTCTTGACTAAGAGACACCGTTTTGCAAACTATAAAAGACACACAAGTTATCACAGAGGCAGAAGCCTTCTACATGCACACCCTGAAATTGTGGGAGACTTCTCCCTGGAGCCTGGACCCAGGTTCAGTGGTTACTTCCCAGGGGATTGAGGGAAAGGATCTCGATGTTTGCCTCACCAACAACTGGATGGCAAGATACATTGAATCCTAAGTTATACTATTTCACTAGCTGTAACATTAATAGGTGATTTTAACCTTGTGCCGTACATATCTATTAGTAGTCCCTTTTTGTCCTAATTCCTGTGTAGTATGACTTTAAGTCTTATGTCTGTTAGTTTTATGTCTTTTGAATGAATAATTCTATAATAGACCAAATCAGATTTAAAGCACTTGTGAATGACAGTGGGTTTTGGGGTGCTGGCTGCCTCAGTAAAGCTCTGGCTGCTGCCTGAGACCTGGGCAAAAGGCAACGACTTATCTAAACCCCCACATCCATTTGTGACACCCTATGGACAGATTTAAACAGATTGTTCATTGTGGTATTTACGATGCGTCCAAACTTATTTGCTGCCAGGAGAGAGGACTGGGCAGAGAGGAGATTCTCCATGTCAGTAAAGCTGCCAGAGATGGGAGCCCAGGAGGGCTACAGCAGGCTGAAAGTGGGAAAGAATTAACACTGAGCTTTGTCTGGGCTTTGACCTTGGTGAGGTCACAAAATTCTGACTGAATTGGAAAGACTCAACATCTGGTTAAGTTAGATGAAAATATAATTGTCCAAAGAGGGTGATACTGGCCATGGTCTGTGTATAGGAAAGGATTGCCACTTCTTTCAGAGCTTCTGCCCAAACAAAAGTGGTGGCTGCAAGCCTGACCCTCCATACAACCCCAGGGATTTCTCCAGGCATCTCCTTGGATGCATACAATCCAGAAAGGGAGAAGAATATCAGAAAAAAGGCAGGATCTATATATTCAGAGGGAAGCGTCCTATGAACAACTAGTCTGAAGTACCTTTTAGGTATTATACTTAGTATACCCCTGCAGCAAATTGCCATGTTTTATGTCTCCCAGCTTCCAGTCATGAAAGGTTGTGCCAGTTACATACATCCTGCCTTTACAATAAGATTCTGGTAGCTAAAGTATTGCCATACACTTTTATATGTAAGTATTTTGGTCTTTCAAACTAATGAAAAAACTCATACGAGCAAAGAGAATGATATATAGATTGAGACACTGTGTATCTTTGATAGGGAAAAAAAGCTGAATGCTCAAGCATATTGAAAACCAAACCAAAAACTGAAAGAAGGAGGTTATCTTTATGCTTCAGGCATTGACAAATACTAGACAGTAGGAATTGGGAAAGTATTTTCCCTCTGAGTAAATAAACATCCATTTTGTGGGCTTTATTATTAGCCTGTCACATTATACATCTGTTACTGATCACTGTCACACTTGATGGTACAAGATGCAAAGATTATGGGGTTAGATCCTGAATGGTTACACCTGGTTTCATGTTTTCTGATAAAAGAAAAACAACTGCAATGCATGAAATAATGTAAGAAAAACGATCCCTTGACTTTCTTTTTTGACAAATGATTGGTTATTTTTGTTCAGTTAAATAACAGGAGGCAAAGTTGTGAGGATTTTTTTCAGCTTTCTGCCCTTGCTCTTATCAAGGGTAACACAACACCAATACGTTGTCAGCTGTGCATGTGTGTTATTTCCAGGTTCTGAATCCAGTCTAGAATAATTCTTTGTAGTGTGGGAAAGAATCACAATAAATATTGCTTAGGGAGGGCATGTGAAATACACAAAGATGAGAACTTCCCAAAAGTAAAGATGACAAATCTGTGTTTTGTTTGAAGCATCCCCGGCACTACTGAAAGTAAGGAAAGGGTGACTGGAAGAGCGTAAAGAGCAGACTGTAACCTGCTCAGCATTCTTGAAAATGCAGGATATCCCCTTCTTGTGTGAGCAGTCCAGACCTGCATGTGTCACATCCCACCACACTGGTGTGTTCAGCACACGAAAAAAATATATTTTTTTTTTTTTTTTGGTAGGGGAGGAGGAAGACAAGATATTTATAAACAAAATCAGAACAATTAATAGAATAGAATCGTTAAGGTTGGAAAAGACCTCTATGATCATTGTTTTTGACCGTTAAACCAGTACCACCCTGTTCTCCACTAAACGGTGTCCCCAAATGGCACATCCTCCTGGTTTTTGTACACTTCCAAGGATGGTGACTCCATGACTTTCATGGGAAGTTTTTTCCAATGCCTGACCACTGTTCCAGTGAAGAAATTTTTCCTATATCAAATCTAAATCTCTCCTGGCACAACTTAAGGCCTTTTCTTCTCACCCTGTCACTTATTACCTTGGAAAAAAGACCTCCCACACCTCATTTCAGCCTTCTTTCAGGTATTTGTACAGAGAAATATTGTCCCCCCTGAACCTTCTTTTCTTCATTTTAACCAGCTCCAACTCCCTCAATTACTTCTCATAAGACTTGCTCTCTATTACATTCTATTCTATTCTTCACAAGACTCTCAGTTTTGATAGCATTTTCACAGAATTTATTTTGACAGAATGAATGATCTATTAGAAAATTCCATGTGTAATGGTTGTTTATGCCACAAATCATGAACATTTAAGTGCAAAAGTAGATTAAATTATTTTGAAGATGCACGCTAAAACAATTCATGCGTGGCCAAGGATATCACCGTGAATGACTTATGGGGCTGTTGCCATGTACTACATTGTTTGCAGATCAAACATTCCTAGAAAAGAGCACCTAATCAAGTAAATGTTAAGTTTCTGCTAATTTAAATAGTAAATGTTCCCAAAGAAACATCTTAAAAAACATTTTGCCTTCACATTGCCCCAGTCCATTCTACTTACAATCCAATAACAGTTGATAGTTCCCACCAAGATTGATATGAAACAAGCAGCGAAAAATGAGATTTTGAGAGAAAACGAGCAGTTTTGCAGTCTTATTTTCATTAGCAATATCCTACATGTGTTTCTATACTTTAAGGTAGAAATGTACCTTCTTTGTAGAACGAGCACCTTCACCCTTCCCGAGGGTTCATGTGAATAAAGGGTATTATTTAAACAATTTGTTATGCTATTCCCATTGTTCAGGATCTCCAGTGCCTTACTTTATAATTTTATCATAACCTTTTCTGCCTCTTGTATTGTGCTTTCCATTATCTGTGGATGAGATCAGATCCCCTGCCGGAGCTGTAGCTTGCTGGCTTTCATCATCAGCAGTCTCCTGCTTGCAGGACTCGTAGGTGTGCACTGCTGGAAGTTATCCACTGGTCACACCTCCACTTAGGTTTCTAAAACTTCTGCATGTGAACTACTGACTGCAGCCTCTGTCTGAAGAGCTCATCATCTTCTCATACTGATGTCTACAGCAGTGGGGAGGAGTTGCCCCCTACAGCTGTTCCTCCTCCATAATGACCAGCGCACCTGAAGAGAGCCCTTTTGATCTGACTTACATATCTGCATTTTCAGTGGTCACAGACAAGGGAGATGAACTTTGCCCCAAAGACTATTTGGCTTGAAATATGCCTTTTGGCTCCATTGATCATGTCACACCTTTATGTTCATAATCAAATACACCTCGTAGACTTGGATTTCTAGAATGAATAGCCTTAGTTAAAATATGATAGTAAATTTCTTCCATATTTTGCTATTTATTTTCAATCTGGTTTCCTGGTTTTAGAATATTCATTTACAGAACATGAAAGTAGAGTAAGATGGTCAACGTGAATTAATTTGAAAATTAAGAGTGGAATTTCCTGGATCATCCATAAAATATCTTCTCATCTCTAGTCACACTTCCTCTTAGATAATACTGCCTAGAGACAATCAAGTGCATACATATTAAGAGGAAGCAGCTGCATAAGGTATTTCTAGTAGTGCAGATCCTATTTGAAGTCCACTGCTTATGTCATAAGGCTAAAGTAGAAACTAAGAATGCGTCCCAGAAGACATCCTCTGCTAAACAAAACCAGGGAAAAGCAATTAGAAAGTGAAGCTTCTTATGAGCTCAATTAAAAGACTACTTCAGATTTGCAAACTTATGTCCCTGGCCAGCACAGCTGATGGAGACAAACAGCTTCATCAAGGGGGCAATTCAGAGCCTGAAAATCTAGATTTTCAGCAAGAAGAGGTTTCTCAGGCGAAAAGATCGCCAGTGATTTTTAGGAACTTAAATCATCTAGAACACCTGTCCTCATAAGAAAAAAAAGTTTCAGCATTTGTTGCTGCTGTACCTGCGAATCTGAGTGGGACTTCAAAGAGTAAGGTCTCAGGAGAAGGCAGGGTCCCAGTGGTTAAAAGCTGCAGAGTTGAATGCAAACATTCCCATCCTTCATCACTCTTAATCACTCTCATTTCCAACTCTGCTGAGTAATACAGTGAACACTTCCAACTTTGTGTTTCTGCTGGAGCTTTCCAGTCTCCAGCAGATCAGCTAACATTGTTTGGATTCTAGGATTTATAAAACTAATTGGGAATATTTCCATGATTTACGTAATTTTAAATATTTTTTAGGCTTAGATTTTGGAACATTAGACTGCTGATGCAGATAGCATGTTTTATACCTCTTTGTAGTGAGAGAAATGCCATCAACAACTTAGTCTTTAAATATGCTGAAAATCTAGTAGGCATTATCATCTGTCCATATAAAAAATACATTTATAAATGACAAAAACATGGGATAATTACAGCAACATTTATGTGTCCCTTCTGGCATACTTTTTAGCCTCCATTATTAAAGAAAAGATCACCTTCAAAGACCATGCTTTTTAATTTTCTGAAGGGCTGCTAGAGGAAGATTTTACCAAGATTAAGAAACAGTTGTTTTGCAGGGTAGGCCAAATGAACGGATATGATCTATCTTTGCAGCTGCATACCTGATTGAATGCCCCAAATCCTGCTCCTTCTCCTACTCATGATCTGAAAATTTGTGTGGCTTCTGTCCAGGCATGAAAACCCTTTTTTTTTTTTCTGTTCTAATAATTAAATCCCTAATAATTTGGTTGCCTAAAAATAATCCATAAAGACGGCAAAAAAACAGTGTTGGTAGGTGCATATGATCTTGATAGAAATAAATTACACACACAACCATTACTCAAAAAAAGTATTAGATGCAGATCACTTATTTTTATTGATGATTTTAAATTAAACTGAATTTCTGTAAGAAGGAGGTATAAATAAGCATGCCAAAATGAAGTAGCTTTCAGCATTCTCAAACCAATTTGTTCAATATTGCAAAATATTAGAAGAAAATAAATCTGTTGTGTAAAAGCAGTGCATTAAAATTCATTCTACATGTACATTCCTTATTAAGGAACAAAACAGCTTTATGATGTATGTTTCTGTGAGTAAATTTTACTGAGATATAGTACACCATTAGCAGACATTTCTCAAAGGCATGTTCTAAAGCCTTGAACTTGGCTGCATTTGAAAATGTGCACTGAATTTGGAGCAGAAAGTTTGCAAAATGTGCATTCTAGTTAAAATTGAATATTTATTATTTCCTTTCCACAACATCCTTGCATTTGACTGTCACTTTTCAGACAAATGCAGGGAGACATTTCCCTGCTCAAAGCACTGGTAGAAAGCCTATGGCCATGATCCTGCCACTGATAGCACACAGGAGGAAAGTTGCCTCTAAATGGAGTGTCCTTGAAGACAAAGGGTAGTTTGAGGATGAATCAATCAGTTCACCAGCTATCATTTGAAGTGCTCTAAGCCTTAGACCTTAGCTCTGCTCCTCCTGATCTCTTACAGTTACCTTCAAAGGCTGCAGGATGAACCTACATTCATACTGGGTACAGATAAAGAAATAGAGGTGAGATATAGATAAAACACAGAGGAAGGATTCTGCACACTCTGTAAGCTCTCACCAGAGCCAGCCATAACAGAGCATTATTGGTAAGGAAGTGAAGAGCAAATAATTATGGCCTAGAGACAGTCTGAGAAGGCAATTTTGTTCTCATGGGAAATCTGTTCAGAACTGTTCTTCCTTTCTAAATTTAAAGAAAGTTAAAATTCTTTAATTTTTCATGGACCAACAGAAAATTCCACAGGATCTCAGTTCAGAAAACTGAAATTTCCTTCTCTTCATAGGATAAAAATCATTATGTAGAACAAAAAACTGTATGTAAATTACTTTTAATATACATTAATATGCATTATGATAATCTAAATAAGACTGACTAAGCTTAAGGCAATTCTTATTTTCAGTTTTACCAAGGAAACATTGTCAACCAGGATACTGATCTTGACAGATTTGTGTTTCAATGAACACTTGTTTTTTTCTCATCAGTAGAGTTACAATAGCTCTTGGTCCTGAATCAGTCACGGGGGATCTTCTGAGTGCATAAGGAAAAGAAAGTAAGACATCTTCATCTCCTTCACCTGCTCCATATTTGAGCATAAGATCTGAATCCTTACAGACTGGCCAAAGGTGGGCTTCACTGTGCTGGGAACCAGCCCAACATGGACACCTGCCCAGCCTGGAAATCTCTGGGATGCAGTGCAGAGGTGCCTCCTGTGAGCACAAGAGAAACTGGGATGTGCAGTGCTCTTTCATGCAGTACATGGCTTTGGAAAATTCTTTATTAGCAACTATGGTAATGTAACCAAAATTGATCCAGCAAAACAGCCAAATGCTGTTTTATTTTAAACTCTGCTGTTACTCCTGTATGTCTCAATGCCAGTTCTGTGCTCTCCCTGCAGTCACTGCTCCTATAGAGGAGACACCACTGCTGGTACAGGCAGAATTATTGCTCAAGAGCTTACTCAATTTATTGTAGAGGGAGTTTGGGGAGCCCTACTGTTAGCTCTAGAGTGTAGTGCTTCCCGAGTTCATCTGCATTAGTGTTTCAGTTCAGGCTAGAATGGAGGTTTGGAAGCCAATCTTATTACTTCCCTGCCTATTGCACCATGGTTCTTGTCCAGAAACTATTCATAGTACTTAGGCTCTGATTCTCAGGTGAAACTAAGACAAAACAAGAACCCAAAGCACTCTTCAGTCAGTATTCGACACTGGGAAAAAACTTGTCCTTATTAGAGCTAATCCAAAGAAAAGAGCTCCTGAAATACAGATAGTTTGGATGTCAGGTTTCCAGCAGCAGCAAATGTTCTGGAAATTGGTTCCTATTATACCACAATACTTTTTGCTGAATGCAAGGCAGATCTAGCCTAGGATAGAGGATAAGACCTACTCACATTACAAATCTACCATAAGGTTTGTGATGGAAATACACACCAAATAATTTGTGTAATTGTTAAGATCTGATTTGTGAAAGATGCCTGTGTCAGAATTAAGGTTCAAGCAAGATCATATGCCAAAATCAATAATACAGATTTTATTTAACAATGAATGTGAGGTAGAGACAGAAAGAAATGGACAAGAAAAAAATTGACAAGAAATAGACAAGAGAGGAAAGACAGAGAGAGGGAACAAGAAGAAGATGGTCATCACACATGGATCCAGAAGCATCCCCTTGCTCCTTCTTTACACTGGGCTTCTCAGTTGTTGTTCAAAACTTTTCACTGTTTATACATCTTAGCAAACATAGGAGTTAAGGATCATTGGATATACAGTTCTCTTACACTATTGGTTAAATGATTGCCTCATGTCTAGTGCTCATTAGTCTGTATGTTCAGTCTTTCTCTTCTTTTGAGTCTGTGGGTTTCTTGGGTTCAGAGGCTGTGAGTCCATCATGATGATCTCCTCCTGACAGAATTACCTTTTACCCATTGGAGCTGATTTCAGCTCAGTTTCAGAGTTGGCTTCCCTTGTGGTCCATAAATTCTGCATTCTTTGTGTTCATTATCACTGATAGATTCTTCTCCCCAAGCTTTTTTAGCCTCTCCCAAGGTCTGAGACAACACCTGGACAATAGTACCACCTATTCTTATCTCAAGTTCCCAGAGTGGTGGCTTCTCTTACAGTCCAAGTCCCATGTATCCACAGAGACATATTCAGGGGGGCTTTAGTGGCCATTGGTGTCACAAATGCCATCTGTCCCATAACTTGGGGTGCTCTTTGTTTGATACACATATAAGTAGTTTCTTCTTTACACTGTTTGCCACAGGGAATTTTTGTCTGGATGCATTAACCAGGATGAGCTAACCAGATCTTGCCTCCACCAGGCCTTGGGTTAGCACCACCCTGTTGTTCCATCCTGTGTTTATCTCATGGCAAAGTCCTTCTGTGGTCTTAAGAGTGTTAGAGACAGGCAACTGTGCTCCTTAAATCCCTACAGCAATAGAAATTGCCATGCCAGTTAGCTAACTGATTCTCCTCAGCAGTGTTCTCTGAATAACAATTCTGAAACAAGGACCCTTGGGAAACAGGGCACAAGAACAGACTCCGTGACAACAATGTGGTTCTTTGGAATGACAATTACAAACGTATTATGAGAAATTTGCAAATGTGTTACATTGTTTCTTTTTTCTCAATGTCTGCCACTTTTTTTTCCTAGTGGATAAAAGCTTTTCTAAATGCCTTTTTTGTGCTAAAATTAGGTTTTAAGTTAACATCTTTGGCATTGACTCTATCCTAATTGTAAGATTTATGCCATTTCCTGGTACTAATAGAGTGTTCAACATATGCCTGGGAGGTTCAGTAATAGGTATGTCCTTGACAGAAATCAAGTCAGCATAATGCTTTTGTAAGAAATCTGAGAAAAAAAATTCTTAGTTCTATATTTCTTACAGGGGAAAAAAAGTATTTTTAATGTTAAATATATATGGAAATAATTTCTAAATATTTGTGTTTAAAAGTAAACTTGTAAGCAAAACTATAAGTTTTGGAAATTATATTTTCTCCTTCTCTAGGTCTTATCTTGTTCTTCTGAATTGATATGCTCTATTTTGACTAATGTGCTTGTCATTTCATGCATACTCTGTAAATTAAAACAGATCTTATTACACCTCTGTAACTGTTATCTTGCCATTGTTTTTAAGGATTCCATTTGTAATCCCATTTTCTGTCTAAGAACTTTCAGAGGTGCTGGTGCATGAACTGGAAAAAAACATAGCAGAGCTGTTGAAATCTGGGATGAGTTTGAGGGGAGAGATGATAAAATCCTTTTTATTTGTGCACACAGGAAGTAGGATATGGAAATTAGTAACACCTTGAAGGTAGAAAGCCACTATCTCGTTTAACAAAGTCCAATTTTATGGTAGAAATGTAATTCAATTGCTACAATTGTGGAAGCAAATGTGTCCTTGATAACGATTCCAGTGTAATTGCCAAGATAAATAATCCCAGATAATTTTATCTGTATGACCTTGAAATTACAAGGCAGAGCCATTGAGATGTGAGGTGAGGTTCCTGAGACACTCACCTAGAGTCACTGCACTCAAGGCAGGAATGGAGGCACTTACAGAAGATGATATGTAGGTAGATACATGCAGCAGATAAGGAAATGTCTCTCTAGAAATACTTAGGGGTGACTAAATATTTCATATATGTGTGCATAGGCTGCAAATGTCAGCAGATAATGAGACAAGTGCCATCTCTAAAACCATGATCCTGACTTGAACTGTGTTGCCCAAGCAGCTCTGCTTGTGTGAGAAGAGGTAGTAGAATTGACTATTTAACTTTTGACCTTAACATAGTGTTAGAGAAGAGTGTTTCATAGGCCTATGTTTAAAACAAAGATGATTTCTTCAGGTTTGTTTGGATTTTTGTTTGCTATTAAAAATTTTTAAAGGATCTTTTACCAATTTGTGATTATAAGTTTAATATATAACTCAAAACTTCAATTTGAAATAAATCACTACTGGCCCGGGAAGGAGAGATGACAAAAAAAAAAAAAAAAAAAAAAAAAAAAAAAAAAAAAAAAAAAAAAAAAAGGTGTGCCGCATGAAGAAATTCCAGAATAGGAAAACATGCTGTTCACTCTAAATGACTTTTGGTCTGCTTCTGAGACAGGTTTGTGTCCTGACAGAAACCAGCTTTACTAGGTCATCTGGTACAGGCAAGAAATGAGACACTAAGGAAGCAAATACTTCTCTCTCCCAAAAAATAAGGTGTATTTGAAAGAAAAGCAGTCCTTTTCAGTTGCAATAGAACTGGTTAATTAATTTTTGCATCTGAAAAAGCAAGCTGACTATAGGAAGGACAAAGGGCAAAACACTTCTAAGCCATAGATAAATACTGAGAAAGCTCAGAACAAGAGGATCAGGAAAATTAGTGACCCAACTTCAAAGAATATTTAGTTATGAATAAGTTAGTTATGAATAAGGAGAGACCAAGTTCAATTTACAGATGATGATGGTGATGACCATGATGTTCCCTGTTCGCACAACACATTTTGTATTAAAAATCTCTCTCTAGTGTTTACATGAATTTATATCCACTGTTGTGTCTCCCAAAACAAGCAACCTCCAAACTAGCCTAGACTGAGAGACACAGAAAGGAGTACTGCCAAGCCACTGGACTACTTGAGAGGTGTGGGTGTATGACTTTGGGAGAAGCCTGAGACAAAGCCTTACCAGAAGACTTTGCAAGCACAGCAAGCCAAAGTTAAAGTTTTGATGCATGCATCATCTGTACAGAGCTTAAAGGCCCATATGGAGCATAAAAGACCCATAGGGCTACAACGAGAGTTTGTTCAGCTTTGTGATGCCCAGAGAGATTTCAACAACAAATAAAGTGTGGGTGGAAGAGACAGAAAACACACTTGACAAATATCACCTTACATAACAACTTCCTGCAGGTTTCCACAGGTATAGAAAGGAATGAACACACTGAGAATGGAATAAAATATATGTGGACAGTTGATGGTTCACTTTAACAGACCTGTATACAGTCATCAAAAATAAATATATATAATGACAGTATTTGTTATATGTATGAGGAACATATATTACTCTAGGAAATGACTGTTACCTGTTGCAAGAATTTTTTACTTAGTCAGTGCTCTGCACTGGTCTCTGCAGAGTGAAGGCCCCAGAGGAATGAGGGCTGTGGTGGAGCCCTTTGCTGATGCCGAAGAAAAGCTCCCTTTCGGCCACCCTTCCAGTTTCAGACTGAAAAGTGCACAGCAAAGCACAAAAGGAAGATGCAGTAAACAGAAAAACAAAACCCCAACACTCTTCTCTTTTCCATACAACCCCCTGCTAGGTACTTTCTCAAAACAAGCATGCACTGCTTTATTTAATATTATATTACTCATGCAAAAGCTCAATTTCTTCATCAGGTCAATACCCAACTGCTTTGTGCCTGGCAAGGCAAGTCATTTATTAATTAGAGCTGCCCTGCAGTCTGTCACTCCTGTTCCAGTACACTTTGTTTGTGCCATTCTCCAGCTGGTACAGCCATGATGTCACTTACTCTCAAAGACAATTTTAAAATGTGGGGAGAAGATGTGAAAAACAACAGAGTTAATAATGTTTTAAGCAAATTTCTGAGGCATTTCCCTGTTTTACATCTCCTGCAAGAAAGGGACAGCTCTGTATATGTCTCTTTGGGAGGGATTTTTCTATTTAATAGTTGCAAACACTCTAAATTTCATTGTTCGAAATGTTGTAATGCATTTGTTTGCCAAATCCTATTACTAGTAATAATATGGTTCACATTTGGCTTTAATCTGCTGGTCTGAAAACACCTTGCAAAAGAAGTCTGCACCACCACCTTCATTTCCATTTTCCTGTTTCCCCTCAATCACTTTTTCACAAGATGCTCAGTAGAAGGTGAGTGGACAGGAGAGGCAGCATTGTACAATTCTCTGCCTCAGTGATTGTTTCAGCTCTTGTATTTGATCACTCAAGGGAAGCAAGCTAGTGCCTGCAGCACACCACACAGCCCCATCTGCCTTCACTGGCAGGGAATCAGATGTGTGAGGTCGTCCTGTGGCACTGTCATCTTTCAGCAGGACTGCTCTGTGCAGCCTATGCTTTCTGAAGAGTTTTCATTTCACTATCTCCCAAGCTACTGATAGCATCTTGTGACTGAAATCTGTCATTTTTATGTGAATGGTATATCTCACTGAAGCCTCATCTTGCCAGACCTCTGATACAGTCTGTAATAAATGTGAAAGGAGCATTTTCAAGACATCCCAAAACTGAGATCACAATGAGAAGGCTAAGGCCATTCATGGGCCTGTACTGCATTTTTACTAAAAAGAAGTTAAAAGGATATATTTTTGCTCTTTTGCCATTTCTGTTGTTGTCACTATCTGTGTAGTGCTCTGTCAAAGCAGAAAACCTTAATGACATGACAGAAAATGCTGAGGAGACTACATGCCCTTTCCTGTGTTCCTGTCATCTTTTACCAAACCCTGCATTCTTAAACCCACATTAAAAAAAAAAATAAAAATAAAAAAAAAAAATCAGCCCTTGTCCTGTGTATAGAGACAAAGATCTTCCTCTTTCATAGATTTCCATAGTTTTGCCTTCCTCTTTCATAGCTTCCTTCCTGGGCAGGAATGTGCATATGAGCGCACCGAGAATGGTGATCTACAGTTACTACTTAGGGTTAAAAGTACAGACTTAAAATTACAGGCAGTCTTCTCATACTTGGACCCTATTTCACCCCACAGAACAGATCCAGAGGGCTTCTGCAATATGGAAGAATATTCTGCAATATGGCCTGTGCTGGCCAATCAGCAGGAGACAGTAGACATGCTCATGGTAAGAAGGTTGAAAGGCTCCAATGTCTCTGTTTGTCAAAACAGGACCCAAAGGAAATCCTTCCTTAAATCTATTTCTCTCTATTTGGCAAAGCAATGGGCAGACAGCCTGTACTGGGTTTGTACTGTAGAAATAGGCGATCACCCAGCCAGGGAATAATGTGCTCTGACTCCATGATTCAGAAGGCTGAACAACTGCTTTATTAAGCTATACTACCTTACACTAATACTATATTAAATTACATACTAAAGAGAAACTGTCCTATACTATACTACAGAAAAACCTGTGACTGCCTGAGACAGCCAGGCCACAGCTTTGAGTGATTGGCCAATCACTCAGAACAACTTTCACCAGTGTCCAATAACCAACTCACTTTGGGTGAACAATCTCCACAACACATTCCACATATGCAACAGGAGCAGTGAATAGAGATAATAATTGTTTTCTCTTCTCTCTGTGCTTCTCATTGCCTTCCCAGGAAAACTCCTTGGAGAACTTGTTCCTGCTGCTCCTTGTAAAGAAAGCTGTGGCCGCAGGTTTGCATGGTGTGGTTTTGGTAGTGAGGAGGATGCAGGATGGCTTCTGTGAGATTCTGCCGGAAGCTCCCCTCACATTCAGCAGAGCCAGTGCCAGCTGGCTCCATGATGGACCTGCTTCTGGCTAAGGCCTATTCCCTCAGGAATGATAGTAATGCCTCTGTGATAAGGAAGGAAAAAAAAGTTATCAATAAGATGTCAATCTCATCAATGAGATCTCTCAGAGAAGAGAGGAGTGAGAATGGGCGAGAGGAACAGCTCTGCAGACATCAAGGTCAGTGGAGAAAGAAGGGCGGGAGGTGCTCCAGACCCCAGAGGTGAGATTCCCCTTCAGCCTCTGGCACAGCCCATGGTGGAGCAGCTGTGCCTCTGCAGGCCATAGAGGAGCACAGGGATGCAGAGATCCACCTGCAGGCCATGGAGGAGACCCACACTAGAACAGGTGGGTTTCTGATAGAGGGCTATGAGACCATAGGAAACCTGTGCTGCAGAAGTCTCCTGGCAGTGATCCGTGGACTTGTGGAGAGAGGAGCCCAAGCTGGAGAAAGTTTCCTGGTAGGACTTGTGACACTGTGAGGTACCCACTGTGGAGCAGGCTGTTCCTGAAGGACAGCACCCCTGAAGAAGTGACCTGTGTTGCAGCAGTTCATGTAGGACTGCTGCCCATGGCGTGGATTCATGTTAGAGAAGCCCATGGAGGCCAACCTACCATGGGAAGGACCCACTGGTGGAGCAGGGGAAAGACTCCTCTCAGTGTCTGGAAATATCCCCTAAACTATTTAAACTGCTTTCTCTGTGTATCCTCTCTGTTGAATTGTTTGGGTTTTTTTCCCTGCTTATTATATTGCATAATAATACATAGCACTTGTGTGAAAACATTATTTCTCTGAGGAGGAACTCTCTTTCTCACCTATGTGAAGGGACTGGCATTACTCTGAACTTGCAAAATTACTCTTTTCTAGAAACTAGCCTATGTGACATTAAAATTGTAGCACCCAGTCAGCAGACTGTGTACCATCAGATTTAAAACAGATGAAGTGAAAGAAACCCAGGTGGAAATTGTCACAGGTAGAGCCTAGCTGCATATAGCTGCAGTCTGATTTTTGTAAATGGTTCTGGAATGAGGGTGAATGACACTGATCAGGAAAAGCAGTGTCCTTCTGTTATGTCAAGATTTTGAGAGATTAATGAGAGCTGCAGTGGTGAGAAGCAGCTTTATTCTTACTCAGTGCTCCTGTCAAGATGATCGCTGCACCTAACAAATGGGGCTTGGTGGGGTTTTTTGGCTCGTTGTTTGGGGGGGTTTTTGTTTGTTTGGGGGATTTTGTTCTTTTTTTTTTTTTTTGTTTGGGTGCTTTTGACTTTGTTATATGAAATAAGATGGAATCAGAATTATTTGCAAGGATTTACTTCCCAGGGACCAGCCCACGGGAGAAAAATGTCACATTATTTCTTAAGAAATTAAGAGGAAAAAATGGTAACCATCTTTCCTCAATGTACTGCCTGAAAAAGCAATTTTTCAGTAGAGAAAGTTTCTCTCCAGACACTTACAAGCCTAAACTGTGTCAGGTGCAGATATTTTTTGAGGGAGCAAAACAGAGGCTCTGCTTAGAAAAAATTTGGAGTGCTTTCTCTTTAAGTTTGCTGAACAAAGATGTCACTTCAGAGAGCTGTGCCATCAGTTATTACAGCATAAAATCAGACATGAGAGGTCATTCCCTGGCACTAACAGCTCTGGGCACACTTGCTCAATGACCTCTGTTTTCCTGGTGGGTAAATTCATTATGTGATTGTCTCTGCTTTAAATTAACAGAGCTCTACCATTCTCCACATGAAGAGATCCAACAGTCCCATGTGACTTTCAAATTAGTCCTCTAAATGAATGTCCCCACACAAACAATTAGGTTGCTTTATTGTGAGATAGTAACATTATCTATTTTCAGTACAAATGTCTAGAAAGTTCTCTTCCATTCCTCTTTTTTAAACTGAGCTTTCATTAAGCTTAATGCCACAAAGTATTTCTGACACTACAGGCTAATCAAAACAACTTAATGAAGAAGTAGGCGTAGTTTCACTGTCAACTATAAATCTTTAAAAATCCAGTGGTTTGAATGTTGTTTGTGAGTCTCACATGCATGTAAAGAACTCGCATACCCTGAGTGTGTATGCAGGTGTCTTCATGGATGCAATCTCCAGCCTGGAGTGACCAGCAGGACCAGAGCCTCTGCCCTGACAATCCCAGTCATGCTACAGCAAGACTAATCCTGCCTGGCTCATTGTGGGTATGCCCTGCATTTGCAGGGGAAAAGTCAGGAGGAAGCAGTGGAGCATTGCTTTAGCTTGTCCCTCTGAAAGAGAGAAAGGAATCCACCAAGGAACAAGGCTGATGGGAAACACAACGTTCAAGCAGAAAAGACAGCCCAGGGCAGAGGCAGTCTGAAGGCTGGTTATATAAAACTCAAATATATGGACAGAAATCAATCAAAACATTAACATTAAAATATAACCTCTATTGTTATTACTTCTTTTTCAGTTGATTTGCTTCTTTGTTTATCTAGTTCCCATTCTGTGTGTTGAATTAGTAGCATGACATGATGTCTTATGTAAAGCCTGTGTTTTTCACTAGATACATGCATTACTGGTCTCAGCTATAAAGAATCTGACCCAGACAAGTGATCATTTCTTAACTTTCATGGGTTATATTTTGGTGAATAAATGTTATTTAAACATTAATTGAGTAGGTGATAGTAAAATAATAATTGTTTCAATTGACCAGATTGTTCCCTCCCACAAGATTGTTAGAAATAGAAAAAAAATTTTAGCTTGTCTGCAGATTTGTGCTTTCTTTCAGTTATAGTCTTCAACCCATAGAGCCATGTGAATCCCAGGACGCCTCAAAAAGCTGTGGCACTATGCAACTTCACTCGTCTCTGGCTATCATCGCCACACCTTTTTCCCTTCCTTTTACTTCTATAAAAGAGACTTTTAAAAAAGCAAAAGCAGAAACAGTAAGGGAGAAGTAGGTTGAAGAGGCAAACCTCCTTCAGATTTTAATCTCAAGTATAACATTAAAAGAAAACTCAGATGATCACTCTCTGCAGTTAGAATAATGAAACAGAATCTTTTCAGGTCAAAATTATCATAAACCCATTGAAACCTCTGTGATTATGACAGCAAACAAAACTGAACTTCTGTTTCAGTTAATGTGAATTATTAGTCATTTTCCCTTGCACAAAATCCAATGCATTCACATTTCTTCTATTTTCTAAATGACAGGTACAACACTCACTTTTGCAGTACCTGTTTTGTTCTAAATAGCATAGTCCAGAACATTTTGTAAAGGAAATCTAGTGAAGACTAGCCCTCCTAATGGTATTCTGCAAATCAACAGATTTTTTTTTTTTAATTAAAATTTTTTATTTAAAAAATTCATTACAGAGAATCACTGTTTTTGTTCTTGTAACCTCAAATTGTCTTCTGATTTAGTCTTTTAGACTTTGAAATGTCTAACAGTAACTGAATATTGAGCCACTTGATGTTCATTTACTTGCAGGAATGTACATTCCTGTGTAGACCTGAAGACGAAATATGGGAGAGAATGTTATATTTCCTGCACACACACACAAAAAATTAGTATTATGCAGATAAAGAGCAGAAACTCTAGGCCTTTACAATAATAACATTCACTGAAATGGTGTAAATAGCCTTTTAGCAATAAATATGAATGGTATAACGTTTTGGTTTTTACGAAAATCAGTAAGTGTTGAAGCCTGTTAAGTAACATGAAGGAAACACAATGAATTTTCCACCTATTCTTTTGGATTTAGTAAGAAGAAGAAAGTGTCTGCTTAGACAATAAATACAGACATACATTACTTCTCCCCTAAGAAGAGCAGATTTCCACTTTATAATTGTATAGATCCATGGAGTGAGCTTGTCTCCAGAAATGGAAAATTATCATACTGAAGAAAAGTTTGCACGAGTTCCAAAGACTTAGCATAACTTTCCTCTAAGCTGACAAGGCATCCTGACCTGTGAGCATCCCAGTGGCTGCCCTGGTGCCCATATAAAACTGCCTGCAGGACCACCAGTGGAGCCAGACAGCGGTACTGGGAGAGGGACCAGGCTTGGTGTGACAGACCCTCAGACAGAGAACCAGCTATGCCTGGGTTTTGTCCTAGGAGCACTGCTGGCACTGCTGGCTAGAGAGGAAAAATGAGAAGGTGGGAAAAGTATGATGTTATTGTTTCCAGTGTCCAGAATGAGATTTTCACATGGAGACAAAGTGCTGAAGCCAGTGGCATCCAATCTGAAAAACAGCAGGAAGTCCTAATGCTGTGGTGTGCTCCTTTTTGGGAGTCTCTGAATGGAGTAGTCCACACAACTGAACTAAATAGACACAGTAAGAGGCAGAAGTCTCTATATGTTTATAAAAACACAACTGAGTAACATTTTTAATCACGTCTGGCTCACTCTAAACCGTCTCAAACTTGAGAAAGTGTCTGTGAGGAATCTGCTATCATACAATGGACCCTTTGTCTACCCAGCTGTTTCAACCTAAAGAGCTGCAACAATAAATAATCTTAAATAATCCAGATCTTGTGCAGGCACGACCTGACAGTCAAATTAAGGAAATGGCAGAGTTCACTGCCCTGAATGCCTGTGTCATGGCATTGCTCCACAATATGATGCTCTGACCCAGGAAAGAGGCTGCTTGGTGAACAGCTCCGTGGACATCTCTGGGAGCTCCTGCCCTAAGGTAGCAAAGACAACTTTAATCTCAACATCTTCAGCCTCCTGCATGTTCCCTTGGTTTGCTTTACTATACTTTGGGCACTATTTTCTTTAGTCAATACAGTTGTGATATTATTATCTATATTTAAGAGTATTGAAGGACATTGTGATGAACTCACCTGCTCAGGAAATGCAGCAGGAGAACAAGATTTGTCTTGTGCCCATGCAGCTGCACTGAGTTAAAAGTGTGATACACTGTTCATGGACTGTGCAAAGGACCAGGCTCATTTTTAAACAGGAAGATTTTTTTGTACAACTGTGCCCAAGAAAAAAAATCTTTCTCCCCACAGTGGACACAGATATGTTGGTTTAGCTGCCTATAACAAGAAAAACTACCTTAACTAAAACAGAGGTACAATGGAAAATAGAGAGGAATGTCAGCAATCTGCCAAAACAAATTTGTAAATATGTCAATACTTCAGTATATTTGCAGTTGGAAAGACTGTCTCCTTATCCCAACACTGCATGTCTTCCAAGCCTGATACTGAACGTATTTTGAAGTTTTCACTAGGATACTGAACACTCAGAGCTCTACTGTGTTCTATGCTGTGCTGAGCAGCATTTAGAGGCAGAGCCAGCTGAGCAGGAAGGGTGCATTTACACAGAACAAGTTCGGCTCTGCTTAGCCGAATGCCAGTGATTGCCTAAGCACAGCACCCTTCTCTTATGTCTGGGCTGGAGATGCCCTGATTTTCATCAGCTTGGGCCACAGTAGAGGGGAAGCTGTCTCAAATCCTCCATGTAGGTGCACTGGTGGCAGCTGATGAATTTTGCCAGGGCAGATCCATGATGGCTTTTATGCTGAGAGCAGCATTACAGCTGTGTGTGCCCAGGTGTGTGCTTTGCACATGGCAGGAGGCTATCTCCCGGGCTCCCCTCCTGCCTGGTGCTTCTTCCCAGTGATTCTTGTACTATCCTAAGGTATGAACTAATCTTTACTATCAGCTCAGGCAGATGATTTATCTCACCACTACAGTGGGTTTTTGTTGTTCTGTGTTGGTCCTTCACAACATCAAGGAGTGAACAAGCAGCTTGAAATTCCCTTGCAGCCTTTGAACCACCAATGGGCCAGTGGCAACAGCTGCAACTGGAGTAATCAGTTTGCTATAAAGAAGCTCTAATGTTAATGACAAATGGGTCCTTATATGTTGCAGAACTGACCTAACTGAGGAAGAAAGATTAAACAGAAATAGCTTTCTCTTCTTTTTGCACTGGAATATTCTCTACTTCCGTAGATAATTTATTCTTGAAGGTCTTAGGAAGAATAAGCTTGTCATGTCATCTTATAGCAACAAGAAAAACTACAGGAGCAGCAAAAGCAGTAGATCTAAACAATATTTTGGCTGGCCAAGACACAGCCATAATGATGACTGCTGAGAAGGCAGTTTTCCTTAGATGTGTACATCTTATCTCCTGTCTCCCAGGCAACTTCCTAACATCTTTTTGAAATTACTAAAGACCAACTAATGTATTCTAATACTGTGACAAGCCTTATCAAGCCAGTACAATCCCACGTCATTTTCTATTTTGAGTCACATACATTAAACCAAACCCAGTAACTAAATACTGATGGCTACCCATATTACCATGTAAACAAAGGCTACATTGTTTTGACATTCAGCATGAAAAATAGTTGAATCTGTACATTGAATTTCTAGAGAAGTCATATATCTAATAATATTGCATACAATATGAAAATCCTTGGAAATTATTTTCTCAATGTTCCTTATGCTTTAGAAAATATATTTGTATTAAACCAACAAACTTTCATTTCTCAGTACCAAAATCACAGCTTGGTATTTTGGAACATTCAAAAGAATCTATATTTTAAAACCTATAATCAGTAGTATCAGAAATACAGAAATATTTTTTCTCCATCTGAAAGTACTTGAAAAGTACAATAATTAATTAATTAATACATGCAGTAAGTATTGACGTAGTTTCTTGTGGATCTTATAAGATATAAAGGCTGAGTTGAGATGTAGACTGTTAGCTCCCATGGCATGACTTGACACAGTAGAGTGCACATTTCAAATATTATTAAAGATTGAAAATTATTTTATTGTCTTCATACAGCTGATGCAGAGATGGGGAATAAGATAGATCATAATTTTTGAGTCAGAAAACATTTCTCTAATCTATACTCCTATGCAATAAATAAAAACATATTGTATCTACAGGGGGAAATAGAAAAGAAACCAAACTCAACAGATCCATGAACACAGGAAGAAATCTCTATTTTGAGAAATATTGCTGCTGAAAATAATAAACTACACAGAAAAACTAGTATTAAATTAACAAAAGTAATACCTCTTTTTAAAGAACAGTAGCCTTGCCCACTGAGCAGTTTGAAGACAGGAATTCCCATTTTTAAGAATGATATTTTCTGTGTACATGATAATGACTGCCCTTGGCATCAGAGATAAACTCAGTATGAAGAGAGAATTAATTCAATGCTTTTAAAATTGTATTCCAGACTGCTGAAACAAGAATGCATCTCTTTTCTGCAATCTCATTATCAAATTTGCTGTCCCCATTTTGCTGTGAATAGAGAATACTTCTGGATCAATGGTTTCTTTAGGTTACTACTACCTGCATCTTACAAAGAAGTCACAAACAAGATTTGCTGAAACAGAATTTTATAAGTTTTCTATTTCTGAATAAGCATGCTAATACTTACCTTGAAAAATATTGCAACACACTTTACTACATGTAGGAAGTTAGAAAGGAAAATGAACAGCAGGGGTAAATCTTAAGGCTATTCAATCCATATACACGATATGAGCTGAGAGAATGGTATGTAACAGAAACAATTTTTAGTGACACATCAGGTGTCAATAAAATAAGGTGTTGCCATTTAATTTTTAAAGAACTTGAATTTATAGTGGAATGGTAATAACCATCAGTCACTGGAGGCTGCCTAGAACAAATGCAGAGCACATATGAGGGCAGAGGATCAAAAGAAGTTCATTCTCAAAGACAGAAGTGGTTTTTTTTAATTTGAACAAAACAGAATGAAGTATTAGGTGTGAATTGTTTGTTCTTTTTCACGTTGCTATATTTCTGCCTGCTATAAAACCTTTTGCACCCTCAATCAGTTTGCAGATGACACTAAGCTGGGCAGGAGTGCTGGTCTGCTGGGGGTTAGGAAGGCTGTGTAGAAGGATTGGACAGGCTGGATCAATGGGCTGAGAATAATGGCATAAGGTTTATTAAGGCGAAGAAAGAGGTCCTGAACATGGGTCACAACTCCATGCAACACTGCGGGCTCAGGACAACATGGCTGGAAATCTGCCTAGTGGAAAAAGACCTAGGAATGAGGGTGGACAGAAGCTGAACATGAGCCAGTGTGCGCCCAGGTGGCCAAGAAGGCCAGTGGCACCCTGGCCTGCATCAGCAATAGTGCAGCCAGCAGGACCACGGCAGGGATGTTCCTGTGTACTCAGCACTAGTGAGTACAGTGTGCATGTCAAACCCTGTGAGCCCTTCTGAGCCCCTCACTACAAGAAAGATATTGAGGTACTGTGGAGTGAGTCCAGAGAAGAGCACTGGAGCTGGCGAAGGGTCTGGAGCACAAGCCCTGTGAGGGAATCCAGGGATTCTTTAGCCCGAAATAAAAGAGACTCAGTGGAAATCTTAGTGCTTTCTACAACAACATGAAAGGAGATCCTAGTAAGATGAGAGTCGTTTTCTCTCCCACACAACCAGAGACAGGACTAGAAGAAATGGTCTCAGTCTGCACCAGAGGAGGTTCAGTTTGGACATCAGAAATAATTTTTTCACTGAAAAAATGGTTAGGCTTTGGAAAGAACTGCCTAGAGAGGACGTGGAGTCACCATCCCTGGAAGTGTTCAAGAAACAATTGGACATGGCACTTAGTGCTATGTTTTGGTCGATGTGGTGTTGGATCAAAGGTTGGACTCAATGGTCTTGGAGGTCTTTTCCAACCAAAATGTTTCTAAGATTCTATGTCCAGAATGTGGTTAAATGCACATTTCTAACCAGTACAGTTTGCTTTATTGGTAACAGTTTTAACTGTGCACACCTAAGCTTGGGAAACTTGGGTTCTACTGCCATCACTGCTACACATGCTCACAGGCCTGCTGCCAGGCACCAGGCACCATAAATAGTTATACAGAAACCTACAGCTCCTAATAGTTCCTACGAAAACCAATGATGACAAACAGACTATTTTTTAAGGAACTAAAAGAAAACATAGAAGTTAGTAATGGTCAGAATGAATTTTATAAAAACACTCTATATCAAATCAAATCAGTTTCCTAACACTCAAGGTAGCAGAGAGAAGAAGCAAAACATGCCATATACCTTGGCTTATATAAGACTTTAGCACTATGTTGTATAGAGGTCCAGTAGCCAAGCTAAAGAATATTTAGATGATGAAAAAAAAATTCTAAAGTCATGGGAAAATTCTACTTGTGAATTCATTATCAGTGGTTCAGGTAAACCCTGTGAAGGACTGAGTAATGTTCTACAAGGATCAGTCCTAAGGGAGTGATATTATCAGATGTTATTTTCAATGACCCAGATGATCAAATAGAAAATGTTTTGATTATATTTGAAGACATCAATAAGCTGATAGTATAGTTGCAAAATGGGAATAGAGTTAATTAAATCCTGATACACAGGGAAATTATATAAAAAAAGGAAAATATGCTGTTTATTATGGGCAAGTCTCAAGCCACGAACTTGGGTAAGAACAATTAACTGCACAAAAACAGCAAAGGGAACAAAGGACTTGGTTAGAGCTCTGTGGAAGTATATTTAGAATTGTTGTGAATCATAGCTTCAAGGATTGTGTAAATGCAAAGCCCATGCGATTAATCACACACAATGATTAATAAACTGTCACAGCTAACAGGACATTTCAAATAATCCTTCTCCTTTCAGTGCTGACCTCTGCTGCAGTGCAGCAACACTAATTGTTGAGCAATGAAATCCAAGGAAGACAGGACAGTCTGGATGACATTCAGAGCTAAAATTTTCTCGGAAGAGCATTGAGAAGGAAGAGCATTGAGAAGGAAGAGAGGACTGGAAAATAGATGAAGAGGAAAGTTTAGGTGAGATAGAGTTCTATTGCTTGTTGCCTAATTACTTTTAGCATGACAATTAAGGCTTCAAGTTTCTATCTTTGAATGTTGAAGCCTCTTACAGGAAAATAAAATTACTCATATGCCCCACAAAAAGTCCTGTCAAGGCATTTAATGGCTTTTCTCACTTCCCAGAAATGCTGCAAGTGACAACGAAATACTTCATAATGTGGCCAGGATGCCTATCCAAGTTTTTTTTCAATTCTCAACTAATTTTCTTTCTCATCCTTTTCAAAAAATATTAGCAACGTTCTTTTACTTCACATTCAAACTTCAGAGTCTTTAGGAAACTTTTATTTCACATATTCAAGCCTTGAGCATCAACCACAACACACAGAAGTATCTTTCATTATGTTCTTTTGAATCCTGGACTTTGTGTCTCGAGGTCTTAGAAAATATGACAGCCATGAGGGTCCTTGGCTTTGAACCCAGGACTTACTGAAGTAGGTGTACACCAGTTAAATGCCAATGTCACTTAAATGATTTTTTTCAGGCTATACCTGAGCTCAAGAACTGTGTCTGGATTGCACTAATTTCACATAACAGCCAATGCTGACTTTGTCTTAAAGGAAGAAAACGTGAGAGGCAGAGAACAATTAAAACTTCAGCTCCTTCTTCATTCTAGTTGCTTTCATTTTGCCAACTCCATCCACCATCCTGTGAAACCCCCAGAAATGTAAGACAACTTTTTCAATCTGCAGAGTTTATGTAGCATAAATCCCACTTCCCTGGTGGGAAAGAGAGGGGATCCTCACAGTCCCTTGCTTGCAGTGCTACAGTTTCTAGCTGACTGGGTGCTCCTCAGAAGAGGCTGTCACACCAGGGGTTCTTTCCATGGCATGGCCAACACGTTGACACCTGGCAAGCATCATATTCCTTTCCTGGCATGCAGGAGAGGCATTAGCAAACTGTGAAGTTTTCAATGCCTTGTGTTACCCAAACTACACTAGTTCTGTTGCCTTGACCTGATGGGAGGTGTTCATTGCCCAGGTTTTCTTCCTCAGTGTAAGCAAGGTGTGGGCTGAGAAGGAATGGGGCTAGCTTGATCTTGCCCTGTCATAACCTTGGCATTTACCCTGTGCTTGCAGGGACTGGGAGTGCTCCCAACATCCACCCTATAGAAACAACTCCTGAGACCTCAGTTTACCTAGAAATAAATCATTAGCCTGACAAGAAAATCTCTTTATGTAAATATCACTCTGAGCATCCAAGTTTCAGACACCACTGAAATGCATGAAATTTCTATTCAGCTGCAATATGCTATGGAAAAGGTCTTAAGTGCCTCAACAAACAAATGCCAACCAATGAATATAGTTTTTACTGCTGCCCTTCTATTTCTTGGGATGGATAAGGACTGATATTCCAGAGGCAAGGAGGGGCAAAAGAGAATAAAAGGTGGGAAGTTTCCTACTGACTGTCGAAGTGTGATACTCTTCTGGTTGCTTTCTAGGAGAAGCAGCATAGCCTTGTATGATTCATGTAACAGCAATCTCTGCTCCAGATGAAGGCTAAGCACCTGTGTGCCCTGATAGCTTGCTCCCTTGCCACTTCTAACTTATCAATAATGGTAAAATATTAAATAGGAAGAGGTATGGCCTCTTCCTATTTAACATAGTTTCTTTGACAGTGCTTCAGCTATCCATCTCTCCATTTTCCAGGGCCATTTTACCATAGTGACAAACAGCCCCAATTTTCTCCCTTCAAAAGCATGATAATTATTCAGCTAGAATTAGGAAATCACATAAAATCCTGTCACCAGTGACTAGCCACTAGGTCTTAACTTGTGTATTCCCATGACAACAGTTTTTCTACAGTGCTCGCTTTTCTATGGTGTCCAGAGTAATTCAAGCTGCCTTTTAAAGTCTTGGGTTTTCCCATTTCCTGGTAGTTTCTTGGCCCAGAGATTTAAAGAAACTGTCTTTTTGCCACATGCAGCATATTCAACACTGTGAAAAAAGTGGAACAGATCCAGTACTTGGCATCTATTAAGCATCTCTATTCCAACTAACAATTAATTAGGATTAAGGGATGTTGAAAATATAGAAGAAGAAAATAATTACCGACTATTAATCATGTATTATGATTATGTATTATTCTTTCAGGTACTTAAAAGATAATTGCATGCACTTTCCAGAGGATCTAAGGAGACTTGTGAAATATTTAAATTGCCCTATAACCCAGGATCAATTGAGAAATGTCCAAGTTTCTGACAGGAGAACTAATGCTTTACTGCGGCACTTCTGTCTCTCTGCTCATGCTGTTATTTAAAACACAACCTGCACCTTGCTGCACCCCAAATTATGGTTTACTTCTGAATAGCAAGGCAGGCAAGCTCTATCTATCTACAGGACATTGTTGTAGATTGTAGAAGTACATCCTCTGTCAGTGAACAGAAGAGAGTACCACTGTGGGATTGCTGGGGGAGGATCTCCTGCATCCACTTGTCAGTGGAGGCGTTATCAGGTGAGGTTACAGACATTTCAGTTCTACTTAATCCCTCATAGATACGGACCTGATGTTGTTGTGGTGAAAAAGGGTGCATCAGGAGAGCTCTCCTGATATATCCTCTCCTCCTCTCATGTAGCTTGAGAGGAACTCTTCTGCACATTGGCCATTTATATTCTTCAAGTGATCTAGCCAGGCAGTACCCTCTGGTTTCACAACAAAGTATCAATCAAAATGTCCCTGGGAAATCAGTGATGAAGCTGAGTCTCTCTGGTTAGACCTCCAGGTCTTGTAACATGATGTATTTCTAAATTCAATATAATGAACCTGTCCATTAAATGTTTATAACTCAATAATCCATTTTAAGTGTGATGGCTAATTAAACTAAACATAGCAAACTTGCCTGCAACTAGAACTGGTTGTATGTAATTTGAATTAAAAAATAGCAAAAGATTACTTGCATATACAGAAAGCTTAACCCCCACAAAAATATTCAATAATATAGCAAATCTTAGTTTTTGAGTACTAGATCTCAATCATCAGAGTAAAAAGAATGCAAAAAATAATTATGCAAAACTTATTTTAACTACAGAAGTAGATTTATTGAGTATCAAATGTGAAATACTAGAAAATGAACAAAAATACTTCTGGGTACAGAAGTATTAAATAATATGGTACTATTATTTCTGATTCTTTAGGTGTAATGTGTTGTACTCAGAACACTGATTCAATGAGTTTGTATTTTTTGTTATGTGTAAAACACTGTTTATTCTTTCCTCAAAACAAATGTTTAATATAAACAGATTTATTTTACTAGGCACTTAGATTGCTGACTCACTTTTAAATGAAGATTACTCCTCTAAGAGAATGACCATCTGTTTCTTCTCCATAATGAAACTGGAGTGAAGTGATTTTAACAATGGAATTTTAACAGCCAAGTGATTTCAACACTTCTGGGCAAAAAAAACAGTCTTAAGCCCTAAGGTATTCTTGAAAGAAATATAATTAAATTATTTTACTTATATTCTTACTATTGTTAGGAGTAAGCATACTTCAGCCAAGGTGTAATTAGTAGGATGGCATGATAGGTAAATTCTGAATGGGACCATTGTGACCACCATAGTTGTAAACAGGTCTGACCTTACAGAAAATTTCCATGTGGAAACACTATGAGAACATGGGGCAGCATTCAGGAATACTCTGCATTACTTAACTTTAGTCTTTAAATTATTTATTTTAGTCTTTAAACAGGTAGAGATGTTTGTTCTTAATAAATGTTTGTAACACTTATTGACTGTTTATTATGTGATGCTGTTGGGGAACTCTGACTAGGAGTTAGATATTCATATATAGATTTGAATATTGATCTTGAAAGTTAGGTGTTGAGAGTTTGGGATAAGGGTTCTCATTCTCCTTTTTAAACACAGGCCTCTAAACCAAAACATTTCCAAAGACTTCATTACCTCAGATAAATTTCATTTTTCTTTTTTAAAGCTTTTGTATGGAGTGATATTCAAGCACAAACATGGAGAATAACTGAAGCAGATTATGCACTGTTCCTTCAAACATGCGTGTGTGTTAGATGCATTATGCACTAATACATTATAAGTATGACAGGTATGGATGACAAAAGTAATTAAACCTGATAAATAGGTGATTAATAAAAAACCTCATAATTAATAAAGAAGGAGTAATCAAAGTCAAATCATTCTGTAGAAATTACAAACAGTTTGTCTGATTTAACTTTTTGGCATTTTCTTTAATCAGAAGGAAAATAAATTTCTGCTAATGTTCCCAAATATTTTATTTTTTTTTGCTAAGAAGTGAAGGCTTGATTTAAATACTGAAATCTTCTTGAGTATAAATGACAAACTGAGTTAAATCTAATCTGTATGAAAGTGCCTTTAATCCAACACTTAAATAGCTAAATTTTCTTTATTAATCAACATTTTAGAAAGGAATGTTCTAAAGGTCCATGAACACCTCCCCAGATGTCAGACTATGGTCTAGGACTAGCATTGCTGTCAGTGGGGGTGGACAGGATATCTCCAGGGGCTGGTGACCCAGCCAGGGCCACCTGGGCACAGACAGCTTGCCTTGGGGCTGATGGAGAGCAGGAACAGCAAGCAAGGCTGTCGGCCAGGGCAGGGACAGCTCTCTTCTGTTCCTAGGCTGCCCAGCAAGGTGGTGCCAAAATGATGTCCTTTAACTGCTGAGGTGACTTACTGAGGCCAACATACCTGTGGCTGTCTGTGCCAGTGGCAGAACCACAGCATCCCAAACAGCGGCCAAAACAAAAGTCAGAGTGAACAGTGGCTAGGCTAGAAACTCAAATGCTCCATTCTCCTTTTGAACTACAAGCAAGGATGTACCACATGCCCCTGTGGATTGTGATGGAATACCTGATGTCACAGCACCATCTTACACTGTCTGCCCTTTTCTGTCAATTAGGGATGATGAAGTTACAAGACTAACACTGTCTCTAATGATACTGACAAGGAAGTCTGGTTATTGGGCGGGAGGAAGAAGAATTACTTTGGTAATTAATCCATTGTTGCTCAGAGATTCCAGTTGCATTGCTTGGAGTAGTTCCTGCACAGATACTGTATTTGGTTGGTAAAACTAATAACAATTTCATTAAGCTAACAGCTCCTAATGGTCACAATAATTCTGTTAAATCTTAATGGATATACTTGTCCTTGCCTTACTTTTTAATTTACAATTTATTGCAGATACACTTCACGGTCTCTTGTGTCTCAGATTAGTGTTCCATATTGCCACAAGATCATTGTGAGGTCTTACCGTGACTTTTAAACTGTGAAATACCTGTCTCACCCTGTCCTCAGGGACTTCAGTAAGAGCAAGAGTAGTCTTTATCTCAGTTTGAAATCTATTAAATGTGTTTATTTAATTTTTTGCTTATGAAGGCATTTTTCTTTATATGTATTTAAAGAATTTTAAAACAAATTAAAAATAGGAGCAATGACAGGAATGTAAAAAATTCCTATGAAGAGGAATGTGAAAAAAGTTACTTGCCAAGATCTTCCCAAATGAAAACTCTACCTTCTTCATTTAGCCTTCACTGGGGATGACTGCAAAAGTAGAGCTTTTATCCAAAATTCAGCCCCTTTTTACAATTTTAATCATCTTATGCACTCTGCAAAACACCATGAGCTGCAATGCTGCTAGTAACACCCTACTGGGTGCTATAACAGCATTTTATGTATGAGATCTGGCAAATCATCCTAGAGGGATGTTACTGGCAGCAACTCACACAAACGAGACATGAGAAGGGAGAAGGAGGTAGCCAAAGGTAGCAGCAGCCAGCTGGTGCCAATGCTCCTGTGATTTTAACAGTGACACCTCCGGGGGAGGAAGGAGAGGCAGAGAGAGCTAAATGTAATATGAGACAAAAAATATTCATTTTCATCAGAAGAGGTAAATTAATATCAACAATGTAATTTCTGCCACTTCTCAGGATTAAAATAAACCATATGTATAAAATTGTTTTCCAGATAGTATGGAAGTCTTAACCATCTTCCCCTCAAAATTAATACTGGATAAAGGAAATCATTGGCGAAAATACCGACATCAAAAGAGTGCCTCTAGGGTGGATGCTTTTCTGGGGTGAACTGGCAAGGGCAGAGAATTTTTTATCATTATTTATTTTTTATAAATTTATTAAATTTTTTTTTTTTGAAACTCTCAGCCTGTGAGAAAAAGAGGCAAGTCTTCAGTGAGCTCTGCACAGCACAGCTGAGGGTGCGTTAACAACCAAGTAGTGGTTCCCCTGGATGTGTCCTGCTCTTTGTCTCACTGCTTGCACACATATCCAAGTACTGTCTGGCTCAGTAAGGCCTGGACTGAAGTATTTTGCTCTTCTGAGGTGTTCAGAAGCCTGTAAAGAAAAGGTTAGTGGGCTCTATCCAAAGCCTAGTGAATAGCAGATGATACATTACTGGAACACTACAGCATTGGGCATCTTCTGGGCTGGTTCACCAAAAAGGCTTAAATGCAAGATGTCCCTTCATTCCTTTATGAGATTTCCCAGCCACAGGGAATGCTGAACTCCCACAGGAGTTCAGGGAAGGATGAACTCCCACAGGAACACTGCCTAATCTCTGGTTATGGACATGGCTGAATATTTTACAAACACTACATTTACTCTTCCCAAATAATATTATTGTGTATCTTTTTTGAAATCTGGATGGATTCAATTTCTCTCTAATATCACAGTACCACCTGAGAACTTGATTTATCTCTTCATTTACTTTGCTAGGTAAGGATGAAACAGCCTGGGGCAATTACTTTTAGATTTGTTAACAAAAGCGTTAAATTGATCATGCACATTGGTAATGCAAAAAAGTACCATCCTCCTTCTTCAGTGGACTCATTTAGATTGTCATCAGAGAGGCTGCAATGGTTCAGCACTACATAGATTTTAATTAAAAATTTTGGGAGAAAATAAGTTATTTCGTGTTATCTAATTCTTTACTAGATGTTAGATTTAAAACAATAGAAATAGGTTTAAAACAATAAATTTCCATTGCATTGGAATGTTTCTTTGAGCAATTTTGCTGCAGATTAGATTTCACAGACATACAGCATTTCTATTTGCTGGCTTTTTATTAGATTTGGCAAGAACTACTGCTATGAAAAGAAATTCTCAAGGCAAAACTGTGATTAAAAGATATAAAAGATCCATATCTGAGAAGGATGGTGATACAACTGCCAATGAGATCTATAGTAGCTCAGTGGAGCCATCCTGTGTAAGCATATTTAAATCATACGCATATGAATATATAAATTTAATCTGGTTGGTTTTTTTTCTTGAAGGTACAATGTGCAGAATAAACCTGACAAAGGCAGGCCAGGTATGTTGATACCACATTTCTGGAAAGAAATGTAGATTGACAAGCAAAACAAATTCATAGATATATGATTCCACTAAATGACATTATTTTTGTACAAGAAGGCTTTTAAATTGAGTGGTCACAAAGAGGCGATGGTGTTGCGAGATGTTTAGTGCTGGCAGAAGTGGAGCAGAGGTTTGAGGCAAAGTTCAGAAAATAGGCAGAGCCTCTCTTGGTTGGATCATGAAGCAAAGACATGAGGTAGATCTGGAGTATAAATATAGGCTGGAGTGAAATGGCTGAGAGCCCCAGTTCTGGCTGCATAACATATTTACAGGTGTTCAAAGAAGTCATCATCCAGGGACAGGTCCTGGGATCAAAGGAGAAGGAAAGTGGAGGGATGGGCTAGAAGATCTGGTAGAGAAACCAGGTTTTTAACACTCTCCATTCAGATCTATATTGATAGTAAATTATTAAAGATAGTAAATTTGCACTTACCACTTTTGCTTCACGTTATCAGATCTGGAGGAATTTATTAACTAGCTGAGCGTGTGAATGCAGAGAAGTTTAGGGAAGGAAAATATGATCTGGAATCCAAAATTATCAAAAGGATAACTTTTCTTTGAAGAAAAAAGATGCATGATCAAAATTAAAAAAAATATATGCTGCTCCCAAACTAAAAACAAGAGCTCATTTTATTAACTGCATTCTGTTGGTTGAGACATAGCCTAGAAATTAAAAAAAAAAAAAAAAAACCAAAAAAAAACCAACACAAACAAACAGTGTGAATTATTGCATTGCTGGAAGGTGCAAAAGGCAGATTATAATATATATCTACAAAAAAATTAAAGATAAATAAACTCTGGAACAGAGTGAAAACAAACAAATACAAGATAAGGTATATTAATCTCTTCTCGGGAAAAGGATAGTTTCAGGTTAAACAAAAGCAGTTGAGCAGTATTGTATTTGATGGACTAATGGAATTTTAAGTCAAAATAAAAAACATATTATAGAAGTACTAAACCAGGAATTAATCATGCAAGGAGACTAATTTACAGCGTTCCAGACTATGCTTTTTACAAAGGACTTTCACTAGAAAGAAATGGAAACAAATGTTGAACATTTCACTTAGTTGAAAAATTTAAATTCTTAAAAGCTGGGAGTCTGGAAAGGGCCTTTTTCTATCTATTCAGTTCCAGTTAATCATTTACTTTTGTATTGTGTAGCTGGCATTTTATGGAGCATCTTTATAGATAAAACAATTACATTACTTTGTTGAGCTGGATCGAGAATAAAAGAGATATTTCTTTTCAGCTGGATTTTATTTTAATGAACTAAATATCAGTTGCATATAAAAGTGCCATAAAAATAAAATACCAGGTACTTAATAAGCACTATAGCCAAAATAGCTGCATTTTGCTCCATGTTGAGACTCTGCAATGAGAAACAGGAATATTTTCTCTTTGCTTTGGTCTCTGGTTATCATGGCTCCTACTTTGATAGTGTTCTAATATGGTGTTGAATTCCTGAAAGGATGAATTCACTACAAGGTGGGTAATCCTCTGTGTTCCATGACTAACATTTAGTTGCAAATAAAAGTAGTTGTGTTCACAGTGTCTCCAGTTCCATGACCCCTAGTTCTCTACTGGATATATGATTTCAAGAACGTAATGTCTCATACATCTCTGACTGTTTATGTTGGTACATGAACAAAACAACAGTGCTACAGGTGAAATAAACCACTTAGAAGATAGTAACTATTTCAATTTGAAAGAAAAAAAATTAATCTGATGTACCTTGATTCCAGCCCTCAGGATATGACTGATGTGGTGTATCGTGGTAATATGTCTGTCAAACACCACTACCACCTAAATGCTATTCCTGTAATCAAAATATTCAGGAGTTTTTATCTGTTTCTGGGTTATGATGGTCAAGAAGACCTTGAGAACATAACATTCTGGCAAAAGCATATTGTTTACAAGATATAAAACTGGGATTTGCACTGCCTTTCATCAGAACACTGGCTGCTGTCTACCTTTATTAGATAAAAGCTGGAAGTGAAGTCTCCTGGCATAAAAATGATGAAGATCTGCTTGAGAAAATACCTGTGTTTTTACTTATGATGAATACAATAAATTTATGAATTTTAGATTTACAGACTCCTTTAAAAAGTTTATGAAGAAGGGGAAGGTGATATAGACTGAATCGCTTACGTGTGAGCATGAAATAAATGCATGACGTGAAAATGCACCCAAACTTGATGTTCACAATTTCAGACTGGATGCCACTTTTCTCAGTGTCTAAATACCCTTATATTGGGAGTTTTCTTCTAACATGCTGTAAGTATATGGAATTCATCTTAGTCTGTCACTTAGGGTCCTTCCAGAGAGATCTACTTTTGCCACTTAAAGAGTCGATTTTTATCAACACCTATTCAAGCTAATCCATCTGATAACAGAAGAAAACTACTGGTTATTAAGAGAAAAACACAGAAATACTAAATTATTTCTGTTTGTAGGTCTCTTCAGCAGTCTGCTTCAGTACAGCTTGGCTGCTCTACTCTCTCTCTATGCCAAAATGATATTTCAGCTTTGTTGAATATTTAGTGGGCCTATTTACTTACAGTGTACAGTATTCATCAACAATTTATTTCAGGCCAGCCAGGGTCAGATCAGATCCCTGTGGAATGTCTTTCTATTTTTATTAAATTCAGGCAAGCAACACAGACTGTGATCTATTTTGCCATCAACTGGCAGTCAGTATTAATGATACCTGGAAAGATCAGTCATCATTACTTTGGATATTCTAATATGCAGTAGAAAGTGAATTGGGCATCCAGCCAGTTACACTGGTGAAACCTGACAAGAAAAGCAGTCGATATAGACAGCTGTTGGTTGCACTCCTAATTCCCAGTGATACAATGATTATGATTCCATTACCTCAAGTCTGATCAATAGAATTGGCACCAAACTGAAAGATGTATTTGGACTGCTATTGGTCAGTAGAAGAGATTGGTGATTAAATTATTTTAATTAATAAATAGACAGAAAAACTGATACTGGCAATAGTTTTCTGCTGTTAAAAAGGTTTTCCCAATCTCAGTATTTCGGTAAACAGTTTTTATTACAGGGATCATGTTAGAGTCAAGATGTCCGGTGGTTGCCTGCTTTCTGACATTCACTAAGTCTGAATTTTCAGTTTCTTTTAATTCCTAAACAATGCTTCTTCAGCCCACCCATGCTAACAAGTGTTCAACAGACCTATCAAATATACATGAGGTGATTTTTGCAGCAGGCATTGCAAATAATCTCTGATAGAGTGTCATCTGAGATGCTCATTAAGAAAGAAAGGAAAGGTCATCAGATGTCAAGTTTGAATATTCTCAGCTCATTGCTCAGGAAAGAGTGTGTTAAACTTGAAATGCCATCTGAAAGGCAGACATAGTTTCTGTAGCTTTTGTCAAACTGAATGACATTTGTGTTAGGCAGACTGCTAGGCTGCATAATTTGCTGGATCAATGGAAAAACTACTTTGAAGCTACTGATTCCATATTATCGTGCTTCCTATGTGAGCAGGAGCAGCCTCCAGCCAGAAAGAATGTGAGATCACAGCCTACACCCCTGCCTCCCTCCCCTAAACTTGGTAAGGTATCAGAGCTGATAAGATCACTGCTGGTGACAGGTGAGTTTTGTGGGGTGTTTGCAGTGTTCTTATATTCAGGCAGTACTCCATCTTCGAGAACTCAAGAAAAGTTCTGCTCAAAAATGAAGATAATAACTTGCACAGCATCTGCAGAAGCCCTGTTCTTTGATCAGCTACAGTGAGTGTCTTTGCTTTTGTACCCATGCCTCAATCAGCAGCAACAACTGAGGTAAAAATGGAAATTTTGGTGTGGATTTAGACCAGATGTTTTGTCTTTCACTAAGCTGGACATTACAGAGGTTTTCTGAGAAAATAACAGTTTAATGAGACATAACCCATTCCTTCTTCCTGTCTCTTGTTAGGCACTTGATTCAGCACATCACGAAAGGCTAGAAGACCTGAGGAAGTGACTCAAAGTCCCAAGGAAGTTATACTGATGAAAGAACCACTTAAGGGGATAGAAAACTCTGTTTGTATGAATGATACCTGAATGCCATTTTTCCTCAGTTTCCATGGCTGCATGGAACAGCCAAGTCCCGCCTGTCCTGACTGTTCTCAGCTGATGGACACATTGGAAGAAACAGCTGTTTGTGATATTACGTTGTACACAATTCTGCTCAAAAAAGATCTTAGATACACTAAGGGCATTTGCCTTGTGCTCTCAGCATGGAGAATCCAGCTGACAGTCAACTTAGTGAAGCAAAAGGCAATGTGTAGTGGAGGAGAAATTGTGCATCGGAGTGTTGACATATTCTATTTATAAATTTCCTGTTAGAAGTATATGTTCCATGAACAGAAATCACAGAATAACAGAATCACAGCATTACAGAATAGGGAGTGTTAGAAGGTCACCTACCACAGCCGGTCACCTGGTCCAGCGTCCCTGCTCAGAGGTGGACAAATGCTGCTTGTAAATCCTTTAGAAGTATGTTTGGTGGTCCCATTTCCACACTCAATTCCCTGGCTGAAGAATGAAGTGTTATCAGAGTGAACTGCTGCTTATACATCTTCTTTTTAACAAATGTGGTCTCACAATTCCTATATTGTACTCATAAAACCAAAAATGGATAGCAACTTCCATCCTGACTTCCTAAGATTCAAGACTTGTTCTTGAAGATAACTAGGACACAAATAGGTAATACTATCATCTGGTTTTAACAACACAGACAAAAATATTAAAGTTGCGGTATTATTCAAGGGTCTTGAACCCCTAATTTACCAGAAATTAAAATACAGACATCAGTCCTCAGAAATATACCTGAAGTGCTCTGATATTTTATATATTGCCAGTTTCAAGCTGATAGTACTGTTGGTTTGACAAAGTAATAGTTCTTTGGGCAGAAATAAAATATCTTGTTAATACCCAATTTAGTGTGTTCATGAATTTTATAAGAGCTTGTTTCTTCTCTTTAAAAGCTGTAGACAAGTATATGGAATAACAGACTTCCTTAATTATCTTGAATATTCTAATATGACATGCTTTAAAACACTGGTGGTGTCTTGTAGAAAATAGTGGTGCTAAAGAATGATGTGAGCTAATTAAACAGAATGGAAAAGTTTGTATGTATGTGAAAGAAAGGAGACAAAACATATGACATGGCATAAATCCTTATTCCTGTTCAAATTAGCAATTAATTCACTGTTTGTGTTACCTTTCCAATCACAGTATGGGAAGAAGAATGAAGTCGCAAAATATTTTTGTTTTGCTTTTAACAAAATATAGGCTGTATGAAACAAGAAATTTTCACAGAATGGAAGTACTTCTTATTTTTAACTTTTGAATGCTGACCTCCACTTAACAGAGGTCAAAAGGTGTTTGCTGGTGAAAGTATGTGAAAACTCTGAAAACATAAATTACTTGAATTACTATATTTAAATATTTTATAATTGCTATCATTTTTTATATACCTTGCTTGAAGGAAACAGACTGTAAATGAACAGAAAGCAGCTAAGAAAGACAGATACTTTCTTTAGAGAAAGTAGGAGTTTTGATTAGTCAGTGTAAAATTGCAATGACCTTATCTACAAGTATTACTTCTTGAGCTGTTATCCAATGCAAAGGTTGTGTAAATTTACAGTTTCATTAGAAAAACCCACAGATAAAATAGATTTCCATAGAAAAGGCTTTTTTGTTGAGCTGTTGGATTATTCTGTTTGCTTTGACTGAGCACTGGTTCTACATCCTTTCCTTCCACTCCTGACAGATAGAACTGACAGATGTTGGAAATGCTAGCAAGAGCCCGTTCCCTGAGGGATATGAAGGAGCTCCTATGAAACCTTACAGTTGGAACTAAATCTTCTTTAAGCTATAAAAAATAGTTTATCTTCTGAAGGACCACCTTTTTCATGGAAAAACAAATAAGCCAAGCTAAACTTCAGGCTGTTAACTGGTCATCAGTATTACTGAGGGAAAAATAAAACAAACTTGTGGGAAGCTACGTCAAGATTTTCTGATATCTTTCAATGCTTCTAAGCTGCAAGAATTGGGGCAGGTGAAGCCTTGTTGTAAAACATGCCAGGACTCCGGAACATGCAGAGATTTTGTGTCCATAAAATAAATCCTGGTTGCTGGCATCCCTTGAGTTAATAAAAGTAGCAAGCTATTTGCAGCATTGGTTCTCTCTCTCATTGCTTGTCAGTTCTCCCTGTGGGTCCTGGCTTTGCAGGTAGGGAACTGGTGCCTGCTGGCAGTGGCAACTGAGCCAGTGCAAGGCTGAGCTAAAGCTTTTCCAGAAGGGAGTTATGGAAAGAGGACATCCATCAGCTCAGTTTTGCACTTCCTGCCCTAGACACGGAAGGAACCAACCCTCACCTAACATCCCTCTCCCTACAAGAGATCCCTGGGAGTGTATTTAGGGCATTCTGCATTTGTCAAACATCAAGTCAGGTCTCTGCACTGCTGCAGCCAAACAGGCCCTGCACAAGGTGCAGTGAGAAGCATCAGCCTCAGGGACATACAGTATTTTCTGCACATTGCTCCTTCCCTTGTATTAATAGTCCTCTCTTCAAAACAACAAATATAACTTTCTGCTGCAGACAGAAATCCAGCAGAACTGTAGTGTATTCTGTAAAATCAATATTAATAATTTTCAAATTGTTTGCTTGTTGACTTTCTGAGGACAGAAAGAAATCCTTAGGGCAACTTAAGCACAGCACAAACAAAATGTTCAACAACAAGAAAATGTTTGGCTTTTTTTTGCATTTTACATCTCACATTTGACCTTTAGAATACTCCTGTCATTTAATCACATAAAGGGCCATAAAATATGATGAATAACTAATATCTCACCCATAGTCATGTTTGTATAGTAGAATTCTGAAATTCTCTATGAATTGCATTAATGCTTGTTTAAATATTTTATTACATTATTTTGTGATTTCTTGACTAGCTTATTTACTGTGAACTGTATATATAGAAGGACAAAACCCTTCTTCATTTTTGTCCCCAATAGCAAGTCAGTAACAGAAAATAAAGTCCAGATATGCAATTTGGGCTGAATTATTATATTCTTTCAATAGGTAAGTTGTTTTCATTTTACTAATCATCCTCAAAATGTTCTTTTTTTATCACAGTTCCTCTCATACTGCTTTTACAATGACGGTCTATTCATAACAGTGATTGGATTCTAGGGAGAGAAATATTTACCCCTGTTCTTTGATAGTTCTCCTTTTGGTGACTGTTTCAAGATGAATGCTACTGGAGTACTCAAAGCAAACATAAGCAGTGTGAGATTTAATCAACTTATATGAACACTAAACTAATCACTGTTAAGAAATATAAAGCACATTAAATATTGCTATTGAGTCTATCCTTTTCTCTGGTGCTGGGAAAAATTCTTGCTAAATTTGTGTTGTTGGTTACACTAATTTTTTGGCAATATGCAGGAGCAGCTGTTGCATCACTTAGCCATAAGAAAACAAAACTTCACCTACATTCTGTGCATCCCTCTGAAGGCTGATATAATCCTCAGGGGCAGTTTTTCTGAACAACAATTTCACTGAGATAAGAAGGTTTTCTGTGAGTAAGAAAATTAATAGAGTAAACCTAATAATGTTTTGTTTAATAGGCCTTCATTTATATTTTGTGCAAATGGAATGAGACTGAACAATGCCACAAAAAGAGAATACTAATACATATATTTTCCCCAGAGCACCATGTGGCTCCGATCCCAGAATCAGATTTCTGTCCTACACATTGTACTCAAATATAAACAGGAACTACCTCTGCCCTTCTTTTAGTCCCCAGCTTTTGAAGCATTGGTGCAACTAGTGCTTTTTATTCAGTCATGCTCCCTTCATCTGTGCTGTGATACATAAACAGACATATGAGCATGCACGTTATGCTCATACATTGGGCTTTGAATTAGAGCTTATTTTGCAAGTCTATTTATCAGAAGCCACTAGTACTTTTAATGTCTTTTGATGGTCTATTAAATGACTTAATAATCCCAAAGAGCCCATATTTTCAGAGTGTCATGGTATGAAGTATGATAAACCATATCTATTACACATGGATAAAGCACTGGGCAGTGTTTTTTTAAAAGCTGCTTCTCACTAATTCACAGTTCTCTTGGATATGATCTCACTGGCAAGCCTGTTCTGTCTGGCACATCTGTGTAGAGGTGTTATCATGGGTAGAGATGAAAATGTTTCAACAAAGTAATTGAGGAATAACATGAAGAGCTACTGGGCTCCTGTTTGTAAGATTTTGGCCATACTTTGTATTTCTGCTTTTTAATTACTTCAAAGAGCACCTTTAACATACATTGAAGCAGAGATATATTCTTTTCAAAGCTTGGAATTACTGGCTGCAGTTTTATAGCTCAAGGCAAGCAACCTAGAGGCCTTATTAATACTTGATGAATCCCTCTCAATGTCTCAGCAGTGAAGAGAAGACAAACAACCTGCTGGATGATTGATGCTGTGCCTGCCAAGGAGGAACTTTAAAGCATGATTCTCTCTTACAAAATCTGTAGAAGAAATCCGGTCTGATCCGGCGTGATCCTGCAGCAAGGGCTGTGTGAGCTGAGTGGAGATGCAATCTCTGCCCTATTGCACAATGGAAAATGCATTAACAAGTGGTTTAAGTCCTTTGGCAAGGCTTTCAGCTTTCATCTCTGCCTCCTCCCTACCCATAAGGCTCGCTAGATTTCCATGGCACACTGCTCTTCAGCAAAGTGTGTTTGCATAACTGCGTTAGGCTGCATATGAAAACTTAACATTATCACTACTTTTAAGTATTTGTTCTCTGAACCATACAGTTCCAAACAGTCTGTTAATCCCTTTTTTCATTGTTTTTCTTCTCCATATCATGGACTCTGTTTTCTGTGCAGCTGTTTTCCTTTTGTTCTTTTTCTTCCTGCTCCCCTCAGGTGTCCTGACATACATAACCTTTGTCAGATGAGACACATGGTTGGACTTACTGAGTAATCTCCTGTGCGCCTGCCCAAGCTCTAAAAAACAGGCTTGAGATATCCTTACTTAAGCAAGATGCCATATGGGCAGAGAATCATTCACCTTTCCTGCAGTTTGATGGTTCATAGGAAATTGCAATGTTTTGCAGCCTTTTACTGGGATAGGTCCATCAAATGGGTGAAGTGAATAAATCTCTATTTTATTCCAAATGGAATTCTCAGTCACATGGGCCTCACAAAGAATCCCTCATATCAAAAAGAATCTCTAAACTGCACATGAACTCTTCAAACTACAGTAGCCAAATTGCAATTCTGCAGTGTTCCGAGTCTGCCTAAAAAGGGATGATAGTAGTATATATATAAAAAGTATGGCCATTTTAACTTCTGTAGGAATATTCAACATCAAATAGGAACAATTTAAATAAAATACAATTTAATTTCAATTAATACATCTGGGTCCATAAATTTGCCTTTTACTTATTTCATTTTGTTTTTGTAATTGCAACACACTGAAGCCAAAGGGGAAAAAAAAGATTCTACTCCAGAGCATAATGAATTATTGATTAAGGCAGCTAGATCAGTATGAAGCCTTATAGGAAGCCAAAAGTAAATCAGTAAATGAAAGGGTTTTAAATATATACTTAGAAAAAGGGATTTTGGCAAATACTGAAATGAATATTAGACAGAAAAATCTCAAACTGTCTGAATCACTACCCCTGGCTATCCAGTCAGTCCATGATTTAAATAAATTGTAGTTTAGAGTGAATTGTGTGGGAAAATGAATCCAATAAAGAAAACAGCTTGTAGAAGAGCTAACATTGAAAATGTGGCAGCATTTAAACCCTGATCATGTGAAAACATTTGTTACACAGATCAGACAAAAGATTTGTGAAGAATAGAAAGACTGAAATGCTGTTCCTCAATAATAGCATAAAATGAATATCCACTGAAATCAGTGCTTGTACATGGATAGTTCATACCAGAAAAATGAGAGGTTCTCTTTCATCACGTCTCAAAGGCCATATATTGGGATAAAGTGATGGCAAATCATCCAAACAAAAAAAAAGTCAAATAAAAGAAAAAACCTCAAAAATCCCCAACAAGAAACCACTTAATTCATCTGCTTTATGGCCAAAATCTAAGGGAAATTTGTCTTGAGAGAGTGTGAGGGACATAATTATTTTCTTTTTGCTCTCTTATAGCAGAAAGTGTACACCAAGATCCTTCTGCTTAGGAAAAGTGAAATCTCTAATTTTGTGCATAGAGAAATAGGGAAATACTGATATTCCAGACAGTAATCATAGTCAGAAAACATCAATAAGATTTTGGTTTTTTAGGAAAATAGAGAGCAAGAAAGACATATAAAACCACACAGATTTGTTAAATTTTCTCTAAATGGTCATAAAATTAGGTTTAACATACCCGTTTAGAATTTGTAAGGACCATAATACTCCTGAGGACTTCAAATCAAACTCAGCTGTGAGTTCTTATTTCTCAGTATTTTAGTGGCATAATTACTGTGTGGAGCTTTTCAGAAGAAATGTCTTCCCAGACAGACAGTATCCATGGATAAAACTGATTCTCAACTACAATAGTTAAAAAGCTGTCAAAATCATACAGGGACCATTGAAAATTAATGTCTACTCAAGAGGCTCCATGAAGACTATTAAAACTACCAGGAATCTGTAAACAAATCATTAATGTGTCATGATATCTTTTAAGATTAAATATGTTTCTACTCTGAAAATGGATTCTGTCAAACATTTTAGCATTATTTGCACTCTGGAACTCAACACTTTTCTAGTTCCTGAATTTATATATACATTAGAAGGATATATGTTTCTTTTGACTTCAAGTAAAAATTCTTCAGTGGGATATGAATTCCAATTTAATTTCTTTCACCTTTGGAAACCACAAGTGAATAAACCCACAGAGGATGTTGTAATCATAGGGAAATTGGATGAAAAGTGATCCAAATAAGATGAAGTGCCAAACAAAAGAGAATCAAATTGAAATGTTATGATGGAAGAAAATGAAGGTTTTCAGAAAAGGAGTATTTTGTCTTCAAACCTGGGATAAAATCCTCTTCTTTGAGAAGGTGTTAGACCTGAATCTTGGTCCAAAATGTAGTCAGCTGTTTTCTACAGAACTGGTGGCCCCAAAACTCAATTTGTCACACCCATACGTATGCCCACATGGGAGGCTTTCTTGTTAGCTCCAATATGCATTTTCCTAATACAACAAAATTAACACGTCATTTCCTCTTTATTCTGCTCAAAGTTTTTGTTTTCCAGAAAAGTGTTCTTTAAAGGTCATATTTTTTTCTGCAATGAGAAACCAGCTTATGCGTAGAGATTGTAACTTTTGGGTTTATCTTGTAAGCTTTAATTAAATAATTATGGCCTTCAGGAAAACACAACATAGTTAAATTCCCTTTGCGTAGATGAGAGTGAAACAGGCATCCCTAGGGGTCATGAACAAATTAATAAAAGGAAACAACAACAAAACATTGCTCTGTTTGTGAAGTGAATTTCATTTAACATAGATGAGCAATAAGCAAAAGGAAATTTAATTACGTAAAGGAACACTTATCTCCAAAAAGTTATGCAGTTGTAGCAATAAAGAAACAACATTTTAAAAGTAAGTTAAAACAAGATTCTGCCTTACATCTTTATATATCAAGTGACAAGGATAATTCACAGCATTAAAACCAATACTGACCACGATAGGTAAGATATAATACATGTACGAGAATCACACTATAAATCCTCTCAGGCAAATTAAATTCTGAGAACCAAATCACTAAAAGGCAAGAAGATATTCATATAAGCCTGTAAAATTAGGGGAGAAAAAGCTATTCACCACACTCATAAGAGAAATATTGTAAGGAATATCCCTACAAATCTGTATTATGAACAGTCAAGTACCTGAAGTACTTCCCTCTTATTTTTGAGAGTTTCTAGAAGGAGCTGTAGGAAGTATTTTGCCATTGAAATAGGCTTAATTAATAGATATTTTAATAACATTTTATATTTTACCCAAGCAGATGACTATTTTCTCTTTAAAGATGCTGTCTCTGCCCCTTGGTGTGTGGTAAGAATGTTTATCTCTCACATTCTGAGTTAAGTGTTAAGGCCATAAAATTGAAGGATAGTTATTTTTAGCACTCCTATATGCAAAGCTGTTGTTTGGCTTGCATATTATTTTCCATATTGCGGGACAATGTTTCCAAAGCTTCTTTTCTTCTTCTTCCCATTCCCTAACTTCAAAGATGCATCTGCCTGTGTGCCAATCAGCAGCAGCAATCACTGCCAGCCCTCACCCTACCCCATGGAAAGGCTCTGGTGGCAGTTTTGGGGGTGGCTCTGGAGCTGGAGGTACCATGAGCCTGGGGTACTGTCGCCATGGGTATTCATCCAGAGTGGGGTGACCTTCCAGAAGAAGCATCTTGAAAAAGACACCCTGGGGGTGTCGCACTGGGTGATTTCAGCTCTTCTGTGATCTGGGCAACACAGGAGAGATGGGGTCTTTGTGTGGGCTTCCAAGGAGAGCCTTTATTCAGCTCATTCCTCAAAGAAATCCAGGGACAAAGAACCAAGCAGGCATGGAAAGCAGAGGTTTATACAGGGATCGTGAAGGGCAGGGCAGAACACCAGGGCCAATGGGATGAGGGCACAGGGATGGAGCTATGGGGAAAGGCCGATGGGATACCTTTCATCTACATGTCACAGCAAGGCATGCTGGGAGAAGTATTTTTCCTCACCCTAAGAATGTGGTTATCGCTTGAGCAGTTTTGCCTCTAGGGGAGGTTTGTGGGTTCTTTTCCTGCTGGCCCACCAGCCTCCACAGGATACCCTAGCCTCAAGGCATCCCATGAGCTGTGGGTTCTGGCTGTGTCCTACAGCAGGTAGTCAGGAGGGAGGCAAGGAGAGATCTGTTCCAGCATGCTTTGGTTTCCATTCCTTCCCCCACAGAGCTTAAGAGCAGTTCATTTCTCTAAGTTCATGAAGGGACAGTGACAGACCAAGGGTATAAGAAACAGAGATATTCATATGGGGAAAATTGCAGAATTCACAAAGGAACTCACCAGCCTCGGAAAATTTCTTCTGCCTCATGATGTTCAGCTGGTAAATCATGGCACTCCTCTGTAGGAACACCTTTATTGATGAGAAAATATTTGGAATTTGTGGAGTTTTCTAGTAAGTCTTCACACTTAGCAGTAGGAAAGGGTTTTTGAAAGGTTATGTTGTTCACTCTCTCCATTTATACTTTATATTTTGGGATGTACCAATATTTGCTATTTTTGAGAAGTTTTGCTAGTTGTCTTTCTGTTGTAGTAGACATAAACCCTGACTACTTTAAGCAGTCATCCACACAGCATGTGTGTATATGGATTTCCTGGGAAGATGTATCTTCCTGGGAATGCACAGAGCATGCAAACGTAGGAAGCACTCTCATTTTTCCAGATCGAGGCAGAAGTTTATATTTGTACCTGTCTCGTCACATTTCACTAATTGGAGCACTAAAGAAGGAGAATGGTAGAATTTTATTAACAGTTGCCTTCTACTTGATATTTGGGCAATTGACCGGCAAACTCTGCTTGCCAGAAGTAATATCTGTGCCCGGCAAATACACAGCCATGATACAGGTCTGGGGGACAAAAGATAACCTTTCCAGTGCCTTTTTTCCAACCAGTATCTTTAGTCTCCATTTGCAGAACCAAATAGCCCATGTAAGGAAGGCGTTCATATTTGTTTAGGAACTGTCAGTAAAACCAGAGCTGTGCTTTCAATTCTCAGTTTTCAGTTTTTCTTTTCTGAACAGGTTGTTTCTCCAGTTCCAAGTCAACAAGTCTCAGAACACATTTTTACTCGGTGTCTCATTACACCAGGCAGTCAAGAGTGCCTTTGGAGTTCTGCTTGCTTGTTGGTCAGGCAGGGTTGGTTTGTGGGGAACAATGTAATGTATGTCTGCTAACACTCTTTAAATACAAAAAGGTTCTCTGTTCTTATAAGTCATATTCCTGAAGTTATTATATTCCTAGAATTGGAAATGTTAGTCTCTCTTTTGCTATCAATGGAAAGATCTCTGACAAGTTTCACAATTGCCTCTCCCTGTGGTCTCTCACTCAGCTGCAGCTAATTGCTGCCAGTTACACAGGCAAAAATAAAGAATAAAACAATGATTTCCCCTTGTCAAAAATTCCTGAACCACAAACCACAAAATATGAGCAAAATGAGCAGCTTCTAGTTTATGATACTGGATCTCACCCCCCCCTCAAAAAAAAAAAACAAAAACAAAAACAAAAAAAAACCCATGGCTGATGAACAGATTGTTTTTGCTGCTTATCTCTGTGCCCAGTGCCTTGAGTACCCCACACTGCCACTTCCATCTCTTCTCCTGACCCTTGATTCCTCCCGTTTCAGTGCTGGGTCTGTCACTGGTAATTGCCCATCATCTGAGCACTGACACGTAGCTACAAGCGGAAGACACCTGATCTGTCATTGTGCTTGCTGATGAAATGTAGTGGTGTTGTACATATCACAAAACTGCCAGATAAAGTCCAGACAGCTTGTTCAGTGCCAAGGATGCTAGAAAGTTGAATGTGAATAAAAGAAGAGGGAAATACATTTTGAAAGGGCACAGTTAATTATTTAAGGAGTTTTGGGGTTTTTTTTCCTGATGAGAGCATTGTAAAAATGATTTTTTTTTTCATATCTTGGAAGACATCATAGAAAACACAAATTCAGACATGTTCTTCAGAAGTTTTGGGAAGCTAATTAACCAGATAATGAGTAGGAACCATAACATACTTTTCTGACCCAGTACATCTAAGGAATACAAAAATCAAGGTCAGAACAAACCATACAGGCATTATAGATTGAATAATTAATATTTCTGATGCAATAGCTATCTTTTTTGCAGTTATTATAAAAAGATTTAATTTGTTGGATATATCAATCCATTAATCATTTATTCGGTTTTCATTATAATTGTAACCTCCAAAACACTGAGTGAAAATATACATACATATATTCCTATTACTCTGATCTGATGTGTGTTTAAGTTCCCAAATATTTCTCATATTTCTTCCCTTTAGCTGATAACATTATGGAATGCTTTATTGATTGTGGCTTGCCATCATTTTCATAAAAGCATAATCCTATTGATGTCATAACTTATTTCTGAGGTTTTTAGACATCATGCCATGGATTAGAAAGGTCCTTAATTTAAGTAGCAAGAACACAGACAGCCATAACAACCTCAAAACAGCAAATCTAACTTAATTTGTTGTGACAGAAAGTGAAGATGAAGGAATTAAAACTGCAATGACTCTAATTTGAATTGTTGTAAATGTTTCGGCTTATGTGGGTTGAATTTTAATTACATAAAATCAAATTAATTTCTTTCTAATCTTTATTGAGAATTGTATCTTCACTCAAGATATTTAAGCAGTTTGGTGAAAATACTGGGGTAATAGCAGAATATTTGAAAAACCAAACCAGAAAGCAGATATAACTTAAGAGAAATACGTCTTTGTTGATTAGGGTGTTGGTAAATAAATCTTGCAGAGTCATTTCGCCACCCATGCCAGGAACAATAAATCTCTCCCTCTGGGACTTTGTAGGGTACAGATCTCCTGCATTGCACAATGCATTGCACTGATAGCAGTGATGCACACATCTGCCATAGCAAACACAGCCTCAGTTTTCTGCAGAGTTTGTCTGTGAAATAATTTCAAATCAGGTCCTGGAGCACATCACATGGCTTTATTGTTAAGCATGGATTGTTGGAATTGTCTTTATAACTGATGCAGTGTGGCACACTGAGCAGCAGAAACGAGGAAAACAAGGAAAAAAAGGTGTAATTCTCTAAAGTAAAAACTTTATAGCTCACTTCTGCATTCCAGGAAAACTCACAGTATGATCTGATAAATCGTCTGGAGTGTTTATGAATATGTGTATAATTTGCTGCAGGGGGAGAAGGGATTGGCAGGAGTGCTGCAGATGTGATCCCATGTGTTTCTGTTCACTGGCCACTGACAGCTTTAAAGAGAGCTATTTTTTTCACTCTGCTCACATGAGTCAGGTGAATATATGGGGCTGAGGATTTGTGTTAGGTTGATATGGTGTTAGCTGATTCACATGAGTGGATAACCATGAACAAAAAGGAAGAGCTATCTTTAAAAAGATGACTGGTAGTGCTGTCTAATAAAAACAAAATCCTTTTTTTTTCATCCCATTACCTTTGCTGTCTATGGCAGTAAATGTGTAAAGATGAAGATTATTTGCAGAAGAAAGCAAATAAACTACAGATGTAAATATTGCAAATAGTGGAAAAGGTCATTACTCAATGAAAAAGAGAATAGGCAGGAATAGGTAGATCAAGGAAGATTCAGTTGCTGAACCTGCAGAATTTTTGAATCCTGATCTACAACACAGGTATCTCTTCCAGCCCAGTCACCTCAATGTCTCATGTGGTCAAAGGTTAGTCAGACTTCTTCTCTCCAATGAGTATAAAGGGAATGTAATCTTAATTATGAAAGCTCTAAATTAGTGTAGATGACAATTGTCACCTATTAACTCTTTAATAATATCTGCAACTAATAGATGAATTCCTGCTCACAGTGGGAGGAAATTTGATTATGTCTTTACTTAACAGCAGGTAGCAGGCATATTTATAAAAACATCTGTTGTCACAGAGACATGTTAAGTCATACTTAACATTTGGATTGACTAAGTTTCCAGTATAATAAAAACAACCATAACAAACTCTGGTATGCATGTGGTATTAGCCTCCATTCCCAAAGGTACTCTGTCGTTCAGCAATAGTGGAAATTCACTTAGCACTTAAAATAAGATGGGCCCAAGTAAATCTGTACTGAATTATAAACTGTAATAAACAGCATCACAAGGCAATTTCCATGCTTGCAAGGAAAAGAGAACAGCCTAATTTCCTAATTCATTACCTGCTGCTCCACTCCAACTGATACATGTATTACTGAAATTACTCCATATTTATCTTTAGTAGTCAAGTGCTTCATAAGAAAACTTGATGGAAACCAGCTCACTGTGCTGCTTGATCTTTCCTACCTTTTTTTTTTTCCCTTTTGAAATATAATATAATTTTTACCTATAATCTTCTAAGGTTTTCCCACTCCTTGTAGTTCATCAGAATGGATAATTAATGTAAGTAAAAATTTATGTTATCATAGGACTAGTAAAAAAATGTGGCATCCCACCCCTAAGGGGAAGGGAGCACCCAAATTCTTAGATGCCCTTGTTTGAAAAGGAATGACAAAGGCCAGAGGGTCCAGAAAAACTTAAAAAGTTTTATTATGGAAATTGGTATAAATGAGTCTCTTATTTTCCAGTATAAACACACAGGAGTGGATTTTGAATGAGGGGAAGCATGAAAGGAAGGGAGGGAGGGAGAGAAGGAAGGAAGGAAGGAAGGAAGGAAGGAAGGAAGGAAGGAAGGAAGGAAGGAAGGAAGGAAGGAAGGAAGGAAGGAAGGAAGGAAGGAAGGAAGGAAGGAAGGAAGGAAGGAAGGAAGGAAGGAAGGAAGGAAGGAAGGAAGGAAGGAAGGAAGGAAGGAAGGAAGGAAGGAAGGAAGGAAGGAAGGAAGGAAGGAAGGAAGGAAGGAAGGAAGGAAGGAAGGAAGGAAGGAAGGAAGGAAGGAAGGAAGGAAGGAAGGAAGGAAGGAAGGAAGGAAGGAAGGAAGGAAGGAAGGAAGGAAGGAAGGAAGGAAGGAAATACATCAGTCCTAGATCAAGTGTCAGTCCAGGTGCTGGAGTGTTCAGGGTCCTGGCAACAGCCCTTGTGGAACTACTTTTTTCATTTATGTTTCCCCATCCTGGAGATAAGCTTCTTGCTTTCTATGCAAATCAATTACCATGTGCAGTTTGTTCTTCTAGACATTTCTGAAAATGAGTCAGAGGAGTTTTGGGATCATTGATGATCTTGATTTGCCTGTAGCTGCTTCTTGACCTCATTTCTGTGCTCACACTGTACTGTTCTATGGTCATCTCCAGGGGCCAGCACAAGGATGTTTGTCTCAGAAAAGTGCTGCCCTACCTCTGTATGGCTCCCTTCTTCAGCCACATCCTATTCTTTCTCACAATGTGTTGTTACCAATACTTACTTGGCTCCACAGCTATTTATTCTTGGCTGTCAATGTTTGAGACACATATTTGCTCTTTTTTTTCCTAGGTTTCTGTGAGGAAGTAGCTGGCTCAGCTCGGGTTTCTCTGCACAATATTGCGTTGTGTTAGAGATACAGAGATGTACCTTCCCAGCCTGCTAACCTGAAAAATTTCCTTAACATTGAAGAAGAAAGCAGTAGTTCCTGTGACAAATATGGTTTGCTATCAGTTTTATCAGAATCATTCATGACTGTACAAAGCAGAAACCTGCACCATGGCACCATACTTGAGCTGTACCTCTGCAGCTTCCTAGTAAAAGTCTTAGTCTGTGAAGTTACTTTCGGGACTCAGTTCAAAGCAATGCTGGTGAATAAAACAATCTAAACTCCTCTTCAGGTTTATTCTGAACCATTTCAAATATAGGAATGCTTGCAAATGCTTATCTTCAGTGTTTTAGGTGCACCTCTGTCTCAGGCAGCAGTATTACTTTAATAGAGAGTGCCTGCTTATTGTTCATGCTGCCATGGTGGCACAGCAGTTACAGAAATTAGTAAAATGTGACCATTTCCTCCATTCTACATTTTCCTTTGTCTTGTTCCTCTTACTCTGTGAGAGAAGTGTACCACATTTTCTCCTGTAGTGGTTTGTTTTGCTGCACTTGAGTACAAGACAAGATGTACCCAGTGCCTTCCATCAAGACGGCCCTGGATAAGTGTGTACTCCAGCACCTGAACTCTAGGGAAAATGGTGCTGCATATTTATTTTGTTTTCCAGTTACTTAGCTAAACAGTGGTCTAGGCAATTCATGTGTCTCTAATTCTCCCTCATTTCTGTAGGAGTTTCATTAGAATAAAGGATGCACTTGAAAACAACTCTTCAACAGAGTTTGAAACATAACCTTTTCTTTGTATCCATCAAAAATGTAAGCTATGAAATGAAAAGTCTGGAATCAGGTTTGTTTGGTTTTTTAAAAATACATATATAATTATTATTATAAGAGTGTGTCATGAAACTTGGAATAGCTGCTCAAACTACTTCCCCCTGTTTCATTCTGTTTACTTGAATTAGCTAACAAACAATTCAATTGCACTTTCATTAAAATAATCATTTTGAGAACAAGTTTTTTAAACCCTTTTATTCATTTGGTGAAAAATGCATTCTGATGATTCCACACAATATGTTGATTCACTTTTTTCACTGCAAAGCTGTGGCAACTGCAGAGAGGAAAAAAAAACCCAACTAATTAGTGGAAGAAGCTAATCTGCATATGTGATACTTAGAAGGCTAAAGGTAGAAACTCACTCTATTTTTCCATAATTTGCAGTCACTTGTCAAACTCTAGTAGTCTGTCTTTAGGACACAGGATTAATTATTCTCAGAATAGTCCTAAGGCTTCTGTTTTTTCTTTACATTTGATCATTCCAATCCTGGTTCTTCCTGGCCTTAGCAGATAATGGCTGTGGCTTTCCCCTATAACTTCAAATAAAGACACATGTGACTCAAAGTTGGAGGTTAAGATCCTCACAGGGAGAGTCCGACATTCGAACTTTGGTGTGATGTCTGTCTCCATTCCCATGCAGTGAACACGTACATAGAGCAAAAACATCAGCAGTACAAAGTAGGGACAGTCTCTATCTTTTTAGTCCATCAGGTGAAAGCCCTGGATATCAGGTTTTAGAATTTTCCATCTTTAAATGACACCACTAATTTTGCATTGTTTTCTGTCTGAAAGCAGAATTTCTGCAGGAGTGATACCAATTTCCTTTCAACTTTTCACCAGTTTTCAAGGATTAACCAATTCTAAACTGTTCCCTTACTCCCAGGCACCAATGTGCATTTTTATGCTTCCACTGTGTTTGCATTTTTTACAAAATATTTATTTTCTCATCTCAGTACTAAGTCTATAGCATGATTGCCAGGTAGTTACAGAACTCAAGCAATCTGAAAATTTGGTATCTTGATTGATCAGTAGGATGTAACATGACAGACAACCTCTAAGGTAATAGTTAAAGTTTCACAGCTTGACAATGTCAGGTACTGTACATTTGAAAAAGCCAGGAGCGTCCTCAGCGTTGACTCACCCATGAACACAGCAAGGAACTGACAGACTGACATTGAGAAAATTATTTGGTATAAAGAAACAGGACTTTCTAAAAAATACAGAAAAGGAAAAGTGGAGATCATGATGTGGTGGGAAATGGAACACAAATTCTCACAGTTCCTTGAAAGTAATGTTGACATGGCACCATTTTTCAAGACATGGAGCCCAATGAGGAACAAGGGATGACTCTACCACACACTAAACTGTATCTTCTAAGCTTATGTGACTTGTGTACTACACAGGTGGAAAAAAATGTTTTGAAGACAGATATTTTCAAGGAATATAAATATTAAATAGATACTTAGAAAGTAGATGTGAGAAATAATGCTACTATAAAAACTTTCTAGTATAAGCATGTCCTCAGATTGCTTACTGACTTTCCCTCACTATTTCTCCTTTTTTTTTCTGAGAGTTCAACATATTTCTCCTTTTGTATTTAGAGAGAATAGGACTGCAAGACTGATAAGAGTTTCAACTATGGAAATAAGCCAGAATTCTGGCTTAAAATTATGTGGAGCTATAAATACTACCTTCCATAGGATTTATATCACTTTGTAATACCTGTCACTCTTCCTCTGTGAAATCAGAAAAATGCCGGTAATTACAGATTTGCTTAGCAGCTCCACAATCTGATATGAAATATCTGCCTGTGATGCTCTGTGGCCCAACAGCTCTTCAGAAAAGCAATTAGGGAAAGGGAAAGTAATGTCAGTGAAAACCTTTGGGTTACATCATAAAGCAAGTAACCAGCTGGTGGTTTGCAGTTTTCATTTCTTCTCTGTGTATGCCTTTTACTTAGAATCTTTATTACTATTACTTTTATTACCATTAGCATGGTGTATAAATTCATCCAACTACCTCTCAGAAATTTGAGTATTTTGTTTATATAGCATCAATAAACAGTATTGTATTAAACTGGAATTCCTGGCTATTTAAGTGTGGGTAACTCTGTCCTTCACTGCACACTTTAGGAGTGACAACCCCTACCTTTTAACAAGAAAGCCACTAACTTAACTAATCTCTAAACTTTTCATACTTGAAAATGTATTCCATTTCTGTCACTTTCTGCATGACATTAAATTAAAAACTTGAGCAAACAAGGTTTGTGAATAACATCTTTAAATTGATACATTTTTTCATCTGGCCTGTAGCACTCAAAGGCTTGGGCCCAGTTATTGTCTGTTTTAATTTATAGAGGGGGAGATAAACTGAATGGATGGATTATGGAGATTAGCTACTTGGATAAAACTGAAGCCCTTGTTCTTTGTTTAATGTGATAGTGTCTTTCCTAAAGAATTATGAAAATGACAGCACCTGTACTTGCTGTTTGTTGTTAAGCTCATCTGCATTTTTTCAATTATGAAACAACTCATCCTAGAAACCCAAGGGAATGTGAATTATTAACTGAGCTAAGACACACTTGTACTAAAATCTTATGGGAAATCATAAGATTAATATCAGTTATGCAGTGAATATGCCTTTTGAGTTTTATTCAGAAAAGACAGAGACTGCTTCTTATATATGTATACATCATTTACTTATAATATACTCTGGGTTATTGTATTGAATTTTGTATACATAGAAAATATTACTCCATGCAAAACAATTTAAATTTTGTCTAAAAATTAATAAATATTAATAGACACCATAATACAAAAATACTTTATTATATATGGAAGACACTTACTTTAGACTGTTAAAATGAATAAATAGACAATGCAAACCAAAAAATGTTATATATGGAAAGCACTGGCCTTTGACTGTGATATTTGTTTTTCAGAAAGATGGGTAATTTATATAAATTTTAAGCAAACAAGACTTGACCACTTATAGGTTTGAGATTTTACAATGCACTGCATTGTTCTACTGTGATGTGTTTCTCACCAACTTTCAATGGATAAAACTATAATTCCATAAAATCATAGGAGAATAGAATATTTATTTTCATTAAAAACTTGTTATAATTAAATAATTAAATTAAATAGAAAACAAACTTGTACAGCCTCATTTTTGCAGCTTCATATTTGGACAAGATGAGCTGCTGCACAATCTTATCTTTTCTCTTGTATTTAAAAAATACTTTTAAGGAAATGTGCTTAGCAGGAGGCTTGATGACATTTGTTTACTAAGATCCCTAATTAGCAGTACTAGAAAATAATCAGTCCCTAACCTAGAGTTTCTCATTATCACTTCTTCAATATTGCATGCTATTAACCAACTCTGTGCCTTGAGCCTCAGCAGGTTTTGCTTTCTGTGTTGTAGACAATGTCATTCCTAGAAAGGTTTCTTGAGATACTGCCACTGGCAGAACAGGCAGTCCTGCTTTATAATAAGGTCTGCTAGACAGTGAAAACTTAAACACTGCCTACAGAAACCTGGTTCTGAAAAGCACCATGGCCAGCCTCAGTGGTGACTTGGAAAAGGGAAAGATGTTCTCCATGCTTATATTGTATTACCTGGAATATATGTAACACACCAAGCTGTAGAAATGGGTGCTGTAGAGAGGAAAGGCCATAATAGTTCCTCTTTGCCTGTCAATTAATACCTGTGTGACTGGCTGGAGGCAGAGAAAATGGCAGGTGAAAAGAAAGCACGTAAGAAAAGATTTATCCCTAGGACATTCACCTTTCAAGTGTTCGTGGAAAGAAGACACTCACCTTCTCTGACTTCAGTCTGCTAAATTTGCCATAGGACCATATGGAAGTTAGTTGCCCTTGAACTCAATATGGTCCTTTGACTCTGTATGATGTACACTTCTTTGCAGAGACTTACTTGTCTCTTCACTCCTCTTGCTCCCTTTAAATCCGACTAATTCCTATATGTTTTTTGCCATGATGCTTTCCTCTTTCTGTGAAATTTGTTGGAACTGGACTGTACCATGCAAGTCTCTTTGGTTTTCATTTTAACCTTTCACAATGCTACAAAGCAATTTCTTTCCAGTAGTAAGAATGATGGTGAGTGGTTAGTGAAGGATGTGTTACTAATACTTAAAAAGTACAGTACAAACAAAAGGTATTTAAACACTGGTTTTTCTTGATTTCTGCAGCATAATTTCTATGAGGAACTATCATTATGTAAGCGGATCCCTACAACTATACAACATTTTCCCAAAATATGTATATTGCATTCACCTCCTGTCACTAAGACTTTCCCTGAATGCAGATCAAATCATTCTTGCTCTTCCAACAACTACTTATTTTTCTGATTTTGCAATAAAGACCTAAGCAGTATAAAAAGCAGAGCTGATAAAAATAACAACGTGCAGCTCTTTCTCTGAAGATTTTGCTTCAGGAATCAAGTTTCTGATGCAACCCACAACTGAAGTAGTGAATAGGACCTTGTAATCTTTTTGATTATCACTGCTGAATTTGTCATATGCCACAGTATGCTGCCTTCCCTGGTCTTGGTTTGCATGACACTCACCCATTCCATTGTGAGCCCTTGCATTTGCTGTATAAAACACTGCAGAGGTGTAACAAAAACTCCTTCTATTCTGAATATACTAGAAATTTAAAATATATTAATGTATAAATATGTGCAAGAGAAAACCAAGAGATACAGTAGATAATCTACTGTAACACATATTTCTGTATTTAAAGTATAGAGAATACATAAATATTAAATCTTTACCAAATAACAGCTTGACTAATTAGCAAAAAATCATCTCCACCCCTATTGTTTCAATTAAATAAGCTATTTTTCATTTCCCTACTGAAACCATATTGCATAAAATGATTGGAGTAGAATGCCAGCTGCCTTGGTCTCTTGAGAAAATCCATGGGGATTTTACCAGCACGAGATGTGATCATTCTTCTGCAGGTGCTATGCCTACTGAAACCCTTCATCAGTATTTCTAAACTCTTCCAATTATAAAGTGTCACTTCCAGTTATTAAAACTTCTTGTTTCAACTTTTCTATAAGGGTTTCTTGGTTGGAGATTTTTCTGTGCTCCCAGGCAGGGATTGGGTTGCAGAGAAAATAGAGTTAATTGATTTGTGAAATGGGTGGTGACAGCTGAGATGTGGGACTTTTACTAAAACCTAGGTAAGCTGTTTATATTCTTAGCTGAGTGTCTGATCTGTTATTTAGGCTCTTCCTTGTACCTCAGCTCTTCTCTTTCCAGACACAAACAGGATATTTTTTGAAAATAACCAGACTCCAGTGGGAGCTAGAAGATGTTTCTTTCTCTAAATATCTTTGCATGAGAAGCATTCCTACTGGTTGAGATTGTGGTTACAGTTAAGAAGCCAAGCCTCCCAAATCCTGGAGCAGGGCTCCTCACAGTATACCATGATGTGAGAAGCATAAATCCTCTTCTCAGGATATAATATGAGGCAAGAGATTGTGCTTTGAGTGATGAATAATCCTAAAAAAAATATGAAAACTTAGTCCCAGAACCAGATGCCCACCTGAGAATGTCATTGTGTACTTACTTAGCTCCTGCAAAAAAAGCCCACAGAGTAGAGTGCAAATGCAATGTTTCAATTGCACAGGCAATGCTTTGGTATCTCAGGCAGGTTTTTGGTATGCCCTAGCGAGTTAAGTGGAATATTTGGGATCACTCAGGTTGTGTGAGTTTCACTCACATGCCTCTGGAAGCTGCTAAGTGCTCTTTGGACCTTGGCCCAACTGCTCCACACAGCACTGAAGTGAAATTAAGTTAAATTTCTCACAGTAAATTGTTTGCTAAGATTAGCTTTAGGAAATGCCACTAAACTTAAGCCACAAGAGGAGAAGTACACTATAAAAAAATTAACTTTCATTAAAGAGAAATTTTCATCAAAATGGCAGTTTTAAAGATTATACTCTTAAGAGGCTGCAGGCTTTTATATGCACTTTCATATTTAATGCTTAATTTGGCCACTGCTCTTCAAGCAACATTATACCAAAATTTTCTGGGCAGTCACTGCTTCGCTTTTTTCATCTGTTTAGCCATCTGAGTCCTGTGGTGACATATCCATAGTATATCATAAAAGGGAAGTGCCTGGTCTTTTCTGAGAGCTGCCACATGCAGCGCTGGGGAGGCAGCAGGGGAAGCAGTAGTGTGCTGGAAAGGTTTGTGCAACCACTGGGCAGCATTGCTTTGTGCTGCTGAGGAGATTGGCTGCAGATGGAGGAGAGAGCTGACTTTCTTGGGAAGAGAACAAAGAAAGGAGCTGACATTTAATCAACAGGGAAGAGAGAGGGAAATGAAGTAACTGTGGAAGAGCACAGTTGATATTTCCACTCAGTTCTGGCAGCAGGCAATCTCATCTAAACTGTATTCTCTTCATTAAAAGGTTATCCCAGGAACCAAAGGTAAAAAACATCTATAACCAAAGATATAGCAGGACCCAATTGTGGCTGACATCAGAATAGATGAGTCCAAAATTTTGATTTCTGTGCATCAAGGAGATGAGGGCTGAACCCACAGTCCTGGTGCTCACAGGACTCTACCTGCACACATCCCTGAAGGGCATGCCTGTCTTTAGCCAAAACCCAAGTGTGCTGGCAGTGGTTATGGGCAGAAATGTCCCTTGGGAATGCTAAAAGGCTCCATGACAAGATTGACCTTCTGAATGGCCCACTAGTCAGACTGGGGCAACACATGTGATTACTCCCCAGACAAGGCTCTACCTCCACAGAGTCACTTGGGAGCCTTACAGAGTGTGCTGGTTTTGGCTGTGAGGAGTTAATATTCCTCACAGTAGCTGTTATTGGGCTTTGTATTCAGTTTGGAATAAAACCAGCACTGATAACCAGGGGATGGTTTAGTTACTGCTGAGCAGTGCTCACACAGAGCCAAGGCCTTTTCTGCCACTCATCCCATCCCAACAGCGATGAGGCTGGGGTGCACAAGGAGTTGGACCCCAGAGGGATACCCCATAACCATATGGCATCATGGTCAGCTATCAGAAAGGGGAAATAGGAGGAAGGGGACAAGTGCCCCCTTTTGCTTTGTTTGTGCATGCAGCTTTTACTTTCCTTATTAAAATATCTTTATTTATATCTTTACCCATGTTTTTTCTGATTTTTACCCTTCTGATTCTCTTCCTATCCCACAAGGAAGGGATGGGGCAATGGGTGGGTGGGACTGAGTTGCTGGATGGCGTTAAATCACAACAAAAACCAACAGATAGGACTGTCAGCACCCTTGGTTCCTGGTTAGTGACTAATTTTTCTTCTTAAAGCAAACAGTCTGTGAGAGATAATTAGCGTCTCAGGCAGTAACCAGCTCGTTCTGAGCTGTCACTGCCATCAGTTCCCATCTTCCCTGCTAGGAGCAGGTCCCTGATCACAGCACTGACTGCAGTTGCAGATGAGTGCACATCACACTTTATATTTTCATGGTCTTCAATATTTTCCATATACAGGTCCTAGATATGGCAAGCTGGGATATATGAATTTCTGCTTGGTGAATTTTAATCTACTGACACCAGGCTCTTTTGGGGGGTTTTAAATCTACTGTTTGATGAATAATTTAAGTCAGCATGTCCATTTTTATAACTGCTTATTGAACTGGACCAGAGTGACAATCTGGCTGAAAAGCAAGCTTCCTAGAGCAAATCAGTCAGGGCAGCTCCTCATTTTGACTTACCCACATAAACATTTGTGCCAAGACAATGTGAAAGCTAATTTGAGGGCAGGAAGGAGTGGCTAGGTTGCTTTTGTTTGGATTTTGTCTGGAAGTGCTGGCTTAGGATGATCTAATGGATGTGCTGAAATGCAGCCTCCATTGCCTATTGTGCGGTGGCTTCAGCACAGATCCCAGACTGCTGGGTTTTTTTAACCACAATATGAAATCTACTGCTCTAAGCATAAAACAGAGCAATGGCATGGCCTTGTGCTTTCTCTGGCTCCCTGTGAGTAAAACAAGTCAGGATAAACTGCTCCACTGAGGGTGTTTCTGGTGGATAAACCATTGTGAGAACTATTTGGGTGTATTTGGTGAGCACAGCTGATACTAAAACTGGCAAACACAGTGGCCCTAACAGAAAGAGAATGCTTCCCAGAGCATGATTCTGTGAAGGAGCACCTAGAGACCTATGGTGAGCATAAAGTGATCTCTTAGTATTATTGCATTCCAGAAGAGAGGTAGCATTCTGCTGAAAACCGGAGAAGTCACCTCAGTTACAAGCCAGAGCCACCACAGTGGGTGCACAGCCCAGGAGCAGACACAGAAATTGTTCACTGTGGATGGGTGGAATGTAGGAAAATAGAGATAGTGGTGAAGGTAATCTCACCCCTAACGAGTTACAGCTGTGCTAATTATCAAGAATTAGGAACAGGCCTGCCCTTACTAGGCCACAGCTAAATCCAATTAGGATGGCTATTGTAAAAGAGTAGGTTGGCTGGTCAAGAAGTTAGATGGCGCTTGTTGGCTGTGCTGAGAAGGAGTTGGGACTGTGAGGAGCTGCCTGTGAGAAATCACCAAGAAGGTATGAAATCTTTGCAATAAGATGGCAACAGTTCGCCATCACCAGAGATTCCTCCTTCCTCAATTTCCAAAAAGAAAATACTATGAAAAATATGTAGCAAGAAGTAGAAGTAGTCATTTAGATCTTAACCTTGAAAGATTCAGCCCTGAAAAAGCATAATTTACCATCAGTTCCACACTAGCAACCATTAGTGTGGCATGCAGCAATCATATGTCCCACAAAAGACACTAGTACAAGTTGTTTATGGCATAATTCTGCCACCTTTGCTGGTGCTGACTGGTGATTTGCTCCACCAGTAAACCCATCCCCACAGACTCTGGGGGGTGGCTCACAGAATTAGAAGCCCCCAATCTCCTAACGGGTCAAGTTGGCACTATCAGGTTTTTAGAAGAGAGCAAGAGGGAAGAATGTTTGCTTCCTCGTTTCTGATGTATTCCTTGGTTTGAGTGTGTAGACAGATGGAGTAGGGATTAGTGATAGAATAATGTGGCCTCTTAGCTTATATAATAAACAGTACTAGAATGCTGTGAATTTTCTGATGGCTCATTAAATTACTCATGCAAACTAAAGGGTGCTTAGAGTATAAATAAAATACTCATCTTCAGTAAGTGTTTGCCTGTGATAGACAATGTCAGGGCAATGCATGAATAGAAATGTTGAAAAAGAAAGAAACTGTTATTTGCTGTTTGTGATCTAGCCTGAAACTGTATCTGTTGATGTGTAGCAGGACTCAGGACTGCTCGCTCTGTGTTCCATGTCCTGCTGAGACTGTCTAATAGCCTTTTGCAGACTGACATATGTTCCCAAACCTTGTGTCTGAAGCAGCACTCGTGTAGCTGTGGCTGGTGTGGCACAGGGAGCAGGGCCCTGCTCCAGCTGCACAGCAGGGTCCGTGATGGAGGGGGAGTGCTGCTGCAGCTTGGGGCTGGTCTGTGGCTTGCAGTCTTGGTGTGCTCCTTGCCAAGCTCTGTAACACCAGGGACCAAGCTCACATAGCTGCACAGGCTGATAACCTCAGCCTCTGAGCATGCAGGTAAAATGCCAGATAAAAATTATTGATTTTACCAGTACATGGTATACAGGGTGAGTACATGGTATACATGGTGAAGACCAAAATTCATGGGCGTTATTTAGCATTAGGCATTCCTACAATGATGTTTATGTTATTTCTCTCCCTCATTTTCCAGCAAGGGAGATGTCTTTGCTTTTGCCTGTGGGGCTCTTTGAGACTCCTTTTATAAACCTAAGCCAATGACTGATATGTGTGCAAAATGTGTGGGGAAAGACAGGATTTTCTATATTTCAGCAGTTTCCTTGATTCAATTCAGATAGGCAAACACATTCTAAATAATTTTGTAATAAAAAGAGGCTTTATTCTCAATCTGTAGAAACACTAATATCTTATTGCTCTTCACCAAGATAACAGCACTCTGTACAAACACTGCCCATTTTTCCCAATGTCAGCATTTCCTAGCTAACCATCCATGGGCAGGCTGAGCTCTGTACAGAAGAGCTACTGCTGGCCTGCAATACAGATGCTGAACTAGTGGCACTAGGATGTTTTCTCATGGGCAGAGGTGTTCTGTGTTTGGAGAGATACTGTAAAGATGCGAGTACTGGCCAGGTGAGTTGAGGAGCCTTGTTAGCTAAGGGTAAGGGTGCAGTTCTGTACCTGCATGAGCAGTCACATCACTCCATGTTTGTGATAGTGCCTGGGATCAGTTCCCTAGCAGACATCTCCTGAAATGTAAAACTTCACCAATATTGTGATTCAGTAACTGTCTGATATTTGCTGGCTGTTTCCTACTATTCCTGGGAGTGATAGAAAGGTTGTAACATTTAGGAAGAATGGAGGAATATCAATAAAGACTTCATATTTATAAAGCCCACTATTATTTTTTTTTTCTTCCTCACCCCAACTGAACTCAGTAAGTTCCCTGATTACCCTTTTAAATAAGGGCATTTGAAATTTTCCCTGAAGGCTATGTAACAAGAGTGGCTTTACAATAAGAATGGTGTCATTAATAGATTAATATGTGCAATAATGCATACAGCAGCATTAACAGGATAGGTGAACTAATTAGGCAAAATGAGTGGATTTTTGCTTTTATTTACTCACCTTTTGTAACTAAGACTTTTAAGGTTAGACAAAACATGGGAAAACAAAATTCACAATTCTTATCTCAATTCTCGCTGTATTTTCTCTTTCCCAGTAACATTTTCAGTTCCAGTTCTACTCTGGCTCATCCTCTTTCCTCTTAAGAGCTATTTCTTCAAAGAAAAGAGAACAAAGACTTTTTAAAATATTAGTGTTTAGTCTGCAAAAGAAATAGCCCAACTAAATACTTAAGTCTCTTTTTCTTTGGATAAAGAATTTTACAAAAAGTTGGAAAATCCTTTTCATCAATATACCCATATATTGATGGAACTGGCTACAAAATTGTTGAAAAAAAAGAAACCCAGGAAACACTGGTTGAGCTCTAATTATCTCAACATGTGACCTGATAAGTTACAGGTGTACTAATTACCATAGAAGAGGAACACCCTTGCACTAAATGGGTTGCAGCTGTGAATAATCAAGGTAATAGTGATTAAAAAGGGTGGGTTGGCTGGTGAGAGAAAGACTTGTAAAGAGGACTTGGAGGAGGTAGGGGAGTTTTTTTTTTACTTTCCTCAAGTAGGAAGAGCCATTTGGAAATGGAAAGGAAGGTAAGAAACTTGCTCCTCTCCTGTTCTCTTCTCTCTTCAGTACAAAGAGCCACATAGAGATGGAAGGGTAAGAAAACTTGCCCCTCTCTTTGAGTACCAATGAACCATTACTTTTGAGATTTCTAACACCTGAATCTCAAAGGGCTCTTCTGGAGTGCAGAAGTCTGAGACCTGCACCTCTTCCTGAGTGGGGCCTTTCAGAGCAAAAAGGCTTTCAACATTGCTGTTCCTGTTGGGACCATGACCAAACCACAGCACCAGAGCATGTAATAGCTTAGTTTATAATCAGAGACAAAGATTTTTATCCATAGATCCAACTCCATTTATATTTCCTTTAGCGAAATAGGGTTTATTAAAAGTATGGGTTGTTTAGATTTTTAATGCCTGTTGTGTTAACAATACTGAAATAAGTTAAAATATTTATAGATAATAACATTTAAGTGTTGATAAGATCAAGTCATGTCAATTTTTTACTGTGTTTATGTTTAAATACTCTCAAGTTACATTTAATCATTTTGATAGTCTGTTAAAATTAAGTTTATTCTCTGTTATCAAGGCTCATTCATTCTGAGTTTTATCTTAAGTTTTCTTAAAAGCTTTTTATCTAAACTGTAAGATATGTATTTAATTTTTTAGAGATAAGACAGCGCTGGTCAAAACAGCTGAGATGACACAATGACAAACTCCCTGTTTGTGAGTAGAGGAAGATGCAGTTCATTATATCATCAAAAGTTCCTTTCTTCATTGCAGTCTTTTCTGTTTTTGTTTCCTAGAGGTAGCATCAAAGAATAGTAATTGTTATTAGAATCAAACTGTTTAAAGTTTTTGCTTTGTGTATTGATACATGATTGCTTATAAAATGTTGCCTTAACTTTCTTAAACACTTACTGTTGATATATTGGTTGTATAATGTGTGTTTAGTGATTTTTATGATAAGCATTATTTATAGAGTATTGTTATATTTTTTTCTGGCTTTCATCTGTTTTTCCATCTTATGTGATCACCTGCAAGATGTGTTTTGCTTTCAGGATCCTTCTTGTTGTTCTCTTCCAACATCTTATAACTGCTATTATGAAAAGACTTGGGTTTTAAAATATATTAGGTAAGCCCTACCAAGCAGAGCTTGGGCTGTGGCCAGGCCCTGGATCTACCTGGATGCTTAATGTCAACAGACCCAGATGTTTTCTGCATCAGAAAGTATTCAAGTTACTTTGACTTGATAATTTGACCTTATTAATGTAACAGCTTAAACCTGTTTTTAAAAGTAAGCTTGGAGAATCGTTAACCAGACATGATTATCCAACCTACTACTGGTTTGAAGTTTATCAGTTGTTGCAGACTCTGACTTACAGTGTTTTAATTCTTGACAGTTATCTAATTTCATGTGTGTTACTGACTGCATATGTTATTTAGATAATGCCTAGTTGCTACAGCCAATGTCCAGGTGTTTTTCCAATAGCACACAGGCAGAAATTAAAATCCTACAGTCCCTGTGGAGGATGTAGGTTTGCTTGTATCTCAACAGGTATAAGATTCGAGTGGATTCCTGCAGAGAAACGTGAAATCCTATTGAATGAAAGAAAATGCTGAGCACTCCATGACCAAAGAGGCAGACATACAGACATGATTTCTCAGAGATTCCCACTTGAGCCTAATGTTGTGTGTTTGACCCACAAAAGACTGTGAACTTTGGGTTCCTTTTTAAGTGTGGAAATCAGTAGTGTTGTGGAATTTTTGTTAGATAATAGCTGAAGGGAAATATGGGGCTCAATCAAATAGCTTTTGTCTTTTTACTTTGCTTTCTTTTAGTAATTCAGATTTGCAAGTGAGCCAATGTTTGGGTGACTTTAGTGTATCAGCTTGAGATACCATGTCTGTCCAACACAACCCCAGAAAAACCATTTTCTACCTGTCTAGTTGGTGGGCCAGTGAATACTTGGCCAAATCCAACAGAAATTGACAAATCCATGCAAGGTACCTTCACAAGACCATCCATGTGGACTCTTTGGTTCCTCAGTAGAGGTGTGGGATTTGTGGGTTCCTCACCTCCCCCAGGCATCTCTTGAATCTCAAGAATTAGAGGCCTTGGTTTTTTAAAAATGCCATTTGTGCCAAATTTGATTATACAAGAAAAAAGATATCAAGCTTTAGTTACAGATGCTTCTCCTTGTTTTATGCTACATATAAAAAAATCAGACCTATTGGTGTAAACATACTTTGGTTCAATCTGCATTTAATAATCTTTTCAATTACCACAGGGATTATTTTTCATTTGTGGAGATAGTTTGCCCTGCTATCCCAGCACACATCAAAGGTGGACCATGTAGCATTGGGAAACTTAGACTGCTACACCCAGTGTAAAAACGAAATATAAAAGTAAAAAATGTATCAGTCAATACAAGTCAGACTGCAACAATTATTTTGAACCTCAGTTTTGGAAAAAGATTGTCAGCATCTCTTTTTCTGCCACAACTTAGTTCAGCAGTGGCTCTGAAACAATTAGATTGTCTGGGGTGTTGGCTGAGTAAGGAGTTCAATTCTACCTCCCTCCATTGATATGCTAACAGATGTCAACAGTGTAGATACACGACCTTGCAAAACTGGGCTGAGATTGATTTCTCTCTTATTAGCACATGGATGTGGATGGGAGGATTTTAAAGGAATGTGTTGTATGAATTTATCTGATCACTCAGAATCTATTTAAAAAGAAAACAGCAGCTGAAGGAGGGTGTGTCAAAGACTAGAGTTGATAGAACTTGGTTAGATAGCTTTTTTTCATGGATGGTATTTAACATTATTGGTGAAAGAGCATTTAAAAATGGATTTATACATTTTAGTCATCATAATAGTTGTGCTAATCATGGTGTCATGTTTTCTCCAATGCATTTGACAAATGATTGACAAAGCTATTAAGGAAATCTACATGGCTCAAAGAGGAGGGGGAGATATTGCAAGGTATGTAAGCCTCTCTGAGTTCCTCAGGGAGAGATGAATGCAGGGGTTCAATTAAAGCCTTTAGAGAAATGAAGATATATTAAGCCATAGAGATGTGAAGTGTATGTTACAGCTTCAAGTAAGTAGAAATGCGTCTTAAGTGCCTTAAGAAATTGTGCTAACTAGTGGAGGCTTTAAGGCCTAGTTTAGAATTCAGTAACTTAGCTCCAGAGGTGACAACTTTGTTTGCATCACTAGAACAGAACTATATGTGTAAATAGATAGAACTGTTCACATAAATAGGTAAACTTACATACGTAAATTTGAAGTAAAAAACCAGATGGTTTGTGTAAATAGATAATATTATATATGTAGATTTTAGGTAAGAGCAGACACTACTTTTGTACTACCTTTGCACATTAGAATCAAGTTTAGATTGGTTTAGAAAAAATGTTTTAAAATTTTGGTTTTGGCTGACTGGATGCTTTATGGATAAAATGCCCTGTAATGGGGTGCAATCAACTCAACTATGCCCACCACAACCACGACCTTGAACAGCCACAGGAAGAAGACAACAGAAAGAAGAAAAACGGCTCTGGTCCCTACTGCTGCTGCTTGGGACATTGGACTCTGTGTCTGGGACCAGCTGCTGCTGTTTCTGCGTGGAAACTGGGACTCTGCACCAGAGAGCAGCCTTTCAGCTGCTGCCCTTGCTTGGGATGCTATGCCAGAAAGCTTTTAGGTTAAACTTTTAAACTCTTAGCCATCAAGACTGATATATTCCAGCAATAAACAACTTTACTGCAATCAACAAAATGCTCTTGTCTCATTGAAGACCCCAGGCCCAATGCAGCCTCGGCAACAAACTTGTTCCTCTCTTTGAGGACGAAGATCCATTGCAAGAAATCTTCAAAACCTCAGGCTGAGTTTGCAAATTTGAACTTATTGTACTAGATCTCATGTATTTCTCAGCCTGCTCATAATCTGCACAGAAGTAGTTTGCACCTTGCCAAAAGCCCAGCAGAACAGATGGCAAAACTGCTACACCTTGAAGTCCAGATAACATATGTGAAATGAGTCAACTTCTTTTTCCTACTATTTCTTTTTTATAAAGCATTACTTTGATTGGAGGGGAAAAAACTGCGTACTTGTTTGAGTAAGAAAGGAGAAAATTAAGGTAGGTGGAGTATCTTTTACTGCACACCTGACTGTATTTACAGAAATACAGCTGATGAGAAACTCCAGACTAAAGAATGATCCTGTGGGAAAATTGTGTGAAATTCCAATAATAGGAGGAAGAACTGTAATTTTATGTGGGAGAAACAATGTTTTTCATAGAAAGTGGTAGTTAGTAACAGAACTAAACTTCAATAAGAAAAAGGAAAGCTTTGCAGGGGCAGAGTGCAGAAGTTTCAAAAGAAATTAAAAATAATATTAAACTTGAAAATGTATTAAATTTTTTAAAATATATCAAAAAAAGCCTCTTCTGAGCCGTACTACTAAATTTTTTGAGACTTATCTCTTCATGAATTAGGTCACAGAAACCTGAATTACTCCTGGTAAGACCGTTTCAGCAACATCTACCAGGTAAAAAAGATTAGTTTATTCTAAATTTGAATAAAACTGAGCACTTACCTCCTTTCCCCCCCCCCAACAGCTAACTGTTTCAATGAAGGGTGCATTTCCAATGGGAAGGGCAGTTTGAATACTCAGCCATGAAGAAAACACCGTGTGCTTGTCAAGCACCCTGTGCTGTCAGTGGAGGAAAAGGGGCAGCCCTTACGTCCCAACTCTGCTGTAGATTTCCATCACAGAAATAATCCTGGAACCTGTCATTGGACCACTGCCATTGCTGCACCTTTGTGCTAAAATGTTGCTTACAAGGTGATGGTTGTGTTGTGACTGTGTCTGTTTGTCAGATACTCACACACCCATCTATTATCCCATTGTCTGTTGGGCATTGTTTAGTTAGACTGTATAATTTTTTTAATGTCAATTAATTGCAAGTATTTCTTTAAAACTTTCATATATTCTTTGTCTTTGAGAGTGCTCTTTGCAATATCATGCTGCATTTAGTAAAGTTCTAATGAAGTTAATTCAAATTCACTTGAACTAAATTTGCCAACTTTACTTGCTGCCTTCATTCTCTTTTAACTGTCTTTGCTTCAATTTCAAGCTATTATTGATCATCCAGACCTGGGGACCAGAAGATATTTTCTTATGATTTATAGCTGTTATGTGTATATCATGTATGAAAGAGGTGTTAGATGTCAAATAGGGAGAACAAGTATGAACAGCTGTAGTTAAAGTCTTACTGTGATGTTTTCCTAGACAAAGAGGATAAAATTGTAATAGTATCAGAATTCTTCATTCTAAGTTCTTTCCAAAGACAGTTAAATTCCCAGGCTGATCAGTGGGTGGACTGTGCAGGATGAGATTTCTGTATTATGAGATTGTAAGATTCATGTTAAATGCAAAGATGGAGCCTTCATAGCAAAACTTTCATCTTCTTGAAAGTTTCTTCAGTCCAAAGTGGAAAATTTTCTGCATCATTAAGCAGAAGGGAAAGAGTCATGGCTCACCTCTGGAATATCTGAAGTCAAGGTCTTTTAATATATTGCAAATGAACTTAGTGATCTTTCTGGGTCCCTTCAAACTCAGAATAATCTTTGAATCTACGATTCTATTAAACATATATGCAAGATAATGTACATGTAGTAAAATCCATTCTGATTTCTGGTACAAGGAGATATATGGTCTTGAACAGCTTACAAAGAAAATGAGACAATCAGCAAAAAACCCTTTACAGCAAAAAAAAGGAAAATAACAAACATTTGACATATTCCTCCCACCACACAGGGCTTTTAAGATGGCTCACAAAACATTGTCTGTATTTTTATTTCTGTTTTCTTCTTGTGTGATGGCTGCAGCTTCCTCTGGGAGAGAGGGAGAAAATATTGTCATAAAAAAGAAGATGGGGCAGCTTGGGGATGAGCAAAATAAATTGAAAAAAACTTGATTGATACAAAATGCTGTTCCCCATTTCAGCACAATACAGCGCTTAGATATCTTTATTGAAGTCTTTCATAATAGAGCCAAAGCTCAGACATAAATTCTGTTTATGTTTTTCATTAGGAATTAGGAGAGACATTATAGATTTATTGACCCTTAGCAAAAATCTTGAAGAAAGAATTTTTGGTAAGGAATGTTATATCTTTTAAAAGTTTGAATATATGTTGCAGAAATAACACATGAGGTAAAGACAAAAGACTGACTCTTGGAATAGCCTAGAATGAAAGGAAATTATAGATAAGAAAGCAAAAGGGAATTATTGATGTACCAGAGCTTTGAGGGGTGACAGACCTGAAAAATTAGTATCTGATATCAGCATCTGCCTTACTGCATAGTGAAGCGGGGAGAAGATATACATAATTTGAAATATCCAAGTAGAAGATGGCAGAAAAGACATGAGACAACCTCTTCAATGCCAAATCTCAAATCAGAAATAATGAAGAATTATGACCTTATCAAACTGGAGGAAGTTATGCACCAAAACGTCTTTCTTTCTCAGAGCAGTGAATATGTCTATAGTGGATTAATAATTAGAGAACACTCTGTAATGTCTACCATTAGGTAGTTATTAAAATAATTTATTACTTTTTAAATGCTTCAGCCTTTCAGTGAAATTACTTCTCTCTCCTCTGAATGTGAAATTTCAGCTTTGTTCCTAAATATCCATGCCTGATAATACAAGATTTATATGTACCAGATAGTGCAGCTTTAAATACCGAATCTTCCCAGTCTGCAGGGCTCTTCAGGGTTAGAAAGAGAGAGATCAGTTAAACTTCTTTTTAACGAGATGCATCTCTCTAAAATGGTGGCAGGCAAGTTAAAAATACTATGGGAAATATAGGATGTGCCCATTAAGAAAAAGAGCATCTAATTAACAATACTATTAATATTATATAAGTATTTTAATAAATCTAAACTGGCAACTTTTATATGGACTACGCCTCTCATTTGGTAAGAATTAGATAAATGAAAATATCAGTATTCTTTTCTCTTTGTAAAAACAGCTCATCTACACATTCTTTGTAGCATGTTTGCACTGGATTATCCTGCTGTTCTTTCAACATTATTGGGTCACAGGGTTCTGAAATGTTAATTTTGAAATAATCGTAACAAGCAGAGCTGGATTTTAGCAATGCCTCAAGGTCTCCTCATCTGAAAATAGCCAGGGTTTTAATTTGTCTTTTTTGGGGTTTGGGGGACCTCTTGAGTTCTTTTAACATCTCCTGTACTACCATGTTGTGAAGTGTTTTTTTACTTTTTGTTTGTTTATCTTTGTTGTTTTTTAGCTACTCTACTAACAGACTTTATACACCCTTTTTACACTAAAGACAAACTCTTTATTATACATTTTACAGCCAGGGCTTTCACTTGGTTCCTTGTTATTATCAAATAGCCTTGTGTCTATTGTGGGAACTAACTTTCAGATAGATACCTCCAAATCATAGCTATGCATTATACTTTCATAACCATTCCAAACAGAACACAAAAAACAAATGCGTAAATGCAGTCAACGAGACTCAGCAAGAGAAGCTTCTCAAGACAAGGGTTGTGTTCTGGGAGAATGATGCTGTGAAATTCCAGGACAGTGGGAGTTAAAGCTGAGACAATCTTGTATTGGAAGTATGTTTGGATCATTTTGGTGTTTTATATTTATTCTTTTAATTTTTCTCTCCCTTAGAAGTCTTGGCAATTGCTTTCTTGGTAGCTAGTACACACATTTCCCCAGACGAAGAGATCAGAAAATAAATAAAAATAGTTTCCACTCATGTTTCTAAAACCTTTGAAATGTTGTGGGTTTTTTTAAAAGAGGTGTTGCTGATCTTGAACTACCTGTTCTGTATAAGACATATCTGATTAGAGTCAAATGTGTGTGTTTTATTATGGTGATCATTTTGAACAGAGGCGTTAATAGAACATACAGCAACATAAGACGAAAGGAATTGTTAACACATGTAAATTGATTAGAAATGCTGAGAGCAAGGAGGGGTTGTCTTGGCAGAAGAATTATGAGACTCAAAGGCTCTTGTTAGTGTATTCACTCAAATATCAACTTTGAGTTTGAATTTATGTAGTTATTAATGAAATGGACCAAAAAACCAGGACTATCCTAATAGAAACTGCTACTAACACAAGCTTGGGGCATATTAATACATATGATTAGATAAAGTTATGTGTGATTCCCTGGGAACTGTAGGAATGGGGTAGAAGATCATACATGTAGGATCCAAAATAAGCTTAGTTATAAACTAGGAGCTCCTCATTTAGAAGGCTGTCTGGGAAAGGAAAAATTCAATATTTTACTTGTCCATTCACATGAAATGTGACCATGAAAGAGTCAAGTGTTACCAGGTAACATTTTTGTACTAGAGAGGAAGAAGCACTAATATCTCTGCAGCAAGGCAATATCCTATGTAGCAGTATGTATTTTCCTGAAAAGGAGAATTAAAAATTCATCCACACCCAAGCTGCTGTTAATACAATTTTCTAATTGAGATGAGCTATGAAATGCAGAAACAGAACAACTTTTATGATCCTAATATTTGCAGTGCTGAAGCTAAATTCAAAAAGAAACCTCTGTCATAACTACTTACTCTTAAAAAGTAGAATGTGGCCAGATGTTTACAGGGTGTTGCAGGCAATGTGGAAAATAAGACACAAACATTTTTTATTAAATAGTACATATTGCTCAGAATTCCTGTTAAATCTTGGTTTGACATTTGAATTAGTCAACTTCTTTCTAGTAGTGATTGTTCGTTAGTTGTTAATTAGGGCTCTTTCTTGGCTTGCAAGGGCTTGCCTGTGAGCAGCAATGTGGGGATCTGAGCTCTCACAGGTCGGAGTGGTGCAGCCACATGAGACAGAGCTCAGCATCGTTCAGAGCCTGCTTCAAACAGCTCCACGCTGGCCCTTCTGCCCAGCTGGCTCTGCTCCCTGTGAGCACAGGCACTCACCCTCGGCAGGGATCTTACCAATCAGAGCTTGAAAACAACAACTTCCCTCTGTGAGCTAGCCCTGCGTATTTGTACAGCTGGAGTCCTGGGAATAGTTTTCTTTAGGAGCTGGAATGCCTTTATGGTATCGTTGGTTCTGGGAGAGGAGAAAGATGCCCTGAGGGATAACAGATAGCTTGTGTTATGGAAAACTGCAATGGAAGGAGGATAAAGAGTGAAGCAAAGAATAATCACTGGTGCTCATATAGTTCCAGAGAATTCTCACTGGGTGATACTGAGAATATATAATGCAATGACAAGTTGCTGTGCTTTAATAAAACAACCAACAGCTTTCTGATTGCCTCACTGTCTTTGATAAAGATCTGAGTTCCCTTCAGTGGTAAATTTCATGTTTCACAGAGGGTGTCACCCCTTCTGGTGAGTGTTATCTGCTGAAAATCAAAAATCAGCATCAATACATCATTTTTTCCTTAGGAGATGTTGAGTTTGACAGGCATCAATGTACATTTTCAGAATCTGAACTGCTTGCACTTCTTTGATGGCTGGATAAAATATGTGCTGAGATGTAGTCCAGCTGTTCAGGAAATTATACTTTATATTGTTTTATTTGTAAGGAAAATGCAATCACTAGGAAAAAAAAAGCCCAATCACCACAAGAAAAATCCTTCAATACAGAATTTTAATCAATAAAATAATGGCAGGATTGATCTAATCTCAGTCTGTCTTAACTTTTTACATTGCAAAAAATAATCTCAAATTATTTTTAAAATTAGATATAAAAACCCCTCTACATCCCTGTGGCAAAACGGGAAGGTGAAAGGAATGTGTTTCATCCTGTTGCAAATAAGCCACTGTATCAGCATTTCAGATCTCAACTGAATTCTGTCTTTCTGTAGTTTAATACGTTTCTAAAAATATATATTTTCATGGATCATCGATTTCCAATTCCCTTCCTTTGACTGTGAAGATGTAAGGAAAACTATTTTCTAGAAAAACCTTGTTTTGATTTAGGAGCCTTTTTGGCATACTGCTGTGGGCATTAAAAAAATATTTTTTTTTCTCTGCTCATTTTCTCCCTTGTCACAGAAGAAATTTGCAAGTTCTGTCTGACTCATCATTATGCTTCCAAGAGGTGGGGTCCTGTCTTCCTCAAACTTGCAGCACAATAGCAGATGTAGCACTCTTCCAGCCTCAGATGAAATCTAAGGAAGGCATGGATGTCCTCGCCAAACCAGTGAACTTTCAAATATGACATTTCCAGGGACAAATCATAATCAGAGTTAGACCACTCACATCTAGAAGGCCTCTGGAGAAAGTCTCAAGGGTGTTTCTCAGCTGTCTGTGTGGGATTGAGTCACTGCATTTCACTCAGGGCAATCTATCCACATTGACTGAAGATGTTTTTGGGATGCAGGCAAAACCAGAGGGAAGGAGGCAGATAGCTGTTTGAAACAATGAGTGAGAAACCTGTCACTCTGTGGGGATATTAATTTTGTTAATTTCCTTTGAAGTATTTGGTTAGGAAAAACAAATTAATTAACACATGAGGAAATCAATTTAATACAGTTCACTTCACTATGTGCTGTGAAAATAAAAAATTATACTTGACACATGCCTAAGAAATCACTTAGATTATAACCCAATTTACTTCCATGGAAAAAGGATCAAACTCTACATGTTTCTACTAATGATGATTATTTGAGTCCTTCTAGGCTCAGAGAGGTTTCCCATTTTCAGAACTCCTAATTTATATTTATTTTGCAATAATTTCTATCACCAGTGAGAAAAACTGTAACTGCCTTTAGGAGATACAAAAAACAGAGCTGGCACTAGAAGAAGAACATGAGATAATATGTGCCAAAATGATATTATTTTACTTTAAATTTTTACAATAAACTATAGTAAAAAATAAAATATTAATATTAGATTTTTTTTCCACTGGTGTTGCCTCTTCTTTGTCAGACTAGTGCTGACTGTTAAAGTAAGTCTTGAAGAAATGAATCAGTAGGCAAAATGTGGAGATGGAAATAGGAGGGCAGCATGTATTCCCTTGCCTTATAGATCAGGAAGCGGATAGGATTCACCAATTATGACCATCCTGTTCATGCTTTTCACAGGTAAAGTATACAAAATGTGCTGGTAAATCTATATGTTTGTGTCTATACCTATCAGAAAAGATAATTACTTCATCATTGAAATAGAGCTGTTAGACTGACTTCATTAGCAATGTAACAGGATTTTGTAATTTTCTTATTTTTATCAAAGCCTTTGAGAGGGAAATGGGAAGAATGTGAAACATCACAGAAAATTTGATGTATGCAAATGCAATTGTTTAGACTGGGATCTGGCAAGATAATAGAAGACCATATACACAAACATAACTCTGTCCAAAGAACAATAATTGAATTTTGAAAAAGTGATAGCTACAGAAGAAGCTTTTGAGGCTATGATTAAACCATTCAGGCTCTATTCTCATGGTTTACAATTTCGCCTGAAATCTGACTTGATTTCTAAAGTAGTTATCTATTAATATTTTTTTCATTAAATTATGTGCTTTTTGCCATTACTTTTACATTTTTCAACACTGATTTATTATTCCGCAAAGAAGTGAACTAAGATAAACTAAAGCTGAAAAAAGCTTGACAAATGCCACTTCAATGAATTCTAGAAAAAAAGAGCTGAAACTTTCTAGAGAACCATTTGTGGTGAGTGAGGTCTTACTCCTTCAGGGTTGTTTCAGTATAAAATAAATGAGAACTTACTGTTTGGTGTGTCCTCTTGTGGGCTCCTCCATACAAGAGAGACATTTGCACTCTGGAGAGAGTCAGCAAAGGGCTACCAAGGTGACTAAGAGGCTGGAACACCTTTCCTATAAGAAATGACTGAGAGAGCTGGAACTGCTCATCCTGATAAAAAGAAGGCTCAGAGGGAAGCTTAAAGGAAATTAATGCCTAAAGGAGAGGTACAAAGGGAAAAGAGCAGGGCCTTTTCAGAGTGGTGTGCCATGGCAGGACCAAAGGCAACATGCACAAACTGAAACATGGCAGGTTCTCTCTGAACATCAGGAAACACTTGTTTACTGTGCAGGTCTCCTTCCTTCAAGACATTAAAAAGCTGTCTGGAAATGGTCCTGAACAACTGGATTTGGGTGTCTCTGCTTGAGGAGGGGCATTGGACAAGCTGGTCTCCAGAAGTCCCTTCCAACCTCAACCATTCTTCGATTCTGTGACTGGTGTCCAAAAACATGTAAAACACAGATAACAAGTAATGAAACTTGACATTATAATAGTTGGCTACAGATAATATGATACTGAGACAGACTTTAGGAAGACTCAGAACAGTATCAGAAAAAAGAAGGGCATGAAAATGAGGCACTTATGGGGACAAACTATAAATGAGAATAGTTCCTGGATCCTAGTACTGAGTTAGCTTCTGGTGCAAAATCAGGCTAAATTGACTTTATATCTGACATGCCAAAATAGGTTTAGTACCCATCTGTACACATTAGGTGCTTAAGATAAGTACAGCACGTGTCTTCAAATGGCAAAAGTAAGAGTAACAAGATCCAGAAGAGAGATTTTCTGTTTATCTGTCAACAGAATACCCTACTGAATCCATGCACCTAAAACACATCAACAGAATCACAGCATCAAAAAGATGATGTTTTCTTTCAAAGAAGAGATATTGGTGTTATAGCTCCATTATTTATTACAAAACAATGGTCTGAGTACTTATCCTGAAAGTGAAAATCTTGAATCTATCAGCATCCTTAATTTGGGCAGCTGCCATCAGAGATGTCTGTCACCAAGATTAACCTGAATGAAGGCACTTTCCAAGCCTTCTGTTGAAACAGAGGCTTTTGTGTGAAGAATACAATGAAAATGACAACTGAAAATAAGCAAGGAATTCAAATTAGATGCCCACAGTGCAGGTATCTCCATATGGATGAAGTAGCTGAGTCAATGGAGCCTGGGGAGCTCTCCAGCTGACCATGTGTACATACTTGAGTTTGCATGATTCTAATAACTCTCCATAGCAACAGGACGTCCCCTGACTTTAATGAGATTCAATAGCCCAGTATTTCATTTTTCCCGTTAAGATTTTTTTTTCAGACCTTCTCCTTGTTTATATTCCTTATCCTCATTTAAACTATGACAGGGAAAAACTTCATACATATGCAAATTCTCTACAGACACCCTCATTTACAATTAACAGGATTGTGAAGAGAAAAAGAGGAAAGGCTATGAGAGAAAAAGGACACAAGAATAATTAATTACAGTAATATGTGACATACATGACTTCTCAGGAAGGGCAACTGGCACAGAGTAGCCCTCCTGCACAATTCTGTAACCACAGAGAAAATTTCAGTTAATGCCTTTGACTCACTGCTCTACAATTCCACTAGGAAAGGAGGCTTCAGCAGGATCTGAAGCAGAATTAGGAAGTACCTGCCATGCAGAAGAGAAATTTTACATGAAAAGTGGCATGAAAAAATGTGAAGGGCATGACAAGCAGAGGTCTGGGTGGTCAGGGTGATATTACCAATTGTGAACTGTCCTTGCATAATCATTTCAGTTTCTCTAGAAAAAAATAATTTCTTGTTCCACTGCAGTGAACAACAAAACTTAACAACTTTTTTCAGTTTTAAGCCAAAAAAAAAAAAAATAGTGGAGGTTTGATGTATTCACAGTGACAGAAGCAGCAGGGACTATTAGGTTCTCCAACCACTTAGAGATTCACTGTCATTCATACTCACCTTTTGGTTAATACCAGCTGAAGCACATGGCATGCAATTGCTGCCACTGGTACTGAGCTGCTGTGTGAGTTAACACAGCAGGAAAAGTAGCCTGGTTCATCAAGAAGATAACCTGAAATTAGAGGCAGGGAGTAAGAGGGTAGTGCGTGAATTTGGAGTACAGAAAAGGTAATAGTGTCTGATTGCAGGATAATGTCTTAACTCTAATGTGCTGTCCAAGTTGTTAATGAGTTCATTGATTCTTAGGCTAGAGAGGACCATTAGATCCTCTAGTCTCACTGGATACAAAGCGCTGTATACAAAATCTTCCAGAAAGAAGTGAAGTCTAATTTGGAAGGCAGCATGAACTAGTCACTGCCCTTAGAGTTTGTTTCACTTGTTAATCATGCTAATGCAAATTTAGAAATGAACCTACCACTTCTCAGTGGAGCTGCTGATTCTTTCAATGCCTTTCATTTCTATGTGGAGGGTTCTTATTGCCTATTTTTTTTTTGTTTATGAAATATTGATTTAATTATATTAAATCAGGCTGCAGTATTTTCTTTTTAAATACCTGATATTTAGACTATCTCTGAAAGGCATCATTTACACTTTCATTCTGGCTTTCCCTCGTTTTCCAGGGAAAACCAGAAATCTCTTCTATAGGATTAGGGCAGCTCTCTGTTGGAGGGCTGGCAAAAAAGGAAATATAGAGAGTGGCACTCATTTGACTTAACTATGTCTACATATGAGCTAGACTCCCTTCTAAGTCAGTAGAAAGAAAAGTGGCAATTTTGTATGCAATTCATCTAACCTGTCTTAAATATCTCTCTAATATACTTGAAAATATCCCTTCATTTTCTTTAAGGGGAGCCAAGGTTAGGTTGCTCAAATATAGACAAGATTTCAGACAGATGAGTCCTGCTGCAAGTAATTGACCCTGGATAATTTTCTTTACCTATTTTCCTCACCTTGAGGGTATACAATTATGTTCTGGCAGGAAAGGAAAATGAAAGCAAAAGATCATGTTAGGAAGTGCTGAATTCTGGCACCCCTTGAAGTATGATGTCTTTGAAATTTATTTCTTTCCCAATTCTGAGTTCAGGAAAAAAAAAAAGTTGTATCTTTTGTTCCTCTAAAAAGTGTCAAGCATATAACTTTTCTACATTATAATTTTGAGAAAAGGAGGGGTGGGGATGATGCTGATTTCCTTTGCTGAATGGTGTTTGCTTTTAGATCTTACACATTCTGCACCCCATGTCTCAGTTCCCCAGTTCATTCTAAGCTCCTAGAAAGAGCAATGCGTGTTGTGTTCAGCAGAAGGTGAGAAAAGGGTTTGTAGTTTATTTGATCCAGGATACAAGATGTGTGTTGAATTAAATAACTGAAATAACAGTGCCTCTAATTTCTTTCAGATTTTAACTCTAGTTCATGACAGAGGAAAATTAAACTCTTAGAGAAAGTATTATGTTACAAATGTTTCAATTCTCTTGAACTGGTACTGTAAATAGCCAATTAGCCATATGTATTGAGAGTCTACTAGACACAAATATTCCCATATTTGATCAGAGTTCAGTCACCCCACACACTGCAAAAACCCTGAAGTATTTTAACATTTTGTTTAACAGTGGTTTGATTTCTTTTTGCCCACAGTATGCTATATGGAAGATAAAAATAATAAATAAACAGATGTTGGTTGTTTTTTTGGCACATACTGAAGTTACCAGTAACTCCCTTCCAGAAGGTTAGCGCATAAGAATAAGAGTGGTGTTTTTTGTAATGTGCTCACTATATTTTAGTCTGTTTTACTCATTACAAACTGTTTATTGATCTCAGCAGACACAATGGCAGAAAATTAGCAGAACACTCAGATCTGTATATAAACAAAGTCTGGACTACTACAAAATCCCTGCACTTTTTTGGTTTTAAAAAAATTCACAATCACTTTTTTTTCTTAGATTTGCAGATATCACTGTTTAACTTGAACATTTTGTCCAGACTTAGGTGGCCTATGGTTTTTATCTCTCAGGATTTAGACTCTTAGAATAATAGAGCAGTTTGTATTGGAGGGACCTATGGTCAGGAATATCTTTCACTAGATGATGTCGCCCAGATTCCCATCCAACCTGGCCTTGAACACTGTCAGGGATGGGGCATCCATGCCTGTGCAGCCTGCTTGAGTGTCTCACTACCCTCATAATAAACAATTTCTTCTTTATGTCCAAAAAAACCCAAATCTATCTTCTTTCAGTTCAAACCTGCTACCCCTTGTCTTTCACTACTACTTGATGAAAGGTCCCTTACTGCCTTTCTTACAAGCCCCTTTATGTACAGAAAGTCCACAGCCAGATGTTCCCAAAACTGGCTCTTCTTCAGGCTGAAAAATGCCAATGCTCTCAGCCTGTCTGCACAGGAGAAGTGCTCCAGCCCTCTGATCATTCTTGAGACACTCCTTTGGACCCCCTCCAGATAGTCTGTGTCTTTCTTGTGCTGGGGATCCCAGAGCTCCAGGAGTGGAGTAGAGGAGGCACAACTACCTGCCTTGATCTGCTGGCCACGCTGCTTTTGGTATAGCCCTGGATGCAGCTGTCTCTCTCTGCTGCAAGCACACATTGCTGGCTCACATCTAAATTTTCATCAGTTGTTGTTTCCAAGTCTTTCTCAACAGGCTGCTCTCAATCCATTAATCCCTAAATCTGATTAGGTGCTGGGGTTGTGCTGACCCAGGTGCAGCACCTTACACATTGGCCTTGTTAAACTTTATGAAGTTTGTACAAGCTCAAGTCTGCAAAACTCCCTCAGGATGGCATCCCTTCCTTATTGTACATAAACTTTATCACTCAGCTTTGTGTCATTTGCAAAATTATTAAATGTGCCCTCAGCCCCACTGTCCGTGTAATTTATGGTGTTAAATAGTACAAGTCTCAGTATGGACACTTGAGGAACACTGGTTTTTTACTGATTTCCCGTAGGACATCAAGCCATTGACCATAGTTTTTCAGACACTTTCATCCAGACAATTTGTTTTCCATCCATCAAGCCCATATTTTTCTAGCTGAGAATATTGTGTAGGAAAGTATCAAAGATCAAAGAATTTCAGATAGATTGTATCAGTAGCTCTTCTCTTGTTTGCTGATGTTCCCTTGTCACTCCATCATAGAAGACAACTAGTTAAGTGGGACGCAACTTGCCCTTGGGCAAATGTGGCTGTCTCTTATCACCTGCCTGTCTTCTATCAGTTTCGACATATCTTCCAAGAGGATCAGTGATCTTACTGGGCACAAGGTTTAAGTTGACAGGTCTGTAGTTGCCAGCATCATCCTTTTTACTGTTTTTAGAAGTTGTCTGAAGTTTTCCTTTTTCCCATCCCTGGGGACTTTCCCTGATTCATATGACTTTTCAATTATGCTAGAGGCTGGCTTGGCAACTACATGAGGCATTTCCATCAGGACCCTGGAATGCATTTCATCAGATCCCATGGCTTGGGTATGTTGTGGTTATTTGAGTGATCTTCTTTTAGCCCCTGCCTTGAGGTCCAGTGGCTTGAGATATATGGCAATAGAAATTACCTTGGAAAACTGAGGCCAAAAGCATTGTTGAGTACCTTAGTCTTGTCCATGTCAGTTGTCACTGACTACAGTTTCTCAAAAACAACTCTGGGCAGTACATCCATTCTTCTGCAAACAGGGCCAACCTCCCTGACCCTCTCTTCTTAACATCCTTTCTAAAGGATCCTCGGCCTGTAACCTCATAACCTCTTGTGAAGAGCTGTTTCTAGTTTTCCTGGGTAAAGAACACTCTCTTACATATCCAGAAGCTGAGTAAACTCTTCTACTGGAAGCATTAATTAAATATGATCTGTACAGCCCTAGATTCAGATGATCTGATACAAAAAAAACCCTATGTCTCTCTGATCAGATCCAATCCCAGAGTCACTTAAGAAGACCATTTCATACAGACATTCCCTTTCATTTACCTAAAAAACCTCAGAGGATCAAAGGGAAATCCTCCTGGAAAGGGCTTCATGGGATAATAGAGTAATTTCTCTAGCTCAGGGAAAATAATTTAGTCCTAACATATGTTTGCAATAAAGCCAACAAAATATTGCTAAGCAAAGTCAATGCTTAAAGGGCTTCATTCAGGCAAGTGCTACAACTCAGTGATTGTTTTCTACTTGTTTCCTTATTAGAAAGGTGCCCTACTGTGTAATCATCCTTTTTGATGTATGCTCCTGCAGTGGAAACCAGATCCTTATCTCTCCTGCACTGTTCAAACATGCCTTTTCAGAACAGTTTTGAATTTCACACATTTCAAGGTTGTTTTGTTAAGCAATCTAAAGACTATTCACTATTAAATTTGGATGTGTAGCATGTTTGATAGCATGCTGTCTAGGGAGCAATTCTGCTTGCTTGATTATATATCCTCAGGCTTTTCGGTAGCATCGAGTTCCTTCTCCATTGGAATCAAATTGAAAAATAAGATTTCTTTTTTCCTGTATGTATTCATGATTCAGAGCATTGACTACACTGCATTGTACATTTATGTCTCTTAATATATTTCTCCCTAAAGGAAATTACCTTCTGTTTTCTGACAGTGGTGATAGTCTGTTTAAAACTTAGTCGCTGACACCTGTTCAACTGTATGGTTCAATCTCTTTCTTCAGACAGGAGAGTGGAAGGGCTTGATCAGCAGTTGCCTCCAAAATATTTCTGATCTTGGTCAAACTGCTCTGCTTGGTGGAAGATGAGGAGAAGGCTGGCAGAAGAACTTTCTGGTGGTACACCTCTTTTTTGGGGGAGTTTTTGGAATACTTATGCAATTACAGAAAGTTATTTTTCAGAATGTCCAGCAAACAAAGCAGTCTGAAGCCATGGGTGTATTCCAGTGTCAACTAAGCTCCTTATCTGGCTTTCCATCATTCTCACAGTTAATCCAGGCCCTTCTGCAAAATCTGCAATGAGCTCTACCAGTTTGGAGAGCCCCTCAAGAGCAGAAAGTATGCCTTTCCTTTCATCAGCCTCCTGAAATGAATGTGAGTCAATAGCATATGGCTCTGCTCGGACACTTCAAAAGTTCCCCAGCTCCTTTGGCTCGTGGACCACCTGCTCTGTGGGCTGTGAAAGCTGAAGCTGGCATGCAGCAGCGACCTGAATCCTGCTGAACCACTGATTCAGTATAAAAAATGTGAGCCAAATGCCAATGCTACCTCTGATAGTTGGGAGATACCTGAAGCCAAGGATCACCTTGCACAGACAAGCCTGCTCCTTAGATTAAACTCACCAAAGATAATTTCTCCCAGAATTTTTCTGGGTCTGAGCTGACTCTCACAGCTTTATGAAAAACAGCTCATGTGTTTTCCATACTTATTGCAGGCTCAAAAAAAGACTGTACAGTGTGTTTCACTTTCTATGCAGCCTTTTTGAAAGTAAGAACAGGGTTAAATGAGTTAAATTAGACTGGACTCACTTGAAAAATGAGACAAGCACAACAAAAGAAAAATAGAATGTTTACTCATGCAAAGCAAAAGGGAAAGTCTAAATTAATAGCTTATATACTCAAGTTAAAGTCTCAGCAGTCAAATCTAAGACATTGAAAATTAAATTATATCTTAGAAAAAGGTTTCTAAATGGAGAGTTTAATGTCTCAGCCCTATAAGGGACATATCTTATGGCAAAAAAATAATACTAATTATCTCCTTCTTTCACCTTGGGGAGCTGATATCACTGAGGTGCTTTCTAAACATATTTTTGTCCCCTCTCTTTTTATTATGTAATCTGTTTGTCCCCTTCTTTAAAAACTTTTGGTTATTTTAGCCAATAAAAATTTAGCTTATGGGGTGAGATCACATGAAATTTTAGTACTATTACTTCTCTCTATCATTTCTTTGGATATTAAATGCACAGTGAGTCTGTTAGGGTTCTGGTGTTCCTCCAAATTAAACACCAGTCAGGGTAGCTTAAATAGAACAGTCCCTTTCTTTCATAGAGCTGTCCAGCTAGCCAATAAAACATTCTCCCAGTTAAAGCATATTCAAG